>NC_141687.1:213012284-213613534 GCF_964263255.1 Lissotriton vulgaris
ATCACAGCTCGGCTAGTAAGAGCATGGAGAGCATAGTACCAGCGCCATGGCCCACAAGCAGCCGACAGCAACCAATTGCTCAACACTTAGATTCACCAGTGGTAGGGGAGCTTACATCTTTGTTTCTTCAAAATGTAGGAGATAAAATCGAGAGAACACTAGAACTGACCCCAAATTTGCTGGGGTGGGGGCAAACTCAACAAATAGGATCTCCCCGGGCTACCAATGCAAAAGTAGATCACTGCACATTTTATGACAGCCCAGCAGCAGACTTCCGGCGAACACTGAGGCCAGAATTAAACAGTGACACTAACAAAGCTCTACTATGGCAGTCAACCAAAATGGAAGTCCAAATCGATCTTTTGCAATCGATCTCTGGCTGCCTAGTTGACCTAAGCTCTAGAGTGGAAGAGTTGGAAAAGAGGATCGACCAGCACTTGCTATCTAACAAGATGAATGCTCCTGTTCCTGCTCACCTCTCATGGATAAATGGGCCCTACTTCCTGAGATCCTGGCCGACATAGTAAAGAATGTTCAAGGTAACAAAGAATCACGGCTGCCAAGCAACTCAGACGATAGGACCCCATGAAGCGTCTACTCTTTAGGAGTGGGACAAATGGAATCAATTGATCTCGGCTTAAGGGTACCTGCAGGATTAGAGCAAAAAGAAGCACAAAGGAGTGAGGCCTCTGCGTACAAAGCCCAAAAAGAAGGGCAACAAAGAGAAATGAAGTTCCTGATGATAGGGAATCGGACTTAAAAGAACTCACTCCCTGCAAAATCGCCGTCCCTGAAAGCCTGTTGCCAAAAAGAGAAAAAAAATAAAAGATTAAGAAACAACAGAAAAAAACAAGCTAAGAAGAAGACAATTGCAGCTAAGGAAGATTGACGGCAGACCGCCACAAGGGGACCCCAAAGTGAGCCAGCTTTATCCAATTTTCACAAATTAGAACTGGGGTACAAAGGCTTTTGACACGATTTTGCCTCCAGCAGAACAGCAAAAACAGCTAATCGCCACAAGTAATCCACCTGCGACAGGATACTCCCCAGGGAGCCCAAAGTCAGAGGATACAAGCCATGCACCAGCTGTAATAACGATACCGCAATCGTGGTCAAAATCACTGCCACTGCCGTATGATAAAAAACCACTACACTATATGTCAGAGGACATAAGTCATGCACCAGCTGAGAAAATTATACAGCAATCGTGGTCAATATCACTGCCACTGCTGGACGATATAAATCCATTACAGCAAAGCCTCGGGTACCAGCCTAGCACCAGGTGCAGCAACAGCCAGAGCTCGAAATCCAAAGGAGGACCAGCCACAAGCAAACAAGGAAGCCCAAACATCGGATTAATCCAGGTGGCACACAATTTAGAGAGGAACAAAACGAGTCATTCATCAGGAACAGTCACTACCATCCATTACAGTCCTCACACCGAGATACTATAGCACGGGTCAGCATGACATTTTGAACAGGTGCAATATTCTTCGCCTTTTTAAGGACCTTGCTGTGCTAGACAAGCTACAAACAGGGGACATAGAGTGGGTGAGATTCTTGAGCATGAAGGGCGACACACACGGCAATTTAACAATATTAGGCTTGAAGAAAAAGGAATCTGCACAAGACATTTTGAACAACTCCATATAACTTGCCGATTGGGGCATCGATGCTCAGAATCTTCCCAACCCAAAATACCCATACATTCTTGCACCAGATAAGGGGGACATGGGCCCCTGGTCAGTCCTGCAGGGGACAAATAGATCAGGACTCCCTGAGAATACAGGACAGAGACATAAGGACTACACAGGACTCAAGATCGCATGTCAAAACAACCAAAGGGTTATTAGTGCCATCCCTTCCCTCTTGGATCAATCTGGAAACTGAGGAATAACACAGAATCGCTCCTAACAACAGCAAGTCCAGGCCAGGCAGGAGTGAAACAAAGGGAGTACCTCTTCCTAAGAAGAACTTAACACTAATTTCATGGAACATCGCAGGGAGCAGCAAGATCGCAGAGAATAACAACCTGAGGTGATTCCTGGAAACAGGAGACATACTCAACCTCCAAGAGACCTGGGCATTATCTAGCACGCCATTGGCAGGGTTCTATGAACATCATGTGCCAGCAATAAAGAAGAACCTCTTTGGTCGACCCTCCGGCGGTCTATCAGTTTATATAAAACACGCAAGCCCCCTCGTAGTGACTAGAATAAACTTAAATTTACCTGGGCTGAAAGCCCTGCAAATAGAAGGTCTGAAACACACACTACAGCCAAGACGCCTCCTAATAATAAACTGCTACGTCAATCCAGCTCAAACCACCATGAAAGATCAGTTGAAGGCATTGACAAAGAAATCGACAGCCTCTTAAACAAATAAAAAAATTATCAAGTAATCTTAGTCGGGGACTTTAACTTGAAGGACCTCGACAATACAGCATCCCCATATCGAGGGTCGGGAAGGGCTGCACCCTTTCATGACTTATTTGACAATCATAAGCTATCTTCAACGTATGCTGTGAAGCAAGATATTTGAATAGCGGGCGACTACAGCCGACCTTCCGGGACATCTCAAGGATCGACTATATCATGGTCAGCGAAGTAATGGCGGCCAGTCTGGAAGATTTTACAGTCAAGATCAGGTCGGAAAGCGATCACAGGACACTAATAGCAGTGTTTAAGCTAGAAGTTCCAGCGGCCCTTAAGTTCCAAGCCATCGGACAGTCCAGAGGAGACGAAAATTACTGCCTCCTAAAGAGAATCAGATGGACTGACGAAACGGGAGCAAAATTCCAAAACTGGCTGGGCCTAAAGCAGGAGGAGATTTCAGCAATTCCGTCTTCACCGATAAAAATATGGGAGACCATAGTAGATGAGATACAAACAAGCTTGGGCCATACCCAGCCACAATGCTCCAGGTCCAAAAAGAAAATAACAGCTGGAATCATCCGTCCAACCAAGGTCATACGCAAGACCAAACGCCTCTTGCATAAGGAACTAGTAATAAAGAAAAGAGGGGGCAGACAAACAGATGGGACATTGATTGCATCATTGAGGGCAGCCCTAAGAAAGAAATGGTGGGAACACAAAAATGCTCACATGTAGAGGGAATGGATCAAAGTTTTCTCCCTGCTAAAACATAAGAAATCGGCAGGATTATGGAGACACATAAACCGGCAAAGCAGCAGAGGTGCTCCAAGAGAAAAGGGGGTGGCAGAGCAAGATTGGCTGGTCTAAGTAAAGCAGCTATATTCAATTGCCCATGTAAACACATGCAGTACTGAAGATTCTAAGTGTGGGTTGGACTGTCTCCACCTACCAAGGGCAATGATCGAAGACAAAAATTCTAGCCCCCGAAATCCTCCTGAGGGTTTGCGAGACCAGGCAGAGATGCGCCGTACCCTGTCAGCCCAGATAAACCATGATATGGTTATTAAGATATTTAAGAACATGAAGAACGATGGGGCCCCTGTGCCAAACGGGATGGCCGCCCAGGTTTTTAAGAAGGCCCCCGACTTTTGGGCATCTGTCCTTACTCCTCTTTACAACCATTCCTTAACAGCAATAACCCCCAACTCATGGAGGGGCTCCATATTAGTCCCAATTTTTAAAAAGGGAGATTGTTTAAAGCCATCGAATTATAGGCTCATCGCTCTTCTTGACATAGAAGCCAAGCCTACGCCCGCCTCATACTGAAGGACCTGTAGACATGGGCCGAAGGAAAAAGCATCATACCCTGCTATCAGACTGGCTTCAGACCACAAGCATCGACAATGGATAATATCCTGGCGTTAGCGCACCTAGCAACTGAAGCAAAAAAGAAGAAAAACCCTCCTCTCTTTTGTTGCTTGATTACAGCACAACATTCAATAAAGGGGTACGAAATAGGCTATGGCGGAAACTAGAAAATTGGGGCGTTCCGCCACACCTACTGAAGGCAATCAGATCACTTTATGATGGCACCTGGGTGCGGGTTAAAACCAGCGCTGGTACAGTGTCCCCTAAAATAATAACAAACAACGGGCTGAAACAAGGATGCGTGCTGGTGTCCATCCTTTTTAACCTGTAAACGGCGGATTTGGGGGATGCCTTGAAAGGCGACAGCTTAGTAGCACCGAGATTAGGCAGCATGAGGCTGCCGGTCCTACAATATGCAGACGACACAGCTGTAATAGACCACACGAGGGTGGGCCTACAGAGAGCCCTAAATGTGTTGAATCAATTCAAGAAAGATAACAACCTTCTAGTAAACCAAGGGAAAACTAAAGTCATCATTTTTGGGAGCTATCATCTGAAAAAGAAAGCACAGTGGCGATTGGGAGATCTGCAGATTAGTACAGTGGCAGAGTATAACTACCTAGGGGTTTGGTTTACGGAATTGGCCAAGGCAAATGTCCATCTGAAACAGCAGTCGTTCAAGGCCAATAAGGTGATATTCCTTTTAAAGCAACTGAGCTTACATCTAATAAGCCCCACGGCCGGACCAATATTAACTGCCTTAAAAGCAAAATTGCTGCCAGCCATTAGCTATGGCCACCAGGTCTTTCCGAGGACGCAGGATGCCCTTCTCACCGCAATCTAAGCCAAAGCATATCAATCAGTGTTTTCTATCCCAAGGTCGGCAAGGAAGTCAAGACTAAGATTGGAGCTAGGCCTGGTTAGACCAGACTTGATGTGCCTAGGGGAGATTATAAAATCATACTTAAGGATTATAAGGGCCCCAACAAACTCCCTAAGATACCAATTGAGAGCCATCTTCGTAGGGCCAAGATCAGCATGGCACACCAGTCTTGGCAAATCACTCAAGATTTTAAAGATCGAGGAAAAGAGCATACCACTGCCAGGAATCCCACTAAATGCATGGAAAAAAGCCATAAACAGACAAGTTCTGAAAATCTCATTCAAACTGGACCTTAAATCCCTTCGCTATAGCCCCCACCTAGACCCGCTGAACAGTTCCTACATGGTAGGCAAGGCACAACCCTACTTGAATGATGCCCTGACACCACAAGCCAGAACTAAAATCCTCTCTATGAGACTGTGCACTCTAGGAATCACTGAATTTAACCCCACATGGGCTCGTAATGGGGAAAATACAAGCTGCAGACTGTGCCCCTACACAAGAGAATCCTGGCTTCACCTTTTATGCTGCTGCCCCTCCCTTAGGAATGAATGCAGTCAACTTCTCCGCCCAGTGGAGAAGTGTGGCTCAATGATTAGAGCAGCAGACCCTGATGCTGAGGTCTAGCCCGGGACCAGGGTTCAATTCTCCGCCTCAGCGGGTCTTGGGCTCAAAAATTCCACGGACCTGATAATTCTCGCCTCGGTGCCTATTCCAATCATGGAGTCCCACTCTGCAACTCTGGGCAATAGCTTGCTTAATCTCCACAACGGCCCCCACAACGCTAAGGATGCCGGGCCTCCACCTTGGGGGTGCCCAGGAGTGGACGCCTCACAGAGAATGGGTTCCACAGCGGTATTCGTACAAGCGCCTTGAGACCCTTGCGGGTGAGTAGTGAGCTATACAAGTATCATTTTATGTGGAAAGTAGGTCCTTGGCAGTTGATCAGGTGAAACGGAGTTATGTTTTGTCCATTTTTAGGTCGAGCCTGGGCAGCGAGGCATGCTGTATTAGAGTATAGCCCCGCCCACACCCCGCCAATATTTGTCATTGGCTTGTGTCAATGTCCGTCAATGCTGGCTTCTGATTCGGTAATAGGCTTGCTTGTCCCTCCTTAGTACTGCCTTGTCTTCGTTTATAACCTTCCATGAGGACTGGCCCTTTTACTTCCGTTACAAGAGTTTGAGCAATTGGCATTGTAAATGAAAATGCTTTTTATTTATGTGTTAATTATTTACAATGCAATAGCTTAAACCTTCACAAATGCAAGACCTATTGCATTGTAAATGCTTGTTACAGTTTGCTCACCTGTTCTTTCATTACAAGATGACAGTCGCAAGAGTCTCCTATCTACTACGTTCAGTAATTCTGTAAGGACTTGCACTGATATTTTTGGACTACATTTTGAGCACAATGATTGCCTGTCCTGCTCTTAACATTCCAATGAATCTACTAATCTCTGATATTGTTACATAACTGTAGAGGGAACAAGAAAGTGTAGGAGTGCCAGATTAAGTTCGATACCAGAAATTTGGATCGGTGTGAAGGCCTGAAAGTGAGAAGAAACCCTTCTCTCAAGGTACATTGTGGAATGTAAGCCCCCGTCTCAAACATGCATACACAGCATTTTGAAGCCACCCTGATTAGAATGTACCCTCCTCATTTTAAATTGCATCTCATCTCAAGAGACATTGAAAGACACCTGATAGGATGGTGCTTCTATAAGGTAGACAACTGACTGACCTTGAGCCAACCTCCCCAAAGATCCAGCTCCATCCCTCACTGTTGTCATTCCAAAACCAAGGCTTAAGGTTGTTAAACTGCCCTTTCACTTGAGTCCAAAAATTACACTGTGATATTACCAAGCACATTACAATCAATCAAGATACAGTAATAGTAGCAATTGAGGTCACAAACTAAACAGATGGACACACCACTTTCACATCCCTTGGTATCTGTGATTCAGAGAGGGTGAAAATCCCTTTTATGAGTGAGAAAGAGGTTTCCAGCTTATAAAATGTTTTTGTCAATACTCAAAAAGTATATATAAGTCACCAAATGTGATTTTGTGAATCGCAGGCTATGCAACCACAAAAAACCTTTGCGCATCCGTCTCCTTGTCCTTTTTTTAATTTATATTTTTATTTAATGGAAAACCTTGACAAACATCAAGTCAGCAAAGACAGCACCCACACTAGATAGTTCCTAGTACAAATCAACAAAGAAGCGTGGGAAAAGGAGGTAAACGCTTAGATTTCTTAGGGCCCTATTTTTATAATAGAAGCCACAAATCACAAAAAACTATACCCCTGGGTCACAAAGTACATGGTATGGGGAAGTGAATCCACCAGTCATGAGCTTAATCTTTATATCACTAAATCAAAGGAGAGAGGGAGGACTAGGTAAGCTAGTCTGAATCCCCGCTTTTATATATCAAAAATCAAGAAAGACTAGCTAGGTTTAAGCAGGTAAGACTCAATGGAGTACGTATGTCAAGGAAAACCAGTAGGTTTTATTAGAAAGCCCTCACCCACCAACCTAGTTGGTGGCATGCTTCATCATCGGGCCCACCACAGTGGCACCTAACGTGCCCCGGGTGTGCTTCGACGCCAGATTACTGCGGAGCTGGTATAATTACTGAGTGTGCAATGTGGTGAGTATGAAGGTGAAGATTAAAAAGCCATACAAAAGTCCCAGCACCCGAGGGTAAAAACTATTTTAATGAAACTGGGTATCTGTTGGCACGTTAAAAAGGCAAACGGACACGGTGGAGTATGGATTATGACCTCCAGTGTCCTGTGTGGTCTACATGTTTCAGCCTGGCCTTTCTCACAACCGGGCGCCGCAGAAGGATTACAGGTCCAAGGAGGAACCAGATCGACAGTTTCGGTCTTTTTCTCTGCCAGGCGACCCAAGGAGGCTTTGAACAGATAAATACTGTCAAAGCGAGAGGGAATCCCCTTCTCACCCATATAGCACCTTAGCGCGTGCTACACATAAAATCCTAAAAACACTCACTGTAAATTATTTTTATAAACCCACACATACTCACTTGGTCCTGAGGAAAGCCTGTTTCAAATTAAGAAAGGCCAGGCTGAAACATGTAGACCACACAGGACACTGGAGGTCATAATCCATACTCCACCGTGTCCGTTTGCCTTTTTAACGTGCCAACAGATACCCAGTTTCATTAAAATAGTTTTTACCCTCGGGTGCTGGGACTTTTGTATGGCTTTTTAATCTTCACCTTCATACTCACCACATTGCACACTCAGTAATTATACCAGCTCCGCAGTAATCTGGCGTCGAAGCACACCCGGGGCACGTTAGGTGCCACTGTGGTGGGCCCGATGATGAAGCATGCCACCAACTAGGTTGGTGGGTGAGGGCTTTCTAATAAAACCTACTGGTTTTCCTTGACATACGTACTCCATTGAGTCTTACCTGCATAAACCTAGCTAGTCTTTCTTAATCTTTATATAACAGTCACTAGGAAGTAGAAGGCTCTTTTGTTGACGGGAAGACAAACTAAACTCCATGAATTAAACAAAAACAACATTCAAAGAAACCATACCAAAACAACAGAACAACTTCTTTTCGCATCCCTAGATACTTGTCAGGAATATCCAGAGCATTGACTCTTGAGATTTCCATGTGTCCTTTTGAGATGAAGCTTTAGAAAGAACCCAGAGTTGTAGCAGTTGTAGCAACTACATCTGAAAGAATCAAAACCATGTGTAGTATGGGACATTTAATAAGAGGGAAACAAAACCCCTGACAAGATATAGATAGTGGAGGGATAATATTTGCCTCCATATCTTTATGAAAATCAGGACTTTCCTTCTCTATTCTAGCTAAGAAAATCTGTGCTTTATTGCAAAAATGGAGGATCAGTATATTTGTTTACAGCCCATTCACTACTACCAAATAGGCATGAATCACCGGTTTGTAATAAAACATACCTAATATTCATACTCTGGAGCAATCAGCATATCTAGGAATGCGCGGCCATCGCACGCCAACATAACCTCAACATCATCTCCTACGCCGACGACACTCAACTGATCCTATCACTCACCAGAGACCCTAACACGGCCAAAACCAACCTACACGAAGGAATGAAAGAAGTAGCCGAATGGATGAAGCACAGCCGTCTGAAACTGAACTCAGACAAAACAGAAGTCCTCATCTTAGGTTCCTCCCCCTCCGCCTGGGACGACTCTTGGTGGCCAGAGGCCCTTGGAAAAGCACCCATCCCGACGGACCACGCACGGAACCTGGGCGTCATCCTGGATTCCTCACTCTCGATGAACAGACAAGTCAACGCCGTTTCTTCATCTTGCTTCAACATTCTTCGCATGCTCAAAAAAACATTTCGCTGGATCCCTACCGAAACTAGAAAAACAGTCACCCACGCTCTGGTCACGAGCCGACTGGACTACGGAAACACCCTCTACGCCGGCACCACCGCAAAACTCCAGAAAAAACTACAACGCATCCAGAACGCCTCAGCCAGGCTCATATTAGACATCCCGCGTAAAGAACACATCTCTGATCACCTGAAAAACCTCCACTGGCTCCCCGTCAATAAGAGGATCACTTTCCGGCTCCTAACCCACGCACACAAAGCACTCTACGAAATCGGACCCAAATGCCTCAACACACGACTATCCTTCTACACCCCCTCCCGCCAGCTACGATCCTCCAACCAAGCCCTTGCCACTGTACCCCGCATCAACAAAACCACCATGGGAGGTAGATCCTTCTCCTACCTAGCAGCTAAAACTTGGAACTCACTTCCCACTGACCTTTGCCTTACTCAGAACCACCTAGCATTCAGAAAACAACTCAAAACGTGGATATTCGACAAGTAACTCCCCACCCTTCTTCAAGCGCCTTGAGACCCTCTGGGTATGTAGCGCGCTATATAAATCTTTGACTTGACTTGACTTGACTACTCTACAATTCATAATAAGACCACTACAAAGGACTTTGGATGAGAAGAAAAACAAGGATACAGAAAACTAATGGTGGAATTCTTCAGGTGTCTGGTAACACCCCTGAAGGTGAATGATGCCTTGTAGATATACTGGGAGCCACATCATTTGAGACTCTTTCTAAAGGAAATCAACCAGATTAATGAGGTTAGTTTTACAATGATAGGGAGTCCTTGTCAGGACATGTTTGGAACAACTGCTGAATTAGTTTAACATCCATGTTGAGGAATAACAGTTTAGATGGTGGAATATCTGGTATCCATCAGCAATTTACAGACTTAGGGCCAGATGTAGGAGCCCTAATACTGGTCGGAAACGGCCGATTTTGGCCATTTCCGACCAGTATTAGGGTTTTCAGATGTAGGGGCATGTTATTTTAAGAATCAGTAATTTTACCGATTCGGTAAATATACAGATTCTGTAAAATACCGAATCGGTATATTTACCGAATCGGTAAATCCATATGTAGGTGACACTCCTAAGAGTGCCACAGGCCCTTAAGAGTCGGTATTTTACCACACAATCCTATTGTGTGGTAAAATACCGAATTCAGGTGTGCATGCACATCTGTGCATGCACACCTGTGCAATGTGACACACAGACATGCCCTTAAGGCATGTCTGTGTGCCACATGGCACACATGCCTGTATTTGGGGTGCTAGAGTGTGTCAAAGTGACACCCCCTGCACCCTTGCTGTAATCAGTATTTACCGAATCGGTAAATACCGATTTGGTAATGCCCATTGATTCCTATGGGCTTCAATGTAAATACCGAATCTTAACAATTCGGTATTTACCGATTCTGTAATACCTACACCCCCCCCCCCCTCTATTTTACCACTTCTTAAATACCGAATCGGTAAAATTCGGTATTTAAGAAGTGGTAAAATAAAATTACCTACATCTAGGCCTTAAAGAGGTGTCCCCATGTGTTTGTGTTTATAAAGCCATAGCCAGCAGAATAGCTTATCTGTATCCATTAACAGTCCTAAGAGACTTGCACTGAGATGCCAAAAAGGCAAGGAAATACAGAACTATAGAGACATTTACTAAAATGAGATAGAGTTTCCTTTCCACACCAACCAACTCTAAACTTGAGTCTTGATGGTACCAGGGGTTCAGGGAGATTTTATGAAGCTTGCAGCTGAAGGTAGAAGTCCTGTCGGGGATCAATAATGCCAGCAAGTTTCGAAGCCATCAGCTGTAGATTACCTGGTAGGATCAGATTGTGCTTCTAGCTGTGGTGATTTTAGAGAAGTGAGGGTACAATGGAAGCAATACAGAACTTCAAAGGTCATTTTAAGGAGGGATAAGAATCAGGCTTGGAGCCATCCAGATTGGGAAACCAAGCATGAGCCATCCACACTGGGGTAATTAGAGGTCAAGGTATTCTTTCTAGGAATCAGAGCCAGGCACTTGAAACTCATGACAAAAGGAAAAAAAGCATAAATGTGACCCATCTTGCAAAACATGTCTATAGTAAGAGGACACTGTACAAGTGAGGCAATCTGGAGTACAAATATATGGCAATGATCTATTAGCAACAGGCCCCAATGATGACTCAGGACCTGATTTAGATCATGACGATACTCCCCTCATACTCTGTGGCGGCGGTTTCAAGTACTCCATCAAGCTGACGGAGTCCAGGCCGCCATATTTAGATGTGGGCTGGCTGAAACGCCATCCGCATCAACAGACTGTTTTTCGTCACGTAAAAGGTGCATATCCATCGTCGCGGCGGACACCTCTACTGGCTAATAGTACTCCGTCGCCTTCAGGCCAGCGGGTTCGCGCCGAGCCTCTTTAGATTCACCCGTTGTGCTGGCGTTGTCCTAGTGGCAGAATCCTGACGGAGTGAGTCCCTGGTGGAGCGGAGACTGGTAAATACTACTTATTAATGTGTTATTACACATATATGTTGTGTTCTTCAAAAATATATGTAGGTACTGTGTCATGTCCCTTTTATTACATATGCTGTGGCAACAAATGATGGACGAAATGCTGAATAAATCAAATGTTTACCCCCAGTAAAGAAATCTCAATTAAATCCATTGTTCTTTTGCTCACTACGCCACAATGGATTTACCCAGATCTCTTCATTGGGGGTGAATGTTTGATTTATTCAGCATTCCGTCCACCCTTTGTTGCTGCAGCATTTTTCGCCCTAAGTGGGATAGGGATGCCCAGATGTGGATCCCTTGTCACTGTCCCACTGGATTCAAGCTAGCCTGACTGATGAGAGGCGATACCCCGAATCCGGTCCCAGGATGCTAGTTTCCGGTCCAGGAAGAACCTGGCTTGGCAGTTCAGGCTGGACTGTTCCCATGAGGAACAGGGTCAAGACTGATTTGCAAATAGCTAGGTCCAAACTGGGATCGCATGGTGAGCAAAAGTAAGATGGATTTAACCCAGATCTCTTGATTCAGGGGTGAATGTTTGATATATTCAGCATTCAATCATTTGTTGCTGTAGTTTTTTCACCCTAAATGGACTAAGTTTGCTCAGATGTGGGTCCTTTGCTTGCTCTCCCACTTGTTCAAGCTAGCCTGGCTGATATGGGGTGATACCCTTAAACCGGTCCCAGGATGCTTGTGGAAGATCCAGCTTCGCAGTTCGGGCTAGACTGATTTGCATATGGCTGGGTCCAAAATGGGGTGGCGTAGTGAGCAAAAGGACAATGGATTTAACTCAGATTTCTTGACTGGAGGTGAATGTTTGATTTAATCAGAATTCCGTCCATCATTTGTTGACTCCACCAATGAGGCCAGGAGAGTCACATAAATACTATAAAGAGGGCTCAAGGTGGAGCACTGCGGGATTCCAAACTTTATCAGCTTAGTGTCAGATGTAAATAGTGGTATCCTGACAGACTGCCCTCTAATAAAGGACAACGCGGAGTCACTGACTCCTATATTTTCCAAGCATTGGAGAAGGATAGGATGAAACACCATGTCAAAGGCCACAGATATGTCAAGTAATATCAATGGGGTCTATTTCCCTTGATCCACAGCCAGCTTGATGGAATCTGTTACCTTCACTATAGCTAACTCTGTAGTGAAGTGAGGAGGGAAGCCTGCTGTGATTGGTACAGCGGTACAAAAAGGGGTGGTGATGGACGGAGCATCTGAATCAATCAAACACTCACACCGAGTCAAAAGATCTGGGTTTAATCCATCACCGTTCTTTAGCCCACTCTGCCACCCCAGCTCAGACATGGCTATACGCAAATCAGTCTGACCCTGTGCCTCATGGGAACAGTCCAGTCCGAACTGCCAAGCCATGTCTTCCCTCGACCGGAAACAAGGTTCCGAGGACCGGTTTCTGGCATTCCAGCCGTCTTCAGCCCGGCTTGCTTGAATCCAGTGGCAAAGTGAGCAAAGCACTTACGTCTGCGCATACCCTGCCACACTTATGGCGGCCAAAAGCGGTACAAAAGGGGGTGGTGATGGACGGAGCATCTGAATCAATCAAACACTCACACCCAGTCAAAAGATCTGGGTTTAATCCATCACCGTTCTTTAGCCCACTCTGCCACCCCAGCTCAGACATGGCTATATGCAAATCAGTCTGACCCTGTGCCTCATGGGAACAGTCCAGCCCGAACTGCCAAGCCATGTCTTCCCTGGACCGGAAACAAGCTTTCGAGGACCGGTTTCTGGCATTGCAGCCGTCTTCAGCCCGGCTTGCTTGAATCCAGTGGCGAAGTGAGCAAGGGACTCGCGTCTGAGCATACCCTGCCACACTTCGGGCGGCCAAAAGCGGTACAAAAGGGGGTGGTGATGGACGGAGCATCTGAATCAATCAAACACTCACACCCAGTAAAAAGATCTGGGTTTAATCCATCACCGTTCTTTAGCCCACTCTGCCACCCCTGCTCAGACATGGCTATATGCAAATCAGTCTGACCCTGTGCCTCATGGGAACAGTCCAGCCCGAACTGCCAAACCATGTCTTCCCTGGACCGGAAACAAGCTTTCGAGGACCGGTTTCTGGCATTCCAGCCGTCTTCAGCCCGGCTTGCTTGAATCCAGTGGCAAAGTGAACAAGGGACTCACGTCTGAGCATACCCTGCCACACTTATGGCGGCCAAAAGCGGTACAAAAGGGAGTGGTGATGGACGGAGCATTCTGAGATACTCCGTCCATCACCACCCCCTTTTGTACCCAGTGGCAAAGTGAGCCAGGGACTCACGTCTGAGCATACCCTGTCACACTTATGGCGGCCAAAAGCGGTACAAAAGGGGGTGGTGATGGACGGAGCATTCTGAGATGCTCTGTCCATCACCACCCCCTTTTGGCCGCCATAAGTGTGGCAGGGTATTCTCAGACGTGAGTCCCTTGCTCACTTTGCCACTGGATTCAAGCAAGCCGGGCTGAAGACGGCTGGAATGCCACAAACCGGTCCTCGGAAGCTTGTTTCCGGTCCAGGGAAGACATGGCTTGGCAGTTCGGGCTGGACTGTTCCCATGAGGCACAGGGTCAGACTGATTTGCATATAGCCATGTCTGAGCTGGGGTGGCAGAGTGGGCTAAAGAACGGTGATGGATTAAACCCAGATCTTTTGACTGGGTGTGAGTGTTTGATTGATTCAGATGCTCCGTTCATCACCACCCCCTTTTGTATCTCTTTTGGCCGCCATAAGTGTGGAAGGGTATCTTTATTTTATTCAGTTTAGTTTGTATAGCGCAAACAGCTACCCAACAAAGGGTTTCCCGGTGCTGTGATTCAGAAGTAGCTGACCGGACGACTGACTTAGATGTTAAATAGCCAGGTTTTCAAGGCCTTTCTGAATTTCATGTAGTTCACCTCAGAGCGCAAAGCTTGTGGCATAGCATTCCACAGTGACGGTCCAAGGTAGGCGAAAGATTTGCCGCCCATACGTGAGAGTTTTATTTTAGGAACAACAAACTTATTGGCTGTTGCAGATCTCAGAGTCCTAGATGGATGGTAGCAATGTACCAGATTTTGTAGATACTTAGGGGCTTTAGTTGTAGAGATCTTATGCATGAAGCATAGGGACTTAAATTTAATTCTGTTCTCTATTCTATTTTTAGCCAGTGCAGCTCACGTATAAGTTTGGTGGTGGGTGAAAAGATAGGAATTTTTCCTAACAGTCTCGCAGCTGCGTTCTGCACAGTTTGCAATCTGCGGACTGTGGCTTTATTAGCCCCCAAATATAACACATTAGCGTAATCTAACCTTGATGATATTAAGGCATTGATGACCGTTTTTTTTGTGTGTTCTGGTAGCATCCAACAAATTTTCTTTAGCCACTTTAAGATGGCAAAACAAGTGGCCGATGTTTTAACTGCTTGCTGGTGCATACTCAGCGTGTCATTGACAATAAAGCCTAGATTACGGGCCTGTGTAGTAGGAGTTGGGGGAGTACCCATTACAGATGGCCAATGTTGGGGTCCCCAGAGTTCTTTATTTTTCCCCAAAACAATTAATTCGTTTTTTTCACTGTTTAATTTCAGGAAGCTTTTTTGCATCCACCCTGCGATTTTCACCAGTCCTAGATTTAATGTGGAGGGGTTGTTACTTCCTGATGATGAAAGGGAAAAAAGAAGCTGAGAATCATCAGCGTAGGAAAACATCATCAAACCGGTCTCCACAACTATTTTTGCAAGCGGACTCATATACAAATTAAAAAGTAACTGACTTAAAATCGAGCCTTGTGGAACTCCATGTTTGAAAGTAAGGGTTTCAGAACAAGCAGATTGGGAAAAAACTTGGAACGTTCTATTCTCAAGTAGAGATTTAATCCAATTTAAGGCAGCGCCACAGATGGCAAATGAGTGGAGAGTCCTTATTAGTGCCGCATGTGACACAGTGTCAAATGCGGCACTGAGGTCAAGAAGCATGAGTGCCACAGTTTCACCTTTATCTATCATAGCACAGATATTCTCTGTCACACCTAACAGGGTGGTCTCAGTTGAGAAACCAGCCCGGAAGCCTGACTGATGGGGAGGCAGCAGGTCATGTGTGGTTATGAAATCTGTGAGACAACGATGGACATGTTTCTCCAGAATATTTGCAAAAATAGGGAGAAGGGAGATTGGCCGGAAATTAGAAGGCACTTTTGGATCTGCATCAGCTTTTTTTTAGTAATGGGTGAATCATTGCGTGTTTCCAGTCCTGTGGCACATGTTCTTCCTGCAAGGATATGTTTAAGAGATCAGTGATAATGGACATGGCTTTCCTACTGAGTAATTTTAAAATAGAACATAGTAAAGGGTCTCTTGGTGAACCAGATTTAATCGTATTTATTAGGTCAATGACAGTATCAACATTAAGCATGGGCCAATTGTTTAATAAGAAGGTATGAGTATCACAAACATTGGCATCTAGAGTGTCACCTTGAATACTTGGTCTATTAGGAGGGGAATTTCGAGTATCAATGAGGGTATGCTCAGACGTGAGTCCCTTGCTCACTTTGCCACTGGATTCAAGCAAGCCGGGCTGAAGATGGCTGGAATGCCAGAAACCGGTCCTCGGAAGCTTGTTTCCGGTCCAGGGAAGACATGGCTTGGCAGTTCGGGCTGGACTGTTCCCATGAGGCACAGGGTCAGACTGATTTGCATATAGCCATGTCTGAGCTGGGGTGGCAGAGTGGGCTAAAGAACGGTGATGGATTAAACCCAGATCTTTTTACTGGGTGTGAGTGTTTGATTGATTCAGATGCTCCGTCCATCACCACCCCCTTTCGTACCGCTTTTGGCCGCCATAAGTGTGGCAGGGTATGCTCAGACGTGAGTCCCTTGCTCACTTTGCCACTGGATTCAAGCAAGCCGGGCTGAAGACGGCTGGAATGCCAGAAACCGGTCCTCGGAAGCTTGTTTCCGGTCCAGGGAAGACATGGCTTGGCAGTTCGGGCTGGACTGTTCCCATGAGGCACAGGGTCAGACTGATTTGCATATAGCCATGTCTGAGCTGGGGTGGCAGAGTGGGCTAAAGAACGGTGATGGATTAAACCCAGATCTTTTGACTGGGTGTGAGTGTTTGATTGATTCAGATGCTCCGTCCATCACCACCCCCTTTTGTATCTCTTTTGGCCGCCATAAGTGTGGCAGGGTATCTTTATTTTATTCAATTTAGTTTGTATAGCGCAAACAGCTACCCAACAAAGGGTTTCCCGGCGCTGTGATTCAGAAGTAGCTGACCGGACGACTGACTTAGATGTTAAATAGCCAGGTTTTCAAGGCCTTTCTGAATTTCATGTAGTTCACCTTAGAGCGCAAAGCTTGTGGCATAGCATTCCACAGTGACGGTCCAAGGTAGGCGAAAGATTTGCCGCCCATACGTGAGAGTTTTATTTTAGGAACAACAAACTTATTGGCTGTTGCAGATCTCAGAGTCCTAGATGGATGGTAGCAATGTACCAGATTTTGTAGATACTTAGGGGCTTTAGTTGTAGAGATCTTATGCATGAAGCATAGGGACTTAAATTTAATTCTTTTCTCTATTTTTAGCCAGTGCAGCTCACGTATAAGTTTGGTGGTGGATGAAAAGATAGGAATTTTTCCTAACAGTCTCGCAGCTGCGTTCTGCACAGTTTGCAATCTGCGGACTGTGGCTTTATTAGCCCCCAAATATAACACATTAGCGTAATCTAACCTTGATGTTATTAAGGCATTGATGACCGTTTTTTTTGTGTGTTCTGGTAACATCCAACAAATTTTCTTTAGCCACTTTAAGATGGCAAAACAAGTGGCCGATGTTTTAACTGCTTGCTGGTGCATACTCAGCATGTCATTGACAATAAAGCCTAGATTACGGGCCTGTGTAGTAGGAGTTGGGGGAGTACCCATTACAGATGGCCAATGTTGGGGTCCCCAGAGTTCTTTATTTTTCCCCAAAACAATTAATTCGTTTTTTTCACCGTTTAATTTCAGGAAGTTTTTTTGCATCCACCCTGCGATTTTCACCAGTCCTAGATTTAATGTGGAGGGGTTGTTACTTCCTGATGATGAAAGGGAAAAAAGAAGCTGAGAATCATCAGCGTAGGAAAACATCATCAAACCGGTCTCCACAACTATTTTTGAAAGCGGACTCATATACAAATTAAAAAGTAACGGACTTAAAATCGAGCCTTGTGGAACTCCATGTTTGAAAGTAAGGGTTTCAGAACAAGCAGATTGGGAAAAAACTTGAAACGTTCTATTCTCAAGTAGAGATTTAATCCAATATAAGGCAGCGCCACAGATGCCAAATGAGTGGAGAGTCCTTATTAGTACCGCATGTGACACAGTGTCAAATGCGGCACTGAGGTCAAGAAGCACGAGTACCACAGTTTCACCTTTATCTATCATAGCACGGATATTCTCTGTCACACCTAACAGGGTGGTCTCAGTTGAGAAACCAGCCCGGAAGCCTGACTGATGGGGAGGCAGCAGGTCATGTGTGGTTATGAAATCTGTGAGACAACGATGGACATGTTTCTCCAGAATTTTTGCAAAAATAGGGAGAAGGGAGATTGGCCGGAAATTAGAAGGCACTTTTGGATCTGCATCAGCTTTTTTTTAGTAATGGGTGAATCATTGCGTGTTTCCAGTCCTGTGGCACATGTTCTTCCTGCAAGGATATGTTTAAGAGATCAGTGATAATGGACATGGCTTTCCTACTGAGTAATTTTAAAATAGAACATGGTAAAGGGTCTCTTGGTGAACCAGATTTAATCGTATTTATTAGGTCAATGACAGTATCAACATTAAGCATGGGCCAATTGTTTAATAAGAAGGTATGAGTATCACAAACATTGGCATCTAGAGTGTCATCTTGAATATTTGGTCTATTAGGAGGGGAATTTCGAGTATCAATGAGGGTATGCTCAGACGTGAGTCCCTTGTTCACTTTGCCACTGTTTTCAAGCAAGCCGGGCTGAAGACGGCTGGAATGCCAGAAACCGGTCCTCGGAAGCTTGTTTCCGGTCCAGGGAAGACATGGCTTGGCAGTTCGGGCTGGACTGTTCCCATGAGGCACAGGGTCAGACTGATTTGCATATAGCCATGTCTGAGCTGGGGTGGCAGAGTGGGCTAAAGAACGGTGATGGATTAAACCCAGATCTTTTGTCTGGGTGTGAGTGTTTGATTGATTCAGATGCTCCGTCCATGACCACCCCCTTTTGTACCGCTTTTGGCCGCCATAAGTGTGGCAGGGTATGCTCAGACGTGAGTCCCTTGCTCACTTTGCCACTGGATTCAAGCAAGCCGGGCTGAAGACGGCTGGAATGCCAGAAACCGGTCCTCGGAAGCTTGTTTCCGGTCCAGGGAAGACATGGCTTGGCAGTTCGGGCTGGACTGTTCCCATGAGGCACAGGGTCAGACTGATTTGCATATAGCCATGTCTGAGCTGGGGTGGCAGAGTGGGCTAAAGAACGGTGATGGATTAAACCCAGATCTTTTTACTGGGTGTGAGTGTTTGATTGATTCAGATGCTCCGTCCATCACCACCCCCTTTCGTACCGCTTTTGGCCGCCATAAGTGTGGCAGGGTATGCTCAGACGTGAGTCCCTTGCTCACTTTGCCACTGTATTCACGCAAGCTGGGCTGAAGACGGCTGGAATGCCAGAAACCGGTCCTCGGAAGCTTGTTTCCGGTCCAGGGAAGACATGGCTTGGCAGTTCGGGCTGGACTGTTCCCATGAGGCACAGGGTCAGACTGATTTGCATATAGCCATGTCTGAGCTGGGGTGGCAGAGTGGGCTAAAGAACGGTGATGGATTAAACCCAGATCTTTTGACTGGGTGTGAGTGTTTGATTGATTCAGATGCTCCGTCCATCACAACCCCCCTTTTGTACCGTGATTGGTACAGCAACAGGCCTTGACCTAAACATTTGGATAGTTGAACATTGATAAACTTCTCCAACATCTTTGACAAAGCTGCTAACAGTAAAATTGGCCTGAAATTGCTCGGTATAGATCTATCTGTCAAAGGCTTTTTTAATAAGGGCACTAAGTTCGCCTGTTTCCAACAAATAGGCTTTAACTAAGGTGCGCTAGCTGCTGCAGGTTGTGTCTGAATCGTTTATCTTGCTCTGATATTTTAAAAACGAACATTATTTTTATTGTGTATTTACCTGTGCTCATTGTAGCGGCTGGTTGCCTCACTCCTACCGCCTGATTAACTGCCTCTACCCCGGTCCACCACGGGCTCTGCACGATTGATGTGGAGGGTAGGGCGGCCAATCTCCAGTGACAACGCTGGGAGGGTGGAGCCACGGGGCAGCGTGTTAGACATTTAAAGAAATGCACTTCCGGACGCGCAGCGGGCGCGCCGCTGGCGAGCCGACGGCAAGCCCGTCTGCGCCCGTCCGCGCCTGTGTCGCGACCAGCGCCAGCCATGCTACTCAGGACCCTCATATCAAACTAATTTGCTGGCTTAGGTCTCAACTATTAGCTTTGAGACCCGAATACGGCTGTAATAATATTAAATGCAACCCTGCTGGGCTACTTAGCAAACATTTTGCCTGTAAGGACTGCCCCTTTTATATTCCTTGCTCTCCTGCCAGACCTCGAAGTTCTATTAAAGAGGAACCACATGAAACCCCCCACGGGTGACAAAAGCATGTCTCCTTAATTGTCGGTCCCTTCCACGGCACTCTGGTGATATCTGGCTGTCCCTAAACTTGAACTCCTGGGACCTGATGTTCCTCACCGAGACCTGGATAAAAAACACCTCTAACCCCGACATTACCCTAGCAATTCCTCCAGACTACAAACTGGTCGGGATTAGCCACCCAGGTACTAAAGTAGGAGGAGGGTTAGCCATAATATCACGATTACAGTGGAAAATAACCTACAGGAAAATAGCGAATATTGACCCCATCAAAGCTATGTATTTCAGTGTTTTAAACTCTAAGCACTTGATTCTTGCAGGTGCACTGATTTACAACCCTCCAGGCACCCAGCTCTCCTACCTCATGGAGCTACTAGCTACCCTTGCGAATCTATCTTTGAAGCACCCCCACTTCACCATCTTGGGTGATTTTAATCTACATATAGATGACCCCTCCTGCACGTAAGCAAGGTCCCTGACTGAAACATTAGCAGGCATCAACCTGGAACAAAGAGTTCAGGGCCCTACGCACAAGGCTGGCCATACCCTGGATCTTTTATTCACCAACTTGCTGGCGCTTACCACTTACTTTTCTCGGCCCATCACCTGGTCAGATAATTTTTTGGTCCCATTCAATCTGATTTCTTCCCCCCGCCCCCATGGCTTTAAGTAAGACGGAAATCCGGGGGAGAAAATGGACCAAAGTCACTTGCGACTCGCTCGAACCCGCAATGGTCAACCTTTATTGGCAGCCTTCGGACGATCTTAATGCCGATGCTGAGAAGTTTAATAGATACCTCTCTGCGGCAGTAGACACGATTGCCCCCCTCCAATCTCACACTTCGGCACGAGCTAAACCCTCCGCCCCCTGGTTTTCCCCGACCTTGCGTGAAGAGAGAAGTAAATGTAAGAGACTTGAGTGGCACTGGCGTCTCAACTATGATCCTTCCATGAAAGTCAAGTACAGAACTGCTCTAAAAAAATTCTACAAACTCCGCCAACTGACCATGAAAGAATATTTTGCCACCAAAATTAAGACCGCAGACAACTCGGCCAAAACACTTTACCAAATTGTGAGAGACTTCACTAACCCAGTGGCTCTGGCGTGTCCTACTGAACCTAGTCAAGAGTTCTGTGATGGCTTGTCTGATTTCTTTCACAATAAAATCTCTGATATTTTGTCCTCCTTTATCCCCTCTGAGGGATCTGGGGAGGAGACTACCCCATTGAGCCCGCTCTCTAGTGAATCTATGCTATGTACCTTCGAGCTTATCTCCCTAGACACAGCCCTTTTGAAAATGCAGAAATGCAAATCCCCTCTTGATTCGGTTCCTGCTAAGATGTTCACGTCCCTAGCCCCGGTCATCATTCAACCACTTCTTTCTATATGGAACTCCTCCCTTCTCTCCGGTCACTTCCCTTCTGTGTGGAAACAGGCCACAGTAATCCCCATCCTGAAAAAACCTGAGGCTGACCCTTCAGTATTTAGTAATTATCGACCTGTATCGCTCCTCCCCAAACCTGCTAAAATACTGGAAAAAGTCGTACAAGAACAACTGGCAGAATTCCTGGAGACAAAAAATCTCCTCCATGACTCACAGTCCGGCTTCAGAGCCGGCTATAGTACGGAGACAGCCCTTCTGGAAGTCACAGAGACGATTAGGGAGTGCGTGGACAGAGGCGAGGTAGCTATGCTGGTGCTCCTCGATCTGTCCGCGGCTTTCGATACCGTCTCCCACTCCATACTACTAGACCGGCTTCACGAGATACCCCTTTGGCCTGGATTAAATACTTTCTGACTGATAGAACTCAACAGGTGTGGTGCCGGCCCTATTTTTCCAAAGACAAAAAACCTCTTAGCTGCGGAGTCCCTCAGGGATCTCCGCTCAGCCCACTTTTCTTCAATGTCTATCTGTCTCCCTTAGCAGATTTAATAGAGGCTCACGGAGTGAGGGTGGTCTCATATGCTGATGATAATCAGCTTATTTTCACCTTCAGAGACCACTCTGACAATACACTCGGGAACTTTAAAACCTGCCTCTCTGACATCGTTTCTTGGATGGCACTTAATACCTTGAAGTTAAACACTGATAAAACTGAGGTTTTATTTTTTAACCAAAAACCCCCTTTACCGTCGACAATGTGATGGCCTCACGAATCGAATCCCCCCTTCTCCAGTGAATGTGGCGCGTAACCTCGGCGTCCAAATTGATAATGAGTTGGCATATAAGATCCAAATCCACAAAGTGACCTCTGCCTGTTTTGGCAAGTTGCGTATGATAAGAAAAATCGCGCCTTACCTGCCCATGGACTCTCTAAAAATGATGGTACACGCCCTCACTACCTCACACCTAGACTATTCTAACGTCCTCTATGTGGGCGCCCCTGCCTATCTTCTACACCGGTTGCAGATTGTGCAGAATGCTGCAGCCAGGCTGATTTTGAATGTGCCCTACCGACACTCTATTTCCCCCCACTTAAAGAACCTGCACTGGCTTCCGATATCCGCCTGCATTCAGTTTACAGCCCTGGTCCTTACTTTCAGGGCCTTGAACGGTAAGGGCCCTGGACACTTATGAAGTAGGCTGAAGCTAGTACACTCATCACGAGCCCTCAGGTCCAACCACCTCCGCCTCCTGCGACCCCCCCCCCGCTTCCTCCGCTCTAGAAAAGGAGGCAGAGCCTTCGCAAAAGTGTCATCTAAACTTTGGAACTCCCTCCCGCTGAGTATTCAACTGATTGAGCTGGAATCTCAGTTTAGATGTAAACTCAAGACATGGCTGTTCCCCAGCTACTAATTCTTTGGTTTTTGCCGTTGATGTCCACAGCGCCGGGACACCCCTGTTGGTAGCCGCGCGCTTTACAAATCTCATAAATAAATAAATAAATAAATAGCTGATTGAATTGAGCAGTTCTGGCTAGCATGGATCATCTGGTGATAGCACATTCTCCAGGCCGGTTCTAATTGTTTGCAGTGCCTAAGCACATCTCCTAATTCACCGCCAAGGGGCAGATGAAAGTCTTCTGGTAGAGTTAGCTGACTTCTGCACTTTAACTAAGGCTGAGGTGTTTGCCATGTTTAATAGCCAAAAGTTAACAGCTATGCGTCAGCCTCAGTCTTCCTGCTACTTCTCAGCAAGGAGCTTCCAAGGAAAGACTCAATGTTGATATTAGTAACTTTGGACCAATTTCTATATGCGAGGGGAAGCTTAGGCCTTCTTTATGAAGAACAATGCTCAACACTCCAGGAGGAATATATAAAGAGGTGATCAGAACAACCAATGATTTTGAGGTCTGTCAGATCCACCTTACAATTAGAAAAAATAGGATCCAGAATATGACCGGCAGAGTGGCACGGTTGCTTAATGAATTGCTTCAAATTCCAGGAGGACTTCTTTTCCGTTAATATCCTGCCTTGAGGGGTTCAGTCGCCCAGTCGAGATGTATACTCACGTCACCCAGGACTGCGAAACTTGAAAATTTGAGAAAGTATTTAGGTAAGATATCATCCCAGAGAGTTGAGGAACTCTCCTACATATCCTGGGGGTCGATAAATCAATGATAAAGGGAGTTATTGGCTCATACTGAGAGACAAAAGCCAAGGGATCTGTCATTCAACTCAAACGACGCACATTTAAAACCGTTTTAAAAAACAATAGCCTCACCCTAACTCCTCTTCCCTACTTTATCATGATGCAGCATAGTATAGCTCCCTGGTATCACAAGAACTACTTAAAGTACAGAGAGAGCCATCATCCAGGTCTCTGTGAGGAATAAAACATCCATCTCTTCCTCTTTACGTAAATCAAATATATTTGGTGTGTTTTTATGTAGTGGCCGAACATTTACAAGTGCCGCCTGTTTATCTACAAACACCTCTATCTGTTTCCTAAGCAAAGACTGAGTGGGGACACTCACACCAGCCCTATCTATCCCAGGGATAGTGGCTGCACATTGTTCACAAACACTTGGCATAGTATCACAGGACTCTAAACACGTACCTCTACATTAAGTCCAAGGGCGGGAAGAGCGGAGTTCATGTGAAGAGTAGGTAATTAGCAAGCTTTGGGCTGTGTCAAAACGGGCAGCATAGCTGGCACTGAGCGAGGACAGAGCACAGACTAGCGCAGATTTCCTTGCCTTAGGCACAACTTTGGGGCACCAGCTGCACCGCAAATTGACTCTTCTTATAAGGGGCCAGGACATCCCCTTTCCAACAACTAGATCGCTGCCTGCAAAGATGGAGGCTTCCAGGACAGAAGGAAAAATGTCTCTGGAGTGGACCGCTGGGAAGAAAAAGTCATAAAAACAGGTACAGCACATCCTGCAATTACCACTCCCTCATACCCAGCAAAAAACAAGCATTTGTAATGCAATAGGTCTCGCATTATTTAAGTTTGACCTATTGGCTTTGCTAAATAATACAACACCAATAGCTCAAACTTTAATAATGCGAGACCTATTGCATTGCAAATGCTTGTTTAACATGGCGGACGCAGCTTGGAGACAAACGTGAGGGATCCTCAACCGCTGCAATGAAAAATCCACCAGACTTCTGTTCGGGTCCTGGTGTGTCAGGAATGTAAATACAGCCCTCGTCTCCACTTGCACTCTGGCCTTACCCTTGGCCCGTGAGGAGCAGTCCCCAGCTAGCCTCAGGGGTGGCAGAGCCGGCTCAACCGGACCCACTTTCACTGCGGACTCACCCTCGGCCCCAGCCGGGGCTCACTGTGCTACATCCCCATTTCCTTCCTGGGGTTAATTGCTGGGAGCACTTGATGTTGACAAGCACTTTATTGGAGGGAGCGGTGGGATCCAATCGCTATCAGTGACACTCTCGGGTGGTGACAGGATGGGAGGGGCAGGGAAAGATACTTGTGGGTAATGAATGATGTTTGAAAGCCGATATGGAATCCTGTCACTAACACGGCTTCCTCTGAGTGAAATATTTGCATCTGCAAGCTCCCCACCCACATCACTCAAAGCAAGGGGACGGCCAATGGGAGCTCTGTATGACCGAGGCCTGACAAAGGCAGGCTGAAACAAGACGGAGGTTTGCCGGTCCTTTCCCATAGTCCAGCCGGGCCTTTCAGTGGGGGATGCGTTCCATGAGGGTGGAGATGGGAGGGAGGGCAACGAGTTGGCCTCATTGCTTTCCCAGTCCTGCGTAGCAGTAGGACTCTGGCATGGCAGTGCTGGGCTCCAGCGAAAGCTGTGCTTGGCTCTGAACTGCACGTCAAGGAATTGCGCTGTGGCATTTCTTTAGCGCTTTGCTACCCTCAAAGTGCTTTTTCGG
This sequence comes from Lissotriton vulgaris, assembly GCF_964263255.1. Lineage (NCBI taxonomy): Eukaryota > Metazoa > Chordata > Amphibia > Caudata > Salamandridae > Lissotriton > Lissotriton vulgaris. Next base: position 213,037,760 of record NC_141687.1, read on the forward strand.
CAGTCAGATAAGTAGTTAGTTGTGAATTGTTGGTATGGAGCGTGTTTTTTAGTGGTCTTGTGACAGCTTTGTCCCCGTGACCCATGTTCAGTTACCCTGCATGTTTACAAAAAAGAAAATCAGTGGTGCGCGCGCACCACAGAAGAGCAGGGGGGAGCACGGCAGCGAGGCGAACACACGGTGCTGAGCAGCAGTGCTGGCCACCGACGGGAATGGGCGTTGCAAAGGTGGGATATGCGCCCGCCTTTGCCCAATCGCGTGCCTTTTTTTTAAAAAAAAAACACACGAAAGCCAATGGCGGGTGGCGAAAGCCTGCTCACACGCACGAGCGTGTGAGCGGTGAGCGCTTTCAGAACCCCCTTACAAGAGGTCTCGCGCTGCCCGGGCAGTGCTGTGCACTGCAACGTTAGGCGCGAGACCTAATGAAGTGATTGGAATTCCATTAGCAATCCACAGAATACCTAAAATCAGATTCAACAACAGTTAACTAATATAAAAAGTCTGGCAAATACAGTACAATATAAATCACCATGCAATTTCATACAAATAGTAGCAGCATCAAGGTAAAAACAGATTGTGATAAAAATTGTATAAAAATTGTGCTAATAGTCAAAGTAAGAGATGCTAATCACAATTCCGACGAAAATACTATAATCATTCCACCTACCAATGTTGAAATTTGTGGGGGACATAATTTTTATTATTATCCTTTTGTGCATTCTCCCAAACAAATCATGAAATTTCTTCACCCCAGGTACAAGCAATAAATGCACGTGGGCAGTCATTCGACAAATAATTGATAAACCGCTTCAGTATTGAATCTATGCTGCAATAGCAATGCATGCCAGTCATTGTAGTGTCCACAGCAGGTGTTTAAACAAAACGTCAGAGCATGAAATATTGTGTGCCAATATAGTTGAAGCCTAAATATGGAGAAAAGGAAAACAATGTCCAAAAATCTATCTAGACACACATGACCTGATTTATATGTTGGTGGTAAGCATACTATCCTTACCGCCAACATGATGGCCAGGCTGCCAAATTTATATGCGGGCGAACCATAGTTTGGCAACGGTGGAGAATACTCCATCTTCCCCATGGTCAAACTTATCTGATGGCCCAATGGATTAGCGGCCGTCAGAGAAATTGCTTTATGTCCACCCGGCCAAATTAGATGGGCGGACATATAGCTGTTTTAACTGCCCGTCTCCGTCAGGAAAACCCTGGCAGTAAGGTCAGTAAAAAAGTAAAAAACGCCCCCCTTAGCATGGGATATGACTGCCACAGCGAGGGGGCATTCAGTTTTATTTTCAAAAACAAGTTCCCTCTTTGGGGTTTTGTATTTGAAAATAAACAAACTTTTTAAACTTTGCCATGCTGCAAAGTTCCAATACATTGACAGGAACCACCTTGATAGCGGTTCCTGTCAATGGTTTAAATGTCCTTTGGTCTAGTAGACATTAAAAAATTTGGCAGACAGCTACTCACTCCATCAAGGAGGTTCAGTAAATTACTCTGTACCCTTGACAAAGGACACTCCGTCCGCCAAGATCAAAATCAGCCCCACAGAAACAAAATCAATTAAAAGCACAACTGTGTGAAACACATCCCACATAAGCACAACACATTATTAGATATACGATAAAAAACACATTTTAAGGAAATGACAAACAACAAAATAGGGAGAGGAGTGACAAAGAGTATTTAACTAGTGGTTAAGCAGCAAGAAAAGAGGTTGTTAATTTCTGATTACAACTATATATAGATTAAATCCATGACTGATTGGTGGTTTCACTACCTCTCGATGGTAGCTTGTGACCCAGGGCAAGTGTAGTTTTCGTGATTTGTAGCTGTTATAATAAAGGTAGCAAGTTAGGAAAGAATAATCTGAGCGTCCGTTTTTGTAATAAAATAGCTCAAAATAAAAACAATTTTCAGTTTTTTTTCATATTTTAGAAAAAAAGAGGAATTGATGGTTTTCTTATCTGTAAAAAATCGAGCCTTTATTATAATCCATGCTATTGCCAGAAGATGGACTTTGCTTTCTTTGGATTTGAGAATGAGGGGCTGGTTATAATGACTGACACATACTAAGGAAGCTGGAGGTCCATGGCTGGATGAGGGTGCGCATAGGAGGCTGAGGGAGTTAGTTGGCGTAAGTCTACACTTATGGTTGCTCAGAGTCAGATTCGAAAAACATTTTTAATAATGTGCACTAAAGTGTAATATGAATGGTACCGTGGATCCATCCTATAATTAAATCAACAATCTGAAAACATTTACGCTCACAGAATAAACTTCTTACCATGCAAATTGTGCCACCTACAGTTGTAAATTGAGGGTTAAAAGTCGGAACAAAGATCTTCGAAGAAGGTGTGAACTGGTAATGTGGTGAACACCTACTAAGTCATAGGTTTGAGGGCACTCCCAATGGTGTTTCACACCAGTAAATGCATCTTTATCAAGATGCATTCATCTTCAATGATTAAAAAAATGGTGGATGAAGCGTGCAAACTGGAGATGAATAATAAACTCCAAAGATTTAAGAAATCGGGGGTGGGGGGTAGGAGAAGGGATTTTTCCTCATAAAAAATGTATTTCCATGTAAATGGAAAATAGTTAACGGTGTAAAAGCACATTTACACGTACATACTCCATGTGATGAGCTGCTGGAGTATGCCAGGAAATAAACAACTTAAGTAGCCGTTAGGGCTTACCCCTGAGGATTTTTATGAGCCTTCTACACATGCAGAAATATACATAACTCGTAGTAGAAACCTATGGGTGTAGGTTTGACATTTGTGTGTGTGTCTGACCCTGAGGTCTTTGTTGAAGAGAAGCTCTTTGTGAAATGACTTAAAAATAGGAGTAAAGGGGATTGGCAGGAAGGGAGGGGAGCGGCACACCTGTGGGTCATATAGACAGCTTGGTAATACATTTGTGTCATTGAGGACAGCACACGTGCACATTTTGGCAGAGTAGGAATTTATTCAAGGCTCACGAGTCACAGGACAGCAGCAACCATCATCATCATCAAAGGGTTACCCAAACTCTTCTCACATGACTCAACGCAGAACCACGAGATCAGACGATAGCACATGATTCTAGACCCAGTAGATGTCACTTCAATATGAGTGGTGGATACAACATACGTCGCATTTTCCACAGTGTATAAATAAGGTCAGAGGTGGAATTGTGAGAGCATTGTGAAGGTTGGGAGAAGAGGAGAGGAAAACAACTTGCACATATGTGTTGAGAAACGTGTGTTTGAGGGCATGAGTGAGTTCAGGACACAGTGAAGACATTTGCGTGCATAACGCCTAAGGCATCTATAGGCATTCACGTCCATAAGAGTAGGAGAACAACACAAAAAGCAGGTCGTGTAGGGAGCTACATAGAACTTTGTAGGGAGCTACAAAGCACAGACAACAGACTAGCTCGTAAAGAGAAGTATACTAGCCTGCAGAGTTGAGTTCATTATACGTCACCGTCGTGTTCTGACCAAGGTCACTACAGTCACACTGGGGGGGTTGTGGGTAACTCGGTTATAACGTGCGCTTTTTGCTCTAGTTCAAGTTTTTAGATATAAGCCCATTACAAATTCACATGAAGCTCTTTCAATTTTGATTTCCCTCCAGCGATTGGCTAATGGAAAAATGGCGCACAAAAAGTGATGCATCAATGTTGCGTAGTTTTCTAAAATCAGGTGAATGGGCTCTGAGAGAAAGCAGCGCTGTTTGGTATTCCCTCGGAGGCCCCAGTACGTAAAAGGCGGGCGGGATGAGGAACAGTGGAACAGCGGTGAATGAAAAGTGGAAGCGAAAGAAGGTGTACCAGACCATTTGGATTGCAATAAATGCATCATACAACCAAAAATTACCTGCATTGAGCGGCTTCGTGCCCAGTGAGTCTGCCCTAGTATCAAGCCGAGATAGCGGGCGTTCCTAGGAGTCGGCCCTCGCCTCCCCGAGCTGCTGCCTTGAAGTTGGTCTCCCGCAGGACTCAGGAAAGCTGGCGGCCTGCACCCTGCTCAGCACCAGCCTCCTTTTGGGGGCTGAGGAGGGGGAGGTTATAGGACGGGGTGCCGCGTGCTGGGTGGCAGGAGCGCGGCCCCAGCCAGTAACCGTTAGAGCCACGCCCGGAAGAGCCAGCTGCAGCCGCGAGGTAGGCCGCCGCCACTGTTCATCTGTATTTACTCGCACATGCAGAGCCGGGTTCAGTTACTCGGTTTCCCCGGCACTATGAGCCTATGTTTATTCTTCAATAATAAAAAAACAAAGGGCTGCTATGCCTCTTGTCGCACAGCTCTCAGTAGCTTTTCTTTTCTTTGAATCCTTCATCTTCCATGCATGGTCTGTTCTCGGTTTGAAAGCTAATATCTATTTTTGGAGGCTTGATCATGTCATTTTTATTGATGACAAACACAGGAACTTCGCAATGAAAACACTTCCCACACAGGCTGAAACCAAAAAAACAACACCCTTCCAGCCACACACCATATAGCTTGGTCTGAATTGTGGGTAAGCGCTTCCTCAGGCCCCACATAGGGGTGATAAGTGCTAAACAGATGCCACAATACAATACAATCACGCTACTGCACTGCACTTGTATTGAAACTTCTAGGTAGTGAGATCTTCAGGGTGGGGTCAAGTGTGGTGGGTATCGCAGAGAATCGATATACATTCTCTGGACAGCCAAAAGGTCTTCTAGCTAGTCATCCTGCCTTTTTTTCTCCCATGTGTACTGCCTCCACCTCTGACCCGTTACAGCAAACAAATGATGGACGGAATGCTGACAATGCAAACATTCTCCCCCAGTCAAAAGATCTGGGTTGAATCCATCGTTCTTTTGCTCACTATGCCACCCCAGTTTGGACCCAGCCATATGCAAATCAGTCTTCACCCTTTGCCCCATGGGTACAGTCCAGATCGAACTGCCAGGCCAGGTCCTCCCTGGACCGGCAACAATCATTCTGGGACCGGTTTCAGGGTATGTCACCCTTCTTCAGCCAGGCTAGCTTGAATCCAGTGGCACAGTGAGCAAGGGACCCACGTCTAGGATGCTTGTTTCCAGTCCAGGGAGGACCTGGCCTGGCAGTTAGGGCTGGACTGTTCCCATTGGGCGCAGGGTCAAGAATGATTTGCATATGGCTAGGTCCAAACTGGAATGGCATGGTGAGCAAAGAAACGATGGATTTAGGCCCAGATCTCTGTTCTGGGGTGAATGTATGACATTGTTCGGCCTTCTGTCCATCAATTATTCTTTTTCCACCTCTGACCCACCTCTATATTACATCCATTAGACCAGTCCCGGAATAAACCCTGTGGGGCCCTAGGCAGTCGAAATTGTGGGCTCTTCTCTCAAATCATTTGCCAATACGTTTTTTATTTTTACCAATTTTGAAAGGAGTGCGGCCCATAGGCCGCTGCCAATTTTTTCTATTTGGTAATCCATAAGTGTCACTTCTTGAGTTGTAGTGAGCTCCTTAACCTACTAATTATTGGTTTTATGCATTTTCACATCAACAGGGCAAGTCTGTGTTTCATTGTTAGAAATGGGGGTCTCTAGATGGCAATTGTTTGCACCCTGTCCAAGTAGGGACTCTTCCTTCTAGTCCGGATAAGGGAGTTACATTTCTAAAATAACCCCTGCTCACCCCCTTGGTAGTTTGTCACGAGCAGTCAGGCTTATCTTAGAGGCAGTGTGTAAAGCATTTGCACAGAAGCAACAGTAATACAGTAAAAACACTACAAACGGACACCACACCAGTTTAGGAAAAATATCCAATATTTTATATACTTAAACAAGACCAACACAATAAAAATCCACATTAGAGTACCTAGAAATCTTCAATCATCAAAATAGACTTGAAATATAGTTCCTTAAAGTCGATAGCTCCGTCTGGGGCTATCGCGTACTCCTACGGTGTCAGGAAGACCTACAAAACAGTACCTTTAGGAATGCAGGGCGTCGGCGATCTCTCGATGAGCCCTGAAAGGCCAAGGCCAACGTCTGCAGCCGTCGGTTCCGGAGGTCTGTGCAGGAGCCGTCGGCCCTTAAAGTCACATGCGTCGCAGCTCGAACTCCTCACAGTTGAAGTTGGAAGCGTCGGGAGGCATCGGGGCTGCGGTGCGAAGTGCGGTGTGCGGTGCCCTCAGGTCACAGTGCAGGCAGCGGCTCGGTGACGGTCGTCCAGCAACCTCAGTGAGACCAGGGCTGTGGTGCGAAGTGATGCGGTGCTCATTGCGGTGCTGACAGGTCACGGTGCACTCAGTGGCGTCATCGTTGCTGAAGCACTGTCGTCAGCTGACGACCTGGAGTCGATGTCGCCGGCGTTGGTAGGCCAAGGTTACGATGCTGGATGAGGATGGTGCGTTGTGCTACTTACGAGGAGCATCGATGTCCGCATGGAGCGGCAGCGTCGGGGATACAAGGGCGACAGCGTGAATCGAGGTGGTGCGGAGTGCTGTGCCCACAGTTTGCGGTGCAAGCAGCGGCTCAGTGGCGGCGTTGCTGAGACTAGTGTTGCGTTGCAGCAGTGACCTCTGCGGTGCTTTCAGGGCATGAAGTTGACAGTGGCTTTGTAGACAGCGTCGGGTAGCTTTTTCTTCTGTTGCAGCTAAAAACACAGTCCCCAGTGCTGATGGCAGAAGAACTTGAAGTCTTTGCTGTTCCTGAGACTTCTTGAACGGGGGCAAGCTCTACCTCAAGCCTTTGGAGAAACTCACTGAAAGAAATGACAGAAAGTTCAGTCCAGTCCTTTCACTGCCCAAGACAGAAGCAGCCACTGCAGGCCAACACAGGAAAGCACACAGCAAAGTGGTAGTATCTCCTCACAGCTTCTACAGCTCTTCTTCTTGGTTCCAAAAGAGCTTAGGGGTTTGGGCCCCACTTTTTATAGCCTAAAATTTGTCCTCTCAGGTAGAGAGTGTCTGTGCTTAGTCCAAACCAGGTTGGTCCTCTGTGGCCCAGATTCCCAGTAGGAGGCGGAGACAGCATTTTCCAAAGCAGACTGGGTCTATTCAGGTGCAAGGGAAATCTCCTCCCACCACTCTAAATGCAGACCGGTCCTATTCAGGTGCTAGTGACAACTCCTCCCACTACTCTGAATGCAGCCAAGGTCTATTCAGCCCAGCCCTGACTCATCCAGACTCTCTGTAGCCCCTGTCAATCCACAGCCAGACAGTCAATACACATCCCAGCAGGGACACATTGTAAATGTAAATGTATTGCGATTTATATAGCACACATATCACCCAAAGGCATCAAGGCACTTGCCTTGGGAACCCGTCCTGGTATTCCCCTGTGAGATAACCCCATCAGGGTATCCACAAGGTGAAAGCCAGACATCCCGCCGCAAGGGGCCATAGTGGAGATTAAGCAAGCTATTGCCCAGAGTCGCAGAGTGTGAACCCATGAGTCGAGTAGGCACTGGAACGAGAATTATCGAGTCCGTGGAATTTTTGAGTCCAAGACCCGCCGAGGAGGGGAATTGAACCCTGGTCCAGGGCCGATCTCAGCTTTCGGGTCTGCCGCCTCTAACCCCTGAGCCACACTTCTCCACTTGGATGGGAATACCTACTTTCTAAAAGTGATATTTTCAAACACAGAATGTAATAATCACCCTCACTAAAAGATGCATTTTAATATTCTGAGTTCAGGCATACTAAACTTTATTTTCCTATCTGGTCCCAATGGGAAGTTATATTTATAAGATCTTATAAATTACTCCCATGCTTTCCTATGGGCCAGATAGCCTTTCAATAGTGAAAAACGAAATGCACTGTAATTCACTACCAGGACATGTCACACACATCAGTGCATGTCCTACCTTTCACATACACTGCACTCTGCCCACAGGGGTACCTTGGGCCTACCTTAAGGGTGACTCACGTGTAAGAAAGGTGAAGGGAAGGGCCTGGCAAGTGGGTGCACTTGCCAAGTCGACATTTACAAATGGCGCCCAGACTCTGCAGTGGCAGGTCGGAGTTACCTTTTCGGGGCTACTCATGTAGTGGCACAATCAGTGCTGCAGGCCAACTAGTAGCATTTGATTTACAGGCCCTGGCACACTCAGTGCACTTTACTAGGGGCTGACTAGTAAACCAAATATGCCAATCATGGAAACACCAATCCATAATAACAATTTACACAGAGTGCATATGCATTTTACTACTGATCAGCAGTGGTAAAGTGCCCAGAGTCTTAAAACCAACAACAGTAGGTCAGGAAAAAATAGGAGGAAGAAGCAAAAAGTTTGGGGATAACCCTGCAAAAAGGGCCATTTCCAACAGTCATCGTCCCTCGTCTGAGTTTAGGTATCAGCTCCAGGGGGCATGCCGAGTTCTAAAGGAGGTTTAAATCAGTTCACTGCCCAATCATATCCACAAAGGTATCCCAGAACTCATCAATCTGGGGCATTTCCACATCAAGGGGCCGATTATGATGGCGGACGTACCTGAGTCCGTCAGCCACCATAGAGTAGGAGGGACCGTCCGCAGATTCAAATGCAGGGGGGTACTGTAGGTACCCCCCATGTGCACCCCCCCCCCCCTCCCTGTCACCAAGGGGGCCCGCAACGGGCCCCCGAAGGCAAACTCCGTATGCTTTTCCACGGCGGAAAAGCATATGTTTTCCGCTATCCTAATATGGCTGGCGGTGTCTGACAGACATCGCCAGCCATGTTAGAGCTGTGCCCCCGCAGCGGTTTTCCCGCATCCTCTGGGCCGGCGGTGGCTTCCGCCGGCCCGGAGGATGCGGGAAAACCGTGATCCTAATCTGGCCCTAAATGTGTAAACTGTAGACTTCTTTGTTTGCACAAGTTACCTTTGCCATCCTTAGTAGTGGTGATTCAATTCCATGTGCGGTGGGACATTAAGCTGTGTTAGTTTGAACCTAGCCCTGCGTGGCAAATTTTATCTTGCACACATACCGTCTTCCATTCCTGTTCCGTGGATCACATTGATCAGTCCCTTTCACTTTCTCCATCCTCCCTACTGCCGTCTGTGCCATAGCTTTTTTCTAAACGAAAGGCGTACCCACCGATTGCGCAAAGTCAATATACTTTCCGGAATACAGGTGCCACGGAGCCTACCTGGAACAGTGCCCTTCTGTCTGCCTTGCTGGAGAAATTGTTCGGGTGGCATGTTAAGTGTTGTAACAGCACAACTAGTTTGCCTTATGTACATATTCGCTTTCGTGGAAGCTGCAGTCTTTTACAGTACGATGCATCGTTTAGCTATCCTACTTCAAGAATCACCAAGGCGGTAAGGTACAAATAATTCCACATGACCCAGTCCATATCGTTACACCATTCGGTATATGTTGGTGAATTTTGCACTCCCCAATATTTGGTAATATTTGGTTATATTGCGTTTCGCGATTGCCATGCCCAGTGTCGCCCAGTCTTGGATTTTACGATTGAGGTCTGTAGATTCCCATATGTTAAGGAGGCATCTCTTGGGTTCTGGTGAAAGGTGTGTTATTGTGTACATGATTGCCTCCTTGCATGCTCTGATTTCAGGACACTCCCATAGCGTGTGAAAGAATGTACCTGTGGCCCCACATTTCCACAAACAGAGCTAAGTGTCATCCCTCCCCATTTTGGTTAACGTTGCCGCGGATAAGTATATCCTGTGGAGCACTTTAAGCTGCACCAGTCACAGTCTAGAGCGTATTGCCACCTCCAGTGAGGACTTTAGTGCTTCTTGCCAGTCAGTGTCATCTAATTCCCTGATGTTTGCCTGCCATTTCTCACGGAAACTCAGTGTAGGGTTCATAAGAATATTGATATATTTTTGTTAAGTTAAGGAAATAGCCTTCCTGTAATAGCACTCTTGAAGGCGATGAAGCACTTGTTTGCAAAAAGGTATCCCGTCAAGATACAATTTTTCCCCACTCATTTAGAAGCATCCAGTTCTTGTAGCATCTTCCTAAAATGTGGCAAATCCCAGAGTGGTTCCTAGATTACCACTGTGTAGCAACGTTCTCTGTAGCATTCACCAACCACCATGGTCTGCTCATATGAGAGAGCTAATGGGAGAGGTTGGTGAACCTATCTTTTCAACTAGTAGTCTACCTCAGTGTGAACCATTCAAGACTGTGTGCATCTTGTCTTCCCTTCTTCCTACGGAGCAGCGGACCGGGGAAAGGACTTTTGAGCGCCAGAAGGAGCAAATCAATTCCAAGCTAATAGCCGGGTCGGGACTGCGAGGTCCAGCGGGCCTTGCGCTGAGAGCATTGGCCGCAGCAGGGGCCTCTTCCTGTACACTCCCCCTACTGCAGATAACTCCTCGCAGCCCCCGCTTCGCTGGCGCCGCTAGCAGGCGCGGACTGTGTGCATCTTGTCTTCCCTTCTTCCTACGGAGCAGCGGACCGGGGAAAGGACTTTTGAGCGCCAGAAGGAGCAGATCAATTCCGAGCTAATAGCCGGGTCGGGACTGCGAGGTCCAGCGGGCCTTGCGCTGAAAGCATTGGCCGCAGCTGGGGCCTCTTCCCGTATCCCTCCCACTCACTACTTTAGACACGCCCATCTACGCGCTAGCAGGACGCGCGCGGGACGAAGCCCGGGCCAAGGGCGGGCCCGTTTGAGCCCGTTCGAGCACGGGCGAGACCAGACCGGGCCACCCCTCTTGGTCTGTGCCTAGTTCACTTGGAGGATTCCTAAGCTCTTTTACAAGGTTAAGGTTAATGCCTTCGAGGGAAATGAGAAGTAAAGCTATGGCATCAACTTTCATGGTCGCAGGTACTTTGGACAGTTTCCTCATTAGAGCGAATAATGATTAATCTGTTTTGGAAAGACGGCTCTCAGATGGGATTGAAAGCGCTAGACGATCCTCTTTGGGTCTAATCGCCAACGCTAGAACCCCTGAAAAGGTGGACGATTCTCACATAGCTCTTCTGGACAGTATTGACCAAACAATTGAGTCTGTCTTGCAAGAGCTAAGGTCTACCTCATCCTCACACCGAGACTCACTCCAGACCATACCTGAGGTTGCACCTGCTTCGATATCTGAGGCAGTTCGGATCTCCGATGAGGGGAATGACTCAAATGTATCTCATTTACGAGGTTTGAGGGAAGGGGCTGTCCCGAAAAGGAAAAGAGGGAGGCAGTTTAAGGGAGGAAAAAGGGCCAAATTAGATCTACCACCTAATAACTCTGAGAACACGACTCATATAGTGGACTGTGCCCCCCTTCTACTGTTAATGTAAATGACTGTTCCATCCAGCTATCACAAACACAGGCGTTAGCGCAGCCTCCTTCTTTTATATTTGGGGAGGGGTCCTCCGGTGGCGGGGAACAGCTTACCCATGCTCTCACTAATGTTTTGAAGCATTTGTTAGATCCTCTGTTGGCCGGACTTGACCGTATTGATACAAGCCTAAAAGTAATAGAAACGGCCACCTGGGGTATTGAGGACCACCTAAGGAGTATGGGTAGCACCCAAAGATTGTCACTGACGAACAGGGGGGCCCCCCTTCTAGCTAATCCATCTAGTCTGCCAATCGCCAAGAAAATTAATCCCCCTATTCCAGCAACTGTACCTCCATCCAACTTACCAACCCCTATTTTGGTTCCTTCCCCCAGGCAACCAGTCCCCTTGCCTTTAGCACAGAAATCCAACTTGGCAGTTTCAAAGAATTCAACTAGGCCGGTAAGGATGCCCCACTGAGACGGGTGACCGTTCTACTCAGGATTCAAGTAATTTAAGTTGGAAAAATGTAGTTAATCTTCCCCCAGAGGCGGCACCCCACGTAGTTATTCTAAGTGGTGTACCCGAGCTTACCAACTCTGCAGTCTGCACTAGAAACTTTTGATTCCTTAAAAAATAAAGTGATCAGTTGGTTGAATATCTACAGGCCCCTCCCCCCCAACATGGGAAGTGAACTGCTGATGGTTAGGCGGGTTACATGGGTGGGATGCACCACAAAGAAAATTAAAGGTGATTGCATCCTGGTAAACTTTAGGAACTCACAGATTGTTTCTCACATCTGCAATTGGCTGGATAGTTCGGGTAACACATCTATTCAACCGTTGCCATTATCCTTCTTCTACCCACCTCCAAATACCAGATTGCACCTAGGGATTGATGAAGGATGGACAAGGGTGGGACCAAGTTCCCAAGGCAGAAGGCACAGGCCTATCTGTTATAATGTACCTACCTATGGTGATTATTCGTATATTAACAGGTATAGCTGCCTTGATCAGGTAGATTGACCACAATGGGACGCAGGCTCAATGGGAAGAGAAGGGGGGGGTGGCCCAAATAAATCTTTGTAATAATCAGGAAACAATCCGGGCTATCCTAGCTCCCCTGGGGACAGTGGCGGATATTCCTGATAGTGGTCACCTTTCACGAGAATACTCACTCCCTGGCCTGGCGAGCACTATCACTATTAATGATGAACCCTCTATCCAACCTCCTGGCAGCCCCCACAGCTCTTCTGTATTAAAAATCCTTTCCTGGAATGTAGCGGGCCTCTGTAACAAACTGGCCTTGCCTGACTGAGGAGCATTTATAGATCTGAATGACATCTGTCTGTTCCAGGAAACATGGGCGTGCGAGGAGCACTTCCGTTTAGGATTCACCTCATTTTCAGTCCCCGCAAGGTGGGCGGGAAAAGGCAGACCATCGGGGGGTTTAACAATCTGGATAGCAACCCATTTGGGCTGCAGTGCTAGAATTATGGACACAGCATCAGAGGACGTGCAGTGTGTGATTCTAGAGTGGCAGTATGGCTATAGACTCGCACTTGTCAATATCTATTCTAGACCTGTGAGTCCCACTTCAGAGCCATTGAAGAGCTATCCTCCTTTTTAACCAAGATTCCTGAGGGAGCTATGCTTGTGGTGGGAGGAGATCTTAACTCCCACTTTGAACCACTTGAGGGTTTGTTGGATAGTGTAAATCAGGAGGAGGATGATGCCTGGAAAATTCCTCAAGTGGCAGGGCCCTCGGTAATGTCATGGGCTCCCATGTCCGTTCAAATTACGTGCCTGACGCTGATCCATTCTATCAGGGCATGTAATGGCCGTACAAAGTCTGACAACCCGCCTATGTCCACCTTCAACAAACCAGGGAGGGAGGCACGACTTGATTATATTTTTGTTGAGTGCAGTGCTTTGAACAGAGTATTAGATTTTAGGGTTGTACCCAGAGGAGAAAGTGATCATAACCCCTTGATTCTGGATTTCTCCTTGCCGGGCATCCAAAAGGATAGCTCATCATTACAGTCCGGTACATCTAACAGGGCTATCCTGCCAAGTAATAGACGTAGGATAAGATGGGACAAGCTGGTCAGTACTCCAGATGGACTAGGTGAATTGTACGCCCGGGCTCTCCCAGTACTAGTTGACGTAGCTGCTCTTATTGAACAGCATTTTACCCATGATTTTTACAAAAGGCTAGAAGAACTTAATAAGGTATTATTTAACAGCCTTTCAGATATCTTAATCCCCCGGGTCTGAGTGGGAGAAGGGTTGGAAGGAAGCCAACCTGGAATAACAGGGCTTGCAGATTGGCGAAAAGAGAACTCCTTGGCTCATTGAAACAGAATAACAACAGGGAACTTATAAAGCGCAGGAGACAGGAATACTGGCAGTTAATCCACCATGCTAAGATCAAGTGGGGGAATGAAAATTGGGCGAGTTTAACATCAGCCTTAGCGGTTAAAGATGCAAGGAAGTTCTGGCAGATTGTGAGCACTGGTTCGGTGGAACTCGAGCTGGCAGTAGGGCCGAATATTGCAGCTGAGGTATGGGAGGAGCACTTTAGTACCCTCTATAAGGGGGAAAATCCCATATGGAGTTCCTTCCAGGTGACATGTTGGACAGCTTTGTCCCTGGCTCACCCGTTATTAGGTTCACTCTAGGCGAGGCCGCTATATCTAAGCTCCCTGGGGGTAAATCCCCCGGGTTGGATAAGGTTTCGGGTGACCTTTATAAACATGAACCCGGGATCTGGGCTCCCTATCTATTAACTATTTTTAACGCAATCCTTGGAGGTATGACGGTCCCAAGTTCTTGGCTGGGAGCAGAGTTGGTCCCTATATTTAAGAAGGGGTCACCCCTGCTCCCAGCCAACTACAGGCCAATCAGCCTAATAGATGTATCCCAGAAACTTTTCACGAGGCTGATTTTGGACCGCCTCCTGGACTGGATAGAGGACTTTGAAATTCTAAGCCCGTATCAGGCGGGCTTTAGGAAGAACGTATCCACCACAGACCAGATTTTCAGACTAACTGTGCTCTTCTGGAAAACGGTCAAGGTAGAGGGCGGTTCATTATACACTGTTTTCGTAGACCTTTGTGCGGCCTTCGATCTAGTCCCACGTCAGAAACTCTGGAGCGTCTTAGGGGACTTAGGCATCCCGGCCCCCCTTTTAAACATCATAATACGACTTCATACCAAGAATTTTGCAAGGGTCAGGCGCGGGAGAGAAGGCAATTTGTCATCTAGCTTCTCCGTTGGCAGGGGGGTAAGGCAGGGTTGCGTTCTGGCGCCTACCCTGTTTTGCCTCTACATCAACGGAGTAATCCCCCATCTGAACGCGGTCCCCAATAGAGATGCCCCAAGGCTCGCTGGGTCGGGGATCTCTGCGATTATGTTCGCAGACAATACCCTGTTACTCTCTAAGACTCCGATGGGTATTCAGGGAGTCTTGGATGGCTTTGTCACCTTTTGCCACGACAGGGGGCTGGAAATAAATACATCTAAAATGAAATTCATGATTTTTAATCCTCTGAAAACATCACGCCCAAACCCTGCTATAGACGGTGTTCTGCTTGAAAGAGTGCAGACGTTTGAGTATCTGGGTCTGACTCTCAATGAAAACATGACCTGGGTTCAACATCAGATTAAATCTCAACTAAAGCTCTCTCAAAAGGCGGGGGGCATTCTTAAATTGCTAAATAAATCCACGCTAAAACCTATTGGCCCACCTCTTGAAATTTATAAAATGCAGGCCAGTGGGGCGGTAATTTATGGTGGCGAGTTGTGGGGTCACCAGTGGGCCCCTGCAATTACCGTTATGGAAAATAAGTTCCTTAGGCAGTTGGTATCTTTGCCTATAAGTACGTCTCTACTCCCCCTAAGGCTTGATCTGGGACTGAGATCTTTAAAAGAGGAATTGGGCCTTAAGCCTTTAACTTTTTGGAGGCGACTCTGGGTAACCTCAGAACTCGCCACCTATAGGCAAGAACTGGTGGAGCTGTTAAATCTCCCGAATGCATGGAAACTTCCCTGGCTAAAATATATAAGGCAGGAATTTGAGAGGCTAGGCTGCCCCCTACTGTGGACTAACCCGGACCAAGCTTGTAGAAGCATATCCCGTAAAGAGCTGGTTAACTTAAATTATGATCATAATCTGAAGGCCTGCTTATTGAAAGCCCAAACGGGGACACTCTCGAACACATTCTTAGCAAGGAAAGATTATTACAAAATGGAGACCGTTCTTGATGATATCAGTCCTACTGGTTTAAGGAAGTTGTATCTCCAATGGAGACACGACTCTCTGCCATTCAGAGCCCTTACTAGCCGTTGCTCTCCACCCACTTCTAAAAACTGTCCAGCCTGCACTGCGGAGATAGAAGATGAACTGCATGTATTGTTCTTCTGCCCGGCATATCGGACACCCAGGAAGAACTGGATTGTTCCAATTTGCAAAAACTTGGGGATTAGGCAGTGTTTTCACTCCTACCGAATATTAAAAACTGATTTATCTCCAGTAATTGTTTTTGCTGTAACCAAATTTTTAGCTAATATGTGGAACATCAGAAGGAAATTTATGGTAAAATGAGATCCAGTGTTCCTTTGTATAGCTTCGGGGTTCCGGAAGGATATTAGCGAGGGTGGGGAACTTGAGTTGACTTTCTTTTTAACTGTTTACAACGCTTTTCTATGTTTAGTTTGATGAAATAGTTTTATTGGCACGATGTATTTCTGGTCTTTTTTATGCTAAATTGTAATGATTCCAGTGGAAATTTTATTGTTGATGCATTGTGACCTCTTTTATGACATTCATGTTGAAATAAAGATGCTAAAGTATAAAGTAATAGAATTTATCGAATTTCCCTTTCCATCCAGTCCACTAAAACGTGGAGTTGGGCTGCCAGGTAGATAGTAACAGTGGAGGTCCTGGTGCTCCAACCCCCTTCTTCTGTTGTAGGTCCCCACTCGCACCAGCATGGCAGGAAAGCTATTCAGTGTTTTAAAGAGATTCTTGGAGCAAGCAACCCTCTAACATGTACAAAGAGTAGTGGAGCATAAACATTTTGGCCAGTGCCATTAAGTCATGAGAGATAAGGACAATCAAATCCAGAACTCGACTGACCACTCAAGGCCTTTAATACCAAGCTTTAAAAGGCAGGGCTCACTGCAGGGCAGGACCTTTGGCCTACATCAACAATACCTACACTTTTAACCATGGACTTCAACTCAGCACAGGGCCAGCGGTAGCAGAAATGATGTGAGCAATGACCCAGAGCTTTGTCTCACGGGGGGACTGGGAGGGTCAGACCCTCGCAGGTAAGAATTCAACTCACCCAAGGCCCATTTCCAAGCAGGAATACCTTAATTTTTTTTTAATGCTTTATGAGGGCGGTATGCTGTCTTTGACTAATTAATTTGCTTATATGATCACCAGCAAAGACCTGGGTCACCTTAAATGCATGCGGGCAGGTATGATGTCAGCAGGGATATAAGGTGATGTTTGCACCCCCCCGCATACACTTAAACAAAAGACAGCAAATGCAAGCTCCGATCGTGAGGCAATTGAATATGAGAGAAACAAGCTAAAAATGATTTTACTTTCTCGAGAAAAGTACATAAAATATGCTTAAAATGAGAACATACAGATTTCAGAAAACAGCGTTTACTATACATGTGATAGATCGCATGCCATTACAATGCGGTTGTTACAACGACTGCGTTGTAACATCACGAACCGTTACATCGCAAGTTATTATACCGAGTTGCGATAGGGTGCACAAGGTGTTGGATTTACAATCCAATATCTTCCCTGCTGTTGCATAAACTGGAGTAGGAATAGTAAATAATACTATTCCTAGTCCAGCGCGCCCCCTACAGCAAGTCGTTGTAACGACTTGCCATATAATGCTTTGCGATGTAACAACGCGGTCATTGTAACAACCGCTTTGTAATTGCATGCGATCTATCGCATGCGTAGTAAAGATACATATTCGTAGAGTCCTAGTGGTTTGTTTAATTTTTTTGCCTCCTATGTGTACTGGCCTAACTTGCAGTGCTGTGAGGAAACAAATTAAAGGCAAAGTCAAATGCCAAGCAACATTAACATTAACAAAATTAATTCTGTATTTTGAGACTGATTTGAATAAAGAACATTCTTGGTGGTTCCACTTAATTCACGATATTCATCTGTAACTAGGTGAGTTTATCTGCTTCTTGCAGGGCCGATTAGTGTAACAAGGTCTTTCGGTAATTACAGTGCTATAAAATGGTAAAACTTGATATAACAAGCACCATGAACACAAATCTTTATTGTTTAGTCAATAAAAACCATATCAACCATACAGACGTGTGCAATAAGATACATTGATGGTGGTAACATTACCTTGCCAAGAAAACTGAGTTCAATATACCTTTAAAGAGCACTAAGGGAATATGTTTTCAGGGTACATTGATAAAATACATTTTAATGCTGGCCTTTCATTACCCTAATATGTATATTTATTTATTATTATTTCTTTTTTGAAAATCTTTTTATTTGAAATTAGAACCAAACAGTGTCAACATGGTCACACCATAGGAGCATCAGAGGCGTACAGTAGATCACACAAGAAGCACAAAGTTACATCAGTTGTCATGGCATTAAGATTGCGACAGATCAAAGCTGTTAGGTGTCTACCTCAAGCACCGAATGCCGGGGCTGGGGGGGTTCACAGAGGCCACCCCTATATTCGTTCCATTTATCCCATATCTCCCTCCATTTCTTGGGGCATCCCCGGGCAACATAAACTGTCCTTTCCTGCAACATGCACCCATCCATGTCGCGTTTCCATGTCGCAATTCGTGGAAGCGTGGCCGCCCCCCAGAGTCTTGCAATGTTGCGTTTAGCTATCATCTGACCAACCGTTGCCCAGAGCCTGCCCCGAGCTGGTAAGTCAGTTGGCTCCCATATATTCAATACACAGCGCTTTGCCTCAGGATGCAACTCAACCTCCCACACGTCCTGCATACAGCGCATCACCTTCATCCAATAGGCCTGCAGTAGCGGTCATTCCCATAGCATGTGAAAGAAGGAACCAACCATCCCGCATCCTCTCCTACACCCGTCCTCCCTGCTCCTGCCCATCTTCTTCAGCCTGGTGTTCGATATATATATACTTTATGCAGGATTTTAAGTTGGATGAGCCGTAATCTAGATGAAATAGCCACCTCCTTAGGGGAGGCCAGCGCACTCCTCCACTCCTCCTCATCAATAACCAGACCATCAGCCTCCCACCTACTTTTAAGGCCCAGGAGTAGATCAGGAAGGTTGTTTATCAGTTTCTTGTATGTAAGAGAGATTGCGTGTTCCTGGATCTGACCATCTAACAGTCTGTCTTCAAGGGGGGATGACTGTGGGGTACCGTGCCATGCGGGATGTTTTTTCCAATGAGTGACGGACTTGGAGGTAACGGAAATATTCAGTATCCGTGAGCTCGTAGGTAGTATGCAAGGACGAGAAGGCTTTGACCCCTCCGGAATCCCAGAGATCCCCTATACGGGAGATCCCAATAAGGTCCCAGTTCCTGAACCCCTTGGTGCGACCCAGGCGACCAAGCTGCTCAGAAGCCCAGAGCGGGGTTCAGAGCTCATTGTGCCAGCCCATGTCGCGTGGACAATGTGCCACAGTTGCACTGAGTGGAGAGTAGGCCCTGTAAGTGCGTGTCTGCCCAGCCGCGAGTATTGTGACGCCTCCCAATTCCCTTCCGGCAGGAGCAACCTATCCATACCATACCCCGGGTCGTTACCGCCGCAGTAGGTACCTTGGTTAATGGCCGAGAGGTGTGCAGCCCAGTAGCACCTGCGGATGTCGGGAAGGGCGATTCCTCCATCGTACCACCCCAAAGTCAGTTTCTGAAGAGCCATTACCCTAATATTTAAATAGGAAAGAACGTCAATTTTGTATCATATAACGCATATCCACAATAAATAATCAAATGCAATTGTGCTAATAGAAAACCTTACTGAAACCAAAATAAAATGTACAGCTGAAAAGTACTATTAAAATATATAAACAAAATATGTTCTTATAATACAGTGCCCTACTAAAAGCCATATCTAAAGTTTTGAGGTATGAACCAGCATCACAATGATGCCCTTATTGAAGCAATGAGTCCTAATTCAGTAAAGTTATCTAAAACGTAATGTTTGGGGGCGTGGCTTGGACGCCGATCGGGATGGCGGCGTGAGCTTGCAGCTCCGCGCAGGGTCCCGCTATTTCTCCTGAAATCTACACCTGGGGAGACCCCTGGTCGGCGCAACTGGCCTGTGAGGTGTTGGGGAACCACTTGAGAGCTCTTTGGGGACCGCTAGTCCCACGGAAACTTTGAAAGACGATGCCCGAGGTGTTGCCCGGAGTGCGAAGAAAATGGCGGCGGTGAGGGTCGATGGTCTCTGAACCAAGACTGAGGAGAACTGGCATCGACTTGCGAGGTGGCCCGTCTCTGTGAGATCGGAGTTACGGGGGCTGCTGGCACTGACCTGAGGAGCGGGGAGCTTGGCGACCAACATTGGACTGGTGTACTGGGTGTCCGCGCTCGTTTCTACCTTCCCCCCCATCCCCCCCTCCGGATCTGGCGACAGTGGGGCGGACGGCGCTGGCACTCCTGATTCTTAGAGTTGCAGGCACAGAGGAGGCACTCCACCACGATCACTGCTGGTGCGCACGTCCCCCGGGCAGAGGATATCGGGTCCTGGTGAAGATCGGATCGGCCGGGGCAACGACGACAGAGGCACCTAAGATGGCGGCTGCGGGAGGAGCGGCCATCACGGAACAGGGTCGGGAGGATTCGACCGCACTATCAAGGGTCGATGAGGCCTCCCCGCCGATGCTGGAACAGGAGCAGAGACTGAACCGGCGCCTGGATGCTATTCTGGATGCTATCACCTCGACCAAGGAGGCATTGCAGCAGGACATTGCGCAGGTCGCCACGGGGCTGGGTCTCCTGAGGGCGGATCATGCCAAGTTAGCGGACAAGGTTAAGGACCATGAGCAGCTGCTCTTAGATCTGAAACCGGCGGTGGTGACCGCGGAACATAGGATCACGGACATCCTGAGCCGGCTGGACACGCTGGAGAGACGAGCGGAGGATGCCGAAAGCCGCAATAGACGGAATAACGTGTGGGTCGTAGGCCTGCCGGAGAGAATTGAAGGGGAGGACGCGGTGGCCTACATGGAGAACTGGTTCCGGACGGTGGTGGCACCGGAGGGTCTCACTTCCTTCTTCACGTTGGAGCGGGCGCACAGGGTGCCGGCTCGCCCACCAGCGCTTGGCCGCCCCCCTAGACCGATGGAGGTGAAGCTCCTCCATTATAAAGATCGGGACCTCCTAATCCAGAAAGCTCGGGCCTCGGGTCCGTATGAGGTGGAAAATAGCTGAGTCACGATTTTCTCTGACTATACTCAGGCGGTCCAGAGGAATAGGGCATCCTTCCTGGCGGTGAAAAAGGAGCTGAGAGAGGAGGGCATCCAGTACTCGTTGCTCTTCCCGGCCAAGCTGCGGATAATCATGGATGGGAACACTCAATTTTTTCAAACTCCTGATGAAGCATGGTCATGGTTGGAATTGTATCGCGCTGGCACGGACAGGACTGGCAAAAGTCAGCGAGAGAGGCCTAAACCGCTTCAGGTCCGGAAATCGCAAAGGATTAGCTCCCGCAACAAACTTCAGCGAGCAAAACGGGAGGCTCAAATGGCTGCGGACAAAAGAGGGGCGCTGGCAGCGACGGCGAGCATCACACGGTCGCAACAGGAGAGTGACCTGGCTGGATCGGACTCTGGCGAGGAAGGCGGCAGGACTGGAGAGGAATTATCGGAGGCGGAGAGCTCGAAGGGCCCGGTGGTCACCCCACAGACTTCTGACGAGATTTTTCATGGCTGACTCATGTATGAGACTTGGGACACTGTCTCTCTTGTGGAGAGGTATCCTATTGGCACTAGATGGGCTGCCAGGTAGGGTGAGGCATCAACATTGCGGGATGGAAGGCGTGGGGCGCGGGCTCCGCCTGCCCGGGGTCGGCGATAACTCACCCCCTCGGGGCCCTTAAGGCCTTCTGTGGTGGCGACCACAGGTTAGTCAGATGTGTGTTTCGTTTCAGGTTTGGATCGGGGCTGAAACTGGGTTTGTAGGCTCTGTCCTGGGGAGTGGGGTTTGGGGAGTTTTTTCTATGGTTCGTTTGGGGGGGGGGGGGCAACTGCTGTCATGTGGGCAATGAATGGCCACACCTGAACTGGAACGTTTTGCGCTGGTATTGGGACGTTACTTAACTTGAAATGCCTAACGTGGAATGTCCGAGGACTGCGAACTATGGTCAAATGCCACAAAGTACATGCTTATTTGGTGAGGCGGGGGTCCAGATTGCCATGTTGCAGGAGACTCATTTAACTAAACAGGAATGCACAGCGCTACAGAAGAGATGGCGAGGCCAGGTCTTTGGCACCACTTACTCCGCGTTTGCTAGAGGGGTGCTGATACGGGTACGAGCGGGGGTCCCGTTCCAGGTGTTGAATCAATTGGTGGATCCCGAGGGTAGATATGTGGCGGTGGAGGGACGGTTGTATGGTAGGGATGTGGTTTTATGCTGCGTATACGCCCCGAATGTTGATCAGGCCCGCTTTTTTGATAGTTTATCCTGCTCACTGGCCTCTTTCTTAGCGGGTCCTGTGATTCTGGGGGGGGACTTTAACTCGATCACAGATGTAGCCTTGGATAGGTCTCACCCACCACTGGTCGATTCACCGGTACGCAGGCTAGCGGCACACAGGAAGGATTGGCAGGAAAGGTGGGGACTGCTGGATGTGTGGCGGGAACAACACCAGGGTGGTAGAGATTACTCCTTTTTCTCGGCCCTCCACGCTCTACATGTTAGGATAGACTCGGTCCTGTGCAGCGGGTCCCTAGCCCCATTGGTCTCCCACACGGAGTACCTGGCCAGGACCATCTCGGATCATAACCCTTTGTTGGTGCACATCCAGTGGCAGTGGGCGCGATCTGCGATACCAACATGGCGGCTCCGGCCCGACACCCTGGAGGACTCGGTGTTTAGTGACGCGATCCAACGGGGCATAGATCACTATTTTGACGAGAATGAGGGGACAGCAACATGTAGGTCCACTGAATGGGACGCGATGAAAGTGGTAGTGAGAGGAGTGTGTATGGGCAGGTTTTCGAATGCTCTAATGTCGGTGCTGAATGCGCTTGCTAGTGCGGAGGAGAAGTTGAGGGATCTGGAACGGCGCAGGCCGGACCGACCGGACCTACAGACCCGGTTATTGGAAGCCAAAGAGGTGGTGGCTACTGAAACGGAACGGCTGCGGAGCTATGATTACAGACAATATGCCATCAAAGCGCATGCGGAAAGGGATAAGGTAGGCACGTTACTGGCCAGGCTCGCTAATCCTGAACTCAGAGGCTGCCCGGTCTTGAGCATAAAAAATATACTGGGGGAGACGGTTTATTCACGAACGGCGGTGCTGGAATGCTTTCGGGCCTACTATGCTGAGTTATACGAGAGTCAGTCAGGGGCGGAGGCCGGGGAGATCGCTGAATACTTGGAATCGGTGCAGCTTCCGGTGCTTGACGATGACGATGCAAAGGATTTGGGTGGACCTGTTACGCTAGCCGAGATCAGGGCAGCCATTAAACACATGGCGAGGAATAAAACACCAGGGGTAGATGGCCTGCCGATTGAATTTTACCAGAAATATGTTGATAGCTTGGCACCTAGACTACTGATGGTGTATGGGGAGACTCACAGGCTGGGGAGTCTGCCCGGGTCAATGAGGGAGGCGTTGATAGTGCCGTTGCTGAAACCCGGCAGGGAGGCGACTGATGTGAAGTCGTATAGGCCATTGTCCATGTTGACGGTGGACTATAAGATTTTAAGCCGAATTTTGGCCATCAGGTTGGCCCCGCAGATGACCGGCCTAGTGCATAGGGACCAAGCGGGGTTTATCCCCACGAGGAGCACGGCCCTTAATATCTGCCGTCTGATTGGGATATTAGATGGTGCAACGGAAGTGGACGACGCCCAGGCGGTGTTATCTGTGGATATTGAGAAAGCCTTTGATAGCCTGGAGTGAGTCTATTTGGACGAAGTCCTAGTGAAGTTCGGCATTGGGGAGGGGTTTCGAAGATGGACAAAGGTGTTGTATTCTTCGGCCACGGCGCGAGTACGTCTGGGCACTCTGGTGTCTGCGGCTTATCCGGTTGGTAGGGGGACGAGACAGGGGTGTTCCCTCTCCCCGCTCCTGTTTGCACTGGCGATGGAGCCGCTGGTGGCACGCGCCAGGTCGGGAGACATGTTCGCGGGGATCGATAGAGGCGGGCAGTTACACTACATATCATTGTATGCAGACGATCTGCTGCTATATATGGCGGATACGGAGCGGGCTCTGGAAGGAGCGATGGATATGCTGTCTGAGTTTGGGCGGTTGTCGGGCCTCAGGGTTAACTGGACGAAGACTTGTGTCTTTCCGCTCAGGGCGGACACGCCCTGTCCCTCTCGCGATGTAGGGGTGGTCTGGGAGCCATCTTGCTTTACCTATTTGGGAGTCCGAATCTACCACGAGGTCGCGGACTTATTGGAGGGTAATATTGGGCGGTGCATACGGGCGCTGAGAGGCTGGCTGCATGTCCTTTTGGGCCTCCCTCCCTTTGTCAGTGTTGGGTAGGATAGCTCTGCTGAAGATGGTGGCGCTCCCACGGCTCTTGTATTACTTTCGCACGCTGCCCATTTGGATTCCCCAGAGGATCTTTAGGGACCTGCGGACAATGGTCATCGATTTCCTTTGGGGGCATGGTCGCCGTAGAGTAGCACTGAACACGTTGCTTCGTTCCAAGCTTTAGGGGGGGGATGGCGGTCCCTGACTTTGAGTTGTATTACTTGGCCGCGCAGCTTCAGGTTCTCACGCAGCATGTGGCTAGGGTGTTTAGAGGGCCGGAGCATGATCGAGACCAGGGCATACAACGCCATGTCCTGGCCTACATTATCTTGCAGCAGAAATTGGAGTTGCGAGGCCTCACCATGGAGGAAAAGACGCTCAGGTTATGTTGGCAGAGAAGCCTGAGGAGAGCGAAGGCGTCCCGATCGTATGCCCCAGAGATACCGATAGGGATGCTGACTGCGCTGCCGCATGGGGGCGATTGGTCTCCATTACTGGAATGGGAGGAGCTAGGACTGCAAGTGGTGGGGGATCTGTATATTGACGGGACGCTGGTCCCCTTCCAGACGTTGCAAGAACAGTTTGGGCTGCCGGAGGGGAGCTTCCTCTTGCATGCGGCCGTGGTGGCGGCCATGCAGAAGCACTGGAGAGGGGGGCTAATTGAACCGGAAACGACTATGGCTTGCCAGTATGTAGTGATGGCCGCTGGCACCTTTAAAGCGGTGACCTGCCTCCATAATAGGATGTTGCATGAGGGGTTGGACCCGCTCCTGGGCCTGAAAGCGAAATGGGAAGTTAGCATAGGCAGGCCCATCCCGGACACGGTGTGGGGTCATATCCTTAAGCGTACGTGGAAGGGCACAAGGAACGCACGCTTTCAGTAGGTGCATTTTTATGTGTTGCATAGGGCCTACCTGACCCCGGAGAAGATCAAACGGTATTTCCAGGTGCAGGAGGCGAGGTGTCCGAGATGCTTGGCGCTGGAGGCGGATTTGGATCATCTGTTATGGGGCTGTCCGAAACTGGAGGCTTACTGGGCGGAGGTTGGGGAACTCCTAAATGTGGTGACCGACAGGGAGGTGGAGTTTGATATGGCGGCGTGGTTGTTGCTCTGGTTCCCGCACACAAAAAATACTAAGGTGACAAGTAAATTCATTGACCTGAGGCTGATACTGGCGCAGAGGGAGATCACCTGGCACTGGAAGTCCAGGGAGGGACCGTCTGTGAGGAGATGGACGAATGAATTGCTGAGGTGGTCTGATTGCGAGAGTGTGCTCCGTATGAGACAAGCAGTCAAGCTCGACAATGAAAAGAGCCTAGAATCAGCGCGCGCGTGGGAGCTGATAGTGCAGGCTTTGCGTGATTCCCTGGTGGACGATGAGGGCTGAATAGATAGTGCATAAGGACTCCATGAGGCTTACGAGTCAGGGAGGTATTAGTAGATCTGTAGCGGGACCCATTATGGCGTTAGGAAAATGGTCCACATCATTAGCGGTTGCTGGGTGGGGGGAGGGGATGGGGGTTGTTCGGGGTTGTTGGGGGGCGGGTTGGGCACTGGGATCCAGGTTGGGAAGCGGAGGTAATCCCGGGCCAGTAACTGTCCTGCCGGGGCTGGTGGGGTTGTCTAGATGGCGGCGTAGGGGCAGGGACACGTGGCACTGTTATGTTAGGGCCCACCACTGGAGGGACTGGAGGGTGGGATCGCAATATCGCCAAGTGGCCGGACTGTTGGAAAATGCTGGACAGTGTTGGGGGGGTAAAATGCAGATACATGAAGAGATTATCGACCAATTGTCCCTCGGGGATGCTCACCATGCTGTTCTTGCTGGAAGTTTGGAACCTTGCGCCGCCCGGCCCCCGGGATATGGGCTAAATGGCTGTGTATGACATTTGCTTACTCGATCCATGCGGGGGGACACCATGAGTGTGCTGGTTGATTTATCCTATGCAATGGTTTCTAATTCTGCAATAAAAACAAATAAAAAAAAATAAAAAATCTAAAACGTAATGTTTTACTGTGCGAAAATGACTTTCCATTGGCCCTAAGCAAGGTGGGATAGCGGTGGTGCTATAATGACTATGTGCATTGCCTCTAGCAGCCACCTACACCTGTGCTTGCTAGTATAAGGGATCTGTGTGTAAACCATTACACAATTAGTTGCTCACTTTGCACTAGAGCAGCCCAACCAATTAGACCAGGCTACATGGTGTTCACCTTCAGCTAAGTGTACAGTACAAAAATATATATATATATACGTGGGCTCAACCATTAAAGACTTACCTCGCCACATCAGCTCCGATGTGATTGATCAGTGCCATTTAAGCGAAATAATGAGAAATGATGGAGAAATTCCTATCTTTTTCACCTTTGCCTGCACAAGAAATGTATACAGACATGATTCAAGCCCCTCTAGCTCGCACATTACAATTCAGGTTGGGTTCAACAAATTAACAAGTAGTTGGAAAATCTGATCACCCAACTTTAGCGACGGGTGTTCTGCGAACATGCGTGCGTGTATGTTGAATACATGCTATTTTTTTGTCCGAAGTATGACAGACCTAGGTGGAGTTGGCTTAAACCACTGCTATACATTGCCATTGGAATGAGACAATACAGGGACGCTTATCAAATTCTGTAGTCTGATAGAAGCCAATTTATAGTATTTGGAGTCAGCTGATACTTACATGTAGTGTGGTTATGCAGGAAAAAGTCAGGGTTAATGTTTTTAACATCTGTTTTTAATACGTTTTCTATATTTCTTTTTGGCTATTGTATTTATCATGTTTTTAGGAAAATGTCTAGAGTTTATTTTGTAAACTTGGATACTTTTTAAATGGTTAATTTATTCATATAACTAATTTATTTTATGGATATATTTTACCATCATTTTGTGTTTTATCAGCATGTGCCTGAAATAAACTTTGAATGACTGAATGAATAATTAACTTTTGGCCTTTCTTTTAAATAAGCGTGCCATTGGATTGTGGACGAAGTAAGGGCCTGACTTTATCGACAAATTTACCATATCTCAACAGGACTGATGGAGCAGGCTGCATAAAGCAGAGTTTAGTTGTTTCTTGACACATGCCTAACCCATTGGACAGAAAGATCGTCTTCAGCAACAGCCTCGTAGGTGTATTGAATTTGGGGCAGCAGCACAGTAGGTGCAACCACGATTCGTGTCTGTAGCTGCATAGCCTACATTCTCTGTACCCTCCTTGGCTGACCCAGGCAGGGTTAAAGACTTTCACTGGTAATCCTAGATGCCACATGTACATTTACCGTACCGTTTACTGCTTCCAGAGGGTTGCAGCTTCCCCACCGGGAAACATCTTTTACAATGCAACCATTACATCGCAACATCCTTTACAACTCATGTCACTACAATACAGGCATTACAACGCATGACACAACATCGCATGACACTACATCGCATGTCACTACAACGCAGGCGTTACAACGCATTCCATTACAACGCATAATACCCCTACACTATCCAAGACTTACCCTACTGTGCACCCCCTAGAGTTAGAATAGTAATTTTTACCTCTACACTATCCAACACTTACCCTACTGTTGCACCCCTGGAGTTAGAATAGTCATTTTTACCCCTACACTATCCAACACTTACCCTACTGTTGCACCCCCTGGACTTAGAATAGTAATTTTTACCCCTATACTATTCAATACTTACCTTAAATGCAATGTAATGGTATGCGTTGTAATGGTATGTGTTGTAAGGGTGTAATGTGATGTAATGGAATGCGTTGTAAAGGTAGTTTCTAAAAATGCGATCCAGTGTCACTGGTTGTAATGAAGTGCATTGTAAAGGATGTTGCGATGTAAAAACTGCGTTGTAAAGGCATGCGTTGTAAATGTATGCGTTGTAACATCATACATTCTTCCCCACCAAATAAAAGCTGTTCCAGGGATGTACAGACACCAGGTTATTTTAAAAGCCTCAAATTCTGGTCCATTGAGATTCCCCTCAGTTGTTTGTTTATTACTCTTTTCTAGGCTATGTAGGGTACGTCCATGTTCTTTAGAGCCATTTCCTTTATTTGGAGAGACACAAAAGAGCACTGAAGATAATGATGATGCAAGTTATCTGGGGTCTCAAAGATGAATTTCAGTATGCCTTCAGTGAATTGGCTGGGACATTTATGATCCTGATATAATATTTTATTAGAGCAGCTTTTCAGTCTAGAGACTGATTAGCCTGCTTAAATTCTAATCTTAATCTTGACCATGGAATATAGCGTGGCAATTGAAATAATTTCCTGTAGAAGTGCAAAGGCTCTTGGGTAAGCTTAGTAGCTCCACTGCAGGGCTGGGAGGAGTGTCGCTTTAGTGACCCTGAGTATAGGAGCAGCAGACGGACTACTGAGGATCAAATTCAGTTGGATGATCCCATAAGTGATTGTTGGTCCTTTCTTTTTCGAACTTTCACGTGTGGCGGATTTAGCATTTTCTGCAAACCAAACTCCCAGATAATTATATTTCCATGCGGTGTTATTAGTAAAACTATCCAAGTGCCATGTAACATGCTTCTTATTTAGGTATCTTCAGAAAATGACTACCTTTGTCTTGTCTTGGTTTGCCTGAGCTGATTTTTTCCATTATAGGTGTTTAGGGCATGCAAAGCTCGCTGGAGTTCTGCCTTGGTGTGGTCCATTATCAAAATTTCATTGGTGTATTTGATGATGTGGCGTTAAGAAGTCTGAGGCTTGGAAGGTACTTGGCAACCGCCCTCGATAGACTTCCCCAAATCAGCAGTATATAGATGGAAAAGGAGAGGAGCGTGAACACACCCCTGCTTTAAGCCCCAGTTGGTGTTTATTTTGGGTGTTACGGTGCGGATGTATGACGTTAGCACGCATACTATTACCACGCATACCTTTACAACGCGGTATTTACAACGAATACCGTATAGCGCTTTGAGGTGCTGGATAGTGGTAAGTATAATTTTATATTCCAACTCCAGTCCCCGTGGACACTAGGGAAGGTGTTGGATATAAAATTAAACTTATTCCCTATCCTAGAGCGCCCCCCAGCGCAATGCGTTGTAATGGTATGCGTGGTAATGCCTTCGTTGTAATGGTAGTGCATTGTAACAAATGCGTGCTAAACGTTGTATACCTTACGGTGCTGGCTCCTTTTTTCACGCGGACTCACGTGGTGCCAGAAGGGTCATAGAGGGTTTCAGACGCTGCGGCCGTACTCGGTC
The DNA here is from genome assembly GCF_964263255.1 of Lissotriton vulgaris. Classification (NCBI taxonomy): domain Eukaryota; kingdom Metazoa; phylum Chordata; class Amphibia; order Caudata; family Salamandridae; genus Lissotriton; species Lissotriton vulgaris. Next base: position 213,066,897 of record NC_141687.1, read on the forward strand.
AGTTTGTCGAGCACGGGACGGAGTGATACAGGTTTCCCCAAGTAAGTTGGCAGTTCTCGATATTTGTTAAAAAACAGATACGTTCCGAGGAGCAATGGTGAACACGATTGTAATTTCTGCTCATTGTGTTCACTTTACAGATAAATATTTGCAGATTCTTGTACAGTCTTCGCGTGGGAGTATTGTGCTCTTCTGCTTAAACGCTCGAATATTGATTATATGATTGAACTTTTGTCCTAACATGCATAGGATATCAGGGGGAGTGTGACTCATTGGCACACATGTGCTTTATTTATAGACCAAACAATAAAGTGGCCGAAGGTCAGATAAGTTGATTATCACAAGCGGTGATTAGTGATGGTTTCAGCTAGGTAGATATGGAGTCATTGATTGTTGGATGTGGTTGTCTTTTAGGACACTGCGGTTCAGGTCTTAATTACCTGTCGTCCCTGTGAGTAGCGTTTTTTTACGTTTTTTGTGTGTGCCACCAATGTAAGGGGTAGTGTATTTTACAGGTGGCAGTAATATAAATAGATATATATAAAAACATAAAATACATGAGAATTGGTGATGGATTTTGGATGAAAAGTGTTTTACACCGTTTTTTTACCACACTGAGCTATAGGTGGAGTTTACTAATTCTGGTGTCTTGTACACATAGGAGCACCTAATTTTCACTTTGGGTTGAGGCAGACAATACATATTTTGAACTCAAGATTTTTATAAAATATGTTATCTGAATATGTAAATATTGTATGTTTTATGCTAGATTCATGGTGCAACATATGTCCTGAGGATGGTCTTGTGGATTTGATTTACCGTGTAGGAGACCGAAATGTCGACGCAACGACAATTCTTTTGTGTATATAACTATCAGTGCATGCTTATTGGACTGCATTCATACAAATGAATTAATTGCAATATATGGCTGAGTGTTTATATTGTCCATGTATTATTGTACAAAAGGTGTCAGACACTACTGTATATATTGTAAAGAATGAGGCAGTAATCATTTGGTTGCCATACATGATGTGATTTATGGAATATTATCCTATGTTCTATTGTGAAAAGGTATTTGAATATGCTTTGAGATTAAGTCTAAGATAAAAACAACCTTTTTGATAGAAACTTCTTGAGTTCTATGGAATTGTGTTCACTTATGTGACGAATTTAAAACGTAAAACAAAGTTAAATGGATCCCCAAGGATCACTTATGTTCTGTTATTGACTGGAAAAAAGGCAGGATTTCATTTTCTAAGACCCATGCCTCCAGATGTTTAAGTAAGGCAGGAGCATAGGCTTTTACCTCCAGATCCAAAAGTTCAATTAGGTGGTATTTTGAAACTTTAGTATGGTCACATTTCTTGTATATAGGGCACAGGATAGACCCCCTTCATGCATCCGGTACCGTTGCTGTTAGAAAGGAGTGATTAAATAGAGGGGTTAAAAGCGTAAGCCATGCTTCCGGGGCATATTTAAATATTCTAGCTGAAGGCCATTTGGCCCAAGCGCTCCAATTTTTTTCATATGTCTGATTATTTTCATGACAATTTGTCAGCAGTTGTTAGTTCTGGCGTTGAAGCTTGGTTTAGATTAGCTGCTGCTGACAATACAGTGTGATAGAGTGCCAGGGTCCGGTCTTACCCATGCCCCCTTCGAGACTCTGTTTTCCTTTGTGATTTTACAGTTTTTTAGTTTGTTAATATGTTCCCCAAATGGGCCTAGTTGTTTTCCTTAAGGATTAGGAAGATGTTAGACCATTCCTTTTGATCCTTAACAATCATTAGCTCCTATATTGCAACATTCATATATATACTTAACCACCGATGCGTACCTTGCTGTGGGGTTTTGCTTGTGTGCTCGCTGAGCCTTACGTAAAATCTTCCAGTGGAAAACAAGGGGTTTGTTATGATGTATTTGTGGCCTCCCTTGCTTGCCATTCCTTGCACAAAGAGCCTTAATGTCATTGAGACCCACACAGTCCCAGAAAAAAAATATTTTTTAAGACAAAAAATCCCCCTGGATTGCATGCAGATTTAATTCGAGTCAAATTATTGTTTGCAGTGATTAGCCTCTTAGGCTAATAGAAGTTGAACATTTTGGATAGAGATTGTGTTTAGTTTATCCATCTTATTACAAAATTGAAGCATGAGACAGAGTGGGACCAATATTGCCCTAAAACCTTTTAGAGTTGGCCTAATGGCTCGTCCTCCACCGGTTTGTGCAATTTATTTTTTGAGATTTTGTTGTTATATTGTTTATATTGTGTACCATAGATAGTTGCTTATCCAAGTAGAACCCCAAGTAAACATACAAGTTTACTATCTCTCCTGTAGGATGACCCAATGTTCAATTATATTTTAATGGTTTCTTGCCAAAGGGTATGATTTTAGTTTTCTTAATATACGCCGATATACTATTGTTCTAATTTAATCCACTTCAGGCTGCTAGTTGGTGCTGTAAATCCACTAGGGTTTGGGAGCAAATTAAGAGGTCACCGGCATATGCAAGCTACATAACAAAGCAGTTTCTGAGCTTTGGTGGAATGTATTCAAATTTTTGTATGACGTTGCCTAAATCAGAAATATATAAAGAGAAAAGCAAAGGGGCTAAGACACAGCCTTGCTTGGGACCATTTTCAATAGTAGTTTTAGCAGTGCTATCCAGCTTATTCAAGTTCTTACTTTGAGTTATTAAAACTGCCAGCTCCTTCTGTTATGTCTCTATTCCTTTATAAGACATATGATGATGATGTGTATGTTGGAACATTGTGGCTCATTAAGTAGGCCTTAAGATAAATTTCCTATTTGTTTTTGGAATATCATAATCATAGCCGGTTCCTCCTAAGCATCAAACTTTTTTCACGTCATTAGTTACCATTGCAGTATTCAGCAAATTTAAGTTTCATTACAGTTTTTTAACAGTTTGCCTTCAGTATCTTAATGGCTTTAGAACAATCTGTGCTTTATGGAGTAGTGAGTAAATGTTGCAAGGATCTCCTGAATGTTTTCTTTAAACTTACTATTTAGCTGGATGGATTGCAGGAAAACTGTTTGCCACAAGGTAGAAGCTTAGTTCTGTGAGTTTGTCATAATAAGTGATCGCTGATGGTTTTCATTTCTTTTTCCCATGTCTCTGTCCGCTAGCCATCCTTTCGAATGATCTTTCCAGAGTTCGTTCAGCTCTTCACTGAGTTTTGAACTTGTAAGTAGTACAGTTATTTTCTTTGAAAGGGTCACGTTCCAAAATATATTTTTGTTGTTAATAACTGTTGTGGCATTCGACAGGGATGTCCGTGCTAATATCAAATTAAGAGGTTTTCAGTAGAATCTGCTTATTCCTCCACCATTGCAGGTGCAATGACGAAGGAGAGGCGAGAACAGAGAAGGGCGAAAGAAGGAAGAAGGAAGTGGAGATGATAGATGCGCATGATAAAGAGGAGTGGAAGTAGCAGGGCAAGAGTTATATAGAAATTTGTCATGGCAGTGGGGTTTTAAATGAGGGAAGGGCGTGTCTGTGGTACTGGCGCCTTACATACTGGTGTCAATAAGAAACTGGCATATGGATAGTATTTCATGACCTTGGAGCAGCCAATAAAGATTTAAAAATAAGGGATCCAAAATAAATGGCTAGGACATTTGTGCTTTAAATACAGGGAAAATGTGGAATTAATAAAATGTGTTTTTAATATAGTAGGGGCATGTAGAGAAATGCTGACATGTCAGTATGTTTTACATAACGTCTCTAAAATTGAGGCTATATAATGAATAACATAATGGTAATGAATAAAGGAGAGGAGGACATGTGGCTTAGCTGCTTGAGTGGCCATCTTTGTAACCTGTGAAACACGACCTTTGAAACCTGGCAAATGAATTAGTCTCCCCTAGCCTAAATATTATTGTGTGTTATCCTCACTTGTTGTACACAATCTTGTAGATCATCTTCAAAACCCTCATGTACTGTGTGCCACTGCTTCACAACTAAGTTTGTGCTATATAAATACCAATGCATGCACGCAAACATACATAAAATGAAAAGGCCCTAGCACCGTGAATAACTGCTATGGCATTTGTGGCACTGAGCAACACCCACACTTCCTCCTGCCCCATCGCACAGTGAGAAAACTCCTTGTACCGTAAGCAAATCCGTTACATTTGTCTCACTGAACAAATCTCTGACAAATTTGACAACTGACACTTTGAGCACTTAACATCATATTATTAGTAGCATGTTGAAATGTTAGAACAACACCCACATATATTTTGGATGTGGCCTGACATACAATGGCTTGCCTCAGTTCTGACCATATTTTAATTTCTGGTACAGAAATTCTAAGGGGCTATTGACTAGTATAGGAAAAAGCAATAGATAAAATGTCCTTGCACAATGTTTAAAATTGGTCTTATTTTTCTGTGCATGTAATTTCCCAGATAACCACTGCTTTTCTCGATGCACAGATCCAATTATCTGCTGTACATGTAGTGTTTTCTATTGTGTTCACAGTTTTCTCACAGGAACATACATGCTGTGTTGCTAGCAGGAAAAAGTATTCCAGAGCAGTGTGTAAGACTCTGCAGTCACAGAGAATTACATGAGTTACCCTTGAGGTTACTCTCTTTTGTATCCAACAGACCATGGGTTGACATGTCCCACAGTGTGCCCTCCAGCTACAATCTCACACTGCTGACCACCTGCAGAGAGCACCTCAAAGGGAGACCTCTGTTTAGATTGTCTGCTCCAGCTACTGTTGGAGAGTCTGCCTCAAGAAATCTGTTACCGAATACCAAAAAAATACAGAAGGTGAGGTACCAACGGCTATAGGTGTAGACGTGCCTAGTATAGAATAATTAGTATAGACATTGAATCCTTAACCAGTCCTGGGGTTGAAAATTGCATGCGATAGTTGGATCTCACGGTCTCTCGTCCCCATTTGTCAGCATTAGAGCTCTCCCAAATTTTGTGGAAAGCGTGAGTCTTCCTCCTATTGGTACTTCCTGAAACTTCAAGGCATAATCATTCTTTCGGAGGGGTGGGTTTGAAGACCCCCTGGCAATAACCTTTTCCTCAATGAGACTGGAATGAAACCTTTTAAACTGCCAGAGGACCAAACAACCTTTTCAAACCATATCCCTGCCTCCTTGCTGAAGGACAAATCGGAATAATTCGTTTCCTGTCTTCTACTGACCTTTTCAGTGAATCCTCTCATTGCAGACAAACAGGTTGACTCTTAGAAAAGCAAGTTTATCAACGTAGCTTTTGGAAATGCACCAGCCTTTCAAAGCCTCATCCCTAAACGGCATCAGACCCTGAAGCTGCAGCTGCGACACAAATGAAATCAAACCTGCTGTTTCATCACTGATGAAGTACAAAAAATCTGCTCAGAAAGTGGCCTGGCAGCAACTGAAAGCCTCATAAAAGTGACTGAATCAAGGTTTATATAGGTTCAGTTCAATGGAGCCATCAGAAGTTGAATAGGACCTCTTCTCTGCAGAATCCACTTTTCTATCAACTGGATACACGGAGAGGATGACACCCTGTGATGATAACCCTGACGTCAGTGAATTTACTTTGCGCATAGAAGGAAATTCTTCAGAAACATTTTGAAAAGGATGTTCCCTTATGAAAATTCTGGTCAGGGAATGGCTCTTCATAAACTTCCATTCATGTATTGAGACTTCATGTACAACATTGTGACGAGGTAGATACTCCAGCTCCTTCCTTTGATACTATCCCAAAAAATAAACTTTTAAAGAAGTTGCTGGTTCAGGGAATCCTACATTATCTTTTAGATGAGATATCAATTCTGGAATTTCTGTCCCTTGAATATAGTGCTCCTGGATTTCTTCATCATCTAGCTCATTAAAAGTATTCATAGTAACTAGGAGCTACTTTCAGGATCTTAGGTACAGATAGATGCCTATTTTGCTTGAGATTCAGAAAAGGGGGTGGTGATGAACAGAGTGTCTGAATTAAGCAGACCACTCTTACCCAGTCCAAAGATCAGGGCTTGATCCATCACCGTTTTTTAGCTCACTGCACCATCCCAGCTCAGAACCTGGCTACATGCAAATTAGTCTGTTCCTGTCCCAGTGCATGATGGGAACAGGCCAAACCAAACTACCAAGCCAATTCTTATACTGGGAAGGAAACAAGCTTCCGGGCGTCGGCCCGGCTTGCTTGAATCCTGATGGTGCAGTGAGCAAGGGACTCATGTCTGAGTATACCCTGCCACACCTATAGTGGCCAAAAACGATTCAGAAAAGGGGGTGGTGATGAACAGAGTGTCTGAATTAAGCAGACCACTCTTACCCAGTCCAAAGATCAGGGCTTGATCCATCACCGTTTTTTAGCTCACTGCACCATCCCAGCTCAGAACCTGGCTACATGCAAATTAGTCTGTTCCTGTCTGGTGATGGATCAAGCCCTGATCTGTTGACTGGGTACAAGTGTTCTGTTTAATTCAGATACTCTGTCCATCACCACCCCCTTTTCTGAATTATTTTGCTTGAGAAGCAGAAGCAACAGTTTTCTTTACCATCTGCATATCTTCCGGACAAGGGGCATTTAAAAAAAAATCCTTTTATTGGCATTTTAGATAGCAATACAAACCAGGCCACAGCCTTATTAACGACAGCAGGCAGTTAACTGGGAAGAGAGAAGGGAGGGTAAAGGAAAGGGGGAGAGTGAAAGAGTAGAGGAAGAAACAAATTTGTCATGTAGAGGTATTTTCATAGAATCCATAGTTGGCTATCCTGCCAAACACCGTTATTACTACTGACATTTCACGAGCAAAGTAAATACTCATTAGAGTCATCTTTATGAAGGCACTATCATAAGCTTTGTTAAAGCCATGTGCTTTTGCCACCGGAGTCTGCAGAGCAAAGGACCAGTTATCTCCATGATCTTCCTGTACCCCATAAGCCGATGCGTCACCTCAGGTCAACTGGGGCTCACTTGGTTAAAGTCGCTAAAATCCAAAGAGCAAAAATGGATGCGAGTTCATTTGGTTATTTGGCAGCCAAAATACTGGAATCCATTACCTCTTTTTCTTCGAGTAGAGCCATCGGACAATGCTTTCCGAAAAAGTTTGAATACTTGTCTCTTCCAGCTCTGAGGTTTGTGCCCATATTGCCCCGGGTTCACTCTTTTTTCCCCTTCAGCCTTCTCTTTTACATAGTGGTTCCTAGCGCGGGAAAACATCAGCTGGTGTAACCAGGCGCTTTATAAATGGTTTATTATCATATATTATTATTATTAGGTTGGGGCTCACATCTCAATAACGGGCCCACTATACAGCCTGTGCTGAGCTACTCTATTTGAGACTTCCCTAGAACTATATCTACTTAGAGTGTTCAAACTGTCCCGGTGGTGTTGAGACGTCCCTCGATCTAAAATACACCAAAAGAGGCTCCCATCTATCTTTGGCGTGGGTCATAGGTGGCAGCAGTTCCCAATAAGCAGCTAATTGTTCATGACAGGAACTTGCATCTTGCAGCTAGTGTTCAGCTCGAGAAGCGCCCATCCCAATCAATGCTTAGCTTTTTGGCGCTTAGCCAGTAATAGAAGCAAATCGGTCAAAAGTCTATATTCCAGTGGTACCTCTTTAACATACCCCAGGAGGCTCACTATTGGTGCGGTATATTCTGTGGAGGAATTTAAAATGTATGAGACGTAGTCTATAGTTGGATGAAAGAGCTGTGGTTTGTTCGCAGCAATATACCCATAGTTCCGTCATTATGGGTGGGTCAGTGTCTGCCATCCATTGAGTGTGAGCTCTGGGAACACATATCAGCGCCTTGTCTTTCATGATGGTGTATAGGCGTGTAATCAGCTTATGATGTGTGGAATTGGTTATTGGATGTTCCAGGGAGTCTAATATGGGTGGTGATTTCGAGAATGTGCTCTGTAGTGCTTGTCATGTAGCTTGCAGCTGTTGGTATAGAAGGACATGCATAAAAATTGTATGAGGGACATCAGGCTGCATAGGTGTGGGAAGAAAGTGACCCTCTGGGTATAGGTCCGCGAGTGTGTTCAATGTCCACTTGTGTGCTTTGGGGTTTGCTCCTAATTTCAGCATTGCCGGTATCATTGGGTTGTTAGCTAACGGAATGGAAGGGTCATGCATGCATGAAGCTTAGCGTGGCATCTCAGTCCATATCAAGCCCATCGCACACAATCCACTGCAGTAACCCCCACAAGTGCAAGTTTGTATAGGTAGAATAATGTCGTGGACAGAGGGTTCAATCAGCTTCCACTGCCACATGTGGTTGAAATTTGGAAGGATTTATCCAAAAAGGAGTATGTTGTGATTGGGCAAACAGTGCATATAGTGCACATCAGGGCCATTAAGCCCTCCCTGTCGCAGATGGAGCATGAATATCTCCCACACTATTCTGGGTTGTTTACCGAACCATGTAAGTGAAATCAGTTGTGACCTTAGTAGGTGGAAGAAATAGGCAGGAAGTGGCAATGGATATTTATAAATAAATATACGAATTTTGGCCGAACCACCAGTTTTAGCCATTGCTAATCTTCCTGATAGGGTAAGATGGTTCCATACTAGAATTCTGTCCTCTAAGGGACAAGGAGCATTTCATGCAGCTGCTTGATGTTCTGCAGCAGAGAAGCAGGAAGGGTGCTCATCCGGATGTCTGTACTTCCTGGAAGGTTTGAGGTTTTTCAGTTGCGGAGATTAAGCCACTCAAAATGCAAACACCAAGCACTAGTTCCTCAGTACAAGCCAAACATTTTCTAATTTGGCCTGATGCTAGGAAAAAAATATATCACGCTTTTGTGAAGTCTTGCTGGACTACATATATTATTAGATAAGGCAAACTGGCAGCCACATTCACCAACAACGCGTTACCTCAATCCGCCAACATGAACCAACTTAAACACCGCCAGCAAAAGTCTCAAGGAAGGGGAATATCAAACAAGCATTTACAATGCAACGGTTTCGCATTTGGAAAAGTTTGGGCTATTGGCATTGTAAATGACAAAAATTGTATTTATGTGTTGGTTTTGAAAACAGATAAATAAATGGCATTGTCATTTACATTGCAAATAGCTCTAAATTTTCCAAAGGCGAAACCGTTGCATTGTAAATGCTTGTTTAAAAAGTATGTAATTCTGATTATAACGAAGAGCCAAAGGGAGGGAATTCCAGGCAGCTGCTGCTTTCACAGCAATGGATTGTCCTCCAAAACGGGAGCGCTTGAAGCGTGGGACCGCCAGTCGGTGTTGAGTGGCAGAACGCAGGGGACGATTAGGAAGTTATAGAGAAAAACGTTTCCTCAGGTAAAGTGTGCCCTGATCATGAATAGCTCTGTGGGCGAAAGTAAGGGTCTTAAATATAATCCGTTGAGACACTGGAAGCCAGTGCAGACTGCGCAGATGGTGTCGGACGCTAGGCCTCCTAGAGATGTTAAAAAGGATTCTGGCAGTCACATTTTGGATTATCTGGAGACGATTAATCAAGTATGCTGGGGTGCCACTGAACAGGGCATTAGCGTAGTCAAGGCGAGAGAGAATGAGCGATCTCGCCACTGTTTCTCTCGCCATTCTGGGAAGAAGAGGAACATTTTTTCGGAGAGCTTTAAGAGTGCCAAAGCAGCTGCAGGTGAGTTTCTTAATGTGTACCTCAAATTTTAAGTCTTCCCCAAACCACCCCCCCAGATTTTTAGCCGGATTGCCTACGGAGCTAGGGAATGGAAAGCCCGCAGGCCACAGGGTTTCTCTGAAATGTGAAGGGAACTGCCCATAGAGTAAAATTTCAGTTTTATTTTCATTACATTTTAGCTGAGCAGAAGCCAGCCAGTTGAAGACTGAGGAGAGACAGGTCTGGGCGGAAGCAGTGTCACTGTCCAACTCCGTAGCAGACCAGGTAAACAGCAGTTGTCTGTCATTGGCGTAGGCTATTATTTTAGCGCCCAGTTGTTCGGCCAAGACAATCAGAGGGTCATATATATATTAAAGAATAGTGGACTTAAAGTTGACCCTTGGGGCACCCCGGTGGAAAGAAGCTTGGCTGATGACGAGAAAGGGGGTAGCCATACCTGCTGCGTCCGGAGCAGAAAAGAAGTCAACCTCTCTATAGCCGAACCATGGACGCCAATAGATGACAGAAGGGAAAGAAGAAGCTGATGGGGAACCGTATCGAACGCGGCAGAGAGGTCCAATAACATTAGAGCCGCTCTGCCGCCTGCGTCCAAACAGTCCCTAATGGCCTCCGAAATGTCCACCAATGCCGATTCCGTGCTGTGAAATAGGGAATTATCCAGATAATTACCTGGGAAACCAAGTGCACTGCTAAGGTCACTCGTAAGAGTGTACTGTCTTTACAATAATAATGTATACAATTAAAACAGCGTTTGCAATAGATTCAAGCAATTCACATACAAGTCATCAATATGAAAGAAAAGAAATGTATCCCAAAGATCTTCAAGCGTTGTGTAGATTCTTATTTATTGTTCTTGGACAGTGTTATAGTGATTCACAAAAACCAAACAAAGATGCTTTCCAACAGCATCACAAGTTGAAAACTACAAGTCCCAATGTATTTCGGGCTTACATAACGCCCTTCATCATGGGAATCTGTGGGATGATATTACGAAATCATTACTAAAGGTTATGTACAATGCAGCGGAAAACCAACAGGCTTACAACAAGGGCTAGGAAATTACATAATATGATTCAAGGTAGAGCGTCACAGAAGATGAAAACTGGAGAAGGCTAATATTACTGTAAGTGCCAAACCACTATCGAAACATAATACAAGAGGAAAGCAGAAAGTAAAAAATATGAAAGTATCAGACCGTCACCAATGTCAAAGTAAGGAGAAAAACAGACAGACAGATAACGTGAACATGCGACAAACGCGTGGTATCTAAGCAAGAACTAGACGGTAAGCATTGAGTGAAAACAAAAGCCGTGAAATGTGACTAAAAGATTGAGCAACTACTTTAAACTCCTTACCAATTGGAGTAACTGAACGCAGCATGTATGCTGAGTAGGCTGATCAGCTATGTTTAAAATAATATAGGGATGCCCAGTAGCGCGTCCAAAGTTCTCGATCAGCAAACTATAGTAGAAAATGAAAAAAGAAAAACATCAAAGTGGAGAAGCCTAACGGCTGGACAAACATGAAAAAGGCGTAGCAAAGAAACTCACCCGCCAGAGTTGTGAACAACTCAGCGTCAGGATTATATGCTCAAATATGGCAGAAACCTACAGCAATTAAAGAAAGATGACTCAGGCCAAATTAAAATAAAACGGTAATGAAAATAAAACGGTATCGAAATCAGAAACTACGATGGTAAAAAGGGGTGCTCACCGATAAGGAAATGCAAGGGTGTGAAGACAAACGGTGATCAGCGTGGCTGGAGTGCAGCTGCAAGAAAAGTTGTGCACGCATGTATGCGAGTGGGTAGACATAGAGAGCGGACTGGAGAGTGAAAGAAAACAGAGTCGGCGATCTTAGAACGGGCGAAGATAATGAAAAAGACCATCGCCATGATTAAGGTAGAGGAGAAACAAAAACGAAACAAAATCACCGAAAACAAGTGTATACAAAAACATTACATACATGGAATGTAAAGTTAAACATAGCTCCATAGGGCAAGTCCAACAAAAAAACAGTCAATGAATATCACAAGACGATGTGAGAGGTGAGAACATGTCATGCAACAAGTACTGTATAGAGCCACAAAATACATTTGATAGCAAACAATCAAACAATAGGCGTTAAACCAGGTGACAACAACCACTAAAAAAAAAGGAGAAGCAAGCCAGCGTTATATACAATAAGAAACAAGTCAGGTCCCGGGCCGTGCTGTGATTGGCTGACGTCACGGGGGTGTCCCGGGCGGCAGCCAATCACAGCGCGGCCCGGGAAATGACGTCACGGGGGTGTCCCGGGCCGGCAGCCAATCACAGCGCGGCCCAGGACAAAGGGGCGGGGCTTAAAAAAAGAACGAGAAACGCCCCCGAATCGCGTTTTCGCAAGAAAGCGTGATTGACAGCCTCTGTCTCCGAATGGCTAGTCTCCATTTATGGAGCTAGCCAATTGGAAACAGAGGCGGTCCAAACATCCCTACTGAAGACAAAAGTTTTCGATCTGGGAGGGGCACTGCGTGCCCCTCGCCAGGTCGAAACCTAAAAATGGCTCGACAAGAACAGCTACAACATGTCCAAAAATATGATCCATTAATATATTTTCATAACTTTTTAGAAGGATAGATTGGATCTGTAGACTAAAGCATCCACCTTCAGCGATATGGCCCCATAATCATAGGTTTGAATTTATTTATTTATTTATTTAGAAGGTTTTATAGAGCGCGAACAAGATCCTTGCGGATATCAGAGCGCTTTACAATGAACAGACTTGATTATACCAAATGAATAGGAAGACAATATAGAGAACAAGCATGGGATAAATAAAATAAAACACAAAAAAAAGTCGTAAAATAGCAAAGCATGTGATCATAGTTGTTCCAAGTACAAAAGCAGCGAGTCTCGGATGGGTCTTGAGATCACTGAGGCTCCAACAATGACGTAGGGTCTGGAAAAAAAATTCTGAGCACTTTCATTATCTTACCCTTTGGTTATATCAGGCTTTGATTAACTCATTTCCCTGGCCACTAGGGCGAACATAGCAAAAACAACAAGATGATGGACTGAGGGCTGAAACGGTTCAACAACTCACCCCTTGTCATGGTTTAAACCCAGATCTGTGACTGGGGGTGAGTGTTTGAAGCTTCAACACTATGTCCATCATTTTATTTTGTGAGTGATGTTGCTATGTGGGCCCTAAGTGGCTACGGGTATGCCCAGATGTCCCTTGCTCACTGTGCCACTGGATTCAAGCTAGCTTTGCTGATATGGAGTGATCGGCTGAAACCAAACCCAGGAAGCTTGTTTCCGGTCCAGAGAAGACCTGGCTTGGCAGTTTGGGCTGGACTGTTCCCGTGGGAGAAAGTTCAAGACTGATTGGCATATGGCTGGGTCCAAACTGGGATGACTTGGCAAGCAAAATAACAATGGATCTAACTCAGATGTGTGACTAGGGTGAGTGTTGTGAAAAATGTCACTCTGTCCAGCATTTTATTTTGTGATGTTGCTATTTTTTAATCTACCACATTCTAGGAGTTGTAATCTTGACTCACAACAAGTAAACCAACGTAACATACCGCTAAATGTAAGGCAAGGCTAGAAAAAGGGTTTGCTGGTGACATGGCGTAATCTGGTAACTTTAGGCTTTCGTTGGGTGGGAAGCATCTGCATCAAAGGTGCTCTAGGAGCCTGGGATCAGTGGAGAGTGAGCAAGTATAGACTATATAAGTGCCAATATACACTTGAAGTGGACCACAGCAGGCAGTAATAGCGGTAGGTGCATCTACACACATTCAGGGTCACATAACAGAGATAAATACATGACCACTTTGAATTAATTCAACACGTTATTGAAAGCTGCAGGTTTGAAATTTGTTTAACTAGAGATAAAATATGTTTCTATGTTCAAATCCCTAGGACTCTGGTTTGGTAGCCTGGTGGGATCAGATCACTCAATTTTAAACAACTTAGTAATGTCAAAAAGGATAACAGCAGGGGTCACAACACTGTCGAACAGGCTATCGATCAGGCAGCAAAGATGAATTACTTTAACCAATTAAATGGCTGCAAAATGATTTCTCACTCTCGTTTTTCTCAAACCTGGTAATGAAATTCAATGTGAATTAGTCATGGACTCAGTCCGCTCCCTTGTAGAACGTTGTTTGAGCTTTCATTAGCCAGCCCGTGAACGATTAGCATGGCTTCTTTCATCGAGTCCTTGGAAACTGTGTAAAGGTTTCCCAAGAAGACGAGCATATACAGTTTAAACGCCGCACTTTGGCTGAGAACAGCTGCCACTTAAGCAGGAAATGTTTTAGTGCTCACAGCCTATAAATAAATAAAAAGTGTCCCCATTTCAAACTGGCCAACGCTAGGATTTAATCTCCTCAAAAACTCGAACAGTTTCAGCATATACAAGTTCTCTAAACTCATGCATTGGTTTAGTCTGGCTCTCGGTATAGGGTGATCAGGCGTCCCGGATTTGCCCTGACAGTCCCGGTTTTTAGGTCTCGCCTGTCGATGCGCATGCGCATCGAGCAAGCGAGACTATGGGGGCTTATCCACTCTTTATCCACTGCAAGGAATCGTGGCGATTCCTTGCAGTGCCCGTGACTTTTAAGCTCAATGCGCATGCGCATTGAGCTTAAAAGCGCGTGCACGTCCGTCTTGTTTTACCCGCTCCGCCCCCTCCCCTTCCCGCCGTGTCGCATTTCTCCTCCCCCCTCCCCTCTCTTCCCTCCGTCTTCTTTGTTTATTTTACCCGCTCCGCCCCCTCCCCTTCCCGCCGTGTCGCATTTCTCCTCCCCCCTCCCCTCTCTTCCCTCCGTTCATCACACGCGCAGCAGGAAACAACAGTTTAACAACGACAGACCCAACCGTGGCGCGAGCACACACATACAGAACACTTTCAAGATGATTTAGTCTCCCGGATGAGTACCTAGCTGGCACGGTGCCTCCGCCTCCTAAGTGTAAGACAGTAATGCAAAAGGGAGGCTTGTCAAAACGCCACTGCCTAAAAAGACAACCTTAGAGACAAAAGCACTAAACGAATGCCGATCGCCCCGCGAGCCCGGCACACATCCATTGCTCTCCGTCTGCTGCCGGATCAATACTGCGACCTCATTTAAAAATAAACAGGGACGCTGCAAGTAGGTCGAGTTTACTTTTGATATAGGATTCACTGCGGGGAACAGGGAGCTCTGCTTGACCTCCTGCCTCGCGCATGCCACCCGGCAATATTTCTTCGCTATTCTCAGAAGGAAGCTTCATCTAAAGTGTGCTACCGGGCTGACTCTATTTATTGGTGTACAGGGGAAGCCTCGCTTTAATTACGATATATGCATGCCGGTGCATACTCGAGCTCTCGCAGCTGAGCATGATTAATGCTCCGACGCCTTGCGTCTTTTGTTCTTTCTCTCTTCCTTCATCCGCGCGCTCTTGCAGGTTGCACAGCTCTGTCCTCGTGAAGTTCCCAAACTCGCTAACCTCTGCGTACAGCATCCGCTACTTACAAGTATGTTGTGATGATGACAAGAGCAACTAATATACAAAGATGTTTATTTGCTATCTAAGCTGTGAAATTGTTTTTATTCAAACATACGTGATGACAAACTCAACAGGTGTTTCAAGTTCAAAGCAATCACGAGTCCCCGAACGTTCTGATTTTCGTTGGCTCAAAGTGCCATGTGCTTCAATTTAAGAGAGAAACTGAACCTCCTGTGAGCCATTGTTACAAAATGGCGCATTATTTAATACTCATAGGATGGGGTAGAACAGCTGCACGGAAGAACAGAGAAAGATGGATTCCCATTGCCCTTATTAATGTGAAAAGCCTCTAATTCATTGACAATGCAAACATTTATGTGTGCCATTGAGTTAAGCTATGTTATATTACTGTGTCCTAGGAATCAACTTCCTCTTAAGATAACCTAACACCACTATTTAGGTGTACGATACTCACCGACAAGAAAGAATGCATAAGACATCAGTGGGTTTTTCAGATCATTCAATAAACACATAGGGCATATGAATGGCTTCCGGAAATACACAAGGTACTAAACAATATGATATGGGTCCGTCCCTCACCTTCAACACCTCACCCTCACTCACCCTCACCCACACTCACCCTCACTCACCCTCAACGCCTCACCCTCACTCACCCTCAACACCTCACACTCACTCACCCTCACCCTCTCTGACCCTCTACCCTCACTCACCCTCAATACCTCACCCTCACTCACCCTCACCCTCACTCACCCTCACCCTCACTCACCCTCACCCTCACTCACCCTCACCCTCACTCACCCTCACTCTCACCCTCCCTCACTCTCACTCACCCTCAACCCCTCACCCTCACTCACCCTCAACCCCTCAATCACCCTCACTCACCCTCACCCACCCTCACCCTCACTCACCCTCACTCACCCTCAACTCCTCACCCTCACACAGTGCAATAGGTCTCGGAGCATTTGAGTTAGAGCTTTTAGAAATGTTTATGGCTTTTTTTTTTTAATTCTTTAGCATTGGCTACAGGAAACAAAAATGCTAAAGATTTACAAAAAAACCCATAAACAATTCTAAAAGCACTAACTCTAATGCTGCGAGACCTATTGCATTTCCAGTGCTTGTTTTGTCGGGTGTCCTGGCTGATTTCAGGAAATGAAGCTCATGTTCCGGTTTTTAGAAAGGGTCTGTTGAAAATGGTGGGGTGTATCTTTTTATGTTTTTCAAATCAGGGATACTTTACTCCTGCTATAAGAAAGCAATTTAACTAACAGGCACGCTACTGGCTCTAAAAATGGCATTTAATGTATGTTCTTACTGCCTCTTCTTTAATTCTCTGCTAAGGAGTACTGTCATTCTGTGCGCAAGGTTGTGGGAAAATTGTGGTCCTATTTTTGGGAAAGATCCCGGATTTTGGCTTTAAAATTCTGGTCACCCTATCTCGGTAGCCGTCGCGTTCACCGCACACTCCGAGGGCACAAGCCGAGATCATTAGGTATCGCGGAAGTACGAGGGAGTCGAGTGCTAGGGAGGCTTACCCCACGGCAGCTCTGGAAATTTCAATCGTTAGGCAAATTGTGTGTTTTCACTTTACAATTTTTTCACCTACGTGACACTTAGCAGCAGCTTTGTTTATTTCCTATCTTATTCCTGATGAATGCCCCTATACTAGTAGATCCGTGTGAGGGCAGAAACATGTTGACCTAATCACTTTGCCTAACAATTGGAATTTCCACGTGTTAGCATACTGCTTTTTAACCATGACAACGACACTCTGTGAATAATCTTTGCAGATTCACAAAGCCTTTCATTCTTCTACAGACAATATAATAAGGACCATTGAGTTGGGGAAAAATAAACATCTAACAGTCAATAGTGTCAGAGACCTCCAGAGGGGTGAATGCACACCCTGCAAATTCTCGGAAATGTTTTGTTTACTGACATCTGAGAATGACCCATAACTTGCTCTCTTTAAACATATATGTTTAAAACCCTTCTCACTCCTAACAAATGCCTTTTTCCACGTGAACTCTGACATGACAAACTTCTATGTCTGCTACTTTATATTACAGTGTTTAGTAGTCAGAAGCCTGGGCTAGGGTCAGACAGGGACCAAGCGTTCATAAGAGCTATTAAACCAGCTCTATATTGCAAGTGTTGCAAGCAAGCCTGACCCTCCCCACAGATCTTTTGTGGGGTGGGTCTAACCCCAAAACGTTTGAAAAACTGTTGAATCCAAAATGTGAATTGTACACCACATATTTTCACTTTCTGGGCACAATTCACAAAGTTAAGGCTGTGAATAAGTATTCTTTTATTACACCTGGCTTACTCGTGGAATTCCAAAGCAAGACAAGATTACCCCTGTCACACTCCTCGATTTCAAGAATACGCCGAGAGTGCCACAACAGTAAATCCACTCCCACCTATAACCAAAGCTTTGTGAATCAGGCCAATTGCGTCTAAAAAAAAACTAGATTTGGCTGACGATCCAGCCAGGGACGAGCTGTCGGATGGACTTCTGCCCAGTATCCTAATGAGCTCTGTAATGTCTTGTCATGTTTAAGGGAGCTGTGCGGCAAAGTTGCAATGCATTGATAGGTACCGCCTTGACAGCGGTTCCTGTCAATGCATTAAATGTCTGCCTGCCAAACAAACATTTATTAATTTGGCAGTCGGGGCCTCTTCCAGAGTGACAGAGTAAAATACTCTGTTGCCCTGGCGGAGGAGGCAGATGGCGCCTGACCGCAAACAACTAAATCGGGCCCTCAATCTCCAAAAACTGGAGGTAGAGGGGCAGATGCTCTTTCCCTGAGTTCTGGGACTGTTATATGCCTTTCCTCCAGTTCTGTTAATAATCAAGGTACTTTTCGGAGGGAGGGTAGGAAATTAAAGCTAGGAGGCAGTATTGGATGTGCAATTGTGATGAGGTATTTATTGTGGTTCACAGTATATACACTTTGGTGATTGAAAAAAACGAAACAAAAAAAAAGCATTTGATACGCTGCTGGGGTATTGAGTCTGTGGTACAGTCCTTCTAGATGTGGATATGGTTGGTTTGTCGTGAGTAGAGCACCTTTGCCTTCAGATATAGGATTCTTCCATGTCCACTTGTTATTCCCCAGGATACTCAAAGGAAAACAAGATACAAGTGTGTGCTCAAAGTGCTGTACCGTAGAGAGATGCAAAAACAACAGTTGATGGACAGAATGCAGAGCAATATCATACATTCACCCCAGTACAGAGATCTGGGCCTAAATCCATCGTTTTTTTGCACTCCACACCACCCCAGTGACCGTGAACAAGCTTCCGAGAACCGGTTTCTAGCATTTCAGACATGGCCATATGCAAATCAGCCTTGACCCTGTGCCTCATGGGAACAGTCCAGCCCGAACTGCTAAGCCATGTCTTTGCTGGACCGGAATCAAGCATCCTAGGACCGGTTTCTGGCTATCAGCCGTTTTCAGCCCGGCTTGCTTGAATCCAGTGGTGTGGAGAGCATGGGACTCACGTCTGAGCATACCCATCCTACTTGGGGTGACAAATGTAAAAACCACAGTTGATGGACAGAATGCAGAACAATATCAAACATTCACCCTAGTACAGAGATCTAGGCCTAAATCTATTGTTTTGTTTGCACTCCACACCACCCCATTTCAGACATGGCCATATGCAAATCAGCCTTGACCCTGTGCCTCATGGGAACAGTCCAGCCCGAACTGCTAAGCCATGTCTTTGCTGGACCGGAATCAAGCATCCTAGGACCAGTTTCTGGCTATCAGCCGTTTTCAGCCAGGATAGCTTGAATCCAGTGGTGTGGAGAGCATGGGACTCACATCTGAGCATACCCATCCCACTTGGGGTGACAAATGCAAAAACCACAGTTGATGGACAGAATGCAGAACAATGTCATACAGTCACCCCAGTACTGAGATCTGGGCCTAAATCCATTGTTTTTTTTGCACTCCACCCCACCCCAATTCAGGCATATGCAAATCAGTCTGACCCTGTGCCTCATGGGAACAGTCCAGCCCGAACTGCCAAGCCATGCCTTCCCTGGACCGGAAACAAGCTTCCGAGGACCGGTTTCTGGCATTTCATCCGTCTTCAGCCCGGCTTGCTTGAATCCAGTGGTGTGGAGAGCATGGGATTCACGTCTGAGCATACCCATCCCACTTGGGGTGACAAATGCAAAAAACACAGTTGATGGACAGAATGCAGAACAAAGTCATACATTCACCACAGTAAAGAGATCTGGGCCTAAATCCATCGTTTTTTTGCACTCCACACCACCCCAGTTCAGGCATGGCCATATGCAAATCAGTCTGACCCTGTGCCTCATGGGAACAGTCCAGCCCGAACTGCCAAGCCATGCCTTCCCTGGACCGGAAACAAGCTTCAGAGGACCGGTTTCTGGCATTTCAGCCGTCTTCAGCCCGGCTTGCTTGAATCCAGTGGTGTGGAGAGCATGGGACTCACGTCTGAGCATACCCATCCTACTTGGGGTGACAAATGTAAAAACCACAGTTGATGGACAGAATGCAGAATAATGTCAAACATTCACCCTAGTACAGAGATCTGGGCCTAAATCTATTGTTTTGTTTGCACTCCACACCACCCCATTTCAGACATGGCCATATGCAAATCAGCCTTGACCCTGTGCCTCATGGGAACAGTCCAGCCCGAACTGCTAAGCCATGTCTTTGCTGGACCGGAATCAAGCATCCTAGGACCGGTTTCTGGCTATCAGCCGTTTTCAGCCAGGATAGCTTGAATCCAGTGGTGTGGAGAGCATGGGACTCACGTCTGAGCATACCCATCCCACTTGGGGTGACAAATGCAAAAACCACAGTTGATGGACAGAATGCAGAACAATGTCATACAGTCACCCCAGTACTGAGATCTGGGCCTAAATCCATTGTTTTTTTTGCACTCCACCCCACCCCAATTCAGGCATATGCAAATCAGTCTGACCCTGTGCCTCATGGGAACAGTCCAGCCCGAACTGCCAAGCCATGCCTTCCCTGGACCGGAAACAAGCTTCCGAGGACCGGTTTCTGGCATTTCATCCGTCTTCAGCCCGGCTTGCTTGAATCCAGTGGTGTGGAGAGCATGGGATTCACGTCTGAGCATACCCATCCCACTTGGGGTGACAAATGCAAAAAACACAGTTGATGGACAGAATGCAGAACAATGTCATACATTCACCACAGTACAGAGATCTGGGCCTAAATCCATCGTTTTTTTGCACTCCACACCACCCCAGTTCAGGCATGGCCATATGCAAATCAGTCTGACCCTGTGCCTCATGGGAACAGTCCAGCCCGAACTGCCAAGCCATGCCTTCCCTGGACCGGAAACAAGCTTCAGAGGACCGGTTTCTGGCATTTCAGCCGTCTTCAGCCCGGCTTGCTTGAATCCAGTGGTGTGGAGAGCATGGGACTCACGTCTGAGCATACCCATCCCACTTGGGGTGACGAATGCAAAAACCACAGTTGATGGCGGGAATGCAGAACAATGTCATACATTCACCCCAGTACAGAGATCTGGGCCTAAATCCATTGTTTCTTTGCACTCCACACCACCCCACTTCAGACATGGCCATATGCAAATCAGTCTGACCCTGCTCCTCACGGGAACAGTCCAGCCCGAACTGCCAAGCCATGCCTTCCCTGGACCGGAAACAAGCTTCCGAGGACCGGTTTCTGGCATTTCAGCCGTCTTCAGCCCGGCTTGCTTGAATCCAGTGGTGTGGAGAGCATGGGACTCACGTCTGAGCATACCCATCCCACTCGGGGTGACAAATGCAAAAACCACAGTTGATGGACAGAATGCAGATCAATGTCATACATTCACCCCAGTACAGAGATCTGGGCCTAAATCCAACGTTTTTTTGCACTCCACACCACACCACCCCAGTTAAGGCATGCCATATGCAAATCAGTCTGACCCTGTGCCTCATGGGTACAGTCCAGCCCGAACTGCCAAGCCATGCCTTCCCTGGACCAGAAACAAACTTCTGAGGACCGGTTTCTGGCATTTCAGCCGTCTTCAGCCCGGCTTGCTTGAATCCAGTGGTGTGGAGAGCATGGGACTCGCGTCTGAGCATACCCATCCCACTCGGGGTGACAAATGCAAAAACCACAGTTGATGGACAGAATGCAGAACAATGTCATACATTCACCACAGTACAGAGATCTGGGCCTAAATTCATCGTTTTTTTGCACTCCACACCACCCCAGTTCAGGCATGGCCATATGCAAATCAGTCTGACCCTGTGCCTCATGGGAACAGTCCAGCGTGAACTGCCAAGCCATGCCTTCCCTGGACCGGAAACAAGCTTCCGAGGACCGGTTTCCAGTGCTTGAATCCAGTGGTGTGGAGAGCATGGGACTCAAGTCTGAGCATACCCATCCCACTCGGGGTGACAAATGCAAAAAACACAGTTGATGGGCAGAATGCAGAACAATGTCATACATTCACCACAGTACAGAGATCTGGGCCTAAAATCATCGTTTTTTTGCACTCCACACCACCCCAGTTCAGGCATGGCCATATGCAAATCAGTCTGACCCTGTGCCTCATGGGAACAGTCCGCCCCGAACTGCCAAGCCATGCCTTCCCTGGACCGGAAACAAGCTTCCGAGGACCGGTTTCTGGCATTTCAGCCGTCTTCAGCCCGGCTTGCTTGAATCCAGTGGTGTGGAGAGCGTGGGACTCAAGTCTGAGCATACCCATCCCACTCAGGGTGACAAATGCAAAAAACACAGTTGATGGACAGAATGCAGAACAATGTCATACATTCACCCCAGTACAGAGATCTGGGCCTAATTCCATCATTTTTTTGCACTCCACACCACCCCTGTGACCCTGTGCCATGAGGCACAGGGTCAGACTGATTTGCATATGGCCATGTCTAAACTGTGGTGGCTGAGTGAGCTAAAGAATGGTGATGGATATAACCCAGATCAGTTGACTGGGGGTGAGTGTTTGATTTGCTCAAACGCTCCGTCCATCATCCCCTTTTGTTTCGTACCGTAGAGAGGGCGGTGGGACACGTGAGGGAGGGGAGTGAAGTAATAGAACAGGTCAACGAAAGAAAAATTCTGATTGAAGATGCAAGCATTTCCGTTAAATCTAAGAATTGTGGTAGGCTTGGGGTTGTGGGTCTGATTCACATCAATAATTATCAGAACTCAAGGCATAAATGAGAGAAACGATAAGCAGCCCGTTAAGCTTACTAGGCAACAAACACTGACAAACAAAAAAATCATAGGCATAATCAGGGACAGTTCCATCACAACTCACAACACCCCGCCTGGGTTTGTCTCATTTTCAACCCAACGTTCGTCCCCCTCCACTTTTCTCCCACTTAATATCCCCGGTTACTGTTTTACTCATTGCCACAGCCGTAACTCTCCAGAGTTACGGTGGCACACTTGTGTCTCCTGGGGGCATACAACAGTCCCCACTCCACGTCTCTGGTTCTTCGGCAGCGTTGGAGATGTTTCCTCGTCCAGCTCCACAGGGTGGCCCGGTGTCCTGGTTTCTTCCCGCTTTTCCTTCTTGACGTCCTCGTGTCCTCTGTCCTTGATGGCTTTGAGGTTCGAGCCGTCTTCTAGTGAGGAGTCCTTTTTCTACGCCTCCCTTGTCCGTGATTGGTGGTCGGCCTCAACGCTTTCCGCGTCATCCTGCAGAGGAGAGGGCGTGAGGAATTCGTTAACCCTATGGATGCCAGCTCCTCCTGATCGTGTGGTACCCAATCCCCATCAGTATTGTTCCTGACAGTACTCCGTAGATATAGTAAGATCAGGCAAAAGTACTGATGGTAGTTCCCTTTTGGCCATGAATTCCATGGTATAATCATCCTGATTGTATTTTGGTTTTGCTCCATCTCGTTTCAAGAAATGTGCCTTTTACAGCATATATTTTCAAATTCTGGGCCAAATTAACAACAAAATGGCTTTGAGAAAGTGGGATAAACTCTTTTAGTACTTCTGCCTTATTCCTGGAATTCTGAAGACAGGTGTTCCTCTGCCTTATGCCTTGATTTCAACAGTAAACTGAGAGTGCTACAACAGTAAGTTACTCCGACCTAGAGCCAAATCTTTGTGAATCAGGCCCATTATGTCTAAAATACCTAGGCTTGGCTGACAATTTTCAAGGGGAACTAATTAAATTGTCTATAACTACAGAGCCTTACACAGTACTCTGAAATACTATTTCATGCTAGAAGCATGTCATGTAAGCCCTGTGAAAAAAACTGAACACATGAAAAAAGCTGAACGTGTAGCAGGTGAATATATGTGCGCAGCAGAAAAACCAGTGGCTATCTGGAAAATCTCATGCACAGAAAAATAATATCAATGTGCAAGGACATAATTCCCCTTGCTGTTCCGGTAGCAGTTAATAGCCCATTGGATTTTCTGTACCGGAAATTACCATCAGAATTGAAGCAAACCATTATATATAAGGCTGCAACCAAAATATATGTGGGTGTTGTTTTAACATTTCAAGGTGCTACTAATAATAGGATGTTCAGTGCTCTAAGTGTCAGTTGTCAAATATGTCAGAGGTTGGTTGGTTCAGTGAGTCAGGATGTATGGGGTGATTACTAATGCTAAAGGTGACTGGTTTGCTTTTTGTACAAGACAATTGCTCACTGTGTAATGGTGCAGGAGGAGATGTGGATTCCTCACTGCCCTGGATGCCAGGGCAGTTGCTAATGGTGCTATGGTATTTGTATTTTATGCATTACCTTTAATTGCATTAGTGTGAAACATACACTGACATGTCAGAATTTCGTCACAATATACAAATCAGATATTGTTATGCCATTGTCAATTCCACATTTTCCCTGCATGTAAAGCACAAACGTTTAAGTTTTTTATCTCCTCTCCCTTATTTTTTAAATCTTTTATTGGCTCCTCCAAGGACATAAAGTTTTATTCATATACCAGTTTCTTATTAACACCAGTATGTAAATCACCAATGCCACCAATGCACCCTCCCTTGTTTAAAATCCCACTACCTTGTCAGTTTTATATATATATATATATATATATATATATATATATACCTTGTCCTGCCTCTCCTCTTTCTCAATATCTGTCTCATGTTCTTCTATCTCCGCTTATTTCTTTTCCCCCCTTCTCTCTCTCCTGTATCTCCTTATTGTACCTGGGGTGGCGTGGACTAGCAGAGAACGAAGGAAGAGCAGATTCTACTCCCAGGGGGAGATTTACTAAGGTTTTACGCTGTGTTTGCATCACAAAGGTGACACAAATCGGTGCAAAATCTTTTTGGGGGATTTACTTTCCCGCGCTAAACTTGTTTAGCATTGGACATAACGTGAAAGTAACGCAAAGCAGCGCTATCATTACTTAGCGCCAAGAGGCCGTACCATGGGCAGAGCATGAGCATCCCCATGCAACCACACAACGTTTCTGATACTAAATCCAATTTACTAAACAAAGTAGACAGGGGATAGGGTCAGAAAACAGTGACCTTTTAAAGTAGGTGCAAAGAATGAGAAATGCTTTAATCTCTCCTTCCTTTTCCAACTTCGTACGTGTGCTTCACATACAACGTCGGAAAAGGGATGAAGCATGGTATTTGAAGGGTATCCTTCCAGTACAAAGCCTATGCTAGATTTACAGCGACACCCTTGCACCATGGTGCAAAGGTGTCTCCGTGCCGTACGCAGCTGATTTCAGTGCCGTAGCTAGGGAGGGGGAGGAGAATGCTGTATTTCAGTCAGTTTGACGCTGTCCTGCTATCTCGCCTTCTCACACAGCGCAGCTCTGCATTTACTGCTGCTGTACTGCTCTGCATGAGAACCTAGAAAATCTGACCCGCAGTCTTTTAATTTGGCAAGAGCATAGCCGTAGCCTCTGCTCCTCCCCCCCCCCCGAAACCCATCCTTCATTATTCAAGAGGACAGTCACCCTTCACTCTATGAAACTGAGTAGGACCAGAGTGAAGACCAGGAGCTAGTGGAGTATTAAACACGCAAGCACTGGGATTGGAACAATAGTAGAGGCTGTGGCCTTCTCAAAAATCCCTGATATCCCCTGCTCTCCTATTCACCTTGGCCATCAGCACTGTGGGGCATCCAAACCAACCCCAGATCCAGCAGTCCTGTAGAAATGTTGGTTAATCACCACCAGCAGGACTGCCGACATTTGGTTGGACAATATCAACATTTGTAGAAGGGCTGCTACCACAAACTCTTCTCAGCACGGCTACCTTCCTTGTCATGGCAGTGGAGCGGTATTAATAGCTGCAATAGGGCACACCACTAACATTTCTCAGGGGGGCTGCTACACGCGACACTATCGTAACATATGTGTCCAAGTGCTTCAGTGACCCACATACAGGTAGTCTGCGCTAGAGAAATGTTGCAATATAATATAATACAAATCTTGCCTCTTAATACCAGAGCCCAAAGTTTGTTGTTTCTCAGTGCTATTAATGACAGATGTTACTTTTACCCAATTTAATGCTAACCAATACCACATTCTCTGAAGTATGAAAGTCTGATCTGACATTTCCAGGATTTGCTCTTGTGACCTGCAGACCACACCACATTGTAAGAGATTTCTAGTCTATCTTGCATGCTTCAATGAGAGAGCCGCGCCCACCATTTCTCAGTAGAGCACCTATTCCTTCATGGACAGTCACAACACATCTGATCATCAACACTATACTTCCATGAATACCTTCATGACTTAGACTCCCACTTTTCAAAGGGCTGTTGTACTCTTTGGAGCATTATCATCACTTCTTAACAGGTGGTTTTTCTTGAGACCATACATTCACTTCTTAGCTGAAGGCAGTTATTATGTGACTAATAAGTAATTAAATACTCATTATTGCACAAATGTAAAAGAGAAGAAAATAAGAGCTCTTTGCTTGCATTCTGCTACAGGGCTAATGTTCACTTTCATATTTCATTTTCTGTGGGCACATCTCAGTGCTCTTTAAGTACCGTAATGAAATGCCATCCAAGTGAGGGATGAGGAGACACACTTTTTTCAATTTCAACCATGGAATCAAACACTTGCACTATTAGTCAATGTGGCATGTATTGCCAGCCACATGAATCATAACTTACACAATGAAGAGATTAGGCCTTACACACTCGACCCTATCTTCACCTCCAGCAAACATATCTCCTTCAGCCACACCACTGCGCTCCATTGGACGGACCACAGCTGCGTTCACTTTATCTACGAAAAGACCGCAACCCACATCCATCCTCAACCTACTCTGCGAAGAAACTGGAACAAAATCACCATCGACCAGATCTCCTCATCGCTTCTTCAAAATCCCCCTGCCCACTCTTCGAACCCCAACCAAGCAGCCATTAACCTCACTCAATGGCTGACCAACAGCG
Organism: Lissotriton vulgaris; assembly: GCF_964263255.1. NCBI lineage: Eukaryota > Metazoa > Chordata > Amphibia > Caudata > Salamandridae > Lissotriton > Lissotriton vulgaris. The sequence goes on from NC_141687.1 coordinate 213,093,409, forward strand.
CCGACAAACTTGCTCCCCTGAAAAAACATCAAATCAAACTAAGCAACAAAAACGCCACCTGGTTCAACGATGAGCTTAAGAAATCCAAGAAACTCTGTCGCTCCCTTGAGAAGGCATGGAAAAAAGACCCTAACACCAGCACCAGGAACGCCTTCAAAAACACCACCGCATACACCACCAATTGATCCGAACTGCCAAGAAAGCCGCTTTCAAAGACCGACTTGACAACAACGCCCACAACAGCAAGGAATTATTCAACATCGTCACTGCCAACTCCAACGACATCACTCCCTCTCAAGCCCTCTGCGACTCCCTAGCTTTGTTCTTCCACGACAAAATCGCAGACATCCACAACAGCTTTGACAACCAACCCGGAGACCAACCCACCCAACCCTCCACGGTACCTTCACCCCCCTTGAACATCCTTAATGACTGGAACCCAATCTCCACTGAGGACACCATTCGCCTGATGAACTCCATCCACTCAGGATCCCCCACAGACCCATGCCCTCACCACATCTTCAACAAAGCAGATTCCATCATTGCACCACACCTCCGAGACATCATCAACTGCTCCCTCAACTCCGCCACCTTCCCAGAAAGCTGGAAACACGCCGAACTCAGCGCCCTTCTGAAAAAACCCACAGCTGACCCCACCGAACTCAAAAACTACCGCCCCATATCGCTCCTTCCATTCCCGGCCAAAGTCATCGAGAAAGCTGTCAACAACCAGCTCGCCGCCTCGAAACCAACAAATCCCTCGACTCCTCACAGTCCGGCTTCCGAGCCAAACACAGCACTGAGACCGCACTCATCGCAGCAACAGACGACATTCGTACTCTACTGGACAATGGAAACACTGTCGCCCTCATCCTCCTCGACCTCTCTGCAGCCTTCGACACAGTCTGTCATAGCACCCTGTTACAACGCCTCAGAAACATCGGAATCCAAGGAAAAGCACTGGAGTGGATCACCTCGTTCCTTACCGGAAGAACACAGAGAGTCCGCCTCCCACCTTTCAAATCAGAGGCCACTGAAGTCATTTGCGGCGTGCCACAAGGATCCTCACTCAGTCCCACCCTTTTCAACGTATACATGAGCCCCCTCGCGGCCATCGCACGTCAACACAACCTCAACATCATCTCCTACGCTGATGACACTCAACTAATCCTCTCATTCACCAAAGACCCTAACACCGCCAAAACCAACCTACATAAAGGAATGAAAGAAGTAGCCGAGTGGATGAAGCACAGCCGTCTGAAACTGAATTCCGACAAAACAGAAGTCCTTATCTTAGGTACCTCCCCCTCCGCCTGGGACGACTCGTGGTGGCCAGAGTCCCTTGGAAAAGCACCCATCCCTACTGACCACGCACGGAACCTGGGCGTCATCCTGGACTCCTCACTCTCGATGACCAGACAAGTCAATGCCGTTTCATCATCTTGCTTCAACATTCTTCGCATGCTCAAAAAAACATTTCGCTGAATCCCCACTGAAACCAGAAAAACGGTTACCCACGCACTGGTCACAAGCCACCTGGACTACGGAAACATCCTATACGCCGGTACTACCGCAAAACTTCAGAAAAAACTCCAACGCATCCAGAACGCATCTGCCAGACTCATACTAGACATTCCGCGTAAAGACCACATTTCTGGTCACCTGATAAACCTCCACTGGCTCCCCGTCAATAAGAGGATAACATTCCGCCTCCTGACCCACGCACACAAAGCACTTTACGAACTTGGACCCGAATGCCTCAACACACGACTCTCCTTCTACACCCCCTCCCGCCAGCTACGCTCCTCCCGCCAAGCCCTTGCTGGTGTACCTCGCATCAACAAAACCACCATGGGAGGAAGATCCTGCTCCTACCTGGCAGCTAAAACCTGGAACTCACTTCCCATTCACCTTCGCCTCACTCAGAACCACCTGGCATTCAGAAAGCAACTTAAAACTTGGATATTCGACAAGTAATTCCCCACCCTTCCCCAAGCGCCTTGAGACCCTCTGGGTATGTAGCGCGCTATATAAATTAACTGAATTGAATTGAATAGGTTTGCCCGTTATCTATCTAACTTCTGCAGTCATACCTTCCAAATGTAGGCATATGTTACTGGTAGATAAAAAGACACGGAGTTAGACCTGTTTTCCAAACCAAATGTAAGCAAATTTCACGCATTCAAAAAAATAAATCATAGATTGGAAATTGTTTTTAATAACTTCTTAGAATCAAGAATCTGCAAGCGGAATAGATTCTCATGTCGTACGTTCCATGTAATGGACTCAGGATTTGATATTGGGAATAGGGTGAACACCCACAAAGTGATTGCTCACGTCTAATGTTTTTCACCCTATTTGCAAATATATATGAACTACTAAATAAACTTTTATGTAAATATCCATGTATACTTCTAAGGAACGATTTTTGGGACTTTTATAAAATGTGAAAATCTATGCAAATTATAGAAGTAAACTAGCAAAGCCTAAATGACCATAGTTTTGCTTGTCTATGAAAGCTCTGTGTGTGTATTACTTACATGCCAGAGGGACTTTATGGTACACACATATATCAAAGCAGCCACTTAGACTTGATTTTATGCCTTCGTGAATAATTTCTAAATTGAAAATGACAAAACCGCATATCCAAACTTTCATCCTGGAAATGTCATATGTAAGCAGGACAAAAACTGCAATAGGCATATATTATAGAAACAGAGAATACTCCTGTGTTACCATATGTAGATCCCCATTCCAAGATTATTGTGTCAGCTGGCCTTGCAAAGCAGTTGTCTTGATCCTTCAGTGTGAAGGAACACAACAGTTTTATTTGCTAGAAATTATTGTTACAAAAGAGCAGGTCTGCTTTTCCTCTGATTGCAGTGGCATTACAGCACCAATTTGAACTAGCTACATTGCCAGCTGACAAGGTAAATTTGGGGAGGGGGGAACCCTCAATATAGGCTGGCCAGGCCCTCATGGGCTCGCTCACTACTGTGACCCTGTATCCTCCTTCGTTTGTCCTTTCTCGGTTTCGAATCTCAGCTTGTCAGTGGTGTGGCATTAGTTGAGACTTTCATAACAGTTCTAATCCTCTGAATACCTCTTCAAGCTTACACTCAATGGTCTGCTGGTAAAGCAGCATACAATGCCTGCCATCACCCCAAGTCATGAGTGACAACTACAGCTTCTCTTCACTTTTTTGCCTCCAGCCCTTTGCATGATGGTACATTCCAGCAACACTTGTGAAATTATAAAGAAGGCAGAAGCTGGCTAAAACACCAGGACTGGATGAAGGTGTCACGCATTAGATGGGGTTACTTTGCAGCCATGAAGGACCCTGGGGTTCAAGCAGTGATGCTACAGTAGTGCTGTTACAGTTCTCTGCAACCTTTCTATAGACTATCCAGAGGCTGCCATGTTCTCCCTGAACTTTGAATCAGCAGCAGGAGCACCGGTATTTGACACCTATTGAGGTGTGACAAACTAATCCTATAATTGCATAGAGAAAGGCGACATGGTTGTCAATTCCTTCTAGAGTGAACCAGCTTGACCGGTTTGAAAACACATTAAAATGCCATTAACCAGCCATATCCAGAAACAATCTTTTGGGAGGCAATACCAATTACGTCTGCTGCAAGACTTACTGGGAGTCGAATTACTGCCCAATTAGGAGTTCCAGCCACCTTCTCCACAGGTTCCCTCACTACCACACTCCAACGTTGCACCTTATGGTTTCATAGCGCTTCTCTCACATTTATTTCTTTTATAACACTGCACTCCCAGTGTAGGGCATCAGAGCGCTTTACATCATAGTCATATTATACAGAGACAAAGAATCATACACTTGTGTAAATCAATACACAAATTTTTGTATTTAAGTGTACAAGGGTGCAAGATGTAGGCATTGTATGATAATAGTGCTTTTTTTTGGACAAATAAAAACACAGGATTTGAAAAGCAACTCAGGGGTTGGGTTGTATATACTAATAAGAATATATTGCCATTTCTGAATCTGTTTTCATTAATTAAAATAAACCCCTACATAAAATAAAAGACCTATTGTTAACATGGTCACTGAAGCATATATCTAGGTGGGGTAGATTATGAGAATGATGGTTTTACCCTTTGCTAACTTCTTATCGGGTATGTTACCAACTCGACTCTCCCCAGATTTCTTCCTTAAAGTAGATACAGCTGTTTGACTCTTTCTTTGGGAGAATACAACGCCCAGAATTAGCCTTAAAAAACTGAGGATGCCCACGAAAGTTGGTGACTGCAAATTCCCCAATTGGATCTCTTTCCAAATGGCCTACCTGGCCTCCCATGCTATCAGTGGTCGGTAACTCATTTTTTCAAAAAAATAATTTGGCTCTGACATAGAATCTTCCATCTGCCACCCATTTCCACTCCTGTCCTTTTTGACTATGTCACAATACCCTTTACCCAATCCTGGCCAATCATTAAAGATAATATATCCGCAATACTTTCTGCACATGCGCACTGGCAACCAATATTTGTAAATCAACTCTGACATCACTATGGCTTAATATGAAACTACATATTCATAACTCTCTCACCATCGGGCCGATATGGGCAGCTAAAGATTGTAACTCCTTAACCCAGACCAAATTGTTTGCCGCAAACTAGATGTACTGGAGGGACAAGGCGGCCGTTTCCACGAAAACCTTAACCACGCATGCATTACAACGCATGCGTGGGTACAACGAAAGCCATTACTACGCATACGTTTACTACGAGGTACGTAGTAAAGGCATGTGTGATAAAGGGTACAATTAAAAAAAGGTGGGTTTGGGGGGCTTCCCCCCCACAAAAAAAACCTAACCTGAAGTCGAAATGTGCAGGCAATCAGCGTCGTAATAGAGGAAACGGAAAGAAACTTCCGCTTCCTCTTTACGACGTATGACGTCACCACGTAAAAATACGTGGAGAAGGATAAGCGTGGAAATACCATTCCGTTGTAACGCATGTGTGGTAAAGGCATGCGTTACAACGGAGTTCGTTGTAAGAACATACAAACTGTACTGGACCCATGCAAAATTGTTTTGATTAAAACTGAAGGACGCCAACACATGCGGGGCATGCGACTCATCCCCTGGCGACAAAGAACATATGTGCTTCTCTTGCCCTCACCCACAAACCTACTGGCACAATGTCTCCCTACAGCTACAAAACATTTTTAGAATGACTATTTCATTATCCCTTCCAATAATATTACTAGGACCTTATCTGGCAGACCCCCCAATTTATCTCCCTGACACGGATCTCTTCCTCCTTGACATTTTACTCACCATTGCTATAAAATTAATACTGATTCATTGAAAATCTAGTAAAAACGTATCTTACCTTACTTGGTACGCAGATAACCCAATCTAGTAACATAGGTTGCCCGGTAAACTCCCAGCGTATTTGTGATGCGCTTGATTGATTTATTCACAGCACACACCCCTAAAGGGAAATCCTCCAAATGTCTACCCTGGCCATAGGTTCTACCCTCGTAAGCACTACTTAGGTTTCTGCCACCACTCATAATGAATCTCATGACTCCCCTTTCTCCCCCCCTCCTGTCCTCTACCCACTTCACCTTAGATATGACTCCAGACACACTTGTGGAGATGTGTGCATTTTACATATATTTCTGAGTGCATTTCTATAGACTCACACCTCACCCGTACATCGAGGCTTCAATCTTATGCAACACTCTCTGGTTTGGCCTACAGCTAACGCCATTCTACAAATTCTGTTGATAGCAACCATAAGTGTTACGGTGATGTACACATCATGCGGTTGTTCATGACTTTTTTTTAACCTTTTCTTCGCCCTACTTGTTTCCTTCTGTATCGTTGTCTTATTAAAAAGCCAATGAATTTTTTTTAACAAAAACAAAAGCATATATTATTACCCAAAGGACCCCTTTTAAGCAACCTTAAAATAATGAAAAATTAAGGAAAAGCAATCCGGTTCTAAACCTCAGCCTTGCAGTCTGCATGCAGCTCTTTGATGCTGGATTAAAGCTCACTGTGTTGTTTTTGAAGGACTGTCACTTATTCATTACAAGTAACAAAAGTATCCCTGTGACAAAAGCAGTAACCCACTGAGCTATCTACATAAAACGGATCAGTGATCTGCATGTTACAGGTTGTGCTTTACAGCAGGCGCATTAACATTCTGCTCTACTTTATGATGATTCAAAACGGTGACTGAAAAAGCACAAACCTCTCGAGCACACACAGAGTAATCTTACTGGTACCCTCCCTTGAAGATTGCTGGTCACACAAAGATCTCTGCAGCTGCTCTTGTCTCACTTCACCTGTCTGCGCTGTCCTCCCCGCCCATCATATCTTAAGTGGCATCCCCACCCCTTGCCCAGCTCATCACCCTAACCACCCTAAAGCCAGCACTGTTTTCCCCATTAATGCTACAAAGAAAACAGAATGTGGCTGTGGTTCCTCCGCACAAATTCCTCCATATTTTACTGTTAGAAATATTTGGGCAAAAAGTGTGGTATTTTCACATCTGTTGTGATTTCCATCCGGGAGCAAAACATTGTTTGCTCCCAAAGTGGGATAAGCACAGGTTCGAAACGAGACCATTTGCAGGATTTGAGGTGATGAAGGATGGCTTTGCAGTCAGTGAATGTGAAGGTATTTAGTTTACCTGCACTGTTCCCTGCACTTGCTTATCACTGTGGAGTGTGAGCTGGGAGCGGCTCTGACTGTGGAGAGGTGAATCCTCCAGCAGGCCCTGATGCTTCTCGCCTCCCTCAACCAGAAGAACCGGTCTCTCCCCTGACCTGGATATATGGGTTATGGTCGGCTATTTTTTCCAAGTGTCAAATTACTGAAGAAAGATATTTACTCTGAACTAGAGCACAAGGACTAACGAGTATTTGACAAGTTCCTTTCTTTTCGAAGAGTGAGTTTTTGTTGGCCTGTATTGTAATAACTTGGAATTTGACATTTGCTATTTAGTAAGAAACATGTGAGCCTTTTTTATTACTATATTTGCTCTAAATAACATGTTGTTATCATTAGCCTTACATAAAACTATGGGACTTATTTACAATAAGGCTGCGCTTCGGGAGCATCACTTTTTGCGACGCTCGGGTGGAGCATGGTTCTGCTCCATATGTACCAGGCGGGAAACATCCTTTACAACGCAACCATTACATCGCAACATCCCTTACAATGCATGCACTACATCGCATGACACTACATTGCATGTCACTACAACGCATGTCACTACAACGCAGGCATTACAAGTCATGACATTACAACGCATACCATTACAACGCATAGCACTATCCAACACTTACCCTACTGTTGCACCCCCTGGAGTTAGAATAGTAATTATTACCCCTACACTATCCAACACTTACCCTACTGTTGCACCCCCTGGAGTTAGACTAGTCATTTTTACCCCTATACTATCCAATACTTACCTTATATGCAATGTAATGGTATGCGTTGTAATGGTATGCGTTGCAAAGGTAGTTTCTAAAAATGTGATGTAGTGTCATGCGATGTAATGGAGTGCGTTGTAAAGGATGTTGCGAAGTAAAAACTGTGCATGTGTTGTAAATGTATGCGTTGTAACGTCATACATTCGTGCCAGGCACCACTAAGCCACTTTGCGTGACTTAATGCAGCCATGTAAATAGTGTTCACTTTAACGCAGTTTTCTGCGTTAAAGGGACATGCGATGGATGTTGCTGTTGGCGTTCCCAGTAGCATCCATGGCTTTTTAACACTGCCCCAGATTTAGAGGAATCGTAATTCTGAGGCACTGCGGGGAGAAATACCTTTATTTTTCCCCCTTTTTAAATTCTGCAGCACACACAGAAAAAGGAAAAACCTCTTGTGATTGTTTTTGTGTAGGAAGATTTCCCTTCCTGTACAAAAACAATATTCCCTGCAAGGATGTGTCCTAACGGCTAGATCGGTCAACCTCGAAGCTGGGGAACCGGGTTGGAGACTCTGCAGAAAAGCTCAACATTCTGTGATTCTGGGCAAATCACTTAGGGGCTTATTATGATTGCGGTTTTCCCGCATCCTCCGGGCCGGCGGAAGCCACCGCCGGCCCGGAGGATGCGGGAAAACCGGTGCGGAGCCTCCACAGACCCACCGTCAAATTAGGATGGCTGGTGGGTCTGGTATTCTGTCTGCAGCTTTTCCGCCGCAGTCGCCTTCCGATCGCGGCAGAAAAGCACTAACATGTCTGGCAGTGTCTATCAGACACCGCCAGGCATATTAGGATGTCTGCACTTCTATGTTTTTCCACGGCGGCTTTTCCGCCGTGGAAAAGCATACGGACCTTCACTTCGGGGGCCCGTTGCGGGCCCCCTGGGTGAAGGGGTCGTGGGGGGTGCACATGGGGGGTACCTATGGTACCCCCCTGCATTTGCATGCACAAAGCAGCAGGCACCGCGCGGTGCCTGCCGCTTTGTGCACGCAAATGCTGTGCATGCATTTTTAACATTGCGGCGGGTGCAGCTTGAAGCTGCAACCGCCGCAATGTTAAAGATAGAGGATGTGACCGCCACCCTGGCGGTCACATCCTAAGCTGCACAGAGGGAACGCCGCAGCCCATGCGGACGTTCCCTCCCACTCTGGGGTCGCGAACTGACTCAAGTCCGTCCGCGATCCTAATGACCCCCTAAATCTCCCAGTGCCTAACAAATAATTAATGTGTCTGTATGTAACGCAACTTGTGCTCATGTAAAGCGATCAGATACCTTCGGGTCTAGTTCGAGCTATATTAAACTTGATGCAAGGCAGCACATTGTGCACAAGCACAGGGAAAAGACAGGAATGCACTTTAGCTGATAGATATGGTGCATTTCTGCACTTTTCTTTTGCTGTAGGGCAGGGCAGCAAGAAGGTCTGCGGTGCTGCAGTTCTGCAAAATCTTGTAAATAAGGCCCTATATATGGCCCTATATATTTACTGACAATCATACCCTGAGGGGGGTTATGGTTGAGATATAAAAACTGAAAACTACAGTTATGTTTATCAGCACTACCTTCACCAAAATGCAGCTGAATTTTATAATTAGATGAATGGTGGTTTTCATGTAGGTGTATTAAGGTTCCAGTGTTGCGATAACAAGAACAGGTCCCTTCCTGTGTTTTCTCTTTAGTTTTGACATCTTAACCACAGCATGCCTTAATTGTCGTCACACTTTTTTATGCCAAACTCCCTTGAGCTACACATATTAATATATAAATGCTTCTTTAAAAGCATGTTTAAACTCATGTTTTGGTGCCAAGTTTCTATAAAATCCTTCTTTAAGACCCATTTTCCGTTTCTATTCGGGGATTCGCAAAAACACCGTTAACCGTGATGATCATGCCTTTTCCATAAAGTGAAAAATACATACATGCACACACATTACAGTATTTTACACACTGGGAGTTTATTAGACTACACTTCAAACTAAGCATGGGCGGAAAATCCGTTTCGCTCGCGGATTTTGCGGATTTTCGGTAAATTCGCAATCCGCGAGATTTGCGAATCTCCCGCAAAATCCGCAAATCCGCGAGCAGCGGATTTTGCTCGCACTGTTCGCACTGTTCGCGTGAGTTCGCGCCCCGCGAATAAGTGCAAAATTGCAGAAATACGATCTTAGCAAAACTGAAACTACTTACCAGGTTCAAAAGTTCAGGCTCATCATTAGTAGCCATTTCCTGTAGTGCTTCCTGAGGGGCCCCTCCAGAGTTCAGTTGCCAGTTGAAACTATTATGTGACCCTGCTCTGAACCTCAGAATAGTTACACATATGCCACAAAGGTCCTGAATTACAGCTAAGGGAGACAAGCAGGAGCCAGGCTGGAAGTTCAAATCCATTAATCAGCCCCTAATTCATTATTGTCAGTTGGGGCAGGGCAGGTGTTGTAACTAATTTTGCAACAATGAAAGCACTTAGCAAGTGCAAAAGATCACTAATCAGGAAGCACTAAGGAAGCAGGTGCCAGCTAAAAAAATATTCTGTGACACATTAATCAGCCCCAAATTAATTCAGGTCACTTGAGGCAGGGAAGGTGTGCTTGCGTTGCCACAATAATGTACACTGACTGGACAACCAGAGGGTGCTGTGATGAAACAGAGGGTGGCATGGGTGGGCCAGAGGGTGGCATGAGTAGTCAGAGAGTGGCAGTGGGGACAGAGAGTGGCAGTGATGAAGAAGAGTGTCCCAAACAGGCTGGACACGTAGAAACAACAAGTTCGCGAAACTTGCGACCCGACAGGTAAGTTCGCAATTTGCGACATTGTACAAAACCCTCGCGAACTGGCAGAAACCCGCGCAAACACAAAAAAAATAAAAATCCGCAAATTTGCGAGAATTTGCGGATTTTGCGGATTGCGAGTTCGCAAATCCGCAAAATTCGCGAACGCGAGATTCGCAAAATTCGCCCATGCTTACTTCAAACTCATGTTTTTCTTAGCCGCTAAGCGCTGTTCGATTCACCCGGATCTCCACCCACTTGCAGTTGCTGGTTTCCGGATCCGGCTTCTTCACGGTGGCGGCAGTGGAGGTAGAATGTCTGCCTCTACATAGTGACGGAATTGCGTTAAGGCAAATTCAGTGAGACAGATGTGGAGAAGCTGTCCGGGCCACGCTTCAGAGACCTTGAGATTTGCGGCAAATTTTGGCATACTCTTGCGTACTCTGGCATACTTTGATGTTCCGAAAGCTGCATTGAAATTGAAGTGCCACCCGCAGAAACTGAAGCGCGCCCCGCGGCGGCCGTGGAGCACAGTGCGGCAATAAAGATTTGACGATGTCACGGCTATCGGCTCCAACTCCAATACCGGTAAGACCCAGGCGGACTGTTTTTTTTTTCAAAAACTTGGACTGGGCAAGGGAGGAGCAAGGGAAGTGAGAAATTTGGAAATCTGGAAATTTTAGAAACGCAGTGAAGCAGTGAAGCAAACGAAGGCTGCAGCAGGTTTTAGCAGCAGGAAAAACGCTTCGGTACCTATGCATCTTCTCTGGAAGTTGAGTGTTTCCTGCTTCCTATTTTCCTGAAAACAGGGCCGGTCCTAGGCATGGGCGGTATGGGCAGCTGCCCAGGGCCTCGCGCTCAGGGGGCCCTCTGCCGGCCCCGCAGAGTAGGGAAAAGCGCACTCGCGCCGGCAGTAAGGCACTTAGAGGGGCCTCACATCTTCCCTTTCGCCCGGGGCCTCAGAAGGCCTCAGAAGGCCTAGGACCGGCTCTGCCTGAAAAGCTCTGCTGTGCTCTGGTTAAGCTCTGGTCGGGTTTTTGGGAGACTCGGAGGTCCAGAGGCTGAAAGGCTGAGAGTTGAGAGCCGGATACTGGCTATTGGGGAGTAAGACCTTGGCGTTAAGCCTCAGGAAAAGCGTAGTCCAGGTGTTAAGCAGTGACTAAGCTGGCCTATTGGGTGCCTCTGGCGTAGCTGATCTGTATTGGACATTGAGTATTCGGTGTTCAGCCTCAGCCATCCTCAATAAGCCTGTATGTGGGGACCTCGCCCTAAATTTCTTGCTCAGGTAATCAGTCTGTGACAGTCTGTGGCAGTCTGTGGCAATTCCTGCGTATATCCTACCGCTGCTACTCCTGCGATTCTATTCCGCTTCATCGCTCCCAGTCTTTTTAATCTGTTTACCCAAATTGGGGATGCGCAAAAAAAAGAGTAAGATAGGCGAGGGAAAGAAATTTCAGAAATGTCTGGGCAAGTAATAACACCTTCTCCAGCCCCAAGAGGAATGCGAAGGGGCCAGAGGAATGCCCAACAGAGGATGGAACTGATGGCTAAAGCATTGGCCGAGAAGGAAAAACAATCTGGGCAAAACACTCTGAATGATGGCTCAGACAACAAAGAACTTACATCTGAACCTACACCTGATCTGGCATTAGACCAAAGATGCCTAGCACATGCCTCAGATGGGGAGGTCTCCAATGCGAAAAGAGATAGTCTCCTTAGCCTCAAGCAATACCCTCTCTTTCACAAACATCTGCTACCTGAGATTAAGTCGAAAGATACGATGCAGCCTAGTAATAGGGGGACACTGGCCTCAGTTCAACAAGCTCAATTAGCCCAACAACATCAACCAGATCAGCCTGCCCAGCTATCTCTACCAACTCAGCCACAGTCTTACATGCAGGAAGAGACAAATTCTCCAGTGAACATCGACCTGCTCAGGGGTTGGTCACAGAGAATAATCTGCTTCATAGGCAATGCGAATGCTAACCTCATCGCTGAGGGTAAAAAGGCAGTGCTGCTGAAAATGAATCCTAAACTTGCTTGCTGACTTGCTGACCTATCAGCTAAGGAAGATTTGAGTGACACCGAGGGCCTTCTCTTTGGAGACAATTTTGTCAAATCCTTGGGTAATTATGTTTCAACCTTTAACGCCTTTAGCAGAGCTCAATCAAGCATGCGCAGAGTCTTCAGGGGCCGCCCACTTTTTGGAAGGGTCGACAGAAGGGGACAGTCTGTCGGCCGTGGCTCCTATCGGTCCCAATTCTACCCCCAAGATGATAGAGGCTCCTTCCACTCAAGAGGCTACCATTCAAATTCAAACTTTTACCCCCAGAGAACAAGGGGTTTAAGATCTCGTGGCAGAACCAGAGCTTCAAATCAAACCTTCCAAGGTAAGTTCGAAGTCTTCTTTCCCCTTAAAAGTGGCGGGAAGACTAAAACATTTTGCTCACAATTGGCTGAGAGTTACTCAAGATCCCTGGGCTTTAGAAACTATTGTGGGATTCAAGATAGATTTCTGGGAACAACCATTCCAAAAACGAATTCCAAGAGAATTATCCCTAGACTTGGAGAATACAAAACTGATAGAATTAGAGATTTCGCTAATGTTAGACAAAGGCGCCATCTTGAGGATTCCTTTTTCAAACATCACAGATGGATTTTTAAGCACTACCGTAAAAATCTGAAATACCTAAACAGCTTCCTAACCTCCAGACATTTCAGGATGGAGGGTATCCATCTTTTAAGGGATATTTTACAAGCCAAGGAATGGCTGGTAAAACTGGATCTAAAGGACGCTTATTTAACTATTCCCATGGACGCAGATTGTCAAAAATACCTTTGTTTTACTTGGAAAGGGACTCTTTATCAGTTCCAGTTTCTTCCCTTCGGTCTGTCCTCAGCACCCTGGTGCTTCACCAAGGTCCTCAGACCAGTGGTCAGCTATCTCAGGGAAAGAGGGGTTCATCTGAATATTTACTTAGACAATATCCTCATTATGTCTCAAGACAAAGTGGAAATTTTGAGCCATCTACAAATGACTGTGGATCTTCTACAGGATCTAGGGTTTATCATAGGTACGGAAAAATCTATCATGGTCCTCCCTCAGGAACTAGAATTTCTTGGTTTCAAAGTAAATACAATGCTTTCCAACCTAATTCTTCCTCACAAAAAAGTTACAAAGATAAAGAAAGTTGGTTCTCTTATCTTAGACCAGGCCAGGGTTTTAGGTCTACTATCTTCTTATATCCAAGCTATTTCCCCCGGTCCTCTCCACTACAGAAGCCTCCAGAGATTAAAAGCTCACGGTTTGAGGAAAGGTCTTTGGTACGAGGACTCAATTTCCCTATCGGAAGACGCTCGAGAGGATCTTCTCTGGTGGCCGAAGAACCTTCAGGCCTGGAACGGGAAAGGTATTTTCGGGAACATCCCGAGATTTTACCCTAGAATCGGATGCGAGCAACCGAGGATGGGGTGCTCGCCTAAACAACTTAGAGACAGGTGGGAGATGGTCCTTAGAGGAACAATCCCTCCACGTAAATTCTCTGGAGATGTTGGCCGCTCTGAATGCTCTCATGAGCTTCAAAGATTTAAAAAAGAACTCCAAAATCCTAATCCGTCTAGACAATTTTTCTGCCGTTTCATATATAAATCGCCTGGGTGGCACGAGATCCAAGAATGTCTCGGATATTGTGAAATAGATTTGGTATTTTTGTTGGAATCAAAAGATTACACTCAGAGCAGAATTCATTCCTGCGATCCAGAATTTAAGAGCAGATTGGAATTCCCGCTTCCTACACGATTCCAGCGATTGGAAATTGAATCCATTGATAATACAAGAGTTATGGGGACCGATTCAGATAGATTTGTTCTCCAGCAGGTTGACTCATCAGGTACAGAGATATTTCAGTTGGAGACCGGACCCGCTTGCATCAGGGGTAGATGCTTTTCTCCAATCTTGGGAAGGGATCAGAGGCTATGCCTTTCCCCCATTCTTAATGATTCAGAGACTGCTTTGGAAAGTGAGGCTGGAGTCTTACTCCATCATTCTAGTAACGCACTTCTGGAAATCTCAAGTTTAGTTCCCAGGAGTTATGGAGCCAGCTGTAGATTTTCCATGCCTGATTCCTTCTTCTCTAGGACTTCTCCTAGGCCCGGACGGAGAAAAACATCCTTTGGTTCTAGAGGGCAAGATGAACCTTCTTGTTTGGAGGATTTCAGGCGTTCAGACAGATATTCTGACCTTTCAGAAGAAGCTAAAAGCCTTCTGGAAGATTCATGGGCACCTGGAACCAAGAAAAGATACAAGGGTGTTTGAAGAAAATGGTCTTGTTGGTGCACGGAAAGGAGTCTGGATCCCGTACATAGTTCTTTACAATAAGTAGCTAATTATCTTGCTCATCTTTGCGAATTAGGTCTCTCTTATAGAACCATCAACTGCTACAGGTCAGCAATTTCTTCAGGGCATGCTTTGTTTAATAATCTTGTTATTGGTAGCAACCCCTTAATCAAAAGGGTTATGAAGGGTATCAGATTGAAGAGACCTCACAAGGCTCATTACGAATCTTTTTGGGACGTTAACTTAATATTCAATCTCTTCATTTCCTGGCCAGTGAATGATTTACTTTCTCTCAAAAAGATCTCTATGAAATTAACAACTCTTTTGTGCTTGATCTCTTTTCGAAGGGTCTCAGACATTAAAGCTTTAGAAATTTCTAATAGATTCTACTCCTCCAATGGTGTTCATTTTGGTATTTGGAAAAGAACTAAGACAATGTCTGAATCTATTTTCTATCCCCTTTTTAGGTCTCGCTGGTGTTAGCAGCGCATAGCGCTGCTCCAGCGAAAGACCTATTGTTGTGGGTTTCCTGGGAATGGCTGAGAGGGGGTGGTTACTCGGCAATTTCATCTCTAGGAAGCGCACACCCAGCCCGTCGCCGTGCACATCTCCTGTTCAACATTCAGCAGCCTCTCGCCTCTCTCATTCGTGCGCGAGCCACACTCACGCATGGGCACACACACACATACACCCATGCAGGCACAATGCATTAGGGCGCACGCACACAGACCCACATATACACACGCACAGCTAACAGACACACAGTCACACATATACATACACACGCACAGCTACACACACAGCTACACCCATACACGCGCACCCCCCCCCTGCCGCCACCCCCACTACAACTATGCCCCACTTACTGCATCAGAGCAACTCTGGACTTCAGCCGCCAAGGCGGGGCTCTCCCTCGGGCATGGGAGTCCCGCATCACCACTGCTCCTCTCCTAGCCAGCCATTCCGTGGGCGCGACCTTCCAGCAGGAAACGGAAGTCCCGCCCCACGGCAGTTTTCGTCACGCGCACGTCTTGTTTATTATAGCCTGCTTTTATTTTGGTTTCAGTCTCCATCACAGTAAGATTAGCGTACACACTTGCTTGTGGAGTTGAGGATGCATGACGTTTTTATCCTCGTGGATTTTGGCGCCTTCCTTAATGAATGGGTTATATTTCAGCGTATCTTGTGTTGTAAGCGCATCAGTTGTTGGCAGTCATCCGCACTTTCTCTGAGGTGCAATTTTTTATTCAGAAGCCAAGATTACGAGAAAATGCACACCAAGGCTTACTAGAGCAGTTATTTAAGACTTATTTACTTCATTATGTGTATATTGTAGGATATCCGACAGTGACTGCCTTGCAAACCAGTTATACAAATGTTGACTAACCAGCGGCTAATGATCCTCACGTTAATTACCAGGCACAGATGGAACACTGACTTCACCTTAGAGAGTTATTTTTCAGCGTATCTTGTGTTGTAAGCGCATCAGTTGTTGGCAGTCATCCGCACTTTCTCTGAGGTGCAATTTTTTACTCAGAAGCGAAGATTACGAGAAAATGCACACCAAGGCTTACTAGAGCAGTTATTTAGGACTTATTTACTTCATTATGTGTATATTGTAGGATATCCGACAGTGACTGCCTTGCAAACCAGTTATACAAATGTTGACTAACCAGCGGCTAATGATCCTCACGTTAATTACCAGGCACAGATGGAACACTGACTTCACCTTAGAGAGGTGTCTCAACTTGTGTTTGGACTGGCGAACGGGTTCTACATATTGTATTTTTTAGACATATTTCTATTACTCAAAGTATGTCATTAGTATGGCCTCAGAGTGCCACTTCGATCTGTACCCTTTTTCTGATCTAGAGAAATATGGTATCCTCTGGAGTCCGATTGGAAAGGAATAGCAGCTACAGTTTCTCTGTTATATTAGTGGTTATTTTGTTTGGAGTGGATGGATTTTAATAATAAAATGATAAGACGGTTTATGGAGTTAATGTTTGTGACTGAAGTTATTGCCATAATCTGGCGCCTACTGTTGTGGGTTAGTTGGTTTATGCATTTTATATTTGCCAGCAGGCTTACCTGATCGGTGTTAGTCATGCCTAAGAATTTATGTTCAAAGTGTACCTTTGGTTGGTTGGCAATTAATTATTGGATAGAACATGTGCAATGCCACAGAGTGATATTCAGCTATATTTTATCTGAGCTGTGTTGGATGTTAAAGGTTTACTGTTTAATATATTATGTTGCATGTGCTGTGTTGTTTTTCTATGGCTGCATAAATAACTATGTGGCCAATCTGTGCAGTGTTGGATGTTTTCTTGTGTGCGTTGATTTTTTTAGGTCTTACTTGCAGACAATGTTAGCTGGTTGTAGTTGAGACCTGTTAATTCAAATACATTTAAAAGTATTAATACAGTGGACTTTGGGGAAACCCCTTGCTTTTCGTTGGATGGCTTTTTTTCAGTCTCTTTTCTTTGATGCTTATTCGCTTACTTTTCTCCCAATACTTTCTTTGTCTTACTTCTGGAGCTTTTCTGCTTTGCTTGTTCTGTTCAGAAGACTTGTGTCCTTCCACTGCTTGCATTTAGGGTAATACTCTGTAGGAATCTAGGTATTATTTTGCTCTGTTACTTGAGTGCTGCTTTCTCCCTCAAATCCCACCCCGACACACTCTCTGTGATGCTTTCCAGTGCTCCATAGCTATTCCATTGCTTCCCCTACTGCCTTTTTAGGTCTCGCTATAGCAATCGCTTAAGCGATGTTTTGCGAGAATTAAGTAAGGGGCTCCCAAAGTCTGCAGCCTTTGGGAGCAATTTTGCGGCCGCTTTGATGTTCTCAGTGAGCCGCGTGGCCACTAAGAACATAAAAGCAGCCGGGAAAGTGCTCACCATTTGCCACTCCCTCCCTTATCCCACTTCCTGCTTGTTTCTTTTGTGTGCAGAGTTCAATTAGAGTACGTGTGTTTTTGAGCCTTGTCCCTCTTATACGTTACTGTACCTGCATTCTGCTTTGGTCTTATTGCCAGCGGGTTCTCCCTGCCGTTCTCCCTCTTGCATTTGCCTGTGTGCTTATTCCCATTGCTTCGCCCCCCACCGGGGGGAGGGTGTTGCTTTTGAATCTCTTGTTCTATCATTCATTGGCTGACTATTCCTTACTTCTTTTACGTGGTCGTTTCCATTTGTACCGGAATAAATGTTTCCTTTCCTCTCATAACTGCATCACTTTAGAACGATGAGTTCGAAATAAATCCAATTAAATTGAAATGTGTTACGACTGTACTCCCGCTAGATCAAGAGATAAGGTTTATTTTGAGCATATAAGTACGGGGAGTCTTTTTAGTGCAGCATTATCACAGTATCTAGGCAGAGACATTGCACGGCTGTGGGGTGGACGTCCCATGATGGCTCCAGTGCCGCTCTAGAAATCCCGGCTTTGCACATCCCAAGGGCTCCTATGAATTATGTACACTCCCTGTGTGCACACTGCCTTCACATACCTCCGCGAGCACATCATCTGATGCCTTCTGACGTGTTTCTGTTTCGCTGCTCCCTGGAGTGCGCCTCCTATCACTCCACCAGCATCTTCTACAGACATGGACGAAAACAATGTCACCTCCAGAGCCAGCGTCGGTGGAGTAGGGGGGGGGGGGGTTAGAGAGCTCAGCTTGTGGCAAAGAATGTAATTTCTGTCCCTCGCCCCCCTAATGCTCTCTCCTGTCTGTCCCTTGCTGATGCTCTCTCCTGTCTGTCCCTTGCTGTCTCCATTACTCTCCCGATACTCTCTCCTGTCTGTCCCTTGCTGTCTCTTTTAATCCCCTGATACTCTCTCCTGTCTGTCCCTTGCTGTCTCTATTAATCCCCTGATGCTCTCTCCTGTCTGTCCCTTGCTGTCTCCATTACTCCCCTGATGCTCTCTCCTGTCTGTCTCTATTACTCCTCTGATGCTCAATCCTGTCTGTACTTTGATGTTTCTATTACTCCCCTGATGCTCTCTCCTGTGTGTCCCTTGCTTTCTCTTTTACTCCCCTGATGCTCTCTCTTGTCTGCGTCTTGCTTTCTATGCTTTTTTTGTTGCAGTGACTCCCATGTAAGTCCCACACTATTGTGCATAGTCCATTGTCCCCACGTTTCTGTGCACATTTCAATACCGCTTTTATGTGCCTCATACAATTATTCATTTATTTTTCGTTGCAGTTACTCCCACATTTGTGTGAATATTTCATTGCCGCTTTTCTGGGTCGGTACTTTTTTTTGTTATTGAGGTGACTCTCGGGTAAGCCCCACTTTTGTGTGCACTTTCATTGCCGCTTTTCTGGGCCCCGTAATTTTTTTACTTATTTTTTGTTTTTGCAGTGACTTCTGTAATCCCTAATTTTGTTTTGTGTGCCCGCTCACTTCCGCGTTTCCGAGCTTCGTACTTATTTAAAAAAAAACATTTTTAAGTGACTCCCGTGTAAATTCCAAATTTGCTCATTTCATTGCCACTTTTCTGGGCCTCGCACTTTTTCATTTAATTTTTTGTTGCAGTGACTCCTGTGTAATCCCCACTTTTGAATGCACTTTGAATGCACTTTCACCTAGACAACACCCACTTGCATCGGCAACGAGAGGCCTTTCACCTACTGAATGGGAAAAGATTTTGGGTCAACCCACATATGAAATGGGAGGGGGGTCACACCTTGATCTGCTGGACCTTATACCCTCCAGCTCTCTCACTTGGTTCTTGATAGTTGAAAAGAGCCTTTTCAACTAGACGGATCTTTCCAACTGGCCACAGCACAGTATGTTTTAAATCAGTGTCCATGCCTTTAATGAATACAAAAATAACCTGGCCAGGGCAACTAACATTTGCTGTGATCGATCTGTGGTGCCAAGTTCACATTATTGCGCTTTCATCTTCTTGGGGTCCGAAACTTGATTACCAATTTATTGCTTTGCATGCCACCATTGCTACAAAAATAAATACACCTTTTTTTGGCCTACAATTTCTAGACTTTTGTTGCAAGATTTAGCAATGCCAATAGCTCAAACTTAATTAATGCGAGACCTATTGCATTGCAAATGCTTGTTCATGAATGTGAGAAGCTTTGTGTCGTGAATTGTATGAAATGCTATGATAAAAAAATTGAAAGTTTTAGACCTGCTGGTACTGATCAACTTATCCTGTCTTATGTTAGTCCTTTTAGACCTGTTTCTTCAGCCACCCTGGCCAGATGGGTCAGACTGATTATGTTTGAAGCAGGTGTCGATCTTTCTAGATTTGGTGCTCACTCTTCTAGAGGAGCAATGGCTAGTAAAGTATTTTGGGCTGGGGGATCCCTTCCTGAAATACTTAAAGCAGCAGATTGGTCTAATGCAGATACCTTCTCAAAGTACTACTTGAGCATGTTAGCAGTGTAGCTCTACATGTCTTTAAACTTGCATAATGGTAGCCTCTGGTCTTGTAATGAAATTACGATTCTCTAATTTTCATGCACAGAGAATCTTAATTTCATTAAAGACATACGGAGGCTAACATTATCCCACCCGTCTCTCCATGAGAGGTTTTTGGGTTTGGGACTATTTGCTTCTCTAAGTATATTTACCTATATTGTTGTTTTAAACATTGTTTATTCAATTTCTGTTCATTTAAGCAGGTCTTTATTTTGTTCACTTTACTTTTTCTTTTGATTCTTTCTCAGATAACAGTGTCTAAGAAAAACTGGAACTCCTCATTTTACTCCTGTGTCATCGCAGCCTAAAAGGAAGATGGAATGTGCACTGTCCTATTATGTTATTGTTAAAGTTCTATTTTATTGTGATGTATTAATATTATTTAAAGGGCTGCATGTTGGGCAGCAAATAAAAGTATTTGCATAATGCTAGCCTCCGTATGTCTTTATTGAAATCAAGATTCTCTCTGCATGAAAATTGGAGAATCGCCATTCTCCACAAACGGCAATTGGCTGCCTCCCTCCCATTCCCATTCAAAATGGTCAAGCAGATATACAGTCCTCACAAGCTGTACTAAGTGTCACTCATGACATTGTAGAAGAGTCTGAATCTGATCCAGACCCCGATGTAGAATCAGTGTCCTCAGGTAATGAGTTGTTAGGGGATGGCTCAATAAAAAAAATGTTAACAACTATTCTGCAAGAGTTCGGAGATCTTAAATCCCAAGCACTTGAGAACGCACAGATGTAAGAAAGACTGACCAAGCTAGAGGAGAGTATATTTAACATTCCAAAAAGACTAGCAGAAGCCGAAAGCCGTTTCTCAGACCTTGAGGACAATGTTTCACCTATGCAGAGAGATATACAAGTTCTAAATAAAAAGAAGCATTTGATGGAGCTAAAACTCCAGGACTTAGAAAACTATAATAGGCGCTCCAATCTGCGCCTGGTCGGAATACCGGAAGGTCTGGGAAATGCTGACATGGTAGAGTGGTCTTGGTCGCTCCTGAGGAAAGTAATTTCAGAGCTGCAAGGAGACCTAACAATTACTAGAGCCCACAGAGTTCCAGCACAGAAACATCCAAATGCCAAATTCCCGCGCACAATCTTAATGAACTTCGCAGACTATAGAATCAAGGAAAGAATACTAAACACAGCAATAGAAAAAAGATCGTTCTCCACTACAGAAATTAAAAAATTTTGCACGTAGGCGGAAAGACTTCATGAAGATGATTGATTCCTCAAGAGAAAAGGTACACACGCAACAATCGTCCAACAATCAGTTAAAAGTTTTGGATAAAGGAAAATTCTTTATCTTTATGGACATACTTGAAGCACAATATATTTTGGAAGAACTTTGTGCTATTGAGGAACCTATATTGGTGATCCAATGCAGACAGAGAGGCTATGGTTAAGAATACGGTTTGTTAGATTAAAGATGGACATGGGGTGAATCGGAAGGCGCAAAGGGATGCATACAAATGGCATCCAGAAAAGAGGGGTGGGGGGGGGAAATAGTGGGGAATTCCGTCCTCCAGGGGTGGGGGGATGCGGGGAAGGTGGTGGGGTGTGAAGCATTTTGAAAAAGAGTGTTCTTTTGTGAAGACTTACTGTTTCAGGATTTTTATAGGTATTGCTGTGAAGTGTCAAATGGGAAGGCTGTTTGTTATTATAAGTACTGTTTATATTTCTTAAGCACTTTATGCACTCCATTTATACAATTCACTTTAGGTATTTATGCTCTACTGCACTTGTACTTTAGCTGCTTTGAAGTTGTGCAGCACAATGCTAAAATTGCACAATAGATGGCCCTTTTTGAGGTTGTGGCTCTAAACTAAGGCACAATAATAAGCATGAGGTAAAAATTCTCTACAGAGCCACAGAAGTACGATAGTATGTTTTAATTGGTTGTTCTTATTATCATAAGTACTGTATTCACAAATGTAGGCACTATTTGATGTTTATCTGCTATGTATTCAATCGATTCATTTTTTACTGAGCCTCTGGCTTTGTTTTATGTTTGCACAAGGCACTTTAACTATCTCAGGTACTGTTATATGTTTACATGTTTTCATGGCGACTTTGGGCCTCTTAGACCGACATCGCGCACCAGGATATACATTCTTAGACTATGTAAAGACCATCTAAATATGTTTATATTAGTATCAGAGCCTGGAGATCGCTGGAGGTCTGGGGGGCTTCATATCAGAGCATCTGATAGGATACAAGCACTATGAGTAGGAATAATTTAACAATACTCTCATTCAATGCCAATGGTCTCAACAATAGATGCAAATCCCTCGCAATGGAAACCTGGCTCATAGGGCATGATTCCGACGTTATCTTCTTTCAAGAGGCACAATTTTGGAGTATCTTAGACGCAAGTAAAGATTTTAAGAACTGGGCAGGCTTTCATTGCTCTTCTATTGCAGGAAGTGCACAGAGGGGTGTGGCTATTTATGAAGGTAAGCACTTTTAATTTCAAGTAAAAATGACACAGTCAGATACGGGAGATAGATGGAAGTTTGTCCATGGAAAACTTAATCAGTTAAATCTCACCTTGGCCACAATCTACGCACCTGTTTTTGACAACCCACTCCCTCTCTTACAGCTAAAACAGGCCTTATCCTGTTTCCCTGGCCTCATAATATGGGGATGATTTTAACTTCCTACAGGATTCTTCAGCTTATTCAACAAGGAAAGAACGAAAACAGAAAAAACCTCAGGTCTCCATTGCCCTGTCTGGTTGTAAAAACGATCTAGATATTGTAGATAAATGGCGCCTTCAAAATCCAGGAAAGCTTTTCGGCAAAATATGACTCAGCATCTAGAATAGATTTCTTCCTAACTTCATATGACCTTACTGTTACTAAATATGATCATATTCTAAATGCTTTCTCTGATTATGCCCTAATTAAATTGGATATTGTTGTTGGTTGTTGGGAAAGAAAAGCACCGAAAAGTTGGTATTTTAATAAATTCAACCTGGAAAATGAGCTCTGGTGTACAGAAAGAGCCAAAGAGATCTGTGTAATAATGTAGGATTTCCACAGGATATGTTCATCAAGTAATATTTATTCAGCCCCAACCAACAGTCAGCTGGCAACTGACACATATGGAATTTACAAGACAAGGAACATTGGTGTGACATGGTTCCAAGCTCTAGGTTCATACATGGAACCAGCACACCCAGGAAGACAGGTCATTACACTTCTCCCTCTTAACCACCAAACAGGTTTACATGTCCAGCAATGAAATAGGCAACAAAAAGATAAGGAAAAACAAAGAAGAAATTACCTAGACATAATCACGCAAGTGAACAGGAGGCCTGCGTACTCTCACACTCTTATGAGAATATTTAGAACCCAGGTCAGGAGCAATAACAAAGTCATCACATTTCTCTTTTCCCCCAAAGTGAGAAACACGACTATTGTTCCAGATACGACCATCCTCCGTCTTTACAGCATTTTTGAAAATTTTCACAATGGTTCTGGGAACAGAGAACTTCGACCAGTTTTGACAGCCCACAGGAGCCCTAATCTTTACTACCTTCCCCACCATGAATTTGGAACAAACTAAATGCTACAGTTTTGAAAGGCGCAAATCTGAAACGTATGTAATTTTATTCAAAACTAGCAGCCCGCCCCAGCGTTGCCCGGGGCAGAAGGGGGCTGGGGGGCTGGGGGCAGCATTTGAGGCTTGCGTGTACTAAGGGCTCCCGGCCGTCCCTCTCCCGCCCGACCCCCTCCCGCCCGACTCCAATGTGTGCCTTTACCTTACCTTAGCCGCCGTTGGGGGCTGGGGTCAGCATTTGAGGCTTGCGTGCAGTCAGGGTTCCTGCCCGTCCCTGTGTGCGCACCCACTCCCGCCCCGACCCCCTCCCTCCCCGACTCCAATGTGTGCCTTTACCTTACCTGAGCCGCCGCTCCTCCCCGCGCTCCTCACTTCACTGCCGCTCCATGTCCGCCGCTCCTCCTCGTCATGATGCACCTGAGCCGCCACTTCTCCCCGCACTCCTCACTTCACCGCCGCTCCATGTCCACCGCTCCTCCTCGTCATGACGCACCTGAGCCGCCGCTTCTCCCCGCAATCCTCACTTCACCGCCGCTCCATGTCCGCCGCTGCTCCTCGTCATCACGCACGTCGCGGCCAGGGCTACGCCGCGGCCAGAAGGGGGAGAATTTTGGATCGAATGGCAAAATCCGGGAAAGTTTGATTTTTCAGACTAACCTCGATGTTATGTATCTATGCACTTTACCACTTATATTTTTTAGCACTTCTTGCTTTTAGTTAATTTCTTACTTGCTAAGATCCTTTTTGTAACATGATGAACTGTAAAGCAACTTGAGCACCTATATCCTAAATGTCTTGCACTATGCACTTTATCACGTAAAATTGTATTATTGTATTTTCTTTAACTCTCATTAATTTTTTTTAAAATCATGTTTTTCTAGTGTATTTCTAGGACCTCCATCTCTAAAACATATGATATATTTTCGCAGTGAGGCCGGAAATTGCGAGGACATCTGTATTCGCGATCCCCATGAATATGTCGCGAAAGCGGAAAGCAAAAGCAGGAATTCAATAGCCACCATCACATTAAAAAGTTATAACTACATAATTAATTCTAACCATCACACTAAATAAATCACTATCTAAATAACTCTATAAAACATTTATCATAATTTCAATATCTTAAAAAAAATGTGCATTAATGATTCACTTATTCGTTGTTTACGTTTTCACCAATATCCTCACGAGGGTACACGGGGGGCTGCGCTGGATGTCACGGCGTCGTCCCGAATATCGCGTACGATTAAAAAAATGAAGGACACATAACTTGTGTCACGATCACACCCATTTCTCAAACATGGGGTCCGAGTCTGTAACAACATCTACCTTTCAACACATTTGGTGTAATTCTGTCTAGAGGTTCGTGCTGTAGGTTTGACAACACATTCCTATGGGAATTAACATTACAAATGCACATGCTTCTTGTGCCCCTATTTCTCGGTCCCTACTGCATGGGCCACCCCAATACTTTCCATGAAAACCAGGACCTACTTTGACATTTGTTTTGTAAAATTTCATGAAGATTGGTCATACTACGCCAAACTTATAGCCAAGTCAATAAATGCTATTCCTATGGAAACTTAATTCCTAAGTATAACTACTTACTATGTACTCAACCCACCTTTTAATTATTGAAGGGGTCGAAACATTGATGTTTTAAATTGTTGACTGTCAGTGTAGTACTCAAAACATAATTAAAGTTTGAGTCCTTTTGTTTTGAAATTGTTCCACTACTTAGTTCCCAATGTTGATGGATTATTCGGTGTGAGTAACACCAGCATAACTGTGTTCACTATTGTCACTAATGCCATACTTGATGCTCAGTTTTAGGTCCATCTGTAGACACAGCTGCAGGATACCAGGAGTGAAATGTCTTGTTTGATGTTTCATTTTACCAGACCTGGTTGTGTTTAACCTCCCTAATAATGTGAGTTTCTCTGAGTATTTCCAGGGGGACCAAGAGGCCTTTCAAGCCACCAATACCAGAACACATTACATGTCAAATCCCGTAAAGATGGTCGGAAGGTAAAGCCTAACTTTGCCCCTCTAGGTCTTGGATTAACCTTTTCCCCAGTGCCACTTACTACATGAGGCTACTGATACTTACCCTTTTCACTCAAAGCATCTTTTCTACCTGCTGTCTGTCTTCCATCTTAAACAGGATATCCTTTAGCTAATGTTGCTTATTATGTTCAGATGATTATCAGGTTTACCTCTCACCGCAGCGGTCCACTGACAGAAGGGGAGGCTTGACTGGCCGGGTCTGAGTCCAGGAGCCAGGAGTCAGGGACCCCACTCTTGATAAGCATGAGAGGGGCCCAGGGTAGTGTTTTAAACATGAACATGTTATCCTCTAAAAAAGCTAGGTTTTGAAGCTAGAAAGGATTCCTCTGCACCCCATCTTCCCCTTTCCATCTCAACACTGATGAAAAAATTGATCAAACTCCTTCAACGCCTCTCATGTCGTCACAAGATCAGCTAGAATTTTACAAAACTGGGCCGGACTAGTCCAGCCATAGCAATATTATTCAACAATATTCAACCAGCCCCATGGTGCAGGAGGCTACTATGAGACTGGGGTCATGGTCTCATCCATGGGCCATGGCAGACACCCTACCCTGAAATCAGCCCTCTACCCAGCAGCCTATCATGGAACTGGCCGAGTGGCAGAATAGCTAGCCCATGCCTCTGCCCAAGCAGAAGCAACTGGATCATTCACAATTGTAAAAAGACTCCTGAGGCGTGAGCCGGGAGTTCTAGATAGCGCATACTGCTGAACCAAAGTATATTGTCTTTTTAGTTTTTTAATTGTGCACACTGCTACTTACCTCACTTCGTCGCTTTTTTAAAACTGCACTCTGTTGGTGCTTGGGTGGAAACGCTGTTTGGGGCAAAGGGATGGAGCTGTGCCCGCCATCTTGGGAAGGATCTATAAGGGCAGCGGACTAGTGGTTGGTGTCTCGCCTGACACACCTCCTTGCTTGCTGCCTACAAATGTTGACGCTTAGGTGCCCGCGCAGCGGACGCGCGCAGTGGGCGGGCCAAAGGCAAGCCCATCTGCGCCCGTCCGTGCCGGAACGACGCCAGATTCCAGAATCCCTGCATCTACCTCAGGCCATTCCTGGAGTTATACCCGTGACCAACTCATGAATTTGGCCTCAGAATGCCCATCAACACCATGGGCCTTTCAAGAACCTATTTTCGGGTGCAAATTCTGTGCGTTTCAGGCAGTCATGGAGGATCAGCCCACTTGCTCACCGAGTTGCACTACATTTAAATTTCTCAGCCTTAACTGTCGGTCATTGGTTAATCACTATGCGGAGGTCTTTGATCTATTAATGGACGAGTGTCCTTCCTAACTGAAACATGGCTCACACAGGATACTGTGGCAGAACCAGGGTTAGCCCTCCCTGATGGCTACTCTCTCTATAATATCAATAGAGAAAGGGGAAGAGGGGGAGGCATCACAGTGAAAGCCAAATTGGCCTTAGCAGTTAGCCTGTCTAGGGAAACGATAATAGACTGTGAGAGTACACTGTTCAAAATAACACTTAACAGCAATCTGACTATGTCGGGCCTTCTAATCTACAGGCCTCCAGGGCCCTCTGGAAAATTCCGGGAAGACCTAGTAACCAAAATTGGACAGATGGCCTGCAAAGCGGCCAATTTCACTATTTTGGGGGATTTGAACCTGCATCTCGAGCTTGAAGGAAAGGCTGAGATTGAAAATGTTCTCGCCGACCTAGAGGCTTTTCAGCTTCGACAATTGGTTGCGGGGGGGACCCATGTAGCGGGACACCTGCTCGATCCCATCTTTTCCAATCTTGGCAGTCTGAAGGTTGCCTCTCCTGTTGCGCTCACATGGACCACTCAGTTATTTCTTTCTCTCTACTGTGGCAGGGTAGGGTAGATGTGGCCCACCCAGTTACAATGATGAAACGGCCCTGGCATAAGCTCGACCTGGAGCAGCTTGCTACCTAGTTAACGGAACATAGTCCCCAGTTTCTGTCAGATGTTGAGGGGGCACTTACAAGCTTCCACGATTGGCTAACAGCGGGATTGGACAGCTGCATTCCTGCTAAGCGAGGTGGAAAGGGATGTGGGTTGTCCAACCCTTGGTTCTCTGACCTCCTAATTCAGGCCAAGAAGGAATGTAAACAATTGGAACGTGCATGGCGCCGTTCTTATGAGTTGTCTGCCAAAGCAGTGTATCGAAAGGCAGTCAAGGCTTACCACAAACTCATCCGCAAATCACGGGCAGAGTTTGTGGCCAACAAAATTATGACCAGTGCTAACCTGACGAAGACCATCTTCTCCCTGCTTAATAACATGAAGAGTGCAGGGCGGTCTAATCTCTCTCCCGTCATGTCGAATCATCGCTGTGAAGACCTGGCACTGCAGTTTATGAAGAAAGTAGAACTGATTTACCAGAGCTTTTCCACAGGGAGTATCCCCACTGAGAGTATCGAGGTGACAGGGTATGTCTCGAGGGAGGAAAATTGTATGTCGGCCTTTTCTCTGTTGTCGCTGCAAGAGTTTGAGGCCCTGAGTGCTAAAATTAAATCGGGTTCGCCAGCAGACATAATGTCTTCAGCACATTTTCACCAGCTTCTTCCTATCTTCTCTCCTGTGGCAGTAGAATTAGTCAACCTGTCTCTGAAGACCGCCTCAGTCCCTAGGGAATGGAAGCACACAAAGCTGATCCCAATCTTAAAAAAGCCATTGCTCGATCCGGACGACCTTGGTAACTACCGCCCCATATCGCAGTTACCTTTCATGGCAAAAGTGGTGGAGGCACATGTAAATTCAATACTATCTAAATACATGGACACTCATAACATCTTTGACCAGTCTCAGCGTGGGTTTCGCCCCCGCCACAGTACCGAATCAGCTCTCCTTGCAGTTACTGAGTCTATCCGTAACCGGCTGGATGCAGGAGACTCCGCGGCCTTGGTCCTATTGTATCTAAGTGCCGCCTTTGATACGGTTCAGAAAATGGGGTGGTGATGGACAGAGTATCTGAATTAAACAGAACACTCGTACCCAGTCAACAGATCAGGGCTTGATCCATCGCCGTTTTTTAGCTCACTGCACCATCCCAGGTCAGAACCTGGCTACTGCAAATTAGTCTGTCCCTGGCCCAGTGCATCATGGGAGCAGGGCAGACCAAACTACCAAGCCAATTCTTATACTGGAAAGGAAACTAGCTTCCGGGGACCGGTTTCTGGCATTACAGCCGTCTTCCGCCCGGTTTGCTTGAATTCTGATGGTGCAGTGAGCAAGGGACTCACATCTGAGTATACCCTACCACGCTTATGGTGGACAAAACGATTCAGAAAAGGGGGTGGTGATGGACAGAGTATCTGAATTAAACAGAACACTCGTACCCAGTCAACAGATCAGGGCTTGATCCATCACAGTTTTTTAGCTCACTGCACCATCCCAGCTCAGAACCTGGCTACTGCAAATTAGTCTGTCCCTGGCCCAGTGCTTCATGGGAACAGGGCAGACCAAACTACCAAGCCAATTCTTATACTGGAAAGGAAACAAGCTTCCGGGGACCGGTTTCTGGCATTACAGCCGTCTTCGGCCCGGCTTGCTTGAATCCTGATGGTGCAGTGAGCAAGGGACTCACATGTGAGTATACCCTACCACGCGTATGGTGGACAAAACGATTCAGAAAAGGGGGTGGGGATGAACAGAGTATCTGAATTAAACATAACACTCGTACCCAGTCAACAGATCAGGGCTTGATCCATCACCGTTTTTTAGCTCACTGCACCATCCCAGCTCAGAACCTGGCCACTGCAAATTAGTCTGTCCCTGGCCCAGTGCATCATGGGAACAGGGCAGACCAAACTACCAAGCCAATTCTTATACTGGAAAGGAAACAAGCTTCCGGGGACCCTGTTCCCATGAGGCACTGGGTCAGACTAATTTGCATATAGCCAGGTTCTAAACTGGGGTGATGCAGTGAGCTAAATAACGGTGATGGATCAAGCCCTGATCTCTTGACTGGGTAAGAGTGGTCTGCTTAATTCAGACACTCTGTTCATCATCATCACCCTTTTCTGAATCGTTTTTGGCCACTACAGGTGTGGCAGGGTATACTCAGACATGAGTCCCTTGCTCACTGCACCACCAGGATTCAAGCAAGCCGGGCCGACGACGGCTGAAATGCCAGAAACCGGTCCCCGGAAGCTTGTCTCCTTTCCGGTGAAGAATTGGCTTGGTAGTTTGGTCTGCCCTGTTCCCATGAGGCACTGGGTCAGACTAATTTGCATATAGCCAGGTTCTGAACTGGGGTGATGCAGTGAGCTAAATAACGGTGATGGATCAAGCCCTGATCTCTTGACTGGGTAAGAGTGGTCTGCTTAATTCAGACACTCTGTTCATCAACACCCCCTTTTCTGAATCGTTTTTGGCCACTACAGGTGTGGCAGGGTATACTCAGACATGAGTCCCTTGCTCACTGCACCACCAGGATTCAAGCAAGCCGGGCCGACGACGGCTGAAATGCCAGAAACCGGTCCCCGGAAGCTTGTCTCCTTTCCGGTGAAGAATTGGCTTGGTAGTTTGGTCTGCCTGTTCCCATGAGGCACTGGGTCAGACTACTTTGCATATAGCCAGGTTCTGAACTGGGGTGATGCCGTGAGCTAAATAACGGTGATGGATCAAGCCCTGATCTCTTGACTGGGTAAGAGTGGTCTGCTTAATTCAGACACTCTGTTCATCACCACCCCCTTTGCTGAATCGTTTTTGGCCACTACAGGTGTGGCAGGGTACATTCAGACATGGGTCCCTTGCTCACTGCACCACCAGGATTCAAGCAAGCCGGGCCGACGACGGCTGAAATGCCAGAAACCGGTCCCCGGAAGCTTGTCTCCTTTCCAGTGAAGAATTGGCTTGGTAGTTTGGTCTGCCCTGTTCCCATGAGGCACTGGGTCAGACTAATTTGCATATAGCCAGGTTCTGAACTGGGGTGATGCAGTGAGCTAAATAACGGTGATGGATCAAGCCCTGATCTCTTGACTGGGTAAGAGTGGTCTGCTTAATTCAGACACTCTGTTCATCACCACCCCCTTTTCTGAATCGTTTTTGGCCACTACAGGTGTGGCAGGGTATACTCAGACATGAGTCCCTTGCTCACTGCACCACCAGGATTCAAGCAAGCCGGGCCGACGACGGCTGAAATGCCAGAAACCGGTCCCCGGAAGCTTATCTCCTTTCCGGTGAAGAATTGGCTTGGTAGTTTGGTCTGCCCTGTTCCCATGAGGCACTGGGTCAGACTAATTTGCATATAGCCAGGTTCTGAACTGGGGTGATGCCGTGAGCTAAATAACGGTGATGGATCAAGCCCTGATCTCTTGACTGGGTAAGAGTGGTCTGCTTAATTCAGACACTCTGTTCATCACCACCCCCTTTTCTGAATCGTTTTTGGCCACTACAGGTGTGGCAGGGTATACTCAGACATGAGTCCCTTGCTCACTGCACCACCAGGATTCAAGCAAGCCGGGCCGACGATGGCTGAAATGCCAGAAACCGGTCCCCGGAAGCTTGTCTCCTTTCCGGTGAAGAATTGGTTTGGTAGTTTGGTCTGCCCTGTTCCCATGAGGCACTGGGTCAGACTAATTTGCATATAGCCAGGTTCTGAACTGGGGTGATGCAGTGAGCTAAATAACGGTGATGGATCAAGCCCTGATCTCTTGACTGGGTAAGAGTGGTCTGCTTAATTCAGACACTCTGTTCATCACCACCCCCTTTTCTGAATCGTTTTTGGCCACTACAGGTGTGGCAGGGTATACTCAGACATGAGTCCCTTGCTCACTGCACCACCAGGATTCAAGCAAGCCGGGCCGACGACGGCTGAAATGCCAGAAACCGGTCCCCGGAAGCTTGTCTCCTTTCCGGTGAAGAATTGGCTTGGTAGTTTGGTCTGCCCTGTTCCCATGAGGCACTGGGTCAGACTAATTTGCATATAGCCAGGTTCTGAACTGGGGTGATGCAGTGAGCTAAATAACGGTGATGGATCAAGCCCTGATCTCTTGACTGGGTAAGAGTGGTCTGCTTAATTCAGACACTCTGTTCATCACCACCCCCTTTTCTGAATCGTTTTTGGCCACTACAGGTGTGGCAGGGTATACTCAGACATGGGTCCCTTGCTCACTGCACCACCAGGATTCAAGCAAGCCGGGCCGACGACGGCTGAAATGCCAGAAACCGGTCCCCGGAAGCTTGTCTCCTTTCCAGTGAAGAATTGGCTTGGTAGTTTGGTCTGCCCTGTTCCCATGAGGCACTGGGTCAGACTAATTTGCATATAGCCAGGTTCTGAACTGGGGTGATGCAGTGAGCTAAATAACGGTGATGGATCAAGCCCTGATCTCTTGACTGGGTAAGAGTGGTCTGCTTAATTCAGACACTCTGTTCATCACCACCCCCTTTTCTGAATTGCCTTTGATACAGTGTCACATACGATCCTTCTTGAACGACTCTGGACGATTGGAATCAGAGGCGTTGCCCTGGAGTGGCTTCGCTCCTTTTTTACCGAACGATCATTTTAAGTCTTGGTCGCCCCTTTTTACTCTCAGGTCCATCCTCTAGTTTGTGGGTGCCACAGAGTTCCATCCTGAGCCTACTTCTTTTCAATCTCGTTGCGGGAACTTTAGCGGAGGTGGCCAGAGGTAGGGGGATATTTTTAATGTCGTACGCGGACGACACCCAGTTGATGATTGCCTTTTCCAAAAACTGCTGTGCAAATCTGGAAAGTTTCAAGACTGATCTGACGGTGGTCTCAGACTGGATGAAGGCTAACTGTCTTCAATTGAACGCCAGCAAATCGGAAATCCTGCTCTATGGGAAAGATCAAGAGCAGTGGTCGGAGCAGTGGTGGCCAGACCATCTTAAACCCGCTCCGTCACCGAAAAAGACGGTAAAGAACTTAGGCGTTTGGTTCGACACCGGCCTAACCTTCGAGAAGCAGACAAAAGCTGTTGCTTCGGTTTGCTTTGGACTTCTGAGAGGCTTAAGACCTTTGCTTGGTCTCTTTCCATCTGAAGTGCGCCGTACCATCTTGCAAGCCTCCATACTGGCGAGGCTTGAATACGGAAATGCCTTGTATCTAGGCGCTAATAGAGCAAGTATTAAGCGCCTCCAGAGAGTCCAGAATGCGGCAGCCCGCATGTTAGTAGCGCTGCCAAAATCGCAGTCGGTGGCTCATGTGCTCCTAAAGTTGCACTGGCTGCCCATCGAAGCCCGTGTTCATTTTAATCTTGATGCACCGAGCCCCTATCGGACTCTCAGGCTTATTGAAGCCCTATGTGCCTGGGCAGGCCCTGAGATCCACCAATTGCGGGTTGGTCTGTGTCCCCCGAGTAAGGAAAGCAAGGTCGGGGGGGGGCGCTCGTTTGGCTTTTTGGTGGCCAAACTCTGGAACTCCTTCCCGGTGAACATCAGAGCCATATCTAACTTATTGATGTTTCGGAAGTCCATAAAGACATGGTTATTCCCTGCTACCTAACTACAAGGATGCTTGCCGAACCCCCAACCCCCCCCCCCCTTCTGCTCTCCTCAGGTATCTGGTAGCGCTGGGACGTCTCGTCGCTGAGGCAGCCTTGCGCTTTATAAATCCTGTATAAATAAAATAAATAAAAACACACAACTTGGAGAAAAGACCTGCCCAGACACTGCAAACCATTCTAGTTAAAGGAGAATGCAATCAAAGAGTGGCAAGTCGCATACTCGCATCCCTGCAGGGCTACTGACATCAGGCTTCTTGCAGGGCCATAGTCACAGGCGCAGGGATGGGCATCACCAGCGTCTCTCGGTCCTCGTAGTGAGGAATGTGAGGAGGAAGGGATGCTTGTGAGGTCCACGCTGTGGAGGGCCAGGGCACTGCAGTAACGTTAATGGTAATTGCATTAGGTTAATGATACTGCCTTGCCACTGACAGTACTTGAAGGAAACTTCACCATCAGGGCAGCCTGTGTGTGCCACCTGCCTGCTGGATTGCCAGGGGGCATAGTGGCTCCCCTGCTGGGGAAGCTGCTCTCAAGAGCAAGAACAAATGGCCAATTTCATCAGCTTTGAAATTCACACAGTTCTCCACAGAAGCTGCATGTGGTTGTCACTGGCGAGCATTAAATCAATAGCCAATCTTCACTGCTTGCAAGTGAAGCCTACATCTTCCAGAAAGCATTGATTAAAATCCAAGGGCTGGCAATGTGCACCTGGGGCAGGGAGCCCACTGCAGCAGCGTGATGGCAACACTCAGCTAAAGCCACTTTCGTAAGATCTCTAATCAGATGAGATGGGCACAACAGGCAAGTGTCAACAAAGGGTTAATGGCAGACAATCAGCAACATGAAAGTCGACAAAGTACACAGGGGAGAATACACCGAGCTCTGAGCCACACTGAGAGCGAGTTCTCTGAAGGGCCAAGGCCCTAAACAAACTGATTTCATAAGTGCTGCTTGGCGCTGATCCATGGAAAGGGACAGCCAGGCTGGACGGGAGGATCGAGTTACAAACCAGAACAAAACAAAAGCAGGACAAACAGAATACTTAAGCCTCAGGTGAACAACTAGAAACCCCAGCGATGATTCAGCAAAAGGTTCAGACAGACTGGGAGTAGTTTTCATTGGCAACGGCCAAATCTGCTACAGAAAGGAGAGCAGAGCAACAGAGATGAAAAAGAGACGGAAAAGTGCAGGAAAAGGTCATTCGATTTTTTTTGACAAAAAAAAAGTTCCCCTTTAGGGAGTTTGTTTTTGCAAAACCAAAAACTTTACTGAGGGACCATAAGTAACATGGGGGCGACTCAGCAAACCTTAAGGGCCTGATTTACATCTTGACGGGTGGGTTAGTTAACCCGTCACAACGGTGACAGATATTCCATCCGCCGAAATATGAATCCCATATGATATAATGGGATTTTATTTCTGTAGACAGGATAACATCACCGTTGAGACCGAATACCCAGGTGCGGCCGGCACAGGTAAGCGCGTGGGGGGGAGCGTTCTAAGTCGACAGACGACAGAATAGGGAAGATAAAATAAATAAATCCTATTCAGTCGTCTGCCGACTTCCCCCCTGCCCGCCTCACCCTGCCGTGCTTACCTGTGCCGGCCGCGCCTGGAAATAACCCGTCCACTACCAAGATCTCAATCAGGCACCTTAGAATACAAACAGGGGAGGCGCCATGGCAGAGCTGCTCTGAGGCGTAGAGTTCTAATCAGAGGAGGCGCCATGGCAGAGCTCCTAAGAGGCATATAGTTCTCCTCAGAGGAGGTGCCATGGCAGAGCTGCTCTGAGGCGTAGAGTTCCCATCAGAGGAGGCGCCATGGCAGAGCTCCTCAGAGGCATAGAGTTCTCCTCAGAGAGGGCACCATGGCAGAGCTGCTCTCAGGTGTAGAGTTCCGATCAGAGGAGGCGCCATGGCAGAGCTCCTCTGAGGCATAGAGTTCTCATCAGAGGAGGTGCCATGGCAGAGCTGCTCTGAGGCATAGAGTTCTCCTCAGAGGAGGCGCCATGGCAGAGCTCCTAAGAGGCATATAGTTCTCCTCAGAGGAGGTGCCATGGCAGAGCTCCTCTGAGGCGTAGACTTTTCATCAGAGGAGGCGCCATGGCAGAGCTGCTCTGAGGCGTAGACTTCTCATCAGAGGAGGCGCCATGGCAGAGCTCCTCTGAGGCGTAGAGTTCTCAGCAGAGGAGGCGCCATGGCAGAGCTCCTCAGAGGCATGGAGTTCTAATCAGAGGAGGCGCCATGGCAGAGCTGCTCTCAGGTGTAGAGTTCCCATCAGAGGAGGCGCCATGGCAGAGCTCCTCAGACGCATAGAGTTCTCCTCAGAGGAGGCACCATGGCAGAGCTGCTCTCAGGTGTAGAGTTCCCATCAGAGGAGGCGCCATGGCAGAGCTCCTCAGAGGCATAGAGTTCTCCTCAGAGAGGGCACCATGGCAGAGCTGCTCTCAGGTGTAGAGTTCCGATCAGAGGAGGCGCCATGGCAGAGCTCCTCTGAGGCATAGAGTTCTCATCAGAGGAGGT
The DNA here is from genome assembly GCF_964263255.1 of Lissotriton vulgaris. Taxonomy (NCBI): domain Eukaryota; kingdom Metazoa; phylum Chordata; class Amphibia; order Caudata; family Salamandridae; genus Lissotriton; species Lissotriton vulgaris. Next base: position 213,129,046 of record NC_141687.1, read on the forward strand.
GCCATGGCAGAGCTGCTCTGAGGCATAGAGTTCTCCTCAGAGGAGGCGCCATGGCAGAGCTCCTAAGAGGCATATAGTTCTCCTCAGAGGAGGTGCCATGGCAGAGCTCCTCTGAGGCGTAGACTTTTCATCAGAGGAGGCGCCATGGCAGAGCTGCTCTGAGGCGTAGACTTCTCATCAGAGGAGGCGCCATGGCAGAGCTCCTCTGAGGCGTAGAGTTCTCATCAGATGAGGCGCAGTGGCAGAGCTCCTCTGAGGTGTAGAGTTCTCATAAGAGGAGGCACCATGGCAGAGCTCCTCTGAGGCGTAGAGTTCTCATCTGAGGAGGCATCATGGCTGAACTCTTCAGAGGCGTAGAGTTCTCATCAGAGGAGGCGCCGTGGCAGAGCTCCTCTGAGGCGTAGAGTTCTCATCAGAGGAGGCGCCATGGCAGAGCTCTCCAGAGGCGTAGAGTTTTCAGAGGAGGCGCCTCGGCAGAGCAGCTCTGAGGCGTAGACTTCTCATCAGAGGAGGCGCCATGGCAGAGTTCCTCTGAAGCGTAGAGTTCTCATCAGAGGAGGTGCCATGGCAGAGTTCCTCTGAAGCGTAGAGTTCTCATCAGAGGAGGCACCATGCCAGAGCTCTTCAGAGGCGTAGAGTTCTCATCAGAGGAGGCGCTGTGTCAGAGATCATCCTAGGCATAGAGTTCTCATCAGAGGAGGCGCCGTGGCAGAGCTCATCTGAGGTATAGAGTTCTCATCAGAGGAAGCGCCATGGCAGAGTTCCTCTGAAGCGTAGAGTTCTCATCAGGGGAGGGGGCATGGCAGAGCTCCTCCGAGGCGTAAAGTTCTCATCTGAGGAGGCGCCTCGGCAGAGCAGCTCCGAGGCGTAGAGTTCTCATCAGAGGAGGCGCCATGGCAGAGCTCCTCTGAGGCGTAGAGTTCTCATCAGAGGAGGTGCCATGGCAGAGTTCCTCTGAAGCGTAGAGTTCTCATCAGAGGAGGCACCATGCCAGAGCTCTTCAGCGGCGTAGAGTTCTCATCAGAGGAGGCGCTGTGTCAGAGATCATCCTAGGCATAGAGTTCTCATCAGAGGAGGCGCCGTGGCAGAGCTCATCTGAGGTATAGAGTTCTCATCAGAGGAAGCGCTGTGACAGAGCTCCTCTGAGGCGTAGACTTCTCATCAGAGGAGGCGCCATGGCAGAGCTCCTCTGAGGCGTAGAGTTCTCATCAGAGGAGGCGCCGTGGCAGAGCTCCTCTGAGGTGTAGAGTTCTCATCAGAGGAGGCGCCATGGCAGAGTTCCTCTGAAGCGTAGAGTTCTCATCAGAGGAGGGGGCATGGCAGAGCTCCTCCGAGGCGTAAAGTTCTCATCAGAGGAGGTGCTTCGGCAGAGCAGCTCCGAGGCGTAGAGTTCTCATCAGAGGAGGCGCCATGGCAGAGCTCCTCTGAGGCGTAGAGTTCTCATCAGAGGAGGTGCCATGGCAGAGCTGCTCTGAGGCATAGAGTTCTCCTCAGAGGAGGCGCCATGGCAGAGCTCCTCAGAGGCATATAGTTCTCCTCAGAGGAGGTGCCATGGCAGAGCTCCTCTGAGGCGTAGACTTCTCATCAGAGGAGGCGCCATGGCAGAGCTGCTCTGAGGCGTAGACTTCTCATCAGAGGAGGCGCCATGGCAGAGCTCCTCTGAGGCGTAGAGTTCTCATCAGAGGAGGCGCCATGGCAGAGCTCCTCTGAGGCGTAGAGTTCTCATCTGAGGAGGCACCATGGCAGAACTCTTCAGAGGCGTAGAGTTCTCATCAGAGGAGGCGCTGTGGCAGAGCTCCTCTGAGGTGTAGAGTTCTCATCAGAGGAGGCACCATGGCAGAGCTCCTCTGAGGCGTAGAGTACTCATCAGAGGAGGCGCCATGGCAGAGCTCTCCAGAGGCGTAGAGTTTTCAGAGGAGGCGCCTCGGCAGAGCAGCTCTGAGGCATAGACTTCTCATCAGAGCAGGTGCCGTGGCAGAGCTCCTCTGAGGCGTAGAGCTCTCATCAGAGGAGGCGCCATGGCAGAGTTCCTCTGAAGCGTAGAGTTCTCATCAGAGGAGGGGGCATGGCAGAGCTCCTCCGAGGCGTAAAGTTCTCACCTGAGGAGGCCCCTCGGCAGAGCAGCTCCGAGGCGTAGAGTTCTCATCAGAGGAGGCGCCATAGCAGAGCTCCTCTGAGGCGTAGAGTTCTCATCAGAGGAGGCGCTGTGTCAGAGATCATACTAGGCATAGAGTTCTCATCAGAGGAGGCGCCATGGCAGAGCTCATGAGCTCATGAGTTCTCATCAGAGGAAGCGCTGTGACAGAGCTTCTCTGAGGTGTAGACTTCTCATCAGAGGAGGCGCCATGGCAGAGCTCCTCTGAGGCGTAGAGTTCTCATCAGAGGAGGCGCCGTGGCAGAGCTCCTCTGAGGTGTAGAGTTCTCATCAGAGGAGGCGCCATGGCAGAGCTCCTCTGAGGCGTAGAGTTCTCATCTGAGGAGGCACCATGGCAGAACTCTTCAGAGGCGTAGAGTTCTCCTCAGAGGAGGTGCCATGGCAGAGCTCCTCTGAGGCGTAGAGCTCTCATCAGAGGAGGCGCCATGGCAGAGTTCCTCTGAAGCGTAGAGTTCTCATCAGAGGAGGGGGCATGGCAGAGCTCCTCCGAGGCGTAAAGTTCTCATCTTAGGAGGCGCCTCAGCAGAGCAGCTCCGAGGCGTAGAGTTCTCATCAGAGGAGGCGCCATGGCAGAGCTCCTCTGTGGCGTAGAGTTCTCATCAGAGGAGGCGCCATGGCGGAGTTCCTCTGAAGCGTAGAGTTCTCATCAGAGGAGGCACCATGGCAGAGCTCTTCAGAGATGTAGAGTTCTCATCAGAGGAGGCGCTGTGTCAGAGATCATCCTAGGCATAGAGTTCTCATCAGAGGAGGCGCCGTGGCAGAGCTCATCTGAGGTATAGAGTTCTTATCAGAGGAAGCGCTGTGACAGAGCTCCTCTGAGGCGTAGACTTCTCATCAGAGGAGGCGCCATGGCAGAGCTCCTCTGAGGCGTAGAGTTCTCATCAGAGGAGGCGCCGTGGCAGAGCTCCTCTGAGGTGTAGAGTTCTCATCAGAGGAGGCGCCATGGCAGAGCTCCTCTGAGGCGTAGAGTTCTCATCTGAGGAGGCACCATGGCAGAACTCTTCAGAGACGTAGAGTTCTCATCAGAGGAGGCGCCGTGTCAGAGCTCCTCTGAGGTGTAGAGTTCTCATCATTGGAGGCGCCATGGCAGAGCTCCTCTGAGGCGTAGAGTTCTCATCAGATGAGGCACCATGGCAGAGCTCCTCAGCGGCGTAGAGTACTCATCAGAGGAGGCGCCATGGCAGAGCTCCTCTGAGGAGTGGAGTTCTCATCTGAGGAGGCGGCATGGCAGAGCTGCTCTAAGGTGTAGTGTTCTTATCAGAGGGGGCGTCATGGCAGAGCTCTCCAGAGGCATAGAGTTTTCAGAGGAGGCGCCTCGGCAGAGCTCCTCTGAGGCGTAGAGCTCTCATCAGAGGAGGCGCCATGGCAGAGTTCCTCTGAAGCGCAGAGTTCTCATCAGAGGAGGGGGCATGGCATAGTTCCTCTGAGGCGTAGAGTTCTCATCAGAGGAGGCGCCATGGCAGAGTTCCTCTGAAACATAGAGTTCTCATCAGAGGAGGCGCCGTGTCAGAGATCCGCCTAGGCATAGAGTTCTCATCAAAGGAGGCGCCATGGCAGAGCTGCTCTGAGGTGTAGTGTTCTCATCAGAGGAGGCGTCATGTCAGAGCTCCTCTGAGGCGTAGATTTCTCAGAGGAGGTGCCTCGGCAGAGCTCCTTTGAGGCGTAGAGATCTCATCAGAGGAGGCGCCATGGCAGAGCTCCTCTGAGGTGTAGAGTTCTCATCAGAGGATGCGCCATGGCAGAGTTCCTCTGAAGCGTAGTGTTCTCATCAGAGGAGGGGGCATGCCAGAGCTCCTCAGAGGCATAGAGTTCTCATCAGAGGAGGCGCCATGGCAGAGCTGCTTTGAGGCGTAGGCTTCTCATCAGAGGAGGCGCCATTGCAGAGCTGCTCTGAGGCGTAGACTTCTCATCAGAGGAGGCGCCGTGGCAGAGCTCCTTTGAGGCGTAGAGTTCTCAACAGAGGAGGCACCATGGCAGAACTCTTCAGAGACGTAGCATTCTCAACAGAGGAGGCACCATGGCAGAGCTCCTCAGAGGCGTAGAGTTCTCATCAGAGGAGGCGCCATGGCAGAGCTCCTCCGAGGCATAGAGTTCTCATCAGACGAGGCGCCGTGGCAGAGCTCCTCTGAGGTGTAGAGTTCTCATCAGAGGAGACGCCATGGCAGAGCTCCTCTGAGGCGTAGAGTTCTCATCTGAGGAGGCACCATGGCAGAACTCTTCAGAGGCGTAGAGTTCTCCTCAGAGGAGGTGCCATGGCAGAGCTCCTCTGAGGCGTAGAGCTCTCATCAGAGGAGGCGCCATGGCAGAGTTCCTCTGAAGCGTAGAGTTCTCATCAGAGGAGGGGGCATGGCAGAGCTCCTCCGAGGCGTAGAGTTCTCATCAGAGGAGGCGACATGGCAGAGTTCCTCTGAAGCGTAGAGTTCTCATCAGAGGAGGTGCCATGGCAGAGCTGCTCTGCAGCATAGACTTCTCATCAGAGGAGGCGCCATGGCAGAGCTGCTCTGAGGCGTAGACTTCTCATCAGAGGAGGCGCCGTGGCAGAGCTCCTTTGAGGCGTAGAGTTCGCAACAGAGGAGGCACCATGTCAGAGCTCCTCCTAGGCATAGAGTTCTCATCAGAGGAGGCGCCATGGCAGAACTCTTCAGAGGCGTAGCATTCTCAACAGAGGAGGCACCATGGCAGAGCTCCTCAGAGGCGTAGAGTTCTCATCAGAGGAGGCGCCATGGCAGAGCTCCTCCGAGGTGTAGAGTTCTCATCTGAGGAGGCGCCTCGGCAGAGCAGCTCCGAGTCGTAGAGTTCTCATCAGAGGAGGCATCATGGCAGAGCTGCTCTGAGGCGTAGACTTCTCATCAGAGCAGGCGCCATGGCAGAGCTCCTCTGAGGCGTAGAGTTCTCATCAGAGGAGGTGACATGGCAGAGTTCCTCTGAAGCGTAGAGTTCTCATCAGAGGAGGCACCATGCCAGAGCTCTTCAGAGGTGTAGAGTTCTCATCAGAGGAGGCGCTGTGGCAGAGCTCATCTGAGATATAGAGTTCTCATCAGAGGAGGCGCCATGAAAGAGCTCCTCTGAGGCGTAGAGTTCTCATCAGAGGAGGCGCCGTGGCAGAGCTCATCTGAGATATAGAGTTCTCATCAGAGGAGGCGCCATGGCAGAGTTCTTCAGAGGTGTAGAGTTCTAATCAGAGGAGGCGCCGTGGCAGAGCTCATCTGAGATATAGAGTTCTCATCAGAGGAGGCGCCATGGCAGAGCTCCTCTGAAGCATAGAGTTCTCCTCAGAGGAGGTGCCATGGCAGAGCTCCTCTGAGGTGTAGAGTTCTCATCAGAGGAGGCGCCATGGCAGAGCTCCTCTGAGGCATAGAGTTCTCATCAGAGGACGCGCCGTGGCAGAGCTCCTCTGAGGTGTAGAGTTCTCATCAGAGGAGGCGCCATGGCAGAGCTCCTATGAGGCATAGAGTTCTCATCAGAGGAGGCGCCACGGCAGAGCTCTCCAGAGGCGTAGAGTTTTCAGAGGAGGCGCCTCGGCAGAGCAGCTCTGAGGCGTAGACTTCTCACAAGAGCAGGTGCCGTGGCAGAGTTCCTCTGAGGCGTAGAGTTCTCATCAGAGGAGGCGCCATGGCAGAGTTCCTCTGAAACGTAGAGTTCTCATCAGAGGAGGCGCTGTGTCAGAGATCCTCCTAGGCATAGAGTTCTTATCAAAGGAGGCGCCATGGCAGAGCTGCTCTGAGGTGTAGCGTTCTCATCAGAGGAGGCGTCATGTCAGAGCTCCTCTGAGGCATAGATTTCTCAGAGGAGGCGCCTCGGCAGAGCTCCTCTGAGGCATAGAGATCTCATCAGAGGAGGCGCCATGACAGAGCTCCTCTGAGGTGTAGACTTCTCATCAGAGGATGCGCCATGGCAGAGTTCCTTTGAAGCGTAGTGTTCTCATCAGAGGAGGGGGCATGCCAGAGCTCCTCAGAGGCATAGAGTTCTCATCAGAGGAGGCGCCATGGCAGAGCTGCTCTGAGGCGTAGACTTCTCATCAGAGGAGGCGCCATGTCAGAGCTCCTCAGAGGTGTAGAGTTCTCATCAGAGGAGCCGCCATGGCAGAGCTGCTCTGAGGCGTAGACTTCTCATCAGAGGAGGCGCCATGTCAGAGCTCCTCAGAGGTGTAGAGTTCTCATCAGAGGAGGTGCCATGGCAGAGCTCCTCAGGGGCGTAGACTTCTCATCAGAGAGGCGCCATGGCAGAGCTGCTCTGAGGAGTAGACTTCTCATCAGAGGAGGCGCCGTGGCAGAGATCCTCCTAGGCATAGAGTTCTCATCAGAGGAGGCGCCATGTCAGAGCTCCTCAGAGGTGCAGAGTTCTCATCAGAGGAGCCGCCATGGCAGAGCTGCTCTGAGGCGTAGAGTTCTCATCAGAGGAGGCGCCATGGCAGAGCTCCTCAGAGGTGTAGAGTTCTCATCAGAGGAGGTGCCATGGCAGAGCTCCTCAGAGGCATAGAGTTCTCATCAGAGGAGCCGCCATGGCAGGGCTCCTCAGAGGTGTAGAGTTCTCATCAGAGGAGGCACTGTGGCAGAGCTCCTCAGAGGTGTAGAGTTCTCATCAGAGGAGGCACTGTGGCAGAGCTACTCAGAGGTGTAGAGTTCTCATCAGAGGAGCCGCCATGGCAGGGCTCCTCAGAGGTGTAGAGTTCTCATCAGAGGAGGCGCCATGGCAGGGCTCCTCAGAGGTGTAGAGTTCTCATCAGAGGAGGTGCGATGGCAGAGCTCCTCAGAGGCATAGAGTTCTCATCAGAGGAGCCGCCATGGCAGGGCGCCCCTCAGAGGTGTGGAGTTCTCATCAGAGGAGGCACTGTGGCAGAGATCCTCCTAGGCATAAAGTTCTCTGTCAGAAAGGTGGGTATTCAGAAGTGCCCAAGGGCTGGTATGAAAGGTCATTGTGTGGCCTGTTTTTTGACTGTTTGCAGGACTGCTTTAGGGTCAGTTTTTTCCTGTTTATTTCCCTGATAGTACCACAAACATTACCTGCAGCAAGCGCAAATACATGCAGTTTCTCATGCCTTGCAAAACACCTATACAGATTGTCTTTACAAGTTCACAATTGCCCCAATTGGCAAATGTGGGCACTTGTTTTGGCTAACTGCTTCGCTAATGGGGACTGATATTATCTTGGTGCCTGGGCCTATTTTCTGCCCAACCAACCCTGTCTAAATATGGTGGGCTGCATGTTCGCAAGGGCAGTAGACTACATCCCTCCGCCTTCCTAGTAAAGAATTCACTACAGCACACCAGGGTCTTACTGACCCCCTTGGAGCAGTTGGTAGCGGAAACAGCACAACTGGAAGTAAACTACAGGAAGTGACTTCACAGGAAAATGGAGAGAAACTGAAGCACTGCAATGGCCGCTGGCCAAAGAGATGCAGAAACGAGTATAAATACAGCAAAGCAAAGGTAAAGGGGTTCAAAGTCAAGCAGCAGCAAGCATTTAGCAATTACAGCTAGGGACCTTTAGCACGGATAAAAAAGCTGCACTTAAGATAAAGGTCATTTTCAGTTTTTTTTTTTTTTTTTTTTTTTTTTAAAACCTTTATTTACGAATGCACAATACACAGCGTCTGCGTACAACCCCGCAGGGCCGGCCGCTATGACATAGACAGGCTGAGTGAAAAGTAGATCCCGAGGCAGTACGTTGCTGAAGCAGTCTATCAAGTCCACATTATAGGTGAGAGCATAGCATCATACAAGTAGGATAAGAAAGGTTTAATTTTATGTTTTTGTCGAAAGAACACCAACACACAAACACATGGTATCATAGTGGCAAGGGTTGCTGGAGGCGGGGGGGGGGAAGGTGATGTGGAAGAAGGGATGCTGGCAAGGGGGGGGTGACACGTGCGGGAAAACGGAGCATGTAATAGAATTAGAAGAGGAACGTAAATCATGGAGAGGAGGGGAGAGGGATCTCATAGTCAAGCGGAGGGGAACAGATATCTCCTCGATAAGCATTCCACTTAGCCCAAACTCTGGACCACTTCCCTGGACGCCCTCGAGCCTCATACACAGTCTTCTCTCGGAACATGGACCAGTCCATGTTCTCCTTCCAGGCACTTAGCAATGGTAATCTAGGGGAGCCCCAGAACTGCGCGATATCCCTCTTCGCGACCATGTTGCCCAGGGTAACCCAAAGTGTGTGTGCAGCATTACAGTCAGACGGCTCCCACACATTCAACAGACAACGACGTGCCTCGGGAAATAGTGGGATCCCCGTGACACGACTCATAACATCATGCACCCTGGACCAGTACGCTGCAATCATCGGGCATTCCCACAGAACATGAAGAAAGGTACCGTCCATCCCACACCCACACCTGCATCGTCCGTCCGAAACCAGACCCATTCGCACCAGACGCACCCCAGTCAGATACACACGGTGGAGGATCTTCAACTGGACAAAGCGAAGCCGTGCCGGAATAGCCACCTCTTTAGGGGAAGACACAGCTGACTGCCAGTCCTCGTCGTCTAATTCGAGTCCGTCAGCCGTCCAGGCCGCCCTGAGCTTCTCGAGCTGGTCAGCTCTGTTATTAATAAGCTTTTTATAGATTAAGGAGATGGTACTATCCGGGACATGGCCATCTAGAACACGGTCTTCCAGGGGGGAGGATTGCGGAATATCGGTACCAGGTGGAAAGACGGAAGACAGGGCATGTCTCACCTGCATATACCGGAAGTGTTCTCTATCGTCGAGCCGGTATTCCAGTTTCAAGGACTCAAAGGACTTAACCGCGCCCCGCGCCCACAGGTCCTCCACCGTGCTAATCCCAATCATGTCCCACTTTTCAAACCCTTTCGTCTTCCACAGGTTGCCCAACCGTTCCGAATCATACAGTGGCGTCTTACGTGTCAGCCTACCACCCCAGCCCGTGGCCACGGTAGCGTCCCTCCATGCCCGTACTGCACATTTCGTCGGGCCCGTAAGGAGTCGAAAGGGTGCCTTTGAATACAGAGCCCTATTAAAATTGCCACCAGGCAACAATAGTTTATCCAAGGCAAAGGCGGGAGCGGGCTCCGGCGCATAGGTCGCATGGTTGATGGCGCTCAGGTGTGAGGCCCAGTAGTACCGTCTAATATCTGGCAACGCGATACCCCCATCATACCAGGAGAGCGTGAGTTTGGACAAAGCAATGCGGGCACGGCCATCCCAAATAAGTTGTCGCTGTAGACTCTCGACTTCACGGAAATAGCGAGCTGGAACAGGGTCGAAGAAATTTTGCAAGGCGTAAAGAAATCGGGGGAGCGACATCATTTTAAAGAGTGCCGCCCGGCCCAATGGAGATAGAGGCAAATCGCGCCAACGCCGTACGTCTTGCTTCAGTCTACGGAGCGGAGCATACAAATTCCGCTCGTAGCGGACCGAAGAGGTCGTGGATACAAAGATCCCCAGATACTTAAAGCCGTCGGTCGCAACCAGAATGGGAAACCTGCGGGGGAGAGGCGGCAGCTTACCAGCTATGACGTAGACACAGGACTTGGTCCAGTTAATGACGAGTCCCGAGTTTTTACCGAAGGACGTGAGAACGTCGAAGAGAACGTTGAGCGATTTCTGAGGGGAAGTGAGATAAAGGAGGATATCATCCGCGTACAAGGAGACACGATCCTCGAGGTCAGGGGACCATCGGATCCCTTTGATAGAGGGTTCCCACCGGAGCCATGCGGCAAGAGGTTCGAGCGCCAATGCAAAGAGGAGCGGGGAGAGCGGACAGCCCTGACGTGTGCCTCGGCCTAAGGGGAAGGGGTCCGAGCATCTACCATTCACAGCAACCTGAGCAAGTGGGCGTTCGTAAAGAAGCTTGACCCATGCGATGAAATTAGGGCCAAAGCCAAATTTAGCGAGGGCCGCCCATAGGTAGGGCCATTCGATAGTGTCGAATGCCATTGTGGCGTCCAGGGAGGCGACCACTGCCGGCTCGGCGAGGGTCGGAGCTCTCGCGAGAACGCTATGGAGTCTACGCAGATTGAGGGCAGTGTTCCTATGGGGGATAAAACCGGATTGATCCGGGTGGATCAGGTCACAGATCACCTTAAGCAACCGATTGGCCAGTACCTTAGCAAGGATTTTGGGTTCCGCGTTAAGGAGGGAAATGGGGCGGTACGAGGCGCAGCGGTCACGCGGTTTGCCATCTTTATAAATGACGACTATGGTAGCGAGGCGCTGCTCGAGGGGGAGGCATCCGGCCTCAACCGCCTCGAGAAACATGTGACGCAGGAGTGCGGCCATCTTGTCGGGACAAAGTTTGTAAAGTTCAATGGGGAGTCCATTAGGGCCCATCGCCTTTCCCGAGCGAAGGGAGCGGATTGCGAGGGCAATCTCATCGACAGTAAAAGGGGCCTCCATGGCAAGGCGGTCCTCATCCGACACAGAGGGCAGGGCGATGTCACGCAGCAGTAGCCTGGAATCGGCCTCATCTCGAACGCTAACAGGCGTGTAAACCGTCCGGAAGTGGTCCACAAAGCAATTAACAATTTCACCCGGATCAGAGACACACTCACCAGATTCACGAACAATGGCAGGAACAACACGACTCGCACGTTCAGTCTTATCCAGCCACGCAAGAAGCTTGCTAGCCTTGTCACCCACATCATACAGTCGACCTAGCTGATTCGCCCGCATCAATTTAGCAGCATCCGTGACACAGGCTCTATAGTCCGCCTGCTTCAATTCCAAAGCGTGCAGCAGCGCCGGCGTATCATTCCCACCCAGCTCACTTTCAAGCGAAGTAATTTCGGTTTCAAGAGCCACAACAGCCTCCCTCTTAACCCTACGCTCTGCCGCAATGAAGGATAGGGCGGAACCCCTAATAACCGTCTTGAAGGCCTCCCAAAGAACAGTGGGGGAAGTGACCGAGCCCACATTCTCAGAAAAGTAGCAATCTATTGCCTTAACCAAATCTGAGCGGAGCCTGGGGTTTCGAAAATGCCAGGGAGGAATGGGGGGGACCCTGTTGCCAAGTGGACCGCCCACAGAAATCGTAATCAGCAAGGGGGAGTGGTCAGAGATACCTCGGGGAAGATGTCGTATCTCCCGAACCGTGGACAGTGTGGAGGCTAGCATAAGGAAATAATCGATACGGGAGAGGCTACCATGCGCACCAGAATGAAAAGTGTATTGCTGGAGTGTGGGGTGTAGTGAACGCCAGACATCTACCAAGCCAAAAGTATCAGCCATCTCACTGAGCCACATCTGAGACTGCAACAATACCCTAGGGGGAAGTCGATCACATTCAACGGACATTACAGAATTAAAGTCCCCACCCAGGATCAACAATCCGTCCGGAAGCCCAAGGAGAGTCCTGCCAAGATCAGCATAGGTGGTGGCCTGCAGTCCCGGGGGGATATAGACAACAACAAACACGATCTGTTTACCCTCCCACCTCCCGGAAACAGCAGCATACCGCCCACGGTCATCAAGGACAACCTCGTCAATAGCAAGAGCCAGGGAAGACTTTACCATGATACCCACACCCCGAGATCCTGAAGTGAAACCAGCATGTGCAACCAGGCGATAACCCCGGCGGTCTAAGGCCTTGCAAGCATTTCCAATCAAGTGGGTCTCCTGAAGGAATACAACATCTGGGGTGTGGCGCCTCAAAAATTGCAGTACGATGCCCCGCTTAATCCTATCGCCCAAACCGTTTACGTTCCAAGAAAGAACCCGCATTTCACCCCCCCCCCATTGTGGCAAAGACACTCCACCCCCACCCCCAAGCAGAACCCACAGTTCAAAGTCATTGCAAAATGTGAAATACCATGAAAACAAAGACAAAACAAACTAAACGAAACATAACCAAGTACCCCGGAACCAACCCCAAAACCAAAACCCGTTACAACACCCCCCTCCCTGCACCCCTGCTGACTAAAAAGCCACCCCCAACTGCAGTGTGCCTGTCGCCCCATATTATCTACACAAAGAACCCCCCGAGGAGGAAGGGAGAAATCACCCGTTCCCGCACCGTCACGGGCAGTAAAACAATGAACAAAGTTAATTCACATAGTACGTTGCATAGTCTCAATCGGAACCTCTGGGGCCCCAATTACTCCTGGGCCGTTGCACCGCCTTCCGCACCACCAGGGCCTCCACTCCCAGAGTCATCTGCCGGCAACGAGTCCAACCAGTCGGCAACACGTTCAGGCTGATCAAAAAAGTAGGCACGTTCTCGAAATTCGATTCGTAGCCGGGCCGGAAACAGCATGGCGTATTTCAGTCCCCGATCTCTCAAGCGACGTTTCACTCCAAGGAACCCTGATCTTTGTCGCTGCACTTGGGGAGTGAAATCGGGATATATGGAGACAGAGTTATTGTCGTATTTCAAAGGACCATGCTTACGGGCGGCCTGAAGGATAGCGTCCCTGTCCCGGTAGTGAAAAAGCCTCGCAATAATCGGCCTAGGTGGGTTTCCTGGCTTCACTTGTCCTCCTGGAAAACGATAAGCGCGCTCCACTGCAAAGAATTTACTGAGTCCTGCCGGAGCCAGTTGAGCGACAATCAGTTCCTCGACCAACAGGTCGGTCGACACAGCACCATCACATTCCGGCACTCCGACCAGGCGTATGTTGTTCCGCCTGGCCCTGTTGTCATAGTCCTCCATCCTTTTGAGCAGCAGATCGTGCGAGGCACGCAGATTACCAATCTCGGATTGCGCCTCAGCCATGTCCGTCACCAGACTCGACGCTTTGAGATCTAGAGCCTTCACCCGCTCATTCGTTTTGGCTAAGTCGGCACGAATAAGAGTTACATCCACCGCCACCGTGTCTATTTTGGACACCACGGCTTCGAATTGCTGACTCATATCGGCCTTAAGTCCAGTGATGGCAGCCAAAAGGTCTTGGAGCGATACTTCCGACGAAGATGGCATGTCCATTTGAAGTCCTTCAGCACCAACGTTTGTGGCCCCGGGGGAGCCCCTAGGCTGGGTGTAGCGTTCGATCATGTTGGACTGGATCGATCCCCCCCGGGTCGCAGCCTTCCGGCGTTTTTCGGCCTCCGCTTTGGTTGCCATCGCACGTTCAATGTTGGCCGGGTAGCCAGGAGAAGCGGCAAGAAGGAGGAAAAGTCTCGAAACTCCGATGTGCCAGTGAAATGGGAGTATCGCGACCTCCGTGCCAGTCCTACGGAGGGAAGTGTGGGCTGCAAGAGCAACAGGCGAGGGCAGAGTAGGAGGAGACAAGAACAAAGAGATGGAAACCGAAAGTGAAAGCAGTACACCTCCGGTGGGCCAGATGCCAGTCAGCCGTTGTTGTTCAACTACAGGTCGGCCAGTATGGGTAGCCGAGTCCCCGGTCGCGCCCGCGGGCAGGCCAAAAAGTTGCTGATGTCGGAAAAATGGTCCCCAGGGTCCGTTTTCGACCAAAAAAGGATCGTTAGCATCAGTGAAGAGAGCGCTGCAAAAGCCCGTCAAAGTGACCAGGATAGGTGAAGGATAGATAAAGAAAGACGGCGCGGGTCTCGGGAGCTCTCTGCTCACGCGACCATCTTGGATGCCCGCGTAGCTCCTCCTCCGTCATTTTCAGTTTTAATTCTGTTTTTTAAATGAGTTTGTGTTCAATAAAGAGGTTGATATATTTTTTTTTAAACAGGCTGAAAAAAATCAAATGTAAATAGTTGTACATTTGCCTCAAATGTTCCACGATGTCTGTGGATTCAAACACTCTCATACAAGTAGCTGTCACACGGCCTTGCTTGGAGCCACTATCAGCAAATAAGTCCTTTTAGAAAAAAACACTTGCGAACGTGCAGTTTCTTCTTTTCCAAGTATAAGCTCGGCCTACAATTGCAAGAGTGAAAGTAATTTCAGCTTAAAAGTAAAGGCTGACAAATGTTGGCACAAATAACATGGGTAAAGATCCCCTCCGTAGGCAGTTTGCCGTTAAAATCAGCCCAAAACCCTGATAAAATTCTTCTGAAATACAAAAAAACTGCCTATTTCTAATCTTTGTTTTGTCACTGTCTGCTTTGCATCTGCTTTTGAAGGTATTGGAAGGCCAACGTTAAGGGCATATTCCATTTTACACGGTCCTCTTATGTTACATTTGTTTTTTGTATAGAAGCATTTTTATTTTCATCTCTAAAGTCCTGCTCTCAGGACACCCCCGCGCCGCACGGCCACCAGCTGTGTGTGTGTGCCCCTCACTGCTGTTCGCAGCCTCGCTGCTCTGTGTGCCTGCCGCCCCAGCTGCCCGCAGCTCCGCCGGTTTATTTTCACTGTATTTTGTTGTTCTTTGTTGTTCTTCAGCCTTGTGACATTGTATTGCCGTTGTTTAATTTGTACCTTTTCCTTCTGTAAATCGTGCTCGTTTTTCCCCCCTGTGCCTTTCCCGCCCCGCTCCCCGCTGCCGGCCACGCGGCCACGCCCCCTTTGTGTACTGTCCCCTCCCCGCTCCCGCCTCCCAGCTGCTCCTCCCTCCCACTTAGCCTTAAATGGCGACCGCGCGGACGCGCAGCGGTCACGCGCAGCGGGTGCTCCGATTGTGCGCCGAAGGCGCACCAAAGGCAAGCCCGCTGCGCCCATCCGCGCCTGGACCGCGCCCAGCGCCAGGACCCCTGGCCCCCACCGACGCAAGACGACCCGCCAGACCTACGACGCTGCCGCCCTCAACGCACTCAATGCCGGCCGGAACCCCGCCTGCTGCCGGGCCGCCCCGAAACACTTCCACGGACCCTTCACCTGCACAACCTGCAAGTTCACCTGCCTCCGAACATGCACCGCAACCGCCAAGCCAAACCCCAGCAGCGACCTCAAGTGCATCCTGCTCAGCACCCGCTCCGTCCACAGACACGCCGTCGAACTCTGGAACCTGCTCGACACAACATCACCAGACGTCGCGTTCCTCACTGAAACATGGATGAACGCCTCCTCAGCCCCTGACATCGCCATCACCATCCCGGATGGATACAAGATCATAAGGAGGGACCGCGTCAACCAGACCTGAGGAGGCATTGCCATCGTCCACAAGAACACCATTCGCATCACGACCGACGCTGACGACAACTTCACCGTCGCCGAACACCTCCACTTCCAGATTCACACCAACCCAAAGACGACCCTCAGAGGCACCCTCATCTACAGACCCCCGGGACCACGCACACAATTCAGCGAAGACATCACAGACTTCATCAACCCACACGCCCTCCCCTCCGCCGACTACATCCTTCAAGGGGACCTCAACTTCCACCTGGAGAACAACAAGGACCGCAACACCGTCACCCTGCTGGACAACCTCGCCAACTTCGGACTCAAGCAACTGGTCAACACCCCCACCCACTATGCCGGCCACACGCTTGACCCCGTCTTCTCTTCCAGCAAGCACATCACCTTCAGCCACTCTACCGGACTTCACTGGACCGACCACAGCTGCGTCTTCTTCAGCTTCAAAAAAACCACTACCCACCACCACCCGCAACAGGTTCCTCACAGAAGCTGGAGCAAGATCACTGTCGACCAGCTCACCACCTCCCTCAGCCAGAACCCACCTGCCTGCACACCGTACTCCAACGATGCAGCCCGCAACTTCACGCAATGGCTGACAGCCTGCGCCAACGACCTCGCACCACTGAAGAACCCTCCCAGCAAACCCAGAAGCAAGAAGGCCCCCTGGTTCACCGACGAACTCAAGGACTCCAAGAAGACCTGCCGCACCCTCGAGAAAGCCTGGCTCCTCGACCGGACCACTGACAACATGAACGCCCTCAAACACGTGACCCCCAAGCACCACCAGCTCATCCGTACCACCAAGAAGAAATCACTGAAGGACCGACTGGACAACAACGCCCATGACAGCAAGGAACTCTTCAGCATTGTCAAGGAGTTCTCCAGCCCCAGTACCGGCAACAACGACATCACCCCTTCACAAGATCTCTGCGACTCCCTCGCCTCGTTCTTCCACCGCAAAATTGCCAACATCCACAGCAGCTTCGGCACACCATCCTCGCACCCAACCGTCGAACCAACGCACCCTTCCGCACCTGGACCGCAGTGACCACCGAAGACACAGCCCGCACGATGAACACCATCCACTCCGGATCTCCGACTGACCCCTGCCACCACCACGTCTTCAACAAGGCCGACTCCACCATCGCACCCAAACTCCGAGACGTCATCAACACCTCCTTCGACACCGCCACCTTCCTGGAGAGCTGGAAACATGCCGAGCTCAACGCCCTACTGAAGAAACCAACAGCGGACCCCACCGACCTCAAAAACTTCCGCCCCATCTCGCTCCTCCCTTTGCCTGCCAAAGTCATCGAGAAGATCGCCAACAGACAGCTTGCCGCCTTCCTCGAGACGAATGGATCCCTTGACCCCTCGCAGTCCGGTTTCAGATCCAACCACAGCACCGAGACCACCCTCATTTCAGCCACCGACGACATCCGAGCCCTTCTCGACAACGGGGAAACAGCGGCACTCATCCTCCTGGACCTCTCCGCCGCGTTCGACACTGTCTGCCACCGCACCCTAGTCCAACGCCTCAGCAACACCGGCATCCAAGAGAAGGCACTGAAGTGGATCATCTCGTTCCTCGCTGGAAGAACACAGAGAGTCCGCCTCCCCCCGTATCGTTCCGAGGCCACCGAAGTCATCTGCGGCGTCCCACAAGGATCATCACTCAGCCCCACCCTCTTCAATGTCTACATGAGACCTCTCGCAGCCATCGCACGCCAACACAACCTCAACATAATCTCCTACGCCGACGACACCCAGCTGATCCTCTCCCTCACCAGAGACCCCGACACCGCCAGAACCAGCCTCCACAAAGGAATGAAAGACGTCGCCGAGTGGATGAAGAACAGCCGCCTGAAACTGAACTCAGACAAGACGGAAGTCCTCATCCTTGGACCATCACCCTCCGCCTGGGATGACTCCTGGTGGCCCCCAGCCCTGGGCACCGCCCCCAAGCCGACAGACCACGCACGCAACCTGGGCTTCATCCTGGACTCCTCCCTCTCGATGACCAGACAAGTCAACGCCGTCTCCTCTTCATGCTTTCACACCCTCCGCATGCTCCGCAAGATCTTACGATGGATCCCGATCGAAACCAGGAAGACGGTCACCCAGGCCCTCGTCACCAGCCGGCTGGAATACGAAAACACCCTCTATGCCGGAACCACAGCCAAGCTACAGAAAAGACTACAACGCATCCAGAACGCCTCCGCCTGACTCATCCTGGACATCCCTCGACGCAGCCACATCTCCGGCCACCTGAGGAACCTGCGCTGGCTCCCCGTCAACAAGAGGATCACGTTCAGGCTCCTCACCCACGCACACAAGTGTCTCCACAACCTGGGCCCCAAGTATCTCAACGACCGCCTGACCTTCCACACGCCCACCCGCCAGCTACGGTCCGCCAGCCTCGCCCTCGCCGCCGTACCACGCATCCGAAGAGCCACCGCCGGAGGCAGATCCTTCTCCTACCTGGCGGCCAAGACAAGGAACTCCCTCCCCATCCACCTTCGGCTGACCCAGGACCACCTCGCCTTCAGGAGACAACTCAAGACCTGGCTGTTCGAGCAGTAGCGCCCCCCCCCCTTCCCCCAAGCGCCTTGAGACCCTTCCGGGTGAGTAGCGCGCTATACAAGTATTATGATTGATTGATTGAAAGTAAACAATACTAGCAATCGCTTACTCTGAATACACAATCTGTACATGAAAGTTCTCACAACCCCTCCCACACTTCCCTGGCTATCGAGGCACTCAATCTACCCCTTATCCATTTAGTCCATGGTAAGACTACCATTTCCTCAAAAACTTCTCATATTTACGCGGACACGCCCAGCCTGTATATATAGATTTTTCCATATTGACATACCAGTCCATGCCACATTTCCATGCCATTATCGTTGGCGCTACAGGAGACAACTACTCTTTAGCTATATTGTGTTTAACCAACAACATACCCCGGCCCATCAGTATCCTCTCCCCTCAGTTAACCCCCAGTTCCTCCATTATGTCCAATAGCGCCTTTCTAGGATATACTTCAATATGCATCACCACTACCTCGGCTTGTGAATATGATACTGTTCCAGTAAGCCTGGCTAACCAGACACAATCATACCATGTGGACAAAGTCACCTCTAGGGTCGCAACACCTACCATAGTCTGGGAAGG
The DNA here is from genome assembly GCF_964263255.1 of Lissotriton vulgaris. Classification (NCBI taxonomy): domain Eukaryota; kingdom Metazoa; phylum Chordata; class Amphibia; order Caudata; family Salamandridae; genus Lissotriton; species Lissotriton vulgaris. The sequence continues at coordinate 213,147,333 of NC_141687.1, forward strand.
CGCGAGTTCCCATCATCCACAACTAGAGAAGTAGTAAGTAGACCTGCTGAAGAAATTTAAATTTTACGGGCCAGAGCCTTGCCGAAATCGCCTGTGTGCGAGGGGCCATTCAATCATCCCTCCAATCAGCTTCGCCCCCACCCAGCACTCCCGCTTCTTTCACAGTGGGCTCATCAACTATGGAGAATGTAAAACCAGGGTTTTGTAAATCAGGGAGATAGCACCTTTCCCCACATGGCCCATAAGCAGGCGACCCATGAGTGGACTATATTAGGGGACTTCCTCCGGCTCTCCTTTGTATTCTAGGAGTGCATGTCGAAATTATAGGTAGCAAACAAATTGCGAAGAGGGCATTTGGAAGTCTGCACAAAGGTCCGGAAAAGACTTAAGGTGATCACGCCCCCAAATATATCGTAGGCCAGAGATCCCGATATGGTCCCACCCCTGGAAGCCTTCCAGAGATGCTACCTGTGCCGGCCAATGCCCCATAAAGGATCCCCACCACCCGGTTTGGGAAAAGTAGCGACAGTTCTCCCTGGTATGTTGAGTCCCCCACCCCTGTACAACCATGTATTTATGACTTGTAGTTGGGCCACCCAATAATACAGGTTGAATCAGCCATGGCCCCCCCTTATTACAAATATTGGACTACCAACAACCAGTACTTGAAAGGAGGTTTGGACTCAGGAAGAGACTCCACATATCAAATGTGAATAATATGATTCTGGAAAGAAGACTTGGTCAATTATTTTAACTGGGATAGGACTAAGCCTGAATGATTGTCCTGCAGAAAGCTTTGCCCTATCGCATGAGCGAGAAAAGCTGGTCTGAAGGCCTGACCTGGGAAGACACCAAGCTAGCAGTAAAGATCAGCTTGCCTGCTTAGCAAGTAATCTGTGGAGTAGGCCAGGGCCCATATTACTGAAGTGCTCCGGGGGCAGAACAGGCCTTTGTGCCCGCTTTGTAAATGTAAATGTATTTGAGCTTATATAGCGCGCAGCTACCCGCAGTGGGTTTCCCGGTGCTTGCTTAGGGAACCCGTCCTGGTATTCCCCTGTGAGATAACCCCGGCAGGGTATCCACACGGTGAAAGTCAGGCATCCCGCCGCGAGGGGCCATTGTGGAGATTAAGCAAGCTATTGCCCAGAGTCGCAGAGTGTGAACCCGTGAGTCGAGAAGGCACCGGAGCGAGAATGATCGAGTCCGTGGAATTTTTTAGCCCAAGACCCCCCGAGGCTGGGAATTGAACCCTGGTCCAGGGCCGATCTCAGCTTCCGGGTCTGCTGCCTCTAACCCCTGTATATGTATAAGGAAAGTGGTCCTAGACACAGATTTCAAAACACGGCTAGTGATGTGAGTATTACTTTTTCACAATACACAGCTAGTCAGACTGAATCTGAACATACAAACACATGGAGATGTATTATTAGCTTAATTCAGCTCAAAAAAGGCAACAAATGCAGAAACCCAACACAACAGTATTATAGCAAAATTTTTACTGCTATTTATTTACAAGTTCATAAAAAAATTTGAGCAAAAAGAGAGGAAAGAAAAGGATGGTGCTCGAGTAGAGAAAAGTGTAAGTATAGATTTACAGTGATTCAGTGCAAAAGGGGATTATTTGTACATTGCACATATGGAGCCTACCCATTTACAATTTATATACAATATTATACAGGGGGACAGGGAGGGGCAGGTGTAGGCTTAAAAAAAACAACAACGGGGGGGGATCGTCGACGTTTCGACCCTGGCGCAAAACGGTAAAGTCATGACCTTTGCTGCGGGTCTTCTTCAGGACGGAGGGGGGGATGGGGGGCGGGGAAGCACCTGTAAAGGTAAGTATAAATATTTTACAATTTTTATAGGGGGGTTCCAATCTGAGAGAAATTAAAAGTGGTGTTGGGTACGTTACCAATTGAGAGTGATAAGGTGTCGCAAATCCAGATCAGTTGGGCGATGCACCTATGCAAAGTAAAGACAGACCGGGAAGCTGTTAGCCCATCTCCAAAGGCACAGTTATCCCAAGTTGTCAGAAAAGAGGTGTTGAGCAAAAATAAGACTCACCTCTCGTTGAGAAATTTGGCACAAAATAAAAGTTCAGTCAAGTGCCAATATGTACACAATAGGCATTCAATTCGATCGTGCTGCATAAAGGAAAAAAGGGGAACCAATCAGTCCCATAGTACACTTAATTGTACCGCAAGAAAGTTCCATAAGTGAAAACACACTCACCCTAGTCCGGTGGCACGGTGGACATATTACCGGCAGTGAGGGAACTGGGTTAAGTTCAATTAATTCCTAAATAGGAACAAAACCAGGTATGAGCCCATGTGCTAATTTCACCAATACACAGGTTAAAAGTGACGGCTCCAGATTATCCATATACACAATAGTTAGGGAGGGGCATCAGCATTAAATGAAACACAAAACGCCATATATCTTTAAAACTATCCAACTAGTAGTACACCATTGCACAATTACGTCTGTGCAAGGTAAGCTGTAGTACTACATCCAGTCAGAGTACAATATTGAAAATTAATATATATATATGGACACCAAACGTGTGGAATATCACCTTCGCAGTGGGTCATTAAATGACATGTATCATAACAATTGTACTGGTCGGAATGTGCCGTTAAATAATTCCGCCTGTGTCAAGCAGACCCGTTTTACTTCATCCTTCCAGGTCAAGGTCCAATAGTGGAATTGGAAAATAGAAGGAATTGAAAAATAGCCGCCAAACAAGTTGGTGATCACGCTCACAGTGCGTCTATTACAACTCGTCTAAAAATTCCCGTTATACCTGGGCGTTCGTTAAAGTTAAATCCTTTGTGCATAGCGCTCACAGTGTGTTAAAAGTGCGTCTAATTTTACCTTAATCGCAAGGAGATATCCCCAATAATATCAAGACGTGGGGCGGCCAGACCGTAATTCAAAAGTTAACTCGAGGTGTAGCTTCCGTCTAACGCGACCAGCTAGTACCACGTGGGAGGGCACCACCAATTACAGTTAAGTAGGCACATTGAAGTAAAAGAAGCACTCGGGCATTGTGAAGAGCAACAAGGGACTACTCGAACGCGAGTGTATATAAACAAGGGACTAAGTCCAAGCTGAGTAGGCGCATAGAAGTAAACGAGGGACTCGGGTATTGTGAGGAACACCAAGGGACTACTCGAACACGAGTGAGGGACTGAATCCAAGTAAATTAGATGAAGCTAACAGGGGATTGATTACATGCCAAAGGTGCCCTATTGGTTGGAGATTCAATCTCCAAAAATCCAATTCAAGGTATACTGATTTGGCATTTCTCATGAATTGAAATTAAGCCATTTTTACAAAAATAATATCTTTAAACATTTCAAGAATTACGAACAATAAAACATAAACATTTCATGAATATAAAAGACACAGTATGATAATTCCATGAATTATAACCCGTAAAACATAAACTGTTAATTGTTAATGTGTCTTTTATGTTTTACGGGTTATAATTCATGAAATTATCATACTGTGTCTTTTATACTGCAACACCTTGGATACAAAAGGTGAACTTGATATCAGGCTCACGGTAGAAGTTGGCGCCAGTCCAACTGGCAACTCAGATTAAAGAATACACTTCAAATGTTGTGACGGTGAAACTCATGACATGGGGACAGATAACAGAATAGTGGTCGGAAAAAAATCACACAGTATCATCACATTCACAGTGTCATGCTCAATACAGAAGTCATTGTCTATGTAGGTATGCTGACATACTTAGGCTTAGAGTCCCACCAGTATACTTATTTATTATATCACTAGCTTTCAAGGAGTTAGACTTGTTCTTCAATATCCAGTTTTTTAATTGGCTTTGTGACAGTGTATATAAAGTATGCCTTGTGAGCAGTTTAGCAACTCTCCACCCTGCTCCTTTCATCATCTGTGTGATATAAAACCATGTCTGTGATCTGAGTATATATATATATATATATATATATATATATATATATATATATATATATATATATATTCACTGAAAAAACCATTGGTTATAGACCATATATAGTTAGGGATTAGCATTTACAAAACCTTAATTTACTCGCACAAAACCATAGAAATTCGCATATATAGTTAGTTGCAATAACTATATATCGCGCACCCGCAATCCACTGCTGATGATGTCACATATTACATCATTCATGACATGGTCAGTGACATCACTGATGACATCACTGATGACATTTAAAATGACATCACTGATGACATCTCAAATGACATCACTGATGACATCACTGATGACATCTCAAATGACATCACTGATGAAATCACTGATAACATCTCATTTGACATTACTGATCACATCACTGATGATATCATTCATGTGATAATACGATGAACCTCTTCAGACTCTAATATAACCTTAGATACAATCAGTGTAAACAGACACTCACAGACTGTCACTCATCCATGGAGTTACTCACACACCTAGTCAGTCATGCAAAGAATCAATCACACCTCCATTTCCTCAACTATACAGTTATACACACCTTACTTAATCAAACATATACTAACACATATTTACTCTCTTATACAATCACTGATACAAGTTCACAATGATCCATACAGCCACTCACACATTCACTGGCTCTTATGCACAGTTATTTATATATTTCAACTCTTACATGGACTGTGTTTTACATACATATGTCACTGACCATGTCATGAATGATGTAATATGTGACATCATCAGCAGTGGATTGCGGGTGCCCGATATATAGTTATTGCAACTAACTATATATGCGAATTTCTATGGTTTTGTGCGAGTAAATTAAGGTTTTGTAAATGCTAATCCCTAACTATATATGGTCTATAACCAATGGTTTTTTCAGTGAATTTTCATGGTTTTGTAAATGCAAATTCCTAACTATATATGGTCTATAACCTATGGTTTTTTCAGTGAATTTCATTGGTTTTTTAAAAGCTAATATCTATAGCTGTAAAATATATTCTTTATTACGTGACGTATCACATAGCCACGTGAGACGCCTCATGACGCGTCGCATAAACGTGACGTATCGTCTCTGCAGCGCAAACAAAACCCGTAACGTAAGCGCGCCAGAGCACGCTTACAGATATATATATATTTTTTTTAACCTTAATTATACAAAATCCACACGTGCACATATCTTGAGGCCTTGCAAAGGCACATCAAACAAACAGTCCCTACAATTTTGCCAAGTTTGGTGGAAATCTATTCCTTTAAATTTTATTTTACTGTTTCTCTTGGTTTTCCCCTTGTTACGCTTACCGGAACGCTACCCGGTACGCAAACCGGACGCTCCAAAAACACAAGATGTCGGACTCCCGTTACGCTGCCGGTTAGCTGCCCGGAAGCCTCTACCGCGAAAAATCGCAATTTTCTTTTTTTTTCTTTTGCCCCGCGGGGCACTTTAATATCCCCCTCATTAATCCTAGGGGGTCAGGAGGGGTCTACCTTGCCCCCTTTCCTTTATTTCCCCCTTCGTTTTTCACCACCTCTTGTCTCTCGATCCTACCGAGAGACAAGATGGCGGCCGCTCCGGACTGTTTACAATGTTGACAGCCAATCAGCTTCTCCTCAGACTCCCGTTACGCTGCCGGTTAGCTGCCCAGTTAGCTGCCCGGTTCGCGTACCGGGACGTGCCTCTACGGCGAAAAATCGCAATTTTTTTTTTTTTTGGGCCCCGCGGGGCACTTTAATATCCCCCTCATCAATCCTAGGGGGTCAGAAGAGGTCTACCTTGCCCCCTTTCCTTCATTTCCCCCTTTGTTTTGGCCTCCTCTTGTCTCTCGATCCTACCGAGAGACAAGATGGCGGCCGCTCCGGACTGTTTAGAATGTTGACAGACACCGGACAGCCAATCAGCTTCGCTTTGCAAAGCTCCGTTACGCGAATAGTACGCGAACTAGTCCGCTATCTAGGACGCTGTCACAGATATATCTGTTTTTTAAAACGTTAATTTCTCAAAATCCACTGGAGCACATATATTGAGACCCAGCAAAGGCACATCGGGCTAACAGTCCCTACAATTTTGCCAAGTTTCGTGTAAATCCATTCAGCCGTTCGAGCTAAAAGTGAGGCCAAACGCCCTATGGAAAAATGAATGGGAAAAACGCGTTTTGGGACCCCCCTTTTTTCTCGGCCCCCCCTTGACGAAACCCCCCCAAATTTTCAGGGGCTGATCAGAAACAAAATGTGCCATTTTCCTGAAAATTTCAGCCGATTCCGTCCACAAACGCCAAAGTTATTAGACATAGAATTTTCAAAAGTTCCATAGAGAAAAAATCCTAACTATATAAACCTACTGGCGACCGCCAGTAGGTAATATATATATATATATATATATATATATATATATATATATATATATATATATATATTCATCCAGGTTGCCTCTGATTCAAAGACGCCACTTCACAGGAAAAAGTTTAACAAAACTCTTTATTTAACGAAGCTGAAGATTGCGGCTGTGTTTTCTCGATCCCCGACGCGTTTCAAAGCCACAGGCTCCTTCCTCATGGGGCGGCAATCTGGCAATTAACGGCACAACCACAGCCCTTTATTTCCCATACTGCATGCGCTCTCCAGTGAGAGCATGCTGGGCACTGTAGTTCAATTCTTCCCCACAGGTAGGGTTCGTTATTTCGCCAATGTTTAAAGTTTGCCATGTCTCTAACAATTTAAAAGCCCTCCGGTGGGCCCCAGGCACAATTCACAGCTTCCACAATGAAATATTTTCCCATGCCGCTTCTGCGTTGGTACAGTCACCTCCGTGCGGACCTGTTACCTCATTCCAAACAGGCAGTGCATCTTCCGCGGCTGAGGCCGCCGCGCACATATTCATCCAGGTTGCCTCTGATTCAAAGACGCCACTTCACAGGAAAAAGTTTAACAAAACTCTTTATTTAACGAAGCTGAAGATTGCGGCTGTGTTTTCTCGATCCCCGACGCGTTTCAAAGCCACAGGCTCCTTCCTCATGGGGCGGCAATCTGGCAATTAACGGCACAACCACAGCCCTTTATTTCCCATACTGCATGCGCTCTCCAGTGAGAGCATGCTGGGCACTGTAGTTCAATTCTTCCCCACAGGTAGGGTTCGTTATTTCGCCAATGTTTAAAGTTTGCCATGTCTCTAACAATTTAAAAGCCCTCCGGTGGGCCCCAGGCACAATTCACAGCTTCCACAATGAAATATTTTCCCATGCCGCTTCTGCGTTGGTACAGTCACCTCCGTGCGGACCTGTTACCTCATTCCAAACAGGCAGTGCATCTTCCGCGGCTGAGGCCGCCGCGCACATATTCATCCAGGTTGCCTCTGATTCAAAGACGCCACTTCCTGTTTGGAATGAGGTAACAGGTCCGCACGGAGGTGACTGTACCAACGCAGAAGCGGCATGGGAAAATATTTCATTGTGGAAGCTGTGAATTGTGCCTGGGGCCCACCGGAGGGCTTTTAAATTGTTAGAGACATGGCAAACTTTAAACATTGGCGAAATAACGAACCCTACCTGTGGGGAAGAATTGAACTACAGTGCCCAGCATGCTCTCACTGGAGAGCGCATGCAGTATGGGAAATAAAGGGCTGTGTTTGTGCCGTTAATTGCCAGATTGCCGCCCCATGAGGAAGGAGCCTGTGGCTTTGAAACGCGTCGGGGATCGAGAAAACACAGCCGCAATCTTCAGCTTCGTTAAATAAAGAGTTTTGTTAAACTTTTTCCTGTGAAGTGGCGTCTTTGAATCAGAGGCAACCTGGATGAATATGTGCGCGGCGGCCTCAGCCGCGGAAGATGCACTGCCTGTTTGGAATGAGGTAACAGGTCCGCACGGAGGTGACTGTACCAACGCAGAAGCGGCATGGGAAAATATTTCATTGTGGAAGCTGTGAATTGTGCCTGGGGCCCACCGGAGGGCTTTTAAATTGTTAGAGACATGGCAAACTTTAAACATTGGCGAAATAACGAACCCTACCTGTGGGGAAGAATTGAACTACAGTGCCCAGCATGCTCTCACTGGAGAGCGCATGCAGTATGGGAAATAAAGGGCTGTGTTTGTGCCGTTAATTGCCAGATTGCCGCCCCATGAGGAAGGAGCCTGTGGCTTTGAAACGCGTCGGGGATCGAGAAAACACAGCCGCAATCTTCAGCTTCGTTAAATAAAGAGTTTTGTTAAACTTTTTCCTGTGAAGTGGCGTCTTTGAATCAGAGGCAACCTGGATGAATATGTGCGCGGCGGCCTCAGCCGCGGAAGATGCACTGCCTGTTTGGAATGAGGTAACAGGTCCGCACGGAGGTGACTGTACCAACGCAGAAGCGGCATGGGAAAATATTTCATTGTGGAAGCTGTGAATTGTGCCTGGGGCCCACCGGAGGGCTTTTAAATTGTTAGAGACATGGCAAACTTTAAACATTGGCGAAATAACGAACCCTACCTGTGGGGAAGAATTGAACTACAGTGCCCAGCATGCTCTCACTGGAGAGCGCATGCAGTATGGGAAATAAAGGGCTGTGTTTGTGCCGTTAATTGCCAGATTGCCGCCCCATGAGGAAGGAGCCTGTGGCTTTGAAACGCGTCGGGGATCGAGAAAACACAGCCGCAATCTTCAGCTTCGTTAAATAAAGAGTTTTGTTAAACTTTTTCCTGTGAAGTGGCGTCTTTGAATCAGAGGCAACCTGGATGAATATGTGCGCGGCGGCCTCAGCCGCGGAAGATGCACTGCCTGTTTGGAATGAGGTAACAGGTCCGCACGGAGGTGACTGTACCAACGCAGAAGCGGCATGGGAAAATATTTCATTGTGGAAGCTGTGAATTGTGCCTGGGGCCCACCGGAGGGCTTTTAAATTGTTAGAGACATGGCAAACTTTAAACATTGGCGAAATAACGAACCCTACCTGTGGGGAAGAATTGAACTACAGTGCCCAGCATGCTCTCACTGGAGAGCGCATGCAGTATGGGAAATAAAGGGCTGTGTTTGTGCCGTTAATTGCCAGATTGCCGCCCCATGAGGAAGGAGCCTGTGGCTTTGAAACGCGTCGGGGATCGAGAAAACACAGCCGCAATCTTCAGCTTCGTTAAATAAAGAGTTTTGTTAAACTTTTTCCTGTGAAGTGGCGTCTTTGAATCAGAGGCAACCTGGATGAATATGTGCGCGGCGGCCTCAGCCGCGGAAGATGCACTGCCTGTTTGGAATGAGGTAACAGGTCCGCACGGAGGTGACTGTACCAACGCAGAAGCGGCATGGGAAAATATTTCATTGTGGAAGCTGTGAATTGTGCCTGGGGCCCACCGGAGGGCTTTTAAATTGTTAGAGACATGGCAAACTTTAAACATTGGCGAAATAACGAACCCTACCTGTGGGGAAGAATTGAACTACAGTGCCCAGCATGCTCTCACTGGAGAGCGCATGCAGTATGGGAAATAAAGGGCTGTGTTTGTGCCGTTAATTGCCAGATTGCCGCCCCATGAAGAAGGAGCCTGTGGCTTTGAAACGCGTCGGGGATCGAGAAAACACAGCCGCAATCTTCAGCTTCGTTAAATAAAGAGTTTTGTTAAACTTTTTCCTGTGAAGTGGCGTCTTTGAATCAGAGGCAACCTGGATGAATATGTGCGCGGCGGCCTCAGCCGCGGAAGATGCACTGCCTGTTTGGAATGAGGTAACAGGTCCGCACGGAGGTGACTGTACCAACGCAGAAGCGGCATGGGAAAATATTTCATTGTGGAAGCTGTGAATTGTGCCTGGGGCCCACCGGAGGGCTTTTAAATTGTTAGAGACATGGCAAACTTTAAACATTGGCGAAATAACGAACCCTACCTGTGGGGAAGAATTGAACTACAGTGCCCAGCATGCTCTCACTGGAGAGCGCATGCAGTATGGGAAATAAAGGGCTGTGTTTGTGCCGTTAATTGCCAGATTGCCGCCCCATGAGGAAGGAGCCTGTGGCTTTGAAACGCGTCGGGGATCGAGAAAACACAGCCGCAATCTTCAGCTTCGTTAAATAAAGAGTTTTGTTAAACTTTTTCCTGTGAAGTGGCGTCTTTGAATCAGAGGCAACCTGGATGAATATATATATATATATATATATATATATATATATATATATATATATATATATACATATATATATGAATAAATATTCAGTTTCGTAGTAAACATCCAGTGTCACATGCAACACTGCAGGAGCACTTCCTGTGCAACACCGTAGCAAAACAGTTGGTGCTGTGTGCAGCGGAGCCAGTGGAATGTTCAACATGGCGGCAGCCCATCCAGCATCACTTGCAACATAGTAACAACACTTCCAGATTGCTACATTCAGCATGCAACAGGACATCCAGTTCTACATGCAACGTGCCAGCAGCACAAAGACAATGTCTTGTTCGTCATGACGGCTGCATATCCAGTATCATGTGTGTAGCATGGCAGCAGCACACTAACAATACTTGGCCTTATAGTATGCTCCTCAGAGACAGCACTGTGATCCTGAAAGTGATATGAGGCGGGGACTGGGTGGGGGTGGGCACGGGGTGGTTGTGACAGTTCATTAACTGTTTTAGATGCGGGTTGAGTTCCAATCAATGCATTGTATGAACCTTTTCTCCTGACGAGAACTGTTTATATTTGAATGACGCAAATGTACATTGATTATATAACTTCTGGTTATGCTTTGGTGTTTAGCCCAGAATGCACAGTTTGTTGTTATAAAAGCATTAAAAATGTGTTAAAAAAATTAAAAATGTTACTGTTCTGTTAGCGCCAGGACACTATTTTGAGTTAATTCGCGCTTTATAAATCCCACATAACATAACATATGTTTTGCCTTATTGATAGGGTAGCAGACACTCCTAGATTAGGGGGGATCAAAACACATAACCAGGGAGGTGCTGCAGCAAGGTATCAGCACTACCAGTGTCATGGGTATCCACTGTATTATGTGTAACATGGCAACAGCACAACCAGCACAACCAGTGCCACAAGCAAATTGTCAACAGCACAGCTAGCTTCAATTGCATCACATTGTGTACGGTCACATCCAACACTGCTGTGGCTGTTTTAGCACCCAGCACATGGGCACCTGCACACAGCTCTCTCCTGACATGCGGCATTCAATGGGCAAGTGCCTCCATGTGGCCGGCCAGAGCTCTCAGTACCCTCATGAAAGTACCCGGTTGTGCTCTTGTCCCTTGATGTTGTTCTTGCTTGGATGCTTTCACCAGTTTTTCGCCACTGCCGTTGCTCCACCCTCTCTCCCTGGCGTTTGTCTCTTTTTTTAGGTCTCACCTACGCAGCAAGCATGCGCTGCATAGGAAAAAGACCTTTAGCAATCGATTCCCTTTTTCTGACAAAAACGTGCACGCGTTGCATTGCTTTCAATGGCAACGCGTGCACGTTTGGCGATTCCCTTGCGGAAGCAGGAAACCATCTGTTAATAATTACAAACAGATGTTTCCTGCTCGCTCCTGCAAGGGAAACCAGGGCAGGCCCCCTCCTCTCTTCCCTACCCCTGCTGCCTCCTCCTTTTCCAGCACGAGGAGCGCACGTTTTTTTTTACATTTTACTCTCAAGTAATTTCATTTCCTCATTACTCGTATTCCTTGATGCTTGTGAATTTTACGAATCCCGGAAACGTTTCGAAGAATACCTTCATCAGGGGTATGTGCAAATCATTAATACATAGCCTATTGCCTGGCAAAGGGACATGAGATTGTTGTGGCCTATTTGGGCCCAGGCAGTAGGGGGCATGCAGCTTGGTTGCAGTGGCAAAGTCGCCCCGTTTTGGAGTACTGCCCGGAGCAATTGGAGGGGTTTCGACCATTTGCAGCCTTACCTTTTGAGGGTTAAGCGCACCTTAGCAGATCCAAGACTTTCCCTGAATTAGTAAACGTTGCCTGTCAGATGCAGGCCTGACAGGAAGGCAGATCGAAATGCACCTCTGTGCAATGTTTTGCCCTCCCGGAGCAGCTGGCTCTGGTCCGTGAGAGCAGAAACACTGTGACATAAAGTAAAAATGATGCACGCGTCTCCCATCGCTGCAAGCACGTCAGGCCTTCCGAGCATGTGCACATGAGTTGCAACCCCATTGGAGACGTGATAGGCTGTAAAGGGAAATAGGTGAACTTCGCATAATATGTCTGCAGAGGCTGTTCTTCCTGCGTTTCAAAATGGAACCAAAATAATCAGGGTGGGGAGAAAATAGAACATATTGCCTCATCTTACGTCGTTGAACACAAGGTGGATGTCGCATAGCGGCCAGATCTGCAGAGCTTGCAAGGGGGTGAATATAGCCTCGACCGAAGATCCTCTGATGCTGTGCAAATCACTTAAACACCACTCTAATGCCTCAGAGGCAGACATTCCATGCTCTGATGATTGGGGGGCGGCGGCGGCACATATCTGGAGCGACAGCAGCAACTGAGCAAATGCCCCCCAAATTCATAGAAGCTTTATTTGAGTACTTTCACTGCCGACCACCGGGGGTCAGATATATCGGTGATCTCTACTGCATCTTTCAGAGGTCTTGTCAACTCGTTTATAACACGCTACCTCGATACAGCAGAGGGTAGCACCAGCCCTGCGGCAACGAGCCACCCCACACACTTTTAACCCCCCAACCCGTCAGGGTTCCCCCATTCAACCCAAGGCCCATGAATAACTTTGAGACTAAGGTCCCCTCTTCAAATTCTGCAGGAGAGCCATTCATATTGTTTTACTCCACAGGGGCAGGACCCCCAGCGTGGCACAGACCACCCTGGCCTTCCACTGTGAAGGAGATGTGTCGTACCCCCTTGTCTGCGTGTTTCAGAAGCAGTGTAATGACTCTAATCTGATTGTACAGGGGTCCAGGGGATGGAGTGCTGGCTCCAAAGCCGAGGGGCCATCTCAGACAGGGGTACAAGACACCCTTTTTCGATTCCAACGTTGCAAATTGCTAAAGTAAATCACAGAATCTGTGTATTGCGATGTAGTTACCAACAAAAAGAATTTGCACGGTTGGATTCGGAAGTGGCGGTCCTTAAACATGATTATTTAAGCAGTGCACATGACATGAACCGCTGGTGGCATTTCTTCTATTTTCGTAGTGTTTTACTATGAGCCCTTATTGTACGAGTGTTTTCTCTCTAATTTATATTTAGGACATACTTATCGCTCATGTGAAAAGAAGCAACTGAGGAATTGCAGCTTTAGTACTGTAAATTGTATGTACCTTGTTAGAGTTTTTAAACTCTCTGGCAGACATTAGTTTTTAGGTCTCGCGACCTATCGATGTGCGCAAGCGCATCGAGCGGAGCGAGAATTCAAGTGGCGAAAACATCGTCAAACTAAGGGCTTTCAGCCCCGCGGTTTTCATGAAGTTCACGTGAACAAGCACGCGCATTCAGGGCCAGCCCAGCACATCAAAGGGCTTCTCCTCCCCTAATTTTTCATGGCCGGCCGCAGGCCGGCCATACTCTCAGTTTACCAAGCCCGCCCCTTCAGTTTCCCAAGCCCGCCCCCATCCTCCACGCATCTCCTTTCACCATGCCTGCACTCTATACAGCCCAGCACATCAAAGGGCTTCTCCTCCCCTAGGGCTTCTCCTCCCCTAATTATTCATGGCCGGCCGCAGGCCGGCCGTACTCTCAGTTTCCCTTGCCTTGCATGCAGTGAGAGGAAACAACCCCCCAAGACCCACAGCTGGCCGTGTACAAGACGCCACCCATTTCAGACATGCAATTTTGCACGGTGCCTTCCACCGCCTGCATTGTCGTCCTGACCCAAGTGATCTCCCATGTCTAGAAACCGCTATTCTTTTCCCTGGGCCACAGTTGACAACAAACCTTGTGTCGGCCCCCTGACTTTTCTCCAGCACCTTGAAAATTACTAAGTGAGGAAACAACCCCCCAAGACCCACAGCTGGCCGTGTACAAGACGCCACCCTTTTCAGACATGCAATTTTGCACTGCCTTCCACCGCCTGCATTGTCGTCCTGACCCAAGTGATCTCCCATGTCTAGAAACCGCTATTCTTTTCCCTGGGCCACAGTTGACAACAAACCTTGTGTCGGCCCCCTGACTTTTCTCCAGCGCCTTGAAAATTACTAAGTGCAGCGGAGAGAGCACTAGCGCCGCCAGTGACCATGAAGGATGCTTTTCCTGGACACCGGAATGAGCCATGGCAAACAGTCTGAGGAAGACTCACGCCGCACTGTAGAGGAGGTATCGGTTATTGAACCATGGACTGCTGAAAAGTGCCTGCAATTCTGACCACAGCAGCATAGGCCCCTCCCCAGCTCTGAGCACTTAATCACTCGAACGGATGGTGGCCGCTGAAGAAAGCAGCTTCATGAAAAGGAAATTAAAATCAGGCCATAATGCACAGAATTAAAAAAGATCAAACTACGCAACTACTTAAAAATGAGGACGATCAAATGTAGGGTGCTAGTAAAATCCGATCCATAGCCTTAAACGTGACTTTTAGTCTGCTCTCCCAATGAATTTCCACTGTTTAACTTCGTCATGGGGGGGTGGTTAATATCGCCACATCAAAGGCATCAATCACCCTCCCACAGACTTCCCCAGCGCTGCCCCGCCCCCTGCTTCACGGCCAGGCCATCTGTTCCCAGCAGCAGCATTTCTCCTGCGCCAGGCCACATCAAAGGCTCTGTGCCACTTTCACCCACACAGCACCACTTTCAGACACGCAACGCCACTCACACCTACGCAAGCCCACTATCACCCACGCAACACCACACTCACCCACGCAACGCCACTCACCCAAGCAACACCACTCACACACGCAACGCAACTCATCCACGCAACGCAACTCATCCACTCAACCCCACTCATCCACGCAACGCCACTCATCCACGCAACGCCACTCATCCACGCAACCCCACTCATCCACGCAACCCCACTCATCCACGCAACGCCACTCATCCACGCAACGCCACTCATCCACGCAACGCCACTCACACATGCAACGCCACTCACCCACGCAACACCACTCACACATGCAACGCCACTCATCCACGCAACGCCACTCATCCACGCAACGCCACTCATCCACGCAACCCCACTCATCCACGCAACCCCACTCATCCACGCAACCCCACTCATCCACGCAACGCCACTCATCCACGCAACGCCACTCACACATGCAACGCCCCTCACCCACGCAACACCACTCACACATGCAACGCCACTCATCCACGCAACGCCACTCATCCACGCAACGCCACTCACACATGCAACGCAAATCACCCACGCAACCCCACTCATCCATGCAACGCCACTCACACATGCAACGCCACTCACACATGCAACGCCACTCACCCACGCAACGCTACTCACCCACGCAACGCCACTCATCCACGCAACGCCACTCATCCACGCAACGCCACTCATCCACGCAACGCCACTCACACATGCAACGCCACTCACACATGCAACGCCACTCACCCACGCAACACCACTCACACATGCAACGCCACTCACCCACGCAACGCCACTCACTCACTCACTCACGCAAAGCCACTCACACCCACGCAGTGCCACTTTCACCCACACAGCACCACTTTCAGACACGCAACACCACTCACACCCACGCAAGCCCACTATCACCCACGCAACGCCACTCACACCCACGCAGTGCCACTTTCACCCACACTGTGCAGTGCACAATAGGTCTCGCAGTAGGAAAGTTGGAGCTATTGCTTTTGTAAATGACAAAGCCCTTTATGTTTTTAAAATGAAAACAAAAATAAAAGGCATTGTTATTTGCAATTGTAATAGCTCAAACTTTCCTACTGCGAGACCTATTGGCAACGCCAGTGCTTGTTTAATTAACTTGAGGATTTTACATCTGTGTAGCACAGCGCTAGGTAGTTTATTGTCATATGCACAAATATATTTTATTCGTTTTTTATTGAACGGCTTTTGTAAAGTGCTACTAGCCACCGGACTGCTGCCCCAGTGCGCTTTTGGTGTGGGCACCTACAAAATAAGCGGTTGTAAGGCTCGAGCTCTATTATAAGATGCAGGAATACTCTGGGGTAAGGAATTCTCACACCTAATCCATGAAGAACGAAGTCCTTGAGGTTTTGTTTAAGAGAGCAACTCAAAATGCTGCCAGTACTTCAGAGCCATTTTTGCTTACAAAAGTTACTGAAGATTATAAAAAACAAGCATCGGCATAGCCAATAGGTCTCGCCTTTGGGACCTTATAAGTGCTTAGCCATGCAACAGTTGCATGGCTAAACGCTAAATGCTTGTTTTACATGCATTTGTTTAGTGTTTGGATAGTACATAGGAACTTGAAAAAAAACCACTTGTGGGCAAAAGGAGTCTAAAGAACCCTAAAAAAGATAAGGTGAGCAGATCGTAGTTAGTGGGTAATGGGAGACCACAAAACGAAATGTTAGGGCCGGACTGGGAACCCAAAGCAGCCCTGGAAGTTTTCTCGGACTGCCCCTTGGGAAGCACTGCCTGAAACTCTTCCTTGCAGATTTTGTTTGTTACTGGGGGCCAATATTGCAGCACCACTGAAAAACTGGCCCCTACCAATAGAAAACCGGCCTCCACCCTTCCAGCTTCCTGACGAAACACCTGATGCACGGTACGGCCAGTCCCAGGCCGCCCTGGAAAAGGTGGTGACTGCAGAGGCAAAAAACAGGCCCATGCGGCGCAGGTGGACTCCCTACCTTTCAGGAGGTACCCAAACCTCCAGCCCAATGCCAAGGAATATCTGTGCTATATGGGTGACTCAGGGACCCCTCATCACATTCTGTATAAAGGGGTCTCATCAGTTGCGTTACGCCACTGACTGACTGACCGGTGTGGCTAGTGAGAGCCGGTGTGCGCATTGCCTATTTTGGGCATTGACCTTCATTGGGTGCTACATTAAATGGGGACTCATCCTGGACTATTATGCTGACTGCTGATTATCGTGCGGAAAATACTGAAGTTCATCTACAGCACATAGAGCAAGGCAAGGTGAGGAGCGAGAGGTGTGAGGCGCAGCAAGAAGCAACGCTTTTACAATTTTGGTATGTTTTTAGCCCTTGCTGGTTAGCTGTGGACCTCGCTCCCTACAAACTTCCCTAATGCCTCAAAATAGGCCTTATTTGTAAATCGGAACGCAATCACGTACGTAAAAATTAAGCACATACATTTTCAGAAACATATCTGTTTGTAGAATAAAATCCGAATAATTTATTGCAGGCTGAAATCAGGCACAAAACCCATATAATTTTTCAACATTTCCACACATTTTAAATGCATCTTCGTTTTTTTATCCAGTGTTGTACAATGCACAGTACACTGTCCTAGTATGCTAGCCTCGTTCTGAAGCAAGAACTGCACATTTAGTGACGTCATCCTTTTTATTCTAACTCAGTGGTCTCCAAACTTTTTTATGCCGGGCTGGTGGGAAAAAAATCATCAGGCCCCTCCTCAAAAATTTTCACAATTCTATTAACCTGCCAATGTTTAAATATGTCTAGACTTATTTAAACATTGCAGTTTTAAAAATGCAATCAAATGCATACATGATTTGTTTATAAGGCAAACATACATTCTGGTCGGGCAGGCCTTACCAAGCTGTAAAAGTATCCAGAGTGTGATTATTAGAAATGGGGGTGGGGTTTTAAAGCATATTTTGAGTGCCTTCTTTTTTGACACCTTGTCCTAGCCAGGATATAAATGATAAAGATGTTAGTGATGACCCATTGCAGAGCGGCTTGCTGCCGCTTATTTGTTTCCTCAGAAAAGAAAACACTGTTAGCATAATGCTGCTTTTGGCCAGAACCTGGCCCCCTTAGATCACTTAAAGCACCTCAGGGGGCCCGTTCCTCAGTTAGAAGACCCCTGCTCGAAACTTAGATTGTGTCCTTCACGGTCTTCTCAGTGGCAGCAAAAATAGGGGGGAGCAACACGGTGCAGGAGCAATGAGGGTGGCACAGAACAGAGGAGAAGCAATGGGTGAAAGAGCATAGTGCAGTGGGGGAGAGATGCATATTTGTGAGCATGCAACGGAGGGAGGACGGAGGTGGGGAGGAGAATCATTGGGTGGGAGAGAAGGGTGTGTTTGGGGAGGGAAAGCAATGAGTACTTCTGCCATCCCGGTGTTGTGTCCCCGCTCTATTTAAAAAGAAAAAAAGCTTTCCCCCCACTTTTTTTAGATCGAGCCTAGCATTGCAGCGCATGCGCTGCTGGATCTGCGAGGCATGCTGTAGTAGGGTATGTTGTGGAAGTGCCGTGGAAGCCCGCCCATATTTTTCATAGGCTGGTGTCATTGTCCATGGTAAATGCTGGCTTCCTATTGATAATGAGGCTTCTTAGTCCCCCCCTGTTACCGCCCTGTCTCCTTTTGGACTGCCAATCAGGACTGGATCTTTTACTTACGGTGTTATACTGTCTTCTTCATTAGTCGGTAAGCACTCTTCTTTTTATCTTTCGCAAGGTCACTCGCATATTTATTTTTACATTGCACTTTCACTTTAACAATAGCTGCCGGCCCACCCCGCGAGTGCTTTGAGGGGCGACAGCTATTGTTAAAGCGAAAGCCCGATGTAAATATAAACAAGGTGCTGCCTTTGCCCAATGGCAACAGCTTGTTTAGTCCTATTGCTGTGTTTCATTTCAAAGGAGGACTGTGGGCTTTCGGGTCTTTTTCAAGTTTCAGTGAGTTAGTTTCATGAAGTTTATTTGTTACAGCAAGTAGTTTTTAACCAACTTGGGTTTGGGGAGACCGCTCTGCCGTCAGGGCATTGTTTCCCACAGATCAGAGGCACAAGTGAAAAGGACTGCTCGTCCCTCGCTTTATCGTTTCTTGCACTGAAATCACGCATTGCTTAAAAAAACAGTTTTGCAAGCACTCAGTTGTGTTACTTTCAAGGGCACCCTTTATCTGA
Organism: Lissotriton vulgaris; assembly: GCF_964263255.1. Classification (NCBI taxonomy): domain Eukaryota; kingdom Metazoa; phylum Chordata; class Amphibia; order Caudata; family Salamandridae; genus Lissotriton; species Lissotriton vulgaris. The sequence continues at coordinate 213,166,233 of NC_141687.1, forward strand.
CTGACTTTCACCCTGTGGCTGCGCATTGTTGAAATAATGGCAAATTTTCATAAGCGTTTCTGCTAATCATATTGATTTGTATGACATAGTAGTTGCATCGGTACACCTCGTCCCACAACCCTCCCCACCCAAATGATACACAGACAAGATGTCGGGATGAAGAAGTTGCAGGTTTATTTGTGATACAAATAACAGAGCGGGTTAACTGACAGGCGACCCCTTGTGCCCCGCAACCCCTTGTTGCAGGGCGCCTGAAGTTGAGCCAAAGAAGCGGACACCAGCGGCCATAGCCCGGTGTGGAACTTGGGAGAAAAAACCTCCCACCGGCGGACCTATCGTCCACCCGCCCCGCCCCCCCGGACAAGGGAGAGTCAACTCACACCTTGCCCAGCCAGGCATGGCGTTATTGGCAAACCCCCGGTTGCTCAGGCTTACAACCGCCCTAAGGACTAACGGGGTGCCGTCGAAACCAAGTCCCCAAGAAGGGCCCCTTGGCTTTATGTATGACACATCACGGTGCGTTTCGCACCGGGGCTTCAGATCCTGTTCCTGCACCTGCCCTGTATGGGGATCGCCTTGTAACTCCTCCTGCAACCTAGAAAACACAAGATACATGATTAAAATTCCCCCCTCCCCACTTCCCCCCTTTCAGCGGGTGAGCGGTAGGGAGGGGAGCTGAAGGCGCGGGCCTCGCGTCCGACGTCGGGGGGAAGGATAGATGCGGGGGGGCAGGGGCCTAATGGACCTAAGGCTGGCGAGGAGCAGCCTGACGACCGACTGGTAAGGTGTATTTACAACAAGGGGTGGTGAGGGACAGAGTCTCTGAATTAAGCAGAAAGCTCTCACCCAGTCAAGAGATCAGGGCTAGATCCAACACCATTTTTTAGCTCACTGCACCATCCCAGTTTCAGAACCTGGCTGTATGCAAATTAGTCTGTTCCTGTCCCAGTGCATGATGGGAACAGGGCAAACCAAACTACAAAAGCCAATTCTTACACTGGGAAGGAAACAAGCTCCCGGGGACCGGTTTCTGGCATTACAGCCGTCTTCGGCCCGGTTTGCTTGAATCCTGATGGTGCAATGAGCAAGGGTCTCACATCTGAGAATGCCCTTCCACGCTTAGGGTGGACAAAAATATTTACAACAAGGGGTGGTGAGGGACAGAGTCTCTGAATTAAGCAGAAAGCTCTCACCCAGTCAAGAGATCAGGGCTAGATCCAACACCGTTTTTTAGCTCACTGCACCATCCCAGTTTCAGAACCTGGCTGTATGCAAATTAGTCTGTTCCTGTCCCAGTGCATGATGGGAACAGGGCAAACCAAACTACAAAAGCCAATTCTTACACTGGGAAGGAAACAAGCTCCCGGGGACCGGTTTCTGGCATTACAGCCGTCTTCGGCCCGGTTTGCTTGAATCCTGATGGTGCAATGAGCAAGGGTCTCACATCTGAGAATGCCCTTCCACGCTTAGGGTGGACAAAAATATTTACAACAAGGGGTGGTGAGGGACAGAGTCTCTGAATTAAGCAGAAAGCTCTCACCCAGTCAAGAGATCAGGGCTAGATCCAACACCGTTTTTTAGCTCACTGCACCATCCCAGTTTCAGAACCTGGCTGTATGCAAATTAGTCTGTTCCTGTCCCAGTGCATGATGGGAACAGGGCAAACCAAACTACAAAAGCTTCTGAGCTGGGATGGGGCAGTGAGATAAATAACGGTGATGGATCAAGCCCTGATCTTTGGACTATGTAAGAGTGGTCTGCTCCATTCAGACACTCTGTTCATCACCACCCCCTTTTGTAAATCGACTGGTAAGGTGGGCAGCAGCACAGAGGGCGCCAGGAGGGAGGAGTCCCCTTAAATCCTAACTCAAAGGGGGGTGGTCTTACCTTGTGACCCGCCCCCCTCCCCCTGTCCCACCTCCACTGGACTGGCCTAGGTTTCCTACGCCCTACTACGGGGTTTGCCCTCCTATGGGGTCCCTTGCAGGGACCTCGGGCATCCCGCAAATGTCAAAGTGATCCCATTTCTGCAAAGTTATTTCTGCATAATTATGATTCATGTTTTAAAAATTTTTTTTAAATTAACTAAATCACAGTACAGCATGTACTTTGCCCTGCAAACATTTGCAACGTTGTAGGCATTATGGATATTAGACATTGTTGATGTTACATTTGTGGGGTCGTGTAATAAACAAGCAGGTATGCTGACCAGGAGCCATGAGCAGTGTCCTGGAGAAATTAAATGAACTTGATTATTTTTGTGATCATCTGTCGTACTTGAAATGCACACGCACCTAAAACGTCTTTCCCTCAACTAGTGAACAGAGAATGCAACACCTGGCAGTGCAGAACTCTAATATAACAGAAAGAAAATTCGGCGGTATCACTTTAACGTTCAGAAGTTGTGCTGCCATTAAAAATACAAGCATTTGAAATGCAATAGGTCTCGCATTTCCGTGAGTTTAAGCTATTGACATTGTAAATGACAATGCCTTTCATTTACGTTTAAAAAAAATAATAATAGGCATTGTCCTTTACAATGCCAATAGCTTAAACTCGCGGAAATGCGAGACCTATTGCATTGCAAATGCTTGTCCTTTTTATTTACTGATTCAGCTCAGATCAATTACTTCATTGGAAAAAAAGCGTCTGCATCATTTATTGGCATGCCATGTGTGGTGAGATAGCTATATTATGAGGGCAAGTGAGAAGTACATAGATGAGAAAGCAAAGGGGGAATTGCACAAGGGCAACATAGAGAGGGGGGGAGAAGCACATACGAAGTGCAGGAAGAGAAAAGTATACGAGGAAGATAGTTGGAAAAAACATGCACTCTCACGGAGGACTTAACCGAAAAAAGAAAAAAGCAGTGCTTGCAAAGCCCGCAGCCGAAGCATAGAAGTTAGCCGATCAAAAGTGATAGCAAAGATGCAATGCTCCATGGAAGGGACAAACACAAGATTGACAAACTGGGACATAAATATGAATGAGGGTGACAAGAAAGCCAACCAATGATAATCAATGGCCGGGCTCAAAGCTCCTGTATGTTCTTGGTAATCCCACACTATTTCTTGCAACTGTCAGAGCATACGCTGTCTAGTACCTTAAAAGAACTATATGCCCACTGGCATGTACTGACACACTACTTTAGAGCCTAGAGAAAACTACTGCAAACTGAGTCAGATGTCACCACCCCACACACCACAATAAAAAGTGTTTCTGATAACAGACAAGAAAATATGAAAGCTACTATAGACATCTCAGGAACAGAAACTATTTCTAAGCCCTCATCAAAAGTAAAAAATGTAAGTGATGTAAGTAGACACAATAACACCAGGGGCTGTATTATAAATTGTGCTCCGCTTTCTGCTGCCATGGTATTACAGAAGGGGCCACAGCTGCTTGTGCACCACCTTCTGTATTATCAATAGCACTGGCCCACATGTAGCACCAATGCTATCATGAGAGGGCGTTCCCCCATTTGAATGGGTCAAGGCACCGTGCAAATGAAGGAATCACTTTGCCTATGTGCACACACCGGAATATGGACACAGGCGCAGAGGGAAAACAAGCCTTTAGAAGACGCACTGATGGTGTACCACAAATAGTGCCCACACCGCCAGCGCTCGCTCCACCTTGAGCCCCATACCACTTTCATACCAAGGAGACTCATGAGACAGAATTGTGGGAAACGGTGGTGCAGGTTTATTTTGCATAACAAGTAGCAGATAAGGTCGGTCATCTTACAGGCGATCCAATGCGGCAGCCCCTCGCTGACCCGCATGCCTAATTAGCCATCTTGCACGGTAAGTCGATGCTCTTGACGGTGCAATACGTTAACACTTTATTTCGTTCTACTCCCGCCCCCCCTGTCAGGGCGGAGCGATGAGGCACACCCCCGGTCGGTTCAGGCCCCCCGACCGCCCGAAGGACTAACGGGGCGCCAACGCTGTTTCCTGGAACCCCCTCGGCTCCAGGTTCTTGGCTCAGGCACCCCTACTGTGCCAGGCAGAGGTATTGACTGTATCCTTCTGCCGCAGAGGTACCCTTACTGTCCATCTGCTTCCAGATCACCCTGTACTCCGCCACAGCTCTGGAGGAGGCCCCCGTCAATGACAGAGCCCCCCACCCACCTAGCTACTTCACCTCGCTGTTTCGTACCTCTTGTACCCAGGAGGGATATGTTCACCCCCAGTCCAGACAGTGTACCCAACCTAAGAGCATTCTTACCAGGCAACAGTATGATAGCCCGCAGGTAGTGCGGCACGTGTAATCAGGGCGCCGTCAGGGAAGCCCCTCTTAAGTCCCAGTGGAACATTTGCCACTGTATTTCGCCTCCAATTGTACTTTGTTTCTCTTGTAACCTGGCCCTTGTCACTTTCCCCTTCTGAATGCACTGTTAGCTACCTCATGTCTTTGTTAACCTGGTGGCGTTATTTATCCCCGCACATCACAATCGGGATCTATTACAGATGCACCCTTCACCTTGGACCCACCAGTGCCGTTGTAACCCTTTAATTTAAGCCCATTATTCAGATGCTTAGGCCTGACAGTGACCATTGCCTTCTGGGTGAGTCATTTAGTCTATCCTCCTTACTAAGCCTTTAGATGCACCTCTATCGTAGTACCCATCACCGCACCACCATGGAAATTTCTTAGACGGTTCCTAGGACACGCCCTTAGTTAAGATAAGCTGCACCTCTGATGGGGCTTGCTATGTTGCAGTATTTTACCTCCAATTGTACTTTGTCTCTCTTGCAACCTGCACACTTATCCCTTCTGCAATGCACTGTACGATTATTACCTGTCATTTCTTGTACTTATTGGGAAGAGTTCATGCCTTCGGGTAACGTCCGTGCTATATAAAAAACGCATAATTAATTAAATGAACAAAAGTTGACCTCGAGCAAATTCAGGATGACCTGCTTATCGACCATGCATTGCATAATCTATTTTTATAGTGAGAGCCAGGAAAGGGGCTGTGCAGCCTGCTAGAGCACTTGGTGTTCAGAATCTTTACTATCATATTTGAATATATGTGTGTTACAACCAATTCCTTCTCTGTAAGGGGCTGATAGCCAGGTAGCCAGAGTTGGCGACAGAGAGCTATTATAGTTGTTCACACCGAAGCCTTGTCGGGCATGTATTGCTTCCTTGGTGGAAACCAGTTCAGGGGCTGTTTCGACTGGCGGACCATAATTCCAACTTTGTTTGAGCCTGTCTGTGCCTGCTAGCACAACCAGATATATGAACTAATACTCTGTTACATAACGTAAACAGTCACTGTGCGCTCCATGTCACTCCACCGCACCCTCTGCCATGTATGTACCACCATAGCTCACTCCCACAAATGGATGCATTCTCAATGTATTCATAAACTCGCTCCGACCTAACGATGGAACTGTTAAATTAAAACTACAGCAGGTTAGGAAGACACATAAGCTAGCCTGAATTGCCATACACACTTCGCTTGTTACTATTCATTACCTTACTTCCAGCTCCGTTCGGCGCCAGAATGTTAAGGGCACAGGCCACCACAGTCATCTCACATTACAGCGAATCCATAGTAGAAGTCTTAGTAATTGTGTTACTGACCTTAGTATGAATTATACCAAACTTAACGCTGCCTTTAAAACATGAAGACACCTTTGCGTCACAATGGTTACCTGGTGGATGTTGTGATGCTTTCAGTGGCATTGGACCCGGACTAAATAAGGGCAAAATATGCTTTAAGGATAGTGCTATTTCAGAATGTTGGCACGTTTAGTTGAATGATATTGCATTAATATGTCAAAACATCCGAAACTGACAATCCTGAAAGTGATGTGGTTTACTACATAATACTGCGGTGCCTTTTAGGATTACATGTGTGAGTTAGACACAGTTGGATTCATGCCTGCAGAATTAATCACCCTTTAAAATATTTTTCCACGTGTCCCACACCATAGCTGTCCGTGCCTCGACACATACACGGAACTGCTCCGCCTAACTAAAGGGGTAGTGAACACTTCGCTTATAGCTTGACTAATAGCCTCCTGCTTAGGCCCCCACATTAAAACCCGAACAAGGCACAACATCACCAAAAGCCCTTCACTCGACGCATCAAACCGATAGTACGAGCCTTAACCCTGGTACCGACTTTACTTGGAACAAACCGATACAAACGGCATCATGTCAACTCAGAATTCACAAAACCCCAATTCTCAAAGCACAATACTTGACTAGCTCGGCGACAATTCACTATACTTATACAATTGATATTGCCTCTAATTAGCAGGTCTTTATACCGTCCTCAAAGCACGGAACTATTGATATGACTCGTAGACTTTTGGGGGAGTGCGATGGTTTCCCATTCCAAGAAGCTGGGTTACTATAATCCATAGTTATGCACAGCCTTTAACCCGTGGCTGATCCGTGCGCTTTACACATACATGCACTATTTAAGTTGTGCTAAGGAAGGCCTTGGCGCCACCAGAAACGTCTACCACACTGTCTAAGAAGCGTTCGTCTTTCCCTGGAGCCTTCAAGCGCTCTGAAGTGGGTGACCATAACACGCAGGTGCTACCGCGGCCCGTAAATAAACACCCATTTTCACCAGCACTTCTATCGTTCAAGCATGAAAGCAGAACATATTTCTATGTTATATTTCCGTTTGTACCCAACCTCACACCCCGAAAAGCATAAAATGTAATCAGCTCCTTCCACACACGTCAATTCACACAAGAATTGCAATTCGGATCACCTCTCCAACCAAAAGCACAAAATGTGAACATTTTAATTAAAATGCGGAATGACTTCCGGTTCTCTGCTATTGACTTAGCTCGGCCTCACTCCAGTACATGCCACGTGGCTCCCCGGCTCTCCAAACTGGTGAGAAATGCACCCGGCAAACGAGGCGGAGGCAAAAACCTACATGACCTGAAAGCAATCATTGGCAGCTGCAACAATGCCGCATTGATTAAGAGGCAGGAATTATACACATGTACGATAATTGCAGTCACAATTACTTGGTACGACCCCTCCCCCAATGTGAGTCCGCGCTAAGGCCCAAGCTCTGTACGCACAAACAAACTCCCCCCTGCAAAAGGGAGCCGTCCGTGGTCATACTTCTTATTACTCTCGACCTCATTCAAGCTGACCATGCCCATGAATCATGCTCGTACCGCAATCACAAAAGGTAATTAAAACCAAACCAATCAAGCCCCCATAGAAGTCCAAGGCGAGGCACCAGCAAACCACATTTCAAACCTATTTGGCTAGTGTTCTTGAACTATCCCAGAATATGCAATTTTACACGCATTCCCTGGACCTGTGGCGACGTGGCTTCCTTCCGCACTATCCTAAAACAATGCTGAGAGTGGGCACAATAAAGAGAAGAGGTCGTGGACAAAAGCACTCTCTGCGGATTTATTTTATTCTGTGACTCCATATACACATTGTGTTCAGCCGCTCTCTTCTGCTTCTAATTAGAACAACAATGAACATTACGATCCTGTAATCATCCAGGACGGGACAGGTGGCCGCAAAACTGAAAGCTGCTCATTCATTTATTTTCTCAAACTAAGCCTTCCACGATTATCTATCCAACTGTCCTCCTACAGGAAATTGCAATCACAGCTCTTAATGATGCCAGAGTTTTTCACACAGCTCATCCACATTTCAGAATCAGGCTCGACTTATAAGAACATCTCTCTGCCTCCGCGTGAGCACTTCCGGTATTTCTGGTTCAAAGTGAACAATAGACAGACTCAAACCGCCGTTCGCGCTCCTCGCTTCCTCCCGCTCTGTGCCCCCCCAACGCAACGCCCGCAAGCTGAACACAAGACCCTCAGACCAACCCTCACCGCAAACTGAACACAAGACCCTCGACTAACACTCACCGCAAAAACCCGACGAGGGAATACCCAACGCTAGACCAGCAAGGCCGGCAGGCGCACGCTGGGCACACACGGAACAACAGCACAGAGCAGCCCAGGAAACGCGGCAGGAAAAGACCGAGCAATGTTAGCTGCGCCAGTTATAGGTCCCGTGAGTCCGCCTCCCTCTTGCCCAGTGTCGCCACCCATTGGTCGTTTGGAAAAGGGGCGGCTCCAGGGCCGGCGCGCTATCGTTCTGCTCGCGCGGCATGTGGTACTAAGACGCTGTCTCGCTTTAGCTCCCCTTCGCGTCGCGCGGCCAGCGGCAAAGGTGGTGCACTGACTGTGCCCTTCCTTAAAGCAGCCATCAGGGGGGCAGAGAGGGGGTACTGTGGACCTGTGCATAAAACCCTGTGCAGCCGAGTGCTGTCACTCACTGCACCCACCTGCAAGATTATCTTTCCCCTCTTGAAAGTGCGGGCATCATGCCACCTAACTGTGAAACACAGAGCAACTTTGATGCACCCATTCCGTATTTCACTTGAATGCGCTGCCCCCAGGGAAACGAGTTTGCACCTGCCCTGGGGGCAGAACTTTCTGCAAAATAGGGCGCGCGTTCCATTTTGAATGCTGAGCTGTGGTGCAAACAGGGAAAGTGAGCTGTATATGTCCCTGGTAAACAACGTGTTTGGCTCTAAGTGGAGTCAGTAGATGTAAAGGAGTTGGGCTCATAAATGTGAACAAGGCAAGACCACTATAGGATGGACACCTGGGAGGGGATTTACTAACATTTTCCATCAGGTTTACATCACAAATGTGATGAAAACCAGCGTAAAGTGTTGTATTGGGATTCACTTTATAATGCACACTTGGCATAATGTGAAGCCTTGGTTACTGGACTGCATGAAAATTATTAAATCCGGCCCCAATTGTAGAGATCAATCAGAGCAGCTCTGACCTACTATGTAAGTTTTCAGCCCGACCATGGCCCCCAGCTTATATTTTAATCTTCTGATTATTCATTTGTGAATCACAGGTCCAAATTCTGGGAGAAAGTAAAACATGTTCAGACGCAATCATTGTCTACACTTGTGTGTTAGAACAGCATTCCGAATTAATAATGGCGGTACATTCCTAATACTACTTTGAGAGCGATCACTGGGCATATGGTAAGTTGGATACGGCAATGGGGACAGTTATGCACCCCAATGTTGCTAAACATAGGCAGATGAGGCCTGAGGGTACGATGAAGAGGGGACATCTATCCTTCTAAAGTAGGAGACACTTTGTAATTGGGTTGATCAGGAAATACATATCCTGTCAAAAAGATAATAACATTTGACGACACAATAAAAGCAGGAAAAACTTTGGGTCTTCCAGTAGGGTTTAGCAAACTAATAACAACTTTTCAGATCCTCCATGATTTGACCTTGAAATGAGTACATTGTTTAGCTGAAATCATCAGAAGTAGATGATCAGTCTGAGCAGCCCAGGAATTCAAGGATTTAAGGATAAAGTTCGTAAGTACAAGTTTAAGAAATGCAAACTGTAAAAACAAAGATTGTGCAAGATGGTGTCCATTATTAGTCAAGAATGCAACAAATTGTTTTGGCTGATAATTGCTACTGGTTGTGATGGTAAGAGGAACAAAACAGGGTAATGCAGGGATCCCTCTGGATGATTAGGTTAGGTCTATTTTAAGTAGCTCCTTATGTTGCACCAGATGCCACTTCTGAAGAGGATCTTAGCAGAGAGATTATCCTGGGTCCTAAGAATCCTACAAGTTGTATACTGAACAAGATTGTCCACATTATCGTAAAAGCAGTAGGTATATAGTTGAGTGCCGATCATTGCATCATTATTGTATATAATTCTTAAAACAGCCCGGTCCCTAAAACATGGAACCATGCAGGGCTAATCCCATTACACAAAAATGATTATTTAACCTACATACAGTTTTCTCCTGCTATCAGTGTTTTGTCCATCTGCTAAAATATTCAGCAAAGTTATCTGGAGCTATTTGATGGAACGGATAGATCAACGAAAATCCTTTTAAACGATCTAACTGTTCCTGGTACAGGTGTTCACATTGTGCAATGTAGCACCTCTTACAATGTTGGTCTCTAATGCTGTTCATGGAGGAGCCAGAGCGCTCTACTCCCCTTTTTGGCACTTTTGCATGGTGCTTGACACGGTGAAGAGAGCCAAAATGTCAGAGAAAATGTTAGATTAGAGAGCACCGAGGTGGAGCTATAGAGGAACTCATGGGCTGAACTGAGTTTCATAGAGCTATACAGTGACATGTGAATCGTACTGAGGGTCATAGAACTATACAGTGACACGTGAGCTGTGCTGAGGGTCATAGAACTATATGGTGACACGTGGGTAGTATTGAGGGCATTATAAATGTATACAGTAACCCGTGGGCTATACTGAGGGTCATAGACAGGCCCGGACTGGCCGATGCGGGCACCGGGCAATCCCCCGGTGGGCCGCACGCTTGGGGGCCGGTTTGGGGCCCCTGGGGGCCATTTTTGTTACAGGGCCGTTTTTGCAGCATAGCATAGCTGCAAAAACGGCCCTGTAACAAAATCGTCCGAAAACCGGCCCTGGCAAAGAGCGCGGCCGCCCCCCATCCCCCCGGGTGGAGGGGAGGGGGGGCCGGCCGAGCACTTTGCCAGGGCCGGTTTTGGTTCCCAGTCCGGCCCTGGTCATAGAACTACACAGTGACACGTAGGCTGTACTAAGGTTCACTGGCACAAAAGTTCACTGATAGAATACCGATGTTAAAAATATTGATGTTCAAAATATCGGAAAAAATATATAGTCTACAAAAATATTGACTCACATACCTACACAGGTAAGTACAAAAATATTGATGTAAAAAATGTAGATGTAAGAAATATTGATTTAAATATATATATAAAAAATAATATATATTTCATATATTTAAGATTAACTTTAACAAAATAAATTCTATTTAATATACATTTAAAAAAAATATTACAAATAAACTTAATTTAAAAAATAAACACAAACATATTAATGTATACTTAATATAGTTACTGCTTTCGAATTGGACTGACGGACATAAGCACACATTGAGTGACACAACTCATGCACATTTGTGGCTTATTAAGTTTAATGTGATCTATATAATTATTATGAATTTTCTATGTGTATTTAACATGGTAACTGCCTCTATCATCACATCACGGGTTGCGCCTATTCGCGTATTACGCGTATTATATGTACAATAATAATGTGTTTTGGAATTGTGCATTTTGTTGAACACAAATTGAATTCTAAGGTTTTAATGTACTAACCTTGGCAAATAATCATTGATTTTGTATATTAACAAATAGGTTTTATGTTATCAATATAAGAAGTGCATTTTGCCATTTTCCAACATGGCGGCCCGCATTTACTTTGGGTACTAGGCTACTACAGTCCCCTTTTCATGTTTACAACTTCACATGTGATTCTCTCAATTGCCGAATGCTTTATTAACACGGTTGTGAGCACTATTCCATTTGACGTGAACAAGGCTTCTGGTAAGCAGAAACATGTTTTTTGGAATAAACACCCTTGTAATATGAGCTGATGTGTGCACATTGACTGAGAGCGTACTGAAGTGCTTTTACGTAGAAGGAATTATTACCGGCCTGCTCCGCCGGTGGCGTACGCCAATTCCCTCGGGGCAGCAGGAAGTCAGAAGGAGCGTTGTTCAGAAAACATATATATATATATATATATATATATATATATATATATATATATATATATATATATATATATATATATATATATTTACTTTAAAATCATAAACTATTATCTTTTATTTTAAAACTTTAAAAATATATAAAATAAAATACATATATATATAAATAATTTAAAATATAGAAAAAAAATCCTAGAACAAATTAAAACTTTAAACTATGAAAAAATAATTAAACTTAAATTGCTCAATACAATCAGTGCAACAGTAGGAAAAGTGTTGGATAGCAAAATAATTAAATTTACTGTTCCAACTCCAGTGAGTGCAACGGTAAGGAAAGTGTTGGATAGTGGAGGGGTAAAAATTACTATTCCCACTCTAGTGAGAGCAATAGAAGGGAAAGTGTTGGATAGCGGAGGGTAAAAAATTATTATTCCCACTCCAGTGAGTGCAACAGTAGGGAAAGTGTTGGATAGCGGAGGGGTAAAAATTACTAATCCCACTGCAGTAAGAACAACAGTAGGGAATGTGTTAGTTAGAGGAAGGGCAACAATTGCTATACTCAATCCACTGAGTGCAACTGTAGAGAAAGTGCTGGATAGTGGAGGGGTAAACATTACTAGTCCCACTCCAGTGAGTGCAACAGTAGGGAAAGTACTGGATAGTGGAAGGGTAAATATTACTATTCCAACTCTAGTGAGTGCAACAGTAGGGAAAGTGTTGGATAGCGGAGGGGTACAATTTACTATTCCCACTCCAGTGAGAGCAACAGTAGGGAAAGTGTTGGATAGTGGAGGGGCAAAAATTACTATTCCCACTCCAAAGACTGCAACAGTAGGGAAAATGTTGGATAGCGGAAGGGGAAAAATTAGTATTCCCACTCCACTGAATGCATCAGTAGGATAAGTGTTGGATTGCGGAGGAGTAAAAAAATGTATTCCTACTTTAGTGAGTACAACAGCAGGGAAAGTGTTGGATAGTGGAGGGGTAAAAATTACTATTCCAACTCCAGTGAGTGCAACAGTTGGGTAAGTGCAGGATAGCGACAGATATAAATTACTATTCCCACTCCAGTGAGTGCAACTGCAACAGTAGGGAAAGTGCTGGATAGCGGAGAGGTAAAATTATTATTCCCACTCCAGTGAATGCAACAGTAGGGAAAATGTTGGATACACACTCAAACACTTAGAATATTTTGTAAAAAATGTAAAATATTAAACATATAAAAAGAGCACATATTATAATACTATTTACATATAACAAAAACCTACAAATATTATATAAATATAATAATAAATATATTTACAAAAACATTTTTTTTTAAACTAGAAAATATTTGCAAACAAAAAAAATAATTAAAAGATAAATGTATTTATTTTATGGCCTACCCTATAACACCAATAACAAAACTCTTTTAATTAAATGTATAACAACATTTTTAATTAAATGTGTTTACACAATTAAGATAATCAATAATGAGTTAATAAAATATTATTAATAAAACTAATAAACATTAATTAACTACACACACTTTAACACTATATTATTTATTTTATTTATTTATTTTTGATATTTATAAAGCGTAGCATATACCCTCGGGCGTCTTGGCGCTAATAAAACCAGTTATTTGTGATGAGAAGCGTGGGGGAGGATCAATCATTGATTGAACAGCCAAGTTTTTAGGAGCTTGCGGAAGTGAAGGAGGGAGGGGCTCTGCCTAATGTTTAGGGGTAGAGTATTCCAGAGCTTTGGGGCTGCCACCAGAAAGCGTCGATCACCCCAAGATACCGTCTTTGTACGAGGAATGACCAGTATTATCCACAACACACACCTACATTAAATTGTAAAAAAATAAAACACAATTTAAGCTTATTTTAAAATTAAAATTACTATTAACAGCTAATAACTAAATAATGAAAATGTATTTAATACCCACCCTTTACCCCTTTAAAAGCAAAACAACACATAAAAAATAAAACAATGACCCGAAATAAATATCAAATAATTAACATGAATTAACAACTATATATAATTAATTAAACACAAATTACTTCTCACCCTTTACTCTTATAAACACCACAACCATACCATAATTAATTACCAATGAATGTATTAAAAATAACTAACAACCAATTATTAATTCATCAATTAAAAATAAATTACTTCCGACCCTTTAGACCTATAAAAACCACAACACCCACCTAAAGTTAATTACACAAGTACCAAAACTAATTACAAATTATGTAAAATTAATTAACAACCAATTATAAATTCCTAAATTAAAAATAAATTACTGCCTACCCTTTACACCTATAAACACCAAAACACACACCTAAAATGAATAACAAAATAACCAAAATGAATAACCAATTAATTAATTAAAATCAATTAACCAATTATTAATTAATAATACATTACTTTACACATTTAACACTATAACATTGCAATTAAACAAATATTAATAAATAAAAATATAAATGAACCCATTCGAAACGTCGGACGTCCCCTGGCCGTCTGAGGTCACAGTGGGCGTGTGCGGAGGACGGCCGGGGGCCGTTCGAAACAATCCCACTCATTAAATCACCCGCACCGGGGCGGAATTCGCGCCGCGGTCAACGGTTTAATAACTACTATGTATTTCGCATATATTAAAAATACAAACAATTCTTATACAAAAAAAGACACCACATACATATAAAATATGTACTAAAATACATAACAATAATAAAAAATTATATTTTTCACAACTATATTTTCCTAACTATATTAAACACTTTGATATTTTTAAAATCAATATTACTTCCCTTAAGTCGATATTCTTGACCATGATATTCCTGCTGTCGATATTTCTGACCCACGATATTAATGACTCGATATTTGTGCAACTCAATTTTTTGTTCTCAATATTATGTCTCTGCACCGGAACAAAGATATGGTTGCCACCCATCTTCAGTCATTTAAGTGTAAAACCGGGCTGCATGGGCGCCCCTACTGTAAAATATCTATTTAAGTGATCTTGTTGAAAGCGCGGTGGGTCAGATTCCTCCTGAAACTGAATAGCAAGCACGTTGGATCACTGTTATATACGGATGGATTTGTTTTAATGGATGGGACACTGCTTGGTGTACAGTGGGGTCAATGATTTTACAAATGCTTCTCTGAGAAAAAGAAACTAATCATCATCTTGTTGAAAACAAAGGTACTCTGCTTTGCCTTTGCTGAAGGCTAAGCAGCTGAGTGCACCCAAGTAGGATTTGAACCTGTGACCCTGAGGTCAAACACAAATAATTGGAGTGGATATATTAGTGAAATGAGTCACCATACCCAGCTGAACATCAAGCTGAAGTTGTTGCTGCATATTAATATCTGGGCATGACCAGGACCAGTATGGATCCCAATGTTTGACGTCAAGAGGCAATCAGTGGTTGCTATTGCTGGGGCACTCAGTAGATGTAACAACAGCAATGGTGGCTAATATGTTCTAGTATACAGGAATGCATATCTGGCTACGGGTTTATCTGTTTCCATGTATGGGTGGGTAAGGGGCAAAATGTTTTCCCTTTTGCAATATCGATCTTGATGCACTCGAGGTGCCAGTGTTGAGGTGGGTGCTAGGCGAATGCAATTAGGTCTTATTTGAGGCAATTGGACTGAAACTATCTATTAAATCCACATGGAATTTATTTTTGTGCCGCCTATTGAGACAGGCAGCGTGTGTGCCTCTCAGGCAGCACCTGATATGCTTTTACTTTTATTAAAAGCAATGCAGACGAGTTTGAGGAAATCAATAAATCACAGAGTTGTGATTCATGGTGGAACTCCTTGGCTTAAGCACAACTTTTTATAGTCAATGTTTGCCAAATAAGTAATTTAAAGCCCATGTGACTGCCAGTATACACAAAGGGCCTCCTTTATGAGGTTTTGACGTAGGGCAGCATGCAATTAGTCTTGATGCGCTGCCCTGGGTCAAAACCAAAGAGCAGGAATGCGTTGTATATGATTCAGCGCATTCCTGTCCTTTCCCCCAGCACCGGTGCATAATCAGCTGCCGTGCGCCACAGGTACATGTGTTTTGCGGGGATGGTTGATTTTGTGCAGGAAGGGACACTTTCCTGCACAAAATCAATGAATTCAGGCGATTTCCTTTTTCTAATTGTGCTGCTGAGTGCAGCACACATAGAAAAAGGAAAGCATGAGGCAAAATGAAAACATTTCTCCTTGTTGCACCTCCCTAACGCCCCCCTGAGGTGGCGTTAGTTTCTGACGCATTCCCAGGTTTACGATGCCTTGTAAATCTGGGAATGTGTCAGGTTCAATGGGTGTTTTGTGGGAACACCCACATCAACACACATGGAACGCCCCTTTCATGCAGTGTTCTGTATTTATAAGGCCATGAAAAGCCATGTAAAGTGACTTTACGTGGCCTTGTAAATATGCAGTGGCACATTGCGCCACCGGAATGTCAAAAAAGTGCCGGTATGGCCTCATAAATAAGGCCCAAAGGTTCCAGAATCTCAGATCTGTCTTCCGTGCAAAGCCAGTCCACTTTTTCTGCCTCCTTTTTGCTCAGCCAATCATGGGCTAAGCCTTCTTCAACCATACCTCCAATTCTGATGCGTAATCTTTCAGTGGGGTCTTCCTTGAGGATCCTGTAATTATGCTCGTCAGATAATAAGCGCATACATTCTGTGTTGTAAGCCTCTAGAGTTTGCAGAACAATTGCACCACCCTTATCAGCCAGTTTTATGACAAGCTCTTTATTGTTGGTCAATTCTCTAAGGGCTTTGTGTTCATTACCGCTGGTGTTGTGGAAAGAGTTCTTATCCTTCACGTTAAGTTTGTTAACTTCTGTAATGACTGCTTTTTCAAAAGTCAGAATTTCTACTGGTATTGTAGAGTCAGGAGGAGTGAAGGTTGACTTCAATTTTAGACCGGTGTCTGTTCTGTCATCGGGCAGTGGTTTGTCTTTGAAAAAAACCTGTAGCTTCAATTTGCGAATGAAGTCCTGCAGTTCCATATTTAACTTAAAGGTGTCTGGTTTTTGGGTTGGTACAAAACCTAGTCCTTTGTTCAATACACTTTTTTGTGTTACTGTGAGCGGCCAGGGTGTAAGGTTGACCACTAGGTCCCTCTCTTGCTCGTTGATGGTTGGTTCGGGAGGGATCCGGTCATGCTCCTGGTTGTCCGTGGGTTGGGTGGATCTTGATCGTCCCATGTCACGATGTTGCCCTTCCGGTTGCGTCCCCGGGTGGTTTGGCGTGTGCCTAAAAAAGGCTGTTGTTGGCCATAATAACCTTCGTTGTAATCAGTATTCCATTGAGGATAATTTGGTACTCCTGATGGTGGTCCAAATTGAAAAGGGTTGAATTGGGGTGGGCCCATGTATTGAGGATATTGGGAGTGTGGTTGGTAGCCTCTCCATCCCCTTTGTTTGGGGAATTGTTGTCTCCTTTGTCTCCACCCTCCTCCCCGTTGTCTGGATCCTCTGGTACTGCTCGAGTTTGATCCTGAGGACCCATTATCCGAGATGTCACTGTCAGCATCGCTGTATGAGCTTTTAGCGACATAGTCCGGTTTGGTGTAGGGATACGCACTTTCTGGTGTGAATTTTGCTATGTCTTTGGTTAATTTATTATTCTTGCTCTGTTTTAAGGTAAACTCAAAGTCTGTCATTTGTTGGTTTAGTTCATCCAGTCTGATTTTTAGGTCTGCTGGAGAGATATATGTGTTGAGTTGTACCTCTATTTTATTGATCTTAATCTTCAATTCTTGTGTTATTCTGGCAGCAGTTTTGACTATTAGCACTAGCCAGTCTCTTGAGCAGTGCCAGGATATCAATGACCATTCCTTTTTGAAGACTAGGTCGTTTTGGAAGATGAGTGGTTCGTTTTTTACGATTAAGCCTGGTGGCGCCATTTTGTTGCACAGGTATTCTGTCATAAATAGGCCATGGAGGGCTGCTTTTATTTGGTTGCGTCTGAGGTTTAACAGCTCATTCCAATCATTAATGTTGGGACCAGTTTCTGAGTTACTCAAACCCTCAAAGGGATTTATGGCTGATAGTATCTTGTCAATTTCGTCCTCTCCAAAAGTGAGGCCGTGTTCGACTTCCATATTGAAGGACCGCTGGCTTCTTTTAACTATGGTGTGTGTCACTATGTATGTGTGATGTGTCAGGAGAAAAAACTCCCGCAGCTCTGCGCTGTCTAGATAAATATTAACAACAGGGGGGAGGTAGAGTATAGAGATAGGATTCTCACTCCACGGGCACTGTTAATTAAACAACAAGAATCCTACTCAAGGAGAAGAGGATGGAGTGTCAACCACAAAGATGGGGGGACACTCAGTGTTTTGTAAAATACCCCTCACACACCAACAGGCCCCTTGGTGTCATGCTTCATCATCGGGGTCTTCGCACCCCACTAGAGGGATGCGGCGTGCTGCGACCTGCGACTACGTGGGAGCACTGTCAGAGTAGACTATGTGTGGTGTGTGTAAGGTGCAAGTGATGGGGTATACACAAAAGTGAGTGGTGGGGTATGGTGAGGGTTAAAAAATACCTGGCTCGTAGGTTATAGAGAGAAAAATTTATTCAAAACCTCGTGCTGGTATTAGTAAAAGAAGTGCAATATGAGGTTAGTTGTCAACATTATGGACATTACCTCTGGTGTGCGTCGACATGTTTCGGAACTGGTGTTCCTTCTTCAGGACGGGGGCACAACTTCCCCACCTTACTCGCGTATTTTTATAGAAAAAGATTTTTTTCAGGGTGTATAGGTAAAAATAGAAAAGTGAAAATATTTACAGTGTAATAAGGCTATAGTGTGCCTACAGCGGTATCAGGTCTATGCAGTTGCATGACCTAAAAAAGAAAAGGAAAATGAATCAATTTGGTTGCCATAGTAGGCTGGCTCAGACAGGTGCAGTCACCTGGGGCCCCATATGGTATGTACTCCTGAAAGGAAAAGGGACAGACACAACACATAACATAGATAACACACATACGTTTGAAGTGGTTCTGTGGAAATACTCATTAATTTGTATTTTCTTGCTTCATGAGCATTTCCAGAACATACTGGTCCATACCAGACCTCAGCAGAATCTGACCAGCAGACAGACCACTATCGGACTCCAAGGACACTTTCCATGTGGTAATTGTAGCAGCTGCCATCTGACTCACAAAAGCAATGCCCTGACCTTCAGAAATGGAACAACCTGGGAACAAAGGCAATTCACGAATTGCAATACAAGAAATGTTGTCTACTTGATAACGTGCCCATGTGGCCTGGAGTATGTAGGCATGACCACTAGACCTGTGAAAGTAAGAATGGGCGAACACAAGAGCAACATACGTTGTAAAAAAACAGCTACAAAAATGGCGTCACATTTCTTAGAAAACCAACATTGTGTCAATGATTTGAGATGGACTATAATTGAACGTCTACCATCTGAAACTGGTCTGCTGCAAAAGGAACAACAATGGGTTTTCCGTCTTAATACCGACACCGACGGCCTCAACGATGCCATCCCATGGGGCCATCTGTCAAGTATGAATTAAACTGTAATACTGTAAACCAAAGGGTTTCGGACAGTACACGTGGTGATCACAAAACAATACTCACAGACATGTCCCACCAATGAGCATCAGGGACACCTCCTGACAATCCCCTAAAAAACTGCCCCTTCCCAAATTACCATTTCACTTTTTTCAGTTTTGACCATAATTCATGTTACTCAGTTATCACTCCTTTTTCTGAGTAGCACCACTGAAACAAAATACTGGTGCAAAATTAGATATTCTATGCCATTAGGCATTTATATACCTTGGAAACTAAATCAAGACCAAAAATGGAATCGTAAAGCAGTGCATTCCACCTCTATACACAGAGAAAGAATCCCCATGTGCGCATAAACAATGTCAAGATGTACCAGACACGCACATGCGCTGATACAACCACGAGGGACCCGTAGATGTTAAATGCGCAGGCGCAAAGCCTAATGGCCACGCGCTAACCTATCACGCATACGCGCAGTATGCACCCGGCCTTTCAGAAAGGAGGCGTTTATTCCAACCGGATAATTGACATCACATCGCGCATGCGCTAAGCACTAATCTATGACACATGCGCAAATTATACGCCCGGCACTTTGGATACGAGACCGCGTTTCCAATAGGCGCACAATCGGATTTCCCTTATATGGGCAACACCTCACATCCGACAATCAGCGTATTACAGAGCAATCAATTAACACCTCATGACCTCTGGTCGCTAGTCATTACCAGCGGAGCAGCGTTAGGTGGTACAAGGAGGTAATCTCTGGCCGATTCTGTGAGTATTAAATAGGCAAAACAATCAAAGACCACCATGCTTGTCCCAAACTGTGAGTAACAGGATACTGAATTCACTTCTTTATCCACATAGATTACGAATCTATCAACCACCCCTGACGTTCTGGAAATGCTCATGAAGCAAGAAAATACAAATTAATGAGTATGTCCACAGAACCACTTCAAACCTATGTGTGTTATCTATGTTATGTGTTGTGTCTGTCCCTTTTCCTTTACAGGAGTACATACCATTTGGGGCCCCAGGTGGCTGCACCTGTCTGAGCCGGCCTACTATGGCAACCAAATTGATTCATTTTCCTTTTCTTTTTTAGGTCATGCAACTGCATAGACCTGATACCGCTGTAGGCACACTATAGCCTTATTACACTGTAAATATTTTCACTTTGCTATTTTCACCTATACACCCCGAAAAAATTATTTTTCTATAAAAATACGTGAGTAAGGTGGGGAAGTTGTGCCCCCGTCCTGAAGAAGGAACACCAGTTCCGAAACATGTCGACGCACACCAGAGGTAATGTCCATAATGTTGACAACTAACCTCATATTGCACTTCTTTTACTAATACCAGCACAAGGTTTTGAATAAATTTTTCTCTCTATAACCTACGAGCCAGGTATTTTTTAACCCTCACCATACCCCACCACTCACTTTTGTGTATACCCCATCACTTGCACCTTACACACACCACACATAGTCTACTCTGACAGTGCTCCCGCGTAGTCGCAGGTCGCAGCACGCCGCATCCCTCTAGTGGGGTGCGAAGACCCCGATGATAAAGCATGACACCAAGGGACCTGTTGGTGTGTGAGGGGTATTTTACAAAACACTGAGTGTCCCCCCCATCTTTGTGGTTGACACTCCATCCTCTTCTCCTTGAGTAGGATTCTTGTTGTTTAATTAACAGTGCCCGTGGAGTGAGAATCCTATCTCTATACTCTACCTCCCCCCTGTTGTTAATATTTAGCATGGCACGCATGGTCATGTGAAATGAAACAAATCTGTGCATGCCGCGTGTACAGCCCCTGCCCCCTATCAGAACAGAACAGCAACCAAATCCAGCCCACCCATGGTGCCCCAATAAATCAGTGTGTGTGTGTGTCAGAGAGTACTACTGCTGCCGCCAGTGTATGTACTGGGCCTGTGGCCCGCGCCCGACCACCTTCAAGCAACGCGCACACACACACACACACACACACACAGTCAACTGGGCACGCACGCACTCACTGTGAAGTAACCAAGGACATGATGATCACAAGCTAGCAACATACATGAAATGTTATTCTCTTGGACGGCACGACAGGCAGGCAGCCTCAGGGCAGGCAAGGCAGCTAATTAAGATAAGTGTGTTAGTGGTAGTCATCTCACACAAAGCCGCGGCCCGCAACCAGTCATTGTTAACCGCTGTGAGTGACCTACATGAGAACTGAGTATTATTACGGTCAGACTCTGTAAATTTGAAAACACATCAATGTGCATGTGTGACCCACGTGCGAGATGCGTAAACCCAGCCCTGTCAATTAAGTGCTCGTGCTAAGCACCGGCACAAATTAAGCACTGAGATACCCCATTGTAGCAGGTGCTGTTCCTGGCTTGCCTTGCGAAATTTCCGGCTGTGACTGACTTCCCCTGGTCTCAGATGTCACAAAAAAAGTGACAGTAACAGGAAGTAAACATGTCTCTAATTGCCTGCATGTGCCTATGGCAAGCACAGCTCTCACAGCCTGATTGTATTCTACATTCTCCACCGAAAACACCTGCCCCATCCTCTTCATTTGAAATAGAAGGCTTGCTGTTGTCTGATAAGGGTAGAAAAAGGATCAAACCCATCATGTCATTAGTGATCAACAGGTATGAAGCCATTTCTACTACCCACTTGAATCTTGGTGATTTGATGTATTTGGAATAATTAATGCTACAGAAAGGAAATCCAGCCATTACTACCTCATTCATCTTCCTAGTCACAGTCCTTACTCACAGTGAGTGTGCAAAGCAGACTAAAGTTGACCTCGGCATAGGACTGAGATCACATTAAAAGGCTAGGTCCACCATATCCTCAGAACAGAGCAAGAGAATGTAATAAGTATTCCCATTTTAAATTACTTGAAATATGTAAAGGGGCAGGTGGACCTGCACTAGCCAACAGGTCATCTTCTGAATGTGAATGCACTGCCGCTTCCCAACCTTGCTAGGCCTCTGGGGGTAAACTTGAACCCACCACACAGAAAAAAAACTTGGGTGGAGTAGAACGAGAGAAGGCAAATGCCTCCGAGTTGTAAGGGGCAATGACTGCAGATGTGGGCATGGTCCACAAAATAAGGAAATATCCACCTATATCTGTGTCACAATCTCAAAACACATGAAGCTGTAACCACCATCTGTGAAAAAACACCCAATAGAGTAAAAACCCATAAACCTCTCTGTGAGATTTCAACATTTTAGGCACTCCACTAGACTTGAAATTGTTGGTCTGTAAATTTCCTACATGAAAGTAACAAGGGTATATCTTCTGAGACTGAATTTAAGTCTTAGCCATCCATGCCATTTGTTGTAAATATGATTTAGCTTATTTATGGGTTGGTCTTTTCTCTATGTCTTTTAATTGGAACTTTGTCTATGTATTACCCTCTGATGTTCTAAGGGGCATTCTGTGGGAGACAGTTGGAGCTTGGCCAGATGGTGGTTTGTTCTTCTGTTTTCTGTGCTGTGAATAAACTCTTAAGCTTACATCGAAGTCCTTGCCTGCACATCTTAATTCTCTGTACAACATTTTGGCAAAGAGGAACCTGTGAGGAATCTGGCAAGCGGTTTGATGATTACTGGCGCAGCGGACAATTTAAGAAAAACGGAAAACGGAAAGATCACACATCAAGAAAGAATCCTTAGCGTGCTTCGGTTTGTGAAGGATTTAACGGTGAATTACAGATCATTCCATAGTGATTTGGACAACTTTGGATGGTCATGACACTTTAGAAGTATTAAGGTGAGCGTTGAAACTTATTTCGCGCGTGCACAATGTAGGTGCTTTACTCAAAGAGCTTCATCTTCGTTGCTATGTAACTGACGGATTGCGCTATGTCAGTCGGAATATGTAGCAACAGTTGTCATGTCAACGAATCCAGGGAAGTGTGTTCTTAAGGAACTGAAGTCATTACGCGCTATTGAAGCTTCCCCGCGTTTGACTTCTGACCTTGTGACATCGTGACGCTTGAAGCAAGACGTCGGCGGCCATCTTTAGTTTTCTCTTTAAGGTGATGTGAAGCCAATTTCGTACTGCGCATGCACATCGGAAGGTGAAATGAAGCCACTTTCTTACTGCGCAAGATTATACTGCCATTTTCTTTTGTATTTTGTTTTAATTGTGCAAACGGCGAGGCAGTTTTATCGGTGCACAATTCAGAATTAAAAGACATAGTTTGCTGTTTCTTGAAGCAGGCATGTCGAAAGAAGGAAGTAAGAAAATTGTTACCATTATTGTTAATCACGCTTTTGACTGCTTAACGTTTTAAGCCATTCTCTACAAGCGTGTTTCTGTTTTTGTGGTGATTCATTAGCTTGCAATATTTTTTTTTAATTTTTTTTTGTGATTATTTGTCAACAATGTCTCAACAAGTAAATGTGGCCTTGCCTCCTCCATTTCTCTGCGAACCTGGTAATCCGAGTAGAGCGTGGGAAGATTGGATTGTAATGTTTAATAACTACTTAGAGGCGTTAGATGGTGAAGAGGAAAATCTTGTTCTAATTAGATATAAGTTCTACAAGAATAGACAACGTGAAGCGGAAACTATCGACGATTGTGTGGCTCGGTTGCGAGAGCTGTCAGTGAAGTGTAACTTCGGCCAACTGACTGATGAACATATACGTGACCAACTGATTGTTCAGTGTAACACTCGCAAAATACAGGAGAGGCTGTGGGCAGCCAAAAACCCCACTCTAAAAGTTGCTATTGAACTGGCTAAAATAGTAGAGGAATCAGAAAAATGCATGTTAGAGTTGCAGAAAAGTGGCTTAGAGTCAAGTGTAGCAGAAGTATCACATAAATCTGTAAATGGTAGTGATAATAGCGACAATGATAGTGGGGCAGTTGCAATTGTTAGGAAAAAAGGGTATGTTATGCAAAAAAAAAATATGGGTCAGAATCAGAACATGTGGCAAACCAAAGTGTGTTTGAGGTGTGGAAGTAACACCCATAGTTCTGACGCAACGTTCTGCTTTGCAAATAATAAAGAGTGCTTGAAGTGTGGCAGAGTTGGTCACTTTGCAAAAATTAGCAAAAATAAAATGGGTTCCAGAGTGACTGTAGTTAGTGAAGAACATGGCATAAAACGTGATGTAAACAAAATTCTTGTTGTTGAAGACTCTATGATTGGGTCTTGCCTGGATAACAGAGAGAGACTTCCCAAAGCTGACTTTGTTATTGACAGCAAAGGTATAAGTTTAATTGTTGATTGTGGTTCAAAATGGACCATCATTCCTGTGTCTTTACTAACGCAGTTGTGGGGTCATAAGTCTTTATTAACTGATATTTGTCCAACAGGTTATCAGGGCGAAAAGATTAGCTTACTAGGGTATTTCGAGGGTGAAATTCGCTTTAAAAACAGATCCACTCATGGAAATATATATGTTTCAACTGATAGTCCAGCCATTTTAGGTTGGATGCATCAATTTGACCTTCACATTAAGATCAATCCAAGGGCTGATGAATCTGTGTCTGTCGTGGATGATCTTAATATTGAAGACATCCTTCACAGTTTCAAGAATGTGTTCAGGGATGACTTGGGGGAATTACAAGGGTATACTCACAGAATTTTGCTAAAAGATGGTGCCATTCCTGTCCAACATAAAGCCAGAAGGGTTCCGATTGCTGTTAGAAATGAGGTCAAAGAAGTTTTAGAGGAGATGCTTCAAGGTGGTATCATCGAACCTGTTGAGGCATCAGCTTGGATTTCACCCGTTGTTATTTCCCAAAAAACAGATAATAAAATCAGATTTTGTGTGGATTTGAGATCTCCCAATAAGTGTGTTGATGCAGATGTTTTCCCTTTGCCTAATATTAGTGAGCTGGTCTCTTCTTTGAAAGGAGCACATTTTTTTTAGTAAACTGGACATAAAACATGCTTATCACCAGATTCGTCTTCACGATGAGTCTAAGCACCTTACAGCTTTTATTACAGGAGAAGGGACTTTTCAGTTTACTAGATTGCCTTTTGGCCTGATTTCGGCAGCTAGTGTTTTTCAGCGAATGGTGTCAGAGGTTTTTAAGGGCATAGAGAAGGTTGTATATTTCCAGGATGACATATTAATCTTTGGTGATTCAATGGAAGAACATAATAATATTCTCAAACGTGTGTTGTGTAGAATTGATGAGGCTGGCCTTACACTACGGAAGGAAAAGTGTTCATTTTTGTCACAAGAAATTGAATATTTAGGTTTTGCTCTTTCGGCCGAGGGAGTTAAACCTAAGAGGAATTTGCTAGAGGCTATTGAGTTGGCTCCCTCTCCTGTTGATAAGGATCATTTGCGGTCATTTATGGGCCTTATCGAATTTTATTCGAAATTTGTCAAAGACTTTTCCTTTAAAACTGCTCCTTTAAGGGGTTTGTTAAAGAAGGGCGTTACATTTTTGTGGACTTCTGAGCAAGAATTTTGTTTTGTTATGATCAAAAAGGAACTAGCCTCTTCTAAAGTTCTTACTCCTTTTGATATTAAAGTTCTTCCATCTTAATGGTGGATGCAAGCAGCATTGGCTTAGGTGCTGTCTTGTTACAGAGACATGGCTCTGAGAAAAAACAATAGCATTTGCTTCGAGACCCCTAACCTCTTCAGAATGTAACTATTCAGTAATTGAGCGTGAGGCTCTTGCTGCGGTCTGGGGTACGTATTATTTTAGGACCTATTTGTGGGGAAATAGGTTCCTGTTACGCTCAGATCACAAGCCTTTAGTCAATGTTTTGGCTCCTGGTGGTACAGGTAAGGGGTCACCCAGGTTGGCTAGACTGGCTTCACGTCTTCAAGATTTTCAATTTGAATTGCAGTTTGTTCAGGGTTGGAAGAATGTACAAGCAGATTGTTTGTCTCGTCTTCCTGTTCAATGTAGTGGCTTGGTTGAATCTCAGGATGATTGAGCTATAGCTTTTATGGATGATGTTCTTTTCCTGAGTGCATGTTCTTTCACTTGGGATGAGTGGTCATTGGGCATGGAGAATGATTTGATTCTAAGGAGCGTTATTGATCTTATCAAAAAAGGGTCCAGGAGAGAAAGCACCATTGAACCCTCTGTCCGTCCTTTCATCAAAATACTGGATGAGTTATCTCTTTCTAACAACAATGTGCTGATGAGGGGTGACAGGTTCATTCCTCCTTCTTCATTGAGGCACAAGATACTTTCTTTGGCAAATGAAGGGCACCTTGGCCAGTCGTTTACCCAACGTAGGGTAAAAGAAATTTTTTGGTGGCCATCTATTGATGCGGGTGCTGTAAAATGTGTGGTGCAGTGCAGTTTTTGCAAAGAGGGAGAAAAAAGGTTAAAAATTGTGGGTTCCCAAGATATTGGTGAAATTTCCTATCTCGATCAGCCATGGCATACAATTTGTTTGGCCTTTATTGGTCCCATGGATGAATTACCTTTCAATCAACGTTTCGCAATTGTGGTCATAGATTGTTATTCTAAATGGCTAACAGTGGGTTTTGTAAGGGAAATTACTACTGATACCACAATTAACTTTCTAAAAAGTGTTTTTGTAGATGAAGGCTTTCCTTCATTCTTAATAACTGATAACGGAACACAGTTAACTTGGAACAAAATGAATGTGTTTTTGCAAAGTTGTGGGGTAAGTCATCGCAGAACTAGCCTATACAATCCTAGAGGAAATGGTATGTGCGAGAGAGTCAATAGACTTGTGAAGATGTCATGTGAGTTTGGATGTTTTTCTGATGATAGAGTTCAGGAACTTGTGTGGGCCTATCGCTCTACTCCTCACAAACAAGATGAGAAATCTCCGTTTGAGTTGATGCGAGGGCGTCCTCCTGTCATGAAATTGATACCATCTTGGTTGAAAAATCTTAATGTGAATCTTTCCTCCAAAGTTACCAGTGACAGTGTTTCTTTACCAATTGCTGTGGGGGATTTTGTCAAAGTTAAACCAGGAAGGTTTTCTAAAGGGCTAAAGAAGTTTAGAGGTCCTTTTTCTGTTAAGCAAGTTTTTCCTCATTTTATTGAGAATGAGGAGAAATGGAATTTTTCGAAGGGTTGCACTGTATCGAAGAAATTATGATGTTGTACCTGGAAATTCTGTTTATAACCCTTGTGTTAGCAATAATGGATATATGCTTTCTACCCAAGTCGTTTAGAATGATCCTTTGCAGTCTGCTGCAAGGAGGGAAGTGGGTAGTGGTGATGCTTCTGGTTGTGAAACTTCTCAAAGTGTTGGTTCTTCTACTCATGACTATGTTTCTAACCATGACAATGCTATCAGTATAAATATGAGAACAATTGTGAGAAGTTCCCGCTCCCGTCATCCACCTGCTTACTTGGGTGATTATATTTGTTAATCGTTTTGTTTTCTTGTTTTTATTTTATTGATTTATGGGAGGGAGATGTGTTGTAAATATGATTTCGCTTATTTATGGGTTGGTCTTTTCCCTATGTCTTTTAATTGGAACTTTGTCTATGTATTACCCTCTGATGTTCTAATGGGCATTCTGTGGGAGACAGTTGGAGCTTGGCCAGATGGTGGTTTGTTCTTCTGTTTTCTGTGCTGTGAATAAACTCTTAAGCTTACATCGAAGTACCTGCCTGCACATTTAAATTCTCTGTACAACACCATTCCACACTCTTGCAGCTCCGGCACACCACCCCCTGATCAAAGGTAGTTTCTACCATGAATGCTTTGTGAATGCTATCACAATAACATTTCAGAAATAACATCTAGTTAACAGCTTTGATCCACGAAGGATGCCTATATGGATCTAACAACTGCCACTCCATGTAGAGGGGTATTCATTCACCACTCCTGCCACTGAAGCCGGCTGGAATGCCAGAAACCGGTCCTCGGAAGCTTGTTTCCGTTCCAGGGAAGACATGGCTTGGCAGTTCGGGCTGGACTGTTCCCATGAGGCACAGGGTCAGACTGATTTGCATATAGATAGCCATGTCTGAACTGGGGTGGCAGAGTGGGCTAAAGAACGGTGATGGATTAAACTCAGATCTTTTGACTGGGTGTGAGTGTTTGATTGATTCAGATGCTCCGTCCATCACCACCCCCTTTTGTACCGCTTCAGGCAGATACCTCAGCACAAACTATTGGTTGGCAATAAGTCAAAACATACACCACACCAGTGGAAATCACAAGCCCTAGACCTGAGCTGAAAATAAAATGGTAATAAAGTTTATTTATTACCATTTTACTTTTTAGCAACCAACCCCTACCAAACTAGGGGCATCATTTTGTCCCCCCCGCCACCGTATCGGTATGCGGGCCGTCTGCCAGGGTTGCGGCGGTCCCACCTTACTCATTAGGATGCCCCGGCCACACTGGTGGGCGCATCCCGCATTTCTTACATTGCGGCGGGCGGTGCTGTCAGCAGCACCCGCAGCAATGTAAGAAATGCATGTCGTGAATTTGCATGCTCAACGTGACAGGCACCGCCCGGTGCCTGCCACCTTGTGCATGCAAATGCAGAGGGTATCATAGGTACCCCCCCAACACCAAGGGTTCGCGCCACAAGCCCCGACAAACAAAGACCTCATGCCCTTTCCATGGCGGCACGCCGCCATGGAAAGGCTGATATCCGCCATCATCCTAATATGGATGGTGGTGTCTTGCAGACACCGCCACCATATTAAACATGTTTTCCGCCTGGTCGATGAGTGGACCGGCAGAAAAGTGGCGGACGGTCTTTCTGTCCACAGTGGACCACCCCAGCCACCCTAATATGGCGGGAGGTCTTTTAGGTATGGCTGGCGGGCGGATTGCCTCCGCCCGGTCAGCTGTGGCTACCGCCGGCCCGGCAGAGGCGACCCGCCCGACATCCTAATGGGGCTGTAAGTGTCAGGATGGGCCAGTGCTGATGAGTGGCAGCAGCAGGGAGCTATGTGCTTTAAAATTCGCATGTCTCTTTGTCCGCCCATGCTGCGACGGCCAGCAAGACATGTGCATTTTTAAAATCTCTAAACTAGCCATCTTAGACATCTAGGTTAGAGAAAGTGCAGGCCTCCAGTGCTCTTGAGAATGCGTGAGGCCACTCTCTCCAATCCTGCAGCTGCTCTCATGCTGGTGAGGGCAGCACCAGGAATGGTTGAAGGATTTTTACTTTTTTTGTGTCACCCGCCTCACCACCATAAGTACATGCCAGCGGCCACTGGCTTTCGCAGTACTTAACATGTAAATATAGTAGTATTTGTATAGCGCACCGAATCGACCCCCGAAGGGGTATCTCAGGCGCGTGTACGCATACCACTGTGGAACCCTTCCTGGCTTTTCCCTGTGAAGTGCCCACACCTGGGCACCTCCAAGGTGAAGCCAGGCATCCTAGCGTTGTTGGGCCCGTTGTGGAGATTAAGCAAGCTATTGCCCAGAGTTGCAGAGTGGGACCCATGATTAGAATAGGCACCAAGGCGAGAATGATCAGGTCTGCGGAAATTGAGCCCAAGACCCACCGAGGCGAGAATTGAACCCTGGTCCCAGGCTAGACATCTACATCAGGGTCTGCCGCTCTAACCATTGAGCCTCACTTCTCCACAAGTGTCAACACCCACGATATGCAGAAAATACACTTAACAAAATTACTTGAAGGGGAAATGAGATGCAGGAATTGGGGGCCATACACAATACTAATTAAAGGTTATGTGAGATTAAGCACTGGGGGGCTCCACACAGTAAGGCTAAAGCTGACAAAGTGTCTCACCCATAATTGCTGTTACAAACACTGACAGCTAATATTCACATGTTAGATATCCAGGGAAAGGCAGTCCGTGGTGATGATATATTTGGTGAGGTTATAAAAAATAACATGAAGACTATAAAACAACACCTAGGTTGTCATAGAGACCACGATCACCAGCAATCATACAGGAACACGGAATCTGGTAACAGCAAGAGTGGAGAACTAAACACATCCATAATAGAAAAGGACACAGGAGAACTAAGTAGTGTTCAACCTGAAAACATGGAAAATAAAGGAAACCCTTGGCAGAAATTTAAGGCTCGATTAGGATGGCGGTGAATCCGCGGTGAATCAGCATCCTCCGGGCCGGTGGAAGCCACCACCGGCCCGGAGGATGCGGATTCACCGCCAGATCAGGATGACGGTAGGATCAGCGGCGGACGGCAGGTCCGTCCGCCGCTGATCCGCGGAGTGTAGCCTGCTATTTGGTGGTGGTGTCTGCAAGACACCGCCATCCAAATTAGGAAGCATGTGTAAACATGCTTTTCCGCTGCGGTTTTTCCGCCGTGGAAAATCATGTGGACCTTTGATTTTGGGGGGCCCTTGAGGGCCCCAAGGGTGAAGGGCGCGTGGGGGTGCACATGGGGGGTACCTATGGTACCCCCCTGCATTTGCATGCACAAAGTGGCAGGCACTGCGCGGTGCCTGCCGCTTTGTGCATGTGTGGGCGTGGGTGAAGGGACAACCCTGACACCAGGTGTTGCAGGCAAAGAAGGTTTTATTTTCAAAGTGCTTTTGTACACAAATGTCTTTCTCCTCCTCTGGGTCAGGCGGTCTCGGGGGAAGGTGCTGGGATCCGTGGTTGAGGTTTCCACTGCTTCTTGATGAACGTTGGGGAGGCGTTTAGCGGGACTCCGACCTGCTCCGTCACATAGAAGAGACCAGAAAGAGGGATGCCGTTAAAGTATGCTCTTTCTCAGTTATGCACTTTTTAGGGACCGGGGTAGTGAGGACAGCCTTAGTGTACAGTGCTCTTTCAAGTCGGTGCACGGTGAACGAGGGGTTGGGATTGGAGGTGAGGTACCGGGAAGGGAGCGGGTTGTGGAAGCGGGAAGGAAGATACAAAGGGGAGGAAACAAACAAGGGCTTTTTACACTAATTACACGTGAGCACTCCGGCTCCCCACCCAGGCTGCCCAACGCCGCCGTACCTGTGATAGCCACACTCCTCCCTCGGGAGTGTGGCACGGCGGATCACGGGGTCGTTGGCCTCCTGGCTCTCCTCCTCTCTCCGACTCCATCTCGCCTCCTCGATGTTCCTTTGGGGTCTTTTCCTCCTCGTCACCGTCCTTCTCTCCTCGCTCTATCGTTACTTCTTCCTCCTTCCACTCCTCCGGGGTGTAAACACACCCTCCGTACAGCACATCCTGGCCTTTGACCATTCCGGCGGTGCTGAAGTCCTCAGGGGGCGGTGCCTCCTTCTCTGAAGCAAACGCCCAGTTAAAGGGGCCGCCGTGATCGCCGTACACGTCACTGTCGAACTGATCGTTCCTCCATGGGTCAGACTGGAATGAAGGAGGGGGATCAGGGTCAGAGGGGCACGGACACCACCATTCTCCAGGGGTAAGCCTTCCGACCTCTCCCCTGTTACAGCATGCAAATGCAATGCATGCATTTTTAACATTGCGGCGGATGCTGCTTGAAGCAGCACCCGCCGCAATGTTAAAGATACAGGATGTGACCGCCAGGGTGGCGGTCACATCCTAATTGGCATGGAGGGGCCGCCGCTGCCCTTGCGGACGGTCCCTCCACCTCGGGGGTGACGGACGGACGCAGGTCCGTCCGCCATCCTAATGACCCCCTATAAGTGTTCAAACCATTAGAGGTAACTGAGAACTGTGACAGGAGCAAGGATAGTAAGGCAGAGCGCTGGGAACTAAGAAAGCATAGAAAGCAAGAAGACCACCACACTAGGAACTAAGGAGCCTAAGAACTTAATTCAAGGACCTCAAAAAGGAAAACTACAGAAGAAGAAAAAGTTCAAGGAATCAGGAAGCACTCAGTTATCCGGGAAACCCACACAGACGAGTGCTAGCTCTAGAAACAGGATAGACAAAGATAAACTACAAAACAGCACACGTTCAAGAACCTGCCATAAGGTGCAGTTACAGGTGTCAAGGCTACACTGTTATACATTGCAGGTTCAGGAAACAGCGATTGCTAAAAAAAAAATCGAAATCTGTGAAAACAGAGGACCAGCAAAACAAAAGTACAGTTCCAATGAGAGACACATGAGTAAACGGGTGTGCTCAAGGTAGCAGCTGTCAGCCAAAGGTGTGCAGATTCCTCCACCAATCCTTGGTCTGTAAGGGTGGAGACAGTGAGCAGGGAATTCTAGAAATTGGGGGCTTTGGCAGGAAATCATACATACTACCACAAAACCTGGCATGGCACTTGGATACAAGTAGAGTCCTGAAGGTTTTCCAGGAAGCTGGAGATTATTGTTGGGATAGGCCACAAGGTTGAGGCTTCTTGTAATTGTTCACTAGGGAAGAACTAGCCAAAATGAAAGGGAAATTCAGAATATTGGATATGGCACAAGGTCAGGGAGCTTAGTCCAATACTGGAAAGTTTCAAATGTATGCCCATTAGGGGTATGCAAAAAGGTGCAGGGAGTGAATTGCGACACCTCACTCTGAATACTGCAACAAAAGGTGTATTTATTTAAAACAGGGGTTAACCCAAGTAACCCTTTGGCATCTGGGTAAGGACATGCAATTAACAAAATAATAATGCTTAGGGATAGATAATTGTGCTAAACAGTAAGCCAAAGTGATACCTAAATTATCTCTTCCTGTGGATATGAATCCCTAGACACTTCCATACATTGTAAATGTAAATGTATGTGTAAATGTACATTTACATTTACATTTCAACTATCTATAGTCAAAGGAAAAAACAATGGAAAAACAATATGTGCTGTATTTAATCCATACATTCCATGAAGAAAATCTTCTTTTTTTCTATTTTCAAATATATATACACAGATACATTACATAAACATATATACACATATTTACATTTAAACATACAAAACACAACATATGTATTTTCTTCTTGCTCTCTTCGCCTTTATTATCAATCGGGATGCTCCTCAGAACTATTTTACATTGAGCATTCCCTTCGAAGATAGAACACCATCTTGGAGCCACCTTGAGGTTTTCAAAATTCCAATCTCTTTATTTGTCGTCTCCTGATTTATTGCATATTATTTTGATTTTGTCTTAAACTATCTGTCGACGAGTTTCAGCCACACTACTTGTTGGCCTCATCAGGACTAGGGCAGTTGAGTGCATAATTTTCAAATCCACCAATTCTAGGTCGTGCTACTAGAGCTCACCAGCATCCATTGTTTGAACTGGAAGAACAGGATGACGAGCCAGGTGGGAAAGATCTCCGCCGAGCGGACTATCCAGGTAAAAACTCTTGAATATGTCGTTCCCTTGATTATGTCGTCCCCTCTCAGTGCTGGAGTTTCTTCTCCTAACAAACACGGTCCGACCAACGTGTCGCGTCCTTAGCGTGCAACTATCACGTGACACAAAAGGTTTATGTCACCATTTGTGGTAATCTGTGTATTGTATTGGTGTGCAACCATGCTACTCACTTTGTGCTGTGTGGGTCGGCAGGGAAACTGACTACACCATTGCATCTTCTGAACTAGGGATGCATGAAGGATCAGTCATGACAATGGGAATGAAAGTAACCAAACATTTACTCTAGGAGGTGAAGCAAGGACAGGGGAACTGTTGTAAACACTGCGTACAAAATTATAACACACTGTGGGAAACCTGCCAAAACATGTAAGCAGAGTAAAGCACTGCTTTAGAAATGAGCCACATGTTTTTACTCAACAGCATGTACATCGATTAACCAAATGCCTGGGGCAGAAGTGACACTGCACAAGTTTTCACCATAATAGCATCACAGGAAGAGACATCATATGACTTTTTGACCCTGAATTTTTCAGGAAGTCATATCACATGACCTTAACAACATCACAATAATTGACATTGTGAAAGTTCCATAATAACAGCATGGTTTATATAACAAAACAGCACAATGTATCGCTTAGAAACCACCTATCCTAGGGTGTTACATGAGTTCTAGAAAGTGATGGGGCACAGTGCTTGCCGTGAATTGTAGCTTGTGAGCAACGCGAGTGAGCCAGAACTCTTGTAGGTGGGTTAGGAGGAATTCTCACCCGGCGAAATTTAAAGTCATGGGTTAACCCATATGCCGTAGAAGCCCTCTTATACCAATAATCACACACAAAATTCAAGTGCCAGAATGTTACCATTAATGGCATCCATATACCATGGGTGACCCTTATGTCAAAATTTACATCAGCGCAAGTGAGTTGTGTAATTAATGCTGCACATGCAGTATATACAAAGTGTTATGCACTGTTAACCAGTTGTACTCTTTAGGTAGCTCAGAACTCATATATGAAGTATACTGAAAAACAAAACAGTTGAATGCAGACAGCAGTATAGAAACTGTACTGGCATCTTTATCAGGACAAATACCCTATGGCAAAAGGTCACCTGTTAAAACCTAATTTAGTAAATGATTTGCAAAACCACTCATAGAAAAGTACAATCATCTTATCCTAAAGATGAATCAAAAAAATCCCCTAATACTCAGGATTTTGTAGTACCTTTATGGAGAAATCATACAATGTCAGACCAAGCACCCTATGACTCAGGAAATACTTTACTGAATAACTTAGGTAAAGCGCCAAGTACCAAGTGAGTGTATAAGAACAAACAGCAGAGGTCTGAATTTCACCTGGCGTTCCAAGCCTATAGACGGCAGACAAAGTGCATTCTCCCCCCGCCACACTGCATGCTTTACAAGGACCCAACCCCACATCAAACTCGGGAGTCGTACTTGATTTTCTGCAGTGTGCTGCTTGTTTATTAAAAATTTTGTTCTCTGGTCAATTACCTCATTGACCCAGCAATGTCTTTATTTATTCATACGTATTCCAATACAGTACTTAAGAATAAACTTGCACTTATAATACAGTATATACATTCACCGCCCATTCCACTGGGCCTTTTATTTGACTTCAGGGTTGCGCCAGCAGGCCACAACCCAGATCACCTGCCCCATAACGTTAACCCCCTTCTGGTCAACAGAGCCGCAGGTGAGGAAAGCGCCCACTTGGGCAACCAGCGGCCTCTGGGGTAGGGCTGAAAAGCCAAGGCCACCAGCAGGTCGGCCCCAACTCTCCCGCCAGCCCAGAGTCTATACTGATTTAGCAAACCTGTTCAGAGTTAATTGTCTCTAGACAAGAAGTTCCCGTGGTATTCTTGTCCGGAACCCCGCCACAGGACGAGGAGCTTACTGGCGGACTCGACCTCCCCCCCCTGCGCTCAAGGGCTTCGGAGACGGCTCCCAGAACTGTCTCTATAAATATCTCCATACCCGCCTCGGACAGATGGACTCCGTCCTTTGCATATAGCTCCGGCCTTTCTGCCTGAATTAATTTATGGCGAATCGCTTTGATACTCGATTTTTTCAAGATTTCCGCCACCGATTGATTCAGTCTTTTGACAGATCTGTTTATTGCCTTCATGGGTGCGCCCCGAGCCCACACGAGTCTCGGGATGACTTCCGACCACAGTACTATAGCTTCTGGGAAAATATTTTTGATTGCCGCTAGGGTAGAGAACAAGGACTCCTTCACTTCTCTCCTCCCGCCTGGAATCATGTCGTTGCCTCCACAGTGCAACACGAATACCTCTGGCGAAGGCATGCCTTTTGCCAAAGCCGCTTTTACATCCCTCGGGACGTCCGCCAGGCGCTGCCCGCCTATCCCCACCCAATGATGGTCACAACCTCGCATCATGGTCACCCTGTCCCTGAGTGTCTTTTCGAAGTGCGCCCCGGCCCTGCGAATGAAGGAGTGGCCACACCAACAGATTTGGGTTCTCCTAGGGGATGTACCTAAAGTAAATACGAAGAGTAAATGTGAAGAGATACAGGCAGCCGATTCTCACAAAAGGAACACAAGCGAAAGATACGTCAGATTAATTGCGGGCGGATATACCGTTCATAACACGATGATTTCCAGCGACCCAACCTTTTGATTACCTGTTCAGGAAGGCCTAGACCAGCAGCCGTTGTCGCTGCTCCAATTCTAAACGAATGTGATGTAAATCCGGACGGATCCACACCGATCCGTGCCAAGGCCAATTGTACTACTCGAGTGAACTGGAACCTGGTAAGGGGTAACCCATTCGCATGAATCAAAAGTCTATCATCGGTTCCCTGGGGCCTGACTTGGAGAAATACCCTCAGCAAATCGACCGGACAGAAGGGCTCACCCTCTACTCTACCCAGTTGTGACCAGGTACCTCTACCCAGCGGATCCGTTTTCGATCTCCGCACCCTTAACCGCAGGACACCTTTGGACTCGATTATATCAGAGCACCTCAGACCCCCTTCCTTATCCGATTTAGATGCCGGAAGTAATTCCGAAATTCGCAACGCCCCACAAAAAGCTAAGGTATAGGCCACCCGGAACAATTGTGTCTCATACTGGGAGAAACAAACGGAAGGGAGAGCTCCTAAGATTTTTATCAGTTTTTCTACGTCTATCGGCCTCCTACAATCTTTCTCCCCGGGCGCTAGGCGCTCCCAACCTCTCATTGCTCTTCTAATTCTCTGATCTTTTGTCGGGTCAGGCACCCCCCGTAGACCCGCATAAAACGCTAACGCCGACAACTGCCTTTTCATGAATGCTACCGACTTCGCTTGGTCTTTCTGCTGCACGATGAAGCCTAATACGCTCTGGGGGGCAAAGATGTCCGCTACGCCCACCCCCCTCAGGTAAGCCATATACGACTCCCATGACCTCTGATACATACTCAAAGTCCTTGGAGCCAGGGACGCAGATATCAACTCGGGGGCTGTGGGGCACCAAACTTCCATAGCTCCGCTGGGAAGGCTGACATCGACGTCTCCGCCTGGGGCCAATGCTCCCGAAACTCTGTTAACTTAAAACGAGACAATGCATCAGCCGCTTTGTTTTCTACACCTGGAACATGCTTCGCAGTGAATTGGACATTATGGCTCAGGCATTGCAAAAC
This sequence comes from Lissotriton vulgaris, assembly GCF_964263255.1. Classification (NCBI taxonomy): domain Eukaryota; kingdom Metazoa; phylum Chordata; class Amphibia; order Caudata; family Salamandridae; genus Lissotriton; species Lissotriton vulgaris. Next base: position 213,203,198 of record NC_141687.1, read on the forward strand.
CAATTCTTTCAACAACCTGAGTACCCAAGTACAGGTGGCCCTCTGGCTATTAATCACCATGACTACGGACATATTGTCCGACCAGAATACTATACTCTTGTTTTCCAGCAAATCTCCCCACAAGTGCAAAGCTACCACTATGGGAAAAAGTTCAAGAAAGGAGATGTTAGTAGTCAGGCCTCCCTCGATCCAGTCATCTGGCCAGCACTGCATACACCATTTTTGACCGAATATAGCTCCGAAACCAATACTACCTGCAGCATCGGTGAATAGCTCAAGATCCATATTAGAAGAACAGGCTGCTCGCCATAGTACCGTGCCATTGAAGTCTCTCAAAAAACTTCTCCAAATCATAAGATCCTCTCTAACTTCGGCTGAGAGCCTCACTCTGTGGTGTTTGGCCCGCAGTCCAGACATCGCCCTCGCTATACTCCTGGAGAAAGCCCTGCCCATAGGAATGACCCGCAGAGCAAAGTTCAGCTGGCCCAGAAGAACTTGTAGCTGATGTAAGGTTACCTTCCTTGCCCCCAGGCAGCCATCAATAGCGGCCCTAAAGGCATCGACCTTGAGTTTTGGCAGCCTGCACACTCCTGCTGTCGTATCGATCTCTATGCCCAGGAAGGTCAAACACGTGGTCGGGCCTTCGTTTTTTTCCGCCGCCAAAGGTACTCCGAGCGCCTCAGCCAAGCGCTGGAAGCCCAGCAGGGCCTTCCTGCACGACTGGGAACCCTCAGGACCCATGAACAGAAAATCGTCCAGGTAGTGGACTACAGCATGTGAGTTGTCCGAAACCAGAAACTGCTCGACCGCCCATTCTAGGAACCTTGCGAAAGTCTCGAAAACTGCACAGGCAATAGAACACCCCATAGGCATGCACAAATCCAGAAAATAATCACCGTCAAATGTGAAGCCCAAGAACCTGGTGTCGTCCGGGTGCACGGGCAGTAATCGAAAGGCTGATTCAATATCGGCTTTAGCCATCAGGGCTCCCTCCCCGAATGCCTGCAATTTCTCAATAGCCGTGTCAAATTTGGTATACTTCACTGAGCACAAATCCGGGTCTAACTTATTGTTCACTGAGAGCCCTGGGGGACTCGATAGATTATGGATCAGACGGAATTTACCCTCCTCCTTTTTCGGAACTAGACCCAAAGGAGAGCAAACCAGATTATGAATAGGTGGTTCTGTGAAGGGGCCCCCAACCCGCCCCAATGCTACCTCCTTCATGATCTTCTCTCGAGCTACCTCCATATTCCGCAACACTGAGCTCTGATTGGGAGGTGGGACATTGGAAGGTGGGGCTGAAGACGGGATACGAAAGCCAATTGTAAAACCATGCAGTAGGAATTGCGCCTCCCCAAGATTATCGTATTTACTGAGGAGGTGTGTCAGGACATGTCGTTTAATTGGAGTTGGAAGCTTTGTCAGGGGTCTTAGCTGGCTTCCCTTTTGGGGCACTGTGGCTGGCTTGTTCCTTAGGGTTACCGGTTTTCTTAAAGCACCTAATCTCGGGATGAGAGGTACCCCCGCAGTAGGAACAGCAGTGCTTGAATTTACACGAGGCCCCCCTGGTACACTCATTTCTATTATACTGCCAGCAGGCCCGTTTTTTCTCACCGACCCCTTTGTCAGTCCGAAAGGACTGGCTCTGAGTTGAGGGTACTGGGGTAGGCGTTGACGGGGTGGAATAAAAGACTGTATGCCACAAATTAATTTCCCGTTGGTCCCAAGCTATACCCGGGTGAACTGCCTTCATCTGCCTGAACATTTTATCGTATTTCAGCCACCCCTGGCCCGGAAACTCCGTTGCCGCTCCATGTATCAATGAAATATAGCTCATCATTTGTGGGCCTAACACAGGATACTTCTCAAGCATAACAGCGGCATATATTGCAAATCCCGTGATCCAATTCTTCATGGACCACTCTACCCATGATAACTTCTGATTGTAATCCCCCTCTTTCCCGGCTTTGGGCTTTCCGGCCGCCACCCCCGCATTGATAAGGTCGAACACTTCTATGTATTCGCCTCTGAGTATCCTGTCCTTCATGTCTGCTGGCACATGCCAAGTTATCCCCGCAGATGGTGATAAGGTCATCGAGGAAGAACCGAACATTAGAGGACTGAACGCTAGTAGTGGGGAACCAGCTGGTTGCCCCCCAAACCCTCCATGCATCTGTGCAACATCCCCCACGGCATTCGCCCTCGCGTCCTGACTTGGACACCCTAGATTAGAGAAAGCATTCATCGCCAAGGGGGACCCGTGAGCTGTGAAAGCAGGAAACATTGAGCTTACCGGGCTGCTACCTATCGCTTGACCATGCGACCCATATAATTGCATCCCTGGTAACTGAGCGACCCCCCCGGGCTGGACCCAAACTTGTGACACTCCGCTACCCGGCTGTGCCACTACTGGCGGTAACATACCGTGCGGACCGGACTCCCCCACAGAAGTGACGGGGAACCCTCCTATCTGTGTAGGCCTGGTTGCCTCATACAGCCCATCGGCGTCATCTGGGTCGTTTTCTGCGCCTGAGTTCGAATCAATTGTCTCTGAAGCCTCCCCCTCACCTGGTGATACTGGTCGTGAATCCGTTGGCCTAGACCGCTTGCCTCTTGCCGAGCTTCTAAGTTTTTCTGGGGTCTGCTTCGCTCTTTTGCCTTTCCCCCTCTCCTCCCGAGAGTTCGCATCTGCTTTAGCCCCGTCTCTCATATTCTTTAGCACCCAATCCATGCCCTTCTCTCTTGTGAACTCCAGCAGTTCCGTAAAGGCAAGGAATTCCTCATTCTTGGTTGCGGGTTGTTTACCCTTCGGTACCTTCTTCGACGGCATCCTGCACTTAAAGAAAACAACGTTAAAACTTATCAAGAGACGCAAACGACTTTTTTAGGCCCACCGCGCCACGGATGGACCCGAGCCCAGGAAATCGGATGATCGAGCGCCAGCGCTCGCCCTCCCCCCGGACACGAGGATTTACCGCAGCAAACCCCCCCCCCCTACCAACAATATTTAAATCCAGAAACCAAGTACAAAGGTTGTAAAATTAAGGAAATCTTAAGGAAATCTAGCACACACTGCAAAGGCCCGCTAACCTAACCACGAGTCGGGATAACTCTCGCTGTATACTCCAACGCGATGCTCCCACGATGTCTTCTCTTGGAGACGTCCGACTCCTGGATGATCAGCGGACAAAGAGGGGGCCTCTAGGCTGGTCGCGGGCTTTTAAGCCTCGCGCCCTACTAACGCTTCCGGGGCGTACCTCGACCTTTGTTCCCATTGGCCCTGACGCGACGCTCACTTCCGGGTCACGCAAACCGGAAGTGACCCGGCTCCGGGTCGGCCCTTTGGCTGCCACTAATGACGCCATTCCCCGATGGGGTTGGCGCCTTCCAGTTTCAGTTTTGCGAGGCTTTTTTGTCTGCAATGTTTCCCTATAAGAATACACATTCCAGCATTCTCCAACCCCTTTTGACATTTGAACCACTCTTATTGAGATTGTCTTCTCTCACTTTTAATACTTCACAATACATCAGAGAAATTACTATTTTCCATTAACGTGTAAAATATATTAATTGGCACAAAAAGACTTACAGGCACATGCATTAACCTTTTTAGTGAGCGCAAACGGTGCGATTCGCAAAAATCGGCCGTTTGCACCTGCAAAAAGGGCTTTTGCAATGCATCAAGGTGTAAGGCACTCGCAATTTAAGAAATCACAATTTTTCGCAATTTCTTAATTTGCAATTGCATTTAAGGAATCACAATTTGCGATTCCTTAAATGCAATTCAAGAACCACTTTTAAATAGCAATTTCGCTATTTGGGGCCACAAATTACCGAGCAATTAAACAGGTTGGTTATTTGCAAAAACTTTGAAAAATGTACTAAAGTGCATTTTTTAAAGTTTTCATGTTGCGCACACATGTAGGGCATGTGTGTGCGCAACATAGGTGCACATCACGATTTCAGGGGTGCAACAGGGTTTCCTTATGACACCCTTGCACCCTTGAAATTGCATGCGCAATTTGTTAGTACCTATTGATACTCGCAAATTGCGCATGCAATCTCCCATTCACTCCTATGGGCCTGTTGGCCCATAGGAATGAATGGGGAGCCATTCCTTAATTGCGACTCGCAAATTGCGAGTCGCAATTAAGGATTGTGTAGGAATCGCTATTTTTATAGCGATTCCTACATGCATAGGCTTTTGCGAGTCCTTAATTGCGATTCCTTAATAATCTACCTTGATGCATGTGCCCCTTACTGTCTTAACTTGTTTCATATTCCACCATCTCATGTGTTCAGACTACTGTTGCATTGTTCATCTTCATCATGCATCATCATGCATCATCATCATGCCCTAGTTTCATATGAAAACAGAATTGATACAATAGCATTGGGAGAGGAGTTGGCCTAACGGCTAGGGCAGTTGACCTCGTATCTGGGGAACTGGATTTGAGCCTTGGCAATGACGCTGAACATCCTGTTATTTTGGGCAAATAACTTAATCTCCCCGTGCCTAACATAAAATCAATGTGTCCTCATGTAATGCGACTGGTGCTATGTAAAGCGCTACAAAACCCGATTTGGGTCAAGTTTGCGCTATATAAAACTCTGTAGAATAGAAAATCAATAAAAATAGCGGGTGAAGAAGAAACGTTGGAATGCAAAGGGATGGTCTTTATGATTCAAGAGAAACAAGTTCACAGTAAGCCTTCTAAACCACCAGTGTGCACCCTGACTATATTTGGTGTCAGTGTGACTTTCCTGGTGGACTTTGGTTCACCTTTATAACTCATTTAAAGAAATATGTTAGAAACCTTTTTCAAAACGCGAGTTACGAGTTTAACAGTAGGTGATGATAGAGCAGTAATCTACAATGGAAATGTATAACCTTCTTTGAGTATTTCATGGAAGCTGCTGAATTTAAAACCAGAACTGACAGAAATCAAGATTTCCGATGCTAAAAAGGGTGTTTGCATTCGAGACTGGAGTGATCAAAGGGCATTAAAAATAATCCTTAATCCATATGCCTCAGATCCTGTACTAGTCCTCACTAAGGGTGGGCAGAGTTCACAGACGGAATTGCACTATGCGGAATTACGCAGAGTTGGCTAAAAATGCTGTGGAATTCCATGGAGATCTGCGCTGGCTACATGTAACACTGAGATTCGTGCCCGCTCTCTGCACTCGCCTCTCAGTGCCGTCTCCTCTCTTGAAAGGGGTGCCTCGCTGGCCAAGAAGATGGGTGCAGGTGGTCGCAGCGTTACATTGGGCTCCCACTGCCCCAGGGAGCCACTTACGCTGTCCTAACTGATGCTGTATGCAATTAGTGTGTCACCATGTTAAATTGGTGACATCCCTGCGTCTTGTGCACACCGTTGGTGCTTGAATGATAAGCCTCCACAATAAGGGTGGTTGTCGTAATTTATTGATGGATCATCAATGATTTTGTGATGTAAGACATTATATTCATGTTTTACATGTTAAGCATTTCTAAAACTGCTCCAATGCATTTCGGGTGGTGTACCCTTCATCGGGGAGCTTCTGTGGATAAAGACAGAAAATATAGCACTAAGGGTAGGTTCGTGTCCTAAGGGGTAATTAACATAACATGCAGGCTAAGTCAGGTGAGATACGTGAACGACTGAAGTCACAGTGTGGTCGGGGTTGAAGTTCAAAAAAGGGTGTGCTCAATTGTGCTTTGTGTGACTAGGTGAATTAGCAAAATCGCAGTGACGGATTAATGAAACATTTATGTGCTCGGATGTGACTTTACGTGCCTAAATGCGTTAAAGAAGAAGGAGAATGGATGTATTTTTCACTCACGTGCTCGCGGTGCGTAAAAGGTCTATAACAAAGTAATACAGACGGGTATTAGTATTCGTACACGAATTCGTTTAACATTGCGCGTTGAAGGGGCCTATGTGGGGGGGCTGGCGGTATCGCAATTCGTTACCTACTTGGGTTAGTATGCTCCGTGGCTACGGTGTATCTCTCCGATGCTTTCTTCCCCGCGAAACCAGGAAGTAAGTGTATGACACCCGGGTGAGGTGTAGTAGTTATAGAAATAGGACTGGTTCGGCGGCCATGTTAGGAAGGTGAAAAGTGCTTATTTAGAAGCGTGTGGACGAGGGTTCGATACCGACGATAGGAACATTAATATAAACGTGAAAAATAAATGGTAAAAGTGTGAGGATGATGTGAAATTCCTCACGATGAAACATAAGTGAACCATATGCATGGGAAAACAATATGTATAAAAATTATACATAAAAATTAAATGTTAAATTAGCAGCACATCAGGAATGTCTGTAGGCGACATAGAGCACCACGATTAGGTGGTTTATAAATAGCAGGAAAATTCCAAACGATCATTCAGTCCCATGGGTTTCATGGACTGTAATTTGAAAATCCATGTCATCTCTCTTCTTAGTAGTTCTTTGTTATTGTCTATGCCTTCACGTCTTTCAACAACTTCAAGTATCAAAAATTTCAATTGTGAGATGTTGTGTCTTGATTCTGTGAAATGTACCGCCACGTTGGATTTGAAGTTTTGTGTCCTGATGTTGGACTTATGCTCGTTGATACGAGTTTTGTTGTGCCAGCCATGATGCAAGCGGCGGGAGCAGGGCACCCGGTGCACAATGCACGTCAGTCGCCCGGAAACCGCTGCAGGGGCGGCCTTAGGCATGTGCAAGCTATGCATCTGCACAGGGCCGCCAAACCCCAGGGGCCACCACGCCAATATAGATCCTTAATATAATAATCCTCTGAGGATGGATACATATTTGCGTGGCGGCCCCTGGCAGGGATTTGGCGGCCTCCGGCTCTGTTCCATTTCCAAACATCCTGACCCCCCTCTACACTGGCCTCCGTGCCTGCATTCCTCCAGGGGCCCTTACCTACGCTCCCTGCCCAGGGTCGCCATGAGCCTAGAGCAGCCCCTGACCGCTGCATTGCTGGCATGGGACTGTGACAAGCGTGGAAAAAAAGAGAGCAGCCAGGGAGGCAGGTACGGAGTCTTTTGGGGACTGGTGCTGGCACATTCTTGTTTGGAGTGAGCCGCCAAAGCTCGGTTCCTTCTAACCCCTGTACATGACCCTTCAGCGTACATGCAAGCCCTGCTCTGATCATTACCATCCAAAGAACTCCAGCCTCGTAATGTGTGACATATTCCAATAAAAGAGGGAATGTCTGCTTGGCCCAAATGCAAAACTTTTCACTATGGTTTATAAGCCAGCATTCCTTCCCCCCTTTTACGGGCTCAGCTCAGATAATGTTTACAACATGTCATCCGTATAACTCTCTGCTATCCATATATTTATTTTAATGAGTTTATTTGGAGCCGCAGCAGCATGTACACAGGAACAACTTTTATACAATGAACCTTGTGCTCCTCATCGCGGCATTACCCATTGTAGTGATGGGAGCTGGTGGCTCCTTGGAGCCCTTGAAAGTCAGGACAGTTGCGAAGACTGACAAACCCATGCCAAATACTCTTACAGAAGAACCAAACTCTCTCATTTTTAACAAGAAATCTTATTTCACTCAGTTATATCCAATTCCGGTGCAAGCCAATGACAGATGCACTTCTCTTTCTTTTGAGAGAATGACCTGTTTCAAATGTTGGCCTTGGGCTCCTACCCAGCCACAGGCACCAGCACAGGGCCATGTCCACCTGGCTCTTATGGCCCCCACCGTTCACAACCACGGAACACGGCACCAGTGAAGTGAGCTATGATGACACTGGTATTTACACAGATCGACTGGTGCAAACCCCTCTCCCTCCCAGGGATAAACAGCATTCCCTGTAGGTAGAAATGTATTTTCAGAACCAGCTGAAAGGTGCAAATGTCTTACAAAATGGCACAGATCCAGCTCCAAGTGTCTGTGCTTTGGTCCTTACCACATACTGAGGGTCGGCGGCGGGGGTATCCTCCGACACCCAGCGGAATCGGATTTTTTTGCTGAACTCCGCGCTCCTAGTAGAGTGCGGAGTTGGCAAAAGTCTACAAACTCTGCTGGCGGAGCGGAGTTCACCAGAGCGGAGTTCACCACCCCCCCTTAGTCATCACAGAGGAACACCTGGACTTTAAAATCAAAGACATGCTCTCTTCTGTATTCAGCAGCAGCATTGGAAAAATGAAATGATTCTCTCATAACATAAAAAACATAAAACTGAATAAAGAAGCGATCCCTGTAAGACAGAAGTTAAGAAACGTTCCCTTCAGTGTTTTAAATAAGAAGAATAGTGGTGGCTTGACTTTGTGGGGCCTTAAACGTTATCATATCATCCCTTGCCAAAAGTAAATAATTTTCTACCTATGCAGGATGGTGTCTTTTCAACATTGGATCTATGCAGTGCTTATCATCAAATTGATATGCCAGAGAATCTATACCACTTACAACTATCATGAATCGCTTCAGATTGTTTTCGAAACAGTTTGTAAATGAACCTACACTACAATGTTTTGTTAGTAGAAAACATTGTGTCACCTCTGCCGATGCTAACACTTATGAGTTAGGTGCTGTACAAAAGGCAAGAAATTATCTGTGGACAGTAGGGTATGGTTCAAAGACTCTAAATTACACTGAAAGATGGTATTCCATCATTGAGCAAGAGGTGCTGGCATGTGAGAGTAGTGGGCCATTTTAGGCATTTTATTTGGGGAAGCAGGTTTAACTTGTACACCGATGACAAGACTTTTATTCAGATTTTTTCAAAAGGAGGAAAAAACATATCAGCACATATTGCCATACTGTTCAAATTTTCAAGAATATATCTTTGATATTGTATAAATTTGCTGATTGGTTGTCCAGATTACCTTGTATGAATTCTAGGTCTGAGACCCCAGGGGACGATGAACTTTAAGTAGTCACGTGTCAGTGATGTTTATATCATTAGCGATACCAGTAATGGTCAGCAATGCTGTGTAGCTGCTGATGGCCCCTTACCCCTGCCTGACCATTGTCTTCCAACTGCTGGCCGACACAGCAGATGCTTGGTTCTCAAGCACCCATTCCAGCTTATCACCGCCGAGAAGATGGAGTGGGGCATGGACTTCTACTCGAACTATGGGGTCTTCTTCCGTGTGCTGTGTTCAGATATCAGCTGTGGGGAAACCGCAGTGAGCGGTCGCATCGCTGACACAGGGAGGGGCCATAAGACACAGTGGCATCTCTATAAGTGAATTTTAAGGGGACAAAAATTGGCCTACAGAATAAACTGGTGGGATACCTTTGGAGGTTTTATGTATGTGTGTGTGTAAATATATATATATATATATCAATACAAAAAAAGAGAAGCACCCAAATTCGAGGTCCACACCCAGCGTGTTCTGCATACTTTATTTTCACAGGCGACAAAGCTTTTCACCTTCCTCAACATGGACAAATACACCATCAAGTTCCAACGCGTTTCGGGCATCCTTCCGCCCTTCCTCTCGGGAAATGGCACGTTTGGAGAGGCAGCACCGCAAGTTAAGTTTTTACGCCTTTGGGCTTGGCAGCGCAATGAAGCATGGTATCTGTAGTCTTAAGCACAAGTGTCACTTCGGTAGAAGCTGCTGCCCTTTCTCCTTTAAAAGAATAGAAAGCCACAGTGGGCTGCCATGTCAGTCTGTGTGAATTGCCTTGCCGTTTTCCCCCTGGGAAAACAACACGTTGCTCCATTGGTGCTATTGAAAGTAATGGCACCGGACCCGCTCTTCTGCAGGGGGGGCTCTCCGTGACCTGGGCAGGCCACTATATTTTTCAATACAAAAAAGAGAACCCCCAAAATTCGAGGTCCACATCCAGCGTGTTCTGCATACTTTATTTTCACAGGCGACAAAGCTTTTCACCTTCCTCAACATGGACAAATACACCATCAAGTTCCAACGCGTTTCGGGCATCCTTCCGCCCTTCCTCTCGGGAAATGGCACGTTTGGAGAGGCAGCACCGCAAGTTAAGTTTTTACGCCTTTGGGCTTGGCAGCGCAATGAAGCATGGTATCTGTAGTCTTAAGCACAAGTGTCACTTCGGTAGAAGCTGCTGCCCTTTCTCCTTTAAAAGAATAGAAAGCCACAATGGGCTGCCATGTCAGTCCCTGTGTGTTGTCTTGCCGTTTTCACCCTGGGAAAACAACACGTTGCTCCATTGTGGCAGGCGCCAGAACATTTTCAGTGGACAAACCATCCAACAGACGCCATTGCAAAGTGATGCAAGTTCAGAAATGGGCTCGGAACAGGAATCTGACGACGGCAGCCGAAAAGGACCAAATGATGTTCGGCTGCCAGTTGCGGACTATTTCCGTTTTATGATCATGGAGCAACAGTCAGACCATTGCATGGGGAAAGGAAGAGGATGGGGAAGGGGTCGCGGAAAAGAAGACAAAGACGAGGGGGCGAAGGGTACAGGAGGAGCACAAGGATGGCAAACAAAAAGATCTCTGCGCTCAACAGCAAGAAGTAGCTACCTTTTCCAACAAAGACTCTACAATCATCAATTTGAGTTCGGTACCACTGACTAGCGAGGATGAGACAATCCTTAAATTAGGTCTTTCCTACTGTGATACTAATGAGTTCAATTACCCGAACAGCAGGATGGACCTCTACCGGTATATCAGGAAACTCAAATTGACAAAAATGCATGTAACTAAAAACAGCAATCCTGGATTGAGCTCGAAAAAAGAGCTGGATACCCCGCAGCCTTTCCTCAGTGTTAATGAATTACCTGCTCTGACGGATATGATAGCACTAATGGATGACACCTCCAATGAGGAGAATATTGACAATACTGTATGTGGAAATGACTTACTAGCTGGTGATCATACACCGTTCAGAGCTGCATCTAAGTTCCTTCCACAAACTTTGAAAGACAATGTAGACCTTTTTGGTGAAAATGTAACTAAAGATCTTAAAAATTTATATTTCCAAGAAAATCGAAAGAAATATAAAATGAATCCCAGGAAAGCTCTTTTCCACAAAACAGTAAAGAAACTACAGATAGAAGATGGCCTCTTAGTGAAACCTTCGGATAAAGGAGGGAACGTAGTTCTCTGGGGAAAAGAACAATACAAAAAAGAAGCAATGGGACAATTATCTGACCACAGCTGTTATAAACGAATAAGCCCCAGAGAATATGAAAATGTAATTGTGGAGTTTTATGGGAGACTGAATCACTGGAAGGAAACTGGTTCACTCAGTTGGGATGAACACAAATACATCAAACAAGACAATCCTGTGATTCCAGTCTTCTACATGTTACCGAAAATCCACAAAAACCCCACTAGTCCACCAGGGAGGCCCATCATTTCATTATGTGGCAGTCTACTCGAGAAAGCTTCGAGATATATAGACTATTTTTTTAATCCTATTGTCAAAACACTCCCATCCTATCTAAAAGACTCTACCGATTTTCTAAAATGTATTTTTGACATCAGTTGGGACCCTACAACTATGGTTCTTATGACATTAGACATCTCAACCTTATACACTAGTATAAGACACACAGACGGTCTTAGAGCATGTGAGCATTACCTTAATAGGAGACCGATACGTCTTGCATCCCAGAATAGAATGATCCTTGAAATCATGGAATGGTGTCTAACTAAAAACATCTTTCTCTTTCGTAGTGATTTGTACATCCAGGAGCGGGGGACCGCTATGGGCACCTGCTTTGCCCCCAGTTATGCCAATTTACATCTCGGCTACTGGGAGGAGCAGATGCTCAGGGGGGGGCCTCTCGACCACTGGTCGGAACATATCCTATTGTGTGTAAGATATATTGATGATGTCTTCATGCTGTGGCAGGGCACGGAGGCATCAATCAACCTGTTTATCGAAGAAATAAATCAGAACTCTCTGAATTTGGAATTCGTGGGGTATTCCAGTAAAACTTCTATTGATTTTCTAGATATCAGGATTACCCCCCAGGATAATAAACTAGAGACTACTGTGTTCCGAAAAAATACTGCTGAGAACTCAATCCTGCACGCCGAGAGCGCCCACCCAACGGCATTAATAAGAAGTATTCCATTTGGGGAGTATTACAGGGCAAGGCGTACCTGCAGTAATGATTAACAGTACAACACCATAGAAACTGATATGACCCAGAGATTCCTAGAAAGAGGATATAGTGAGACGGTCCTTAAGGGTGCTTCCAAAAAGGCCAGGAGGTTAACTAGACATAACTTACTCTTCGAGCCCTCTAGAACTCAAAAATTGAATAAAGGACAGCATGATCAAGGGAGTTCACGATTCATCACCACATTTAACACCAAGCATAAGGAAGTAAGATCTATCCTTAGAAAACACTGGTGTTAGGTCCAAAGGTGAAGAAGATACCTGAAAATACTTTCAAAAAGTCCAAATCTTTAAAAGATTTAATTGTACAAAGTGAGTTCTTGGATAAGAAAAAGAGTAATGTAGACTGGCTGAAACCCAAACCTGGTTTTAAAAGGTGTTTTAAATGCAAAGCGTGCCAACATGGAATGAATCGCACGGATTTTGAAACATCTTTTAACAAGATCGTAAAAGTGAGAAGTGCCATTACGTGCAAGAGCGAGTACGTAGTTTATTTCCTACAGTGCCCATGCCCAAAGATTTATATAGGTAGTACGATCTTACCTGTACACCAGCGGATCCTTCAGCACAGAAGAGCCATTGTTAACCAGGATAGGTCTTACCCAGTGGCCAGACACTTTGAATTGCACCATCAGAGTAACCCCGCAGGCCTGCATTACTCATGCATTGCAGAGGTTCCGAAGAAGAAGAGAGGGGGAGATAGGAAAAGTGAACTTAGAAGATTAGAGACCTATTTTATACTAGAATTTAATTGTAAGGAGCCACAGGGATTGAACGTTGATGAAGACCTTTATACATGTTTAAACTGATTAACTGTACATATGATGAATTGTTTTTTCTACCTCGAGTATATACCGAAACTGCTTTTGGAAACTTTTTGTTAATGATTTTAATTGACAGAAATTTTCAATTTTAATAGTCGTAATTCTGAGTTCCCTTCCTTTTAGATTGCATGGTTGGTAGTATGTTGTTCTGGAATAGAACTGGCTCAGGGACGGATGTATTGTGATGAGTAATGCTGTTTTTTGTTATATGCACTGACACTTTAGAAAAATATCTGCCGAAGTGCAATATGAGTGGATTGTTTACATATATGAGGTATGTTGTTGATATTGAAGCATTACCACTTTATTGAAATTGAAACGCACTTTAGCACTGGCACTTTATTTTTCTTATGTGCAATATTTAGACAAATGTATACAGTAAAAGAATACTAGTTTACAGAAGCACTTTATGACTAATAAATAAAGTTGATTTGATAGACTATCATTACCATCTATATAAGTCCCATTCGGATCTGTGAGGTATACAAGATCGGTAGAGCCACGAGGTGAATCTAATCAAGATACAGTTGTTTCGTGTTAAATACATTATGGCAAATACTTAAGAAATATTGAGGTATAAGCAAGGAATAATCTCCAATTGTTAAGAAAGTCCCATTTGTTGAAATAGGCACTGGCCTTTAAAAATTGTGAAACCTTGTGTTTGTGTTTACAATATGAAAATATGCACTTGCACTTTAATTATTGAATTGTTTTTTCGAGTGGCAATATTGAGTTTTGTTTAATCTTATTCCAGGGATTTTAACCTTTGTCTACTTGTATATCTGCTTTTAAGCAGAATAATAAATGTTTTTACTTGCAAAATACCTATTTCCGATGTATCTGAAAATGTTAAAATGGCCGCCGTTTTTACAAACTACTGTATTCTTTACTGTGAGTCCTTTTACTGTTTTTACTACTCTTCCCATGTATTGAAGGAGTGTTTCTTGACAACGCAAAAACATTGTGATCAAGGGAGCTTGACTCCCGAAACACGTTGATGGATGACATTGCTGTAACCATAAATAAATAAGCCTAAGAAAACAATATTTGTGAGTGCCTGGATGATTTCCATAGGAGCGTATCTGGAGTTGGAATCTTATTTTCAATATATATATATATATGAGGGACCGATTAGTCGATACCAACCCTGAAGTTATGGCTAAAACCACCTGGTTTCAGAAAAATGGGGGCTTTTTCAAATGTAAAGTCTGCAAATCTTGCACGCACGGGGTCAACACAAAAACTTATAAAGATGGTTTTAGTGACAGGAAACACAAAATGGATAAGATCCTAATATGTAAGTCTGAGTACGCTATATATGTACTCCAGTGCCCTTGCGCCCTCAGGTGCGTTGGAAGCACAAAGTTAGAAGTGCACAAACGTATTTTACAGCACCTGAGGGCAATATCAAATCAAGATAACACCTACCCGGTGGCTCGCCATTTTAAGGAGGCACATCAAAGTAATAATAAAGATTTAACATTTTTTGTGATTGATGCTGTCCCGGCAAGTAGGAGAGGGGGCAATAGGGAAGCTGCGCTCCGCAAATTGGAAACCAAATACATACTCCTCCTAGATTCTAAGGCCCCGGTTGGTTAAATGTCACTGAGGATCTGTATACTGTGTTAGGATGAATGGCTATATGAATGCTTGATCTGTCATGACAGTTCTGGTCATGCAAACTCCTGTACATATACCAAGTTGGTTTTTACTGTCATGTTTTTTAATGGTTTTTATCATTTGGAAACTGTAGTTTTAATCATTATATGTACTATTTATTATCTTAGGAGGTTTTTATTCATCGATGTGATACCATTCATTTTAGAACTACTTCCTCCTAAAACCTGTGATGTGTTCCTATTTGCACTAAATATCTTATTTCATCTGCTGCTCATATGTATTTATATGAAATTCTATAGTAAACAAGGATTTCCTATGATGGACGAGACTGGGCTCAGACCCACCAGGCTGAGTCTCATTAGAGTGACTCCTGCTGCTTATTTGATATGTTTCATATATTAGATTGTATTTTGCACTATTTATAACTTTGCACTTTATTGCACAACTTTTTGTACTCCCTTTGTATATTTACAGCTGCAGGGCTATGCAGTCGACAATAGACAGGCCATTTATGATTATTCAGGGATTTATCTCAATATTTTGCACATTTACGGACAAGTGCTGTAGTAAGCATAGCATAAGTTGAAAGTATCACAAGAATGCATTTTACATTGGCATATTTATCTTCACGATTGTTTTCATTTTCAATTATGAATTCAAACGTATGATACCAGATATTTAATAGCATCTGGAACCTGTTCTCTTTAGATGACTATTAGGATGCACTTTAGCCCTTTTTAAGATGATTACTCGGGGCCCAGTGTTTTATTCATACAAGGTTTTCTTTAAAGCAATTATTTGGTTTTTTATCATACATTACGATTTTTAACCTGCATTAGAAACCTATTGTTTTGATTCAGTTACCAATGTAGTATTGCTGCTTACTGCACAGTCTGTTTTCTATGGCTATTAGGACCCCTGTCACGTGCAGGGTACTATATGCCGTACATAAGGGAGTTAATGCACTTTCACTTTGTCATGTGAACAAGGCTCCGGGTGAGCCGAAACGTTATGGCGACTTGCACGCAAACTATGAAATAAAAGAACAGCACTGAAATCTATGGTCCGTGTCTGTGCTGCTTGGGAGGGCGCTTGGAGTGAGCGAGCCTTGAGGGGGAAACGGAACGTGTGAATATATATATATATATATATATATATATATATATATATATATATATATATATATATATATATATATATATATATATATATATATATATATATATATATATATATATTTCTTTTTTTTTTATGTCACTGACCATGTCATGAGTGATGTAATATGTGACGTCATCAGCAGTGCATTGCAGGCGCGCAAGTTATAGTGAGTCCAACTAACTATAACGTGGGAATTTCAATGGTTTTATGTCAGTAAAATTTCCTGCTAACTATAACTGGTGTGAAACCTATGGTTTTTTCAGTGAATTTAATAGGTTTTTTAAATGCTAATTCCTAACTATAACTGGTGTGAAACCTATGTTTTTTTCAGTGAATTTCATAGGTTTTTTAAATGCTAATTCCTAACTATATATAAGGCCCCAAACCTATGTTTTTTTCAGTAAATTTCAAAATTTTGTTAATAGCAAATGTCTATAGCTATGAAATGTAATATTTTCGAAAATGAATGAATCCTATATTATATTTGTATTTAAAACAATTTTTTTAATGTGTATATATATATATATATATTTTTTATTTTATTTTTTTTGCCCTGGAGCGCTCCCAGGGCGCGCCCCGGTGAGCGCCCCGGAAAGCGTAGTCTTTTGAAGCGCCCCAGGGCGCGCTCCTGAGAGCGTCCCGTTAGCGCTATTGCCGCGAACGAAAACAACATTGTGACGTATCGCGTAGCCGCATCCACGTGATACGCACAGCGTAAGCGCACCCGGAAGCACTCGAGCGAATACGATCGTGCAACGTAAACATCCGACGCGCTTACGCGACGTGACCCGGGGCGCGCCCGGGGGCGCGTCGCGTAAGCGCGTCGGGTCATGTGACCTGAAAATAACACTTTTAATTGGTGCAGAACAGTTTTGGTTTCATAATGATGAAATCCCTAGTCTTGTGACCTGAAAATAACACTTCTGATTGGTTTAGGACATTTTTTTTTCCAAATGATGAAAGACCCCACCTTTTTTCCTTATTCTGACTTTGTCCTTTGACTGAGGAAGACCTGTTTTGAAATTTTTTAGGTATATTTTGTACTTTCAAATGGCTACAGTTGCAGCATCAGCTGGAGCATCTCCACCAGCACCACCACCACCAAGAGGACCACCACAACATCACTTTGGTGGTCAAGAAGAAGAGGAGGAGGAGGAAGAGGAGGAGGGGACGAGGAGGAGGTGGCTGGAAGAACACAATACCCCATCCCAACCCAAGCCACACATTGTATGGGAGTTTTTTTCCATCCCTGAGGGAAAAAAGAAAGTGAATGCGGCAAAGGTGACTTGCCTTATCTGTGACACGGAACTCTCAAGGGGTAACCCAAATAAAAAATATTCATTTGGGAACAATACCATGATAAGGCGCATGCAGCGCAAGCACCCTAACAACTATGCTGCCGCAGAAATGAGAGAACTGGCCAGCAACCCTCCCCAATCTACACCCAGCACCTCCAAACGAAAACAACCCACTCCATCGGGACCAGAGACAAGGGAGACAATCCCTTGCATTCAACTACGATTTGGAGAATTTAGGGTCACCTGTATTTTTTGTGATAAGACCATCTCCTATGGTGAGCAGAGCCTAAAGCTCATCCTCCTTGCTGGTAACAATCACAATTGTCCCAAAAAACCCTAATTTTTTCCTGATTTTTTTTAGCTCCTGTTGAGCCATTTTCAATTCCCTGTTTCTCCCCATAAAAATAACCAAATAAAATACAAAATAGTTCATAAAAGCCAAAAAAAGTAAAAAATGTTCAAAAAACATTACAAAAATATAAAACAACAAAAAGAAGGAAAAAACAGTTCTTTTTAGAACTACCTCCAATTTCTAAAAAAAAGGCTACATTTTTTTAAAACGCTATCATTCATTTTTCCCCATGGCACGCTCCCGGGTCCGCTCCCCGGTGCGCGTACCGGCGCTCCCCCCGCGCAAATCGAAAAAAATATATATATTTTTTTGTCCCGCGGGGCCCTTTTATACCCCCCACATCAAACCTAGGGGGTCAAGGGGGGTCTACTCTGCCCCCTTATGGTAATTTCCCCCTTTGTTTTTCCCACCTCTTGTGTCTCGATCCTACCGAGACATAAGATGGCGGCCGCTCCGGAATGTTTCGAATGTTTACAGACACCCGAGAGCCAATCAGCTTTCCGTGCGCTCCTCGCGTGGCACGCCCAGAGCGCTCCCCGGAGCGCGTACCGGGGGCGCTGCCATAGATATATATTTTTTTAACCTAAATTACTCAA
Source organism: Lissotriton vulgaris (assembly GCF_964263255.1). NCBI lineage: Eukaryota > Metazoa > Chordata > Amphibia > Caudata > Salamandridae > Lissotriton > Lissotriton vulgaris. Next base: position 213,221,114 of record NC_141687.1, read on the forward strand.
AAACCACTGGAGCACATATCTTGAGACATAGCAAAGTGAAATCGGGCTACCAGTCCGTACAATTTTGCCAAGTTTGGTGGAAATCCATTCAGCCGTTCGGTCTAAAAGTGAGGTCGACCGCCCTATGGAAATTAACATGGGGAAAACACGTTTTGGGACCCCCCTTTTATCTCGGCCCCCGCTTGACGAATCCCCCCCAAACTTTCAGGGAAGGACCGAAGCGCCGCAAGGCAAATTTGAGGAAATTGTCAGGCAGATTCGTCAACCGGCGCCAAAGTTATTCACAATAGAATTTTGAGATTTTGCATTGAAAAAAATCCTAACTATAACTACGTACTGGCGACCGCCAGTAGGTAATATATATATATATATATATATATATATATATATATATATATGTGTATATATATTATGTATATATAAAAGACACACACACACGCGCGCACGCACACACACACACACCCACCCACACACACTCTCACTCACTCACTCACTCATTTCAATAGTGTCCCGATGATCAAAGGAGGCATCATAAATTAGTATTTCTGACAAAGGGAAGGCCATGACACACACGTATGCAAATCCATGTAGAATGGTCATTTGTATGTCATCATTGCCATCAAGCGAGTATGTTGTTAATGCAGGGTGGTTTGTTGCCATATGCAATGGCCTTGACTACTCCTAAACCTCATTTTACTACTATGATATCCCTATTAACCCTTTCTAGACTCTTCCCTCCTCTATCCCTCCTTTGACTCATTCCAAAACTCATTTTTCTACTTGCTCTCCCAAATAACACTTTATAGTCTTTTCCTTCCCCTTTCTCTCCATTATCTTATTCAATCAAACAGACTCATGTCCACCGCTTGAATTAACAACTTAGATTTCCCTATACTAACACACCACTAATCCACTGTAGGTTCCGTAGTATTGTGGTACTCGCTGGAAAGTGCTTCAACGCATCATCAGATGTAGTAAGCGCTACATAAATGCGATTACAATTAATTGAGAAAGTGTGAATGAGTATAAGTGGTTTGTTGAGAGTGAGAAAGATTGTGAATTGACCCTAGTCAAAAGATACATATCTGAAGGGTGGCCCAAGGTTAAAACCTTGAAGGGATCACTCCATTCATTCGCCCAAGTAGCACATGAACTAAGGGTAATTGAAAAGTTGGTCTTAGCAAGAATAAGTGTTTTCCCCTGGAAGGTATGAGAGTAATACTTATCAATGATGGTCACCGAAGGGCACACAGGAATGTCGTATTTGAAAAACCTGTTGGGAAATGATGTCTGGTGGCTAGAAATGGACATTGAAGCTAAGCGCTGTGTGAGGAAAAATATCACATTTAATCTCAAATTAAACTTGTACTTCTCCTATGCATAATGTTCAGTGGCTTACCATGCATTGCAGAACGTCAGTATATTTCAGTCCCCTTCACACAAATATCAGATTGACAAACCCCACAAGGAGAAATATTGTATCAACCTGAAGCACCTACTTCCTTAGCATCTGAAAGAAACAGAACTTCCAAGATCAATTAAGTCTGGCTATCCAGAGAGAATTAAGTTCAGTTGCTGAGCTGTAAAGTACTCACCTCGTGTCAGATCTCCATCATGGAAAGTTGTTCAGAGGTACTGAACTATCATTCCATAGGTCTACTGTTTTGACTTTAGAAAATTTATAGTTATGATATGCCTACTCGTTGAGGGCCTCCAGTCAGACCTCTCCATCCATTAGACAGCTGTTGAGTCATTCACATTTTCCTTCTCACTACTGCATAGAGCATGGGGCAGTGGATCAGCCCACTTTAGCCATTGGCTAACTTCCCTGTGAGTGACAGCATCCTACCCTCTCACAAAAATCACATCTACAGCCAAAGTAGGTTCATTCAATGCCCTAATTCTATACATAAAAATAATTAGCTAAAAGCAGAATCATTTTTGGGTCCGAAAAAGACCACATTGAACTGTGTTTTTTTAACCCAAAAATAAATTTTTACGAACCACATAACAAAGAAACAAGCATTGGCAGTGGCACACGCTGTCAGCCTATGCCGGATGTATTGGCTATGCTAATCCATCTTTAAATTATGTTGCCCTGTTTTTATTGTAAATCTACCTTTAATATTGTACTCTGTGGGACTCATTTTTTTATTCAAGGTGAAAGCATTTATGTAAGGCCTTCAGTGGCGGCTGGTGACATTTGAAAGTGGTGCGGCGTAAAAGTTGCGGGCAGCGCACTGTGGCGAACAAGCGTAGCGAGCGAGCCCGAACGTATGAATTTTGAAAAAGAGCAGCCAAATGGTGCATTTTCAAGGACATTTCAGAAAGGAAGAATGTTAATAAAGCAATTGGGAAAGTGTAGCAATTACTTCAATATAGAGATTTTGTATGATAATATAATGTAGGTTGCTACTACTCAATATACCCATAGATCTTCATTACAGATTTTGAGATAAATAACAATGCCTCACAGATTTCTTTAATTATTGATATCTTTATAAATTACGTACATTGAGGAAATACAAGCTACCATGATTTATTGGACTGGACATGTTGAGACAGCAAGCAATACACATTACCAGGTAGTAGGGCACCCTACAAAGCACTGTACGTCTCATTGAGAGCAACCAACCATAAAGTGAACATTAAACAGATTACATGTAGGCATAATACCTTATACACCATTAATTTCAGTGTCTCCAATATCTGTACAGCAGATAAGAAACAATTGAGCATGTCACAAACGAGCAGCATTCAAGAAATGTTAGCATTAGCAAATTGTTCACTATTTGTAGACAAAATCAGCATGTCTCAAATTTAATAGTGGCAAACCTCTCAATAACTTGAACGTTAAAGTCTGGGATTCTTTTAACTAGGTCTCTCTCTATAGAGAGCATTGCTAAAGCATTCAGTCTTTCCTCAAACATGGTGTTCCTCAGGAATGTCTTAATTCTGTTTAAAGTGGAAAAACATCGTTCCGACTCTGCTGTTGTCATAGGAGTGGTAATGGCTATTTTTAGTAGAGCCACTGTCTCAGTAAGTGACTTTTCCATATTACGTTTCTGAATTAAAGCCAGCAAAGAAATGGCACCAGTGGCTTGCCGGTATGCACTCATTTGTACAGTACAGTCAGCCACTGCACTGACTCCTGACTACCTCGGGCGTGGCCGGGTGGCCAGCCCAGATTAATTCCAGTACGTTTAGTGACGGCGTTCATTGATGTGACACTGAATGTGACCTCAAAATATTAGTGGGGCAACGCCCCAGGGCCCTAATAGACCCACCACCACAGAAGGCCTTCCTGCTCCTGATCCACCTCCTTAATTACTGGCTTACCTGTTGGTGAGGCTAGGGTTGGACTGGTCTATAGGGCAATCAGATATTACCTAAATTGTGTGGCTATATTTACTGGACTGATTGTGGGCCTGTTTTATGGTCTGGATGGTTTTTAGGTCTAGCCCATTGTCCTTGCTTTCCCAGTTGTTGTTGCCTACCCTGTGTTGTTGCGGCTGCCTGGTCCCTCCCAACACCCTCCCGCTTTGTGTGTGTTTTCCCATCCTTCCTAACCCACTCGCTTGCCCCATCACACCCTCCTCCCACTGACTCTGGTGTTCCTAGGGTCCTCCTGACCTCCTCCCACTGCCCCTCGAGTTGCCTGCCACCTCCTGCCATACCCCTGCTGTCTGTTGGCCTGTCCCCGCCTGCCATAACAAAACAAAAACATGCTGGCTGTATCATAGCGTTTTGTGCCCGAACTTTTTTTTTTTTTTAATTAGCCTATAGCACCCTGCCACAATGTTGCTTGCCCTCTGCAATCCTTCTGGCCTGTCCTGTGTTACCTACCATGCCCGTCCTGCCACAAAAAATACCATTGACAAAGCCAAATAGCTCTTGTATGTGCAAGTGATACTTTGCTTTGTCGGTGTTGTTTAGCAATGTTACAGCAGTGCTGCTGCTGTGCTACATGGTTAAAAGTAAAAAAAAACACAAAAAAACTTTGAAGCTTTTTTCATTTTCTGCCATGTTGCACAGCAGCTGCATTGCCTTACAACATGGGTTGTAAGGCAATGCAAAGCCAATAGATCTCTCATAGGTGAGACCTATTGACTTTACCACTGCTTGTTACTGTTGATTTCCCTGATATTAAAATAATATTAAAACAAACATTGCTTGAAGCAAGCTGGAATATATGCAGTCTTTCATATCTTTGCAGAAGTCTTATAAAGAGTGTCTTTAAAAGATGAAAACTGTTACAATTTGCCAACATGGGCCACTTTTTTTAGCAGTCTAATTCACTAATTGGTTGCTCTTTTATTTTGGTTCCATGTCCCAGTCTGACCTTGAGCACAGCCGCCATGTTGTGGTGAGAGTGGAAACAAATATTTGAGCATTTACTCTACTATGTTGGTGGCTGCCTTGGGCTAGTAGCCGAAGGCAAACTTTACCGTGCCATACTGCCAGGGTTTTGTTCACCAGTGCCGGTTTTGTTCACCAGTGCCTATTTTGCAGCGGTGTCATGACTGGCTACCAGTAAGATTTGCATACCTGCCCACCTGAAGAACAAGTTCACAGTGTGAGGAGGGGATGGGGCCTTGCAAGGGGTGGTGCCTCATGAAAATAACTACCTAGAAGGCCCTTTTAAACCCCACCCTGACCCCAAGTCCCCTACTCCCTCCCTCCGCCCCATAAAAAGCTTTCTGAGGCTGGTGCTGATGTCCTGATGTGTTTTCTCACCCCTTAATGTATGTGGGCAGTTCATAGCCCAGTGGTTTTCAGCTTGTTTTCCCCGTCACCATGTCATATCTGCTCCTCACCAGGTGACTGTGTGATGGAAGCTGATATAGTGTGTCACACGGTGGCACTGTGTTGAGTTGACAAGTATGGATTTGTGCTATGCAGTGGCTCCGAGAAGGAAATAGTTAATTCATTAGTGAGAGTGATGCATGTCTCCGGTTACCTTTTTACAAAGTGCCAAATACTGACAATGGGGCACCTGCGTGCAGTGACGTCTCCTTCCTTATTGTTCATAAACCTTTTCAGAAATTGCAAACATACTTCTAATGCTTACATTTTTAGAATTAATAGACCTGACAACCAGTTGCACAACAATAGTCCTCGCAACCCCTGGGGGCCCCCTACAACACCGTGCACGGCCTGCGGACCCCATGCCTGAGAGCTCCTGACTCCAGTTACATTACAAAAGGACACATTAATTTTTTTATAGGGACGAAGAGATTAAGTGATTTCCAAGAATCCCCGGATCTGTTGAGCCGAAGCCCAGACTGAAATCTGTCTGCAGCTCTGGCCATTACACCACATCCTCGCTCCAAGGGGGACCAGCGTCTACTGCTGTAACGTCATGGTTTTTACAGCCACTGATGCACTTAACGTGTGCTCGTCATTTCAACAGTGATCTCTTTTCTGAAGACATCCTTGCCCAAGCAGAAGCAGAATATTCATTGCAGTGGCACCTAAGCTGGAGTGAAAATCTCAGCCTTCTTTTAACAAGCATTGGCAACCCCAATGGATCTTTTTTTATTTTTTTATTTTTTGTATTTTAGTCCTCATTAGCCTCGATTCCAAATGATGCAACTTTCTCCAGGGCCTCTCTTTTTTGGGATTAGCGCCAACCAGAGATATACATATATATTTTGAAACGAGGGTGGATCACTCTATACCGTACTTAATTAACCTCCAACCATAGGAAACCTCTTTTCAGCTAAGAAAAGACTGCGAAGTCACCAAAGGAGTATATAGTATAGAGGCCTAATCATTGGACTGTGTTTAAACTGCAATGTTTCACCCACTCTTCATAAGGACGCCAAGAGTCATTTCGCTTTCTTTTTGATGATCTATCTCATTGATTTGTATACTTTATAGCCATTAACCATTCAATCTTTGTTGGGGGAGTAGATTAATAATAAAAGATCCATTTTTTAACATTATTTGTCCAGACTTGACCATGCTCCAATGTCCCCAAAAAAAACAAGAATCTTGCGTACCTGGAGTGGATTTCCAAGTATAGCAGATATTGTACTACTCACGGCTTCCCAGAACTCCTGGAGAACTAAACACTCCAGAAACATATGAATGTCATCTCCTTTTTCTGTGCCACACTTTAGACATCTCGGGATGGGACCCTTCCCTATTTTCACCAATTTATACGGAGACCAGTAAACTCTGTGGAGACAAAAAAGGTGGTTCCGCCTTAAATTTGCAGCAAGAACAGTGGAGTATAAAAGATTACAAGATACTTGCCATAAATCTTCATTCAGCTCTCCAGGCAAGATCTTCTCCCAGAGTAATGATGGTAACTTAAAGTCTCCGTCTGCCAGGTCCAGTAGGAGCCAGTACCAGTTCGCCACCTCTTTTTCCGAGTGTTATTTGTCACCATCTTCACTTCCAGCTCATTTGCTACTCCGGCTGTGTCCCCAACGGAGACGAGCCAACTTTTCATTTGGAGGTATTTGAATCTTGAACCCTGATTATTTGTCAACTCTTGACACACCTCCCATGGAATCAAAGTACCATCCCTTACCAAATGACTCCAACAAACCATGTTGGCATTCTTCGGAGGAAGAGCCAGACTATCTTTGGACCATTCTGATGAGCCGGGGGAGATCCAAATAGAGCCCATACCACTATAGTAACTCATCTTTAGCTCTTTCCTGATTTTATACCACGTTTCAGCAAAAGACTGTAAGACTTTGAGTCTCACTTTTTTTTTAAAAACGCGGGTTTCCATATTTGTGGACATCTTGCAACATCGCTTTGAACATGCTCCCAAGGTCTGAGGAGTCCGGAGAGCCAAAAAGCATTTTCCCAGTTTTTAGAAGAAATATCCATGCATAATACGATAAATCTGGCAACCGTTGCCCACCCTTATCATGTCTTCTCCTCAACTTCTTTCTAGAAATACGCACCCCTTTCAATGCCCAAATAAAACTGGAAATTTTTGATTGAGCCTTAGTGAGCCAACTTTCCTTAAAAGCCAATGGAATATTCTGAAACAAAAACGTATATTTGGGGAGGATGGACATTTTGACCAAGTTTATTCTGCCATATAATGTTAATGGAAGATGGGACCAGCTTCACATCAATTTTCCCACCTCTTTATTTACTTTTTCAAAATTGACTACCGGGATTAACTCTACTTTTGATACAATCTTAATACCCAAATATCTCATCTCCTCCTTAATGCACTCTGATTGAGAGTCGATGTTCCAAGTCATTAACGTTGTTTTATCTCCATTAATCTCGTATCCTGAGATAGCCTCAAAATGTGCCGCTAACTCATATACAGCTGGAAGGGAGGAATCTACTTCTGAGGAGTACACAACCAAATCGTCCACAAATAATCCCATTTTTTTCTCCCACCCTTGAAATTTAAAAGAGGGGATATTCTCATCTCTCCTAATCTTTCCTGCTATGGGCTCAATATAGAAGTTGAAAAGAAGAGGAGATAAGGGGCACCCTTGCCTAGTTCCCCTAATGAATTTTAAAGGATTTTGACAAATTTCCGTTTACTGTGATTCTAGCTACAGGGTTTCTATATATTAGATCAATTGCAGTACAAAAATTCTCACGAAGATTAGATAATTTTAAGATATTCATCAGCTAGGACCAATTAACCCTATTGAAAGCTTTAGTAGTGTCAACTGTTTTCACTGCCAGCGGTAGCTTACATGAAGTAGCAACATTTATGGCACCAATTAAACTTTATGTAAGACCGTTGAGCCCCCTTCCCCGGACAAACCCTTTCTGGTCTTCATGCAATAAGTACCCAACCACTCCACTGAGTCTATCTGCCAAAATTTTAGAAAACATTTTATAGTCTGAATTGAGTAACGAAATCGGCCTATAAGAATCACAGGAAGTTGGTGGTTTGTCCGGTTTTAATATCAACGTCACTAAAGCTTCATTCCAGGATGGTGGAATCTCACTACCCTTCTCAAAAATGGCTAAAAATAGTTTAAACATTACAAGAACCAAACAATCCTCTAATTTTTTATACAACTCAATAGGGAGACCATCAGGACCCGCTGTTTTGTTAGATTTCCCTATTCTTATAGATTTCCTTATTTCTCCAACTGTAATTGAGCTATTAAAGCTACCCTTTGGATATCGGGACCCTTACTTGGAAGGTCCAGTCCCAGCCATTCTTCCACATCCTCCTCTCTTGTATTCAAATCCTCCGTATACACCTCTCCAAAATGGTTGAGAAAAACTTCCTCAATACCCTCCCTTGTCTCGATCAGAGATCCTAACTCTTTTGGCTTTAATTCCTTTACAAAGGATTTTTCCTGATCTTTTTTCACCTTCCAAGCAAGCAATTTGCCCAAGCCTTCACCATAGTTAAAATGAGCAAGTTTGGTTGCTTTCCACCTTTCTTGTATTTTGCCTTCCAGTACCCCTACCAGATAATTTTTCTAATGTCTGCATTTGAAGCTTAAGAGTTTAATGAGCAAGATCATTGTTTAACATCTGCTTCCCGATCTTTATCTCTATACCCGTTATCTTTTTCCTTCTATGTTTATTCTTATAGGACTGCACAGAGATTATTTTCCCCCATAGGAAAGCTTTGTATGTATCCCACATTATACTGATCGAAGCTGAACCCAGATTATCCTAAAAAAAACTCTTTGACTTCCTGTCTAAGCTTTTTCACTATATCATCATCAAATAATATGGTGCGATCCATTTGCCATCTTTTCTGTGCACCACTTTTCGAAGATGTCAAGGACATAGTTATGGCTGAATGGTGGGACATATGTGAAACCAAATGACTCACAACTACCAACTTGTTCTTTTAAGATACCAATAATCAAAAATAAATCTATTCTAGATTTATGTCCGTATTTTTTGTTATTAAAAGTATAGCTCCTAAGGGTGCCCTTCCTCTCTCTCCAGATATCACACCAGCCTCTATCTTTCATTGCATTTTTAATCAATAATCGTGTTTTGTTATTCAGCAAAGCCCTACTTTTAGTTGAGCGATCTAAGTTAACATCTAAAACTACATTGAAATCGCCGGCCATGACAACAGGATCAGGGATGTCTATGGCTTTGCTAGCAGGTTACCAAACGGGATAGGGTCTAAATTTGGGCCATAGTAGCCCACCACTTTATATGCCTGATTATAACATCTAATCGTGGCAATTGCCCATCTGCCCGCCCTATCTACTTTAATCCGCTCTATCACTATCTGGGGAATTGTTTTGATTCGCTACCCCTCTGATGGTAAGCTGCTGATCGGTAACTACTGTTTTTCGTATCCAATTTCTTGATTTGAGGGCCTCTTTCATCTCATCCCCAGTTTGATGAGTCTCTTGTAAAATTATGATCTGGGCCGGGACATCTTTCAAATATTGCAGCAGCCTCTCCCTTCTGCACTTGATTCTATGCCCGTTGACATCCCATGAAATTAACTCTTCTTGCTTTAACTGGCTGGCTGTCATCTTAAGGTATTCAAAAACATTTGTTTTTTATTTGAGGCTTAAGAGTGTATTTTTCAATGAGGACTAATTCTTTTTTTTCCTTTTTTTCCACTGCTCCCTCACCCGTGTACTAAAACCTATTTGTGATCCCTCCAACCCCACCACCCTTGAAAAATCCTCCTCAGACTTCATATTGTCCTAATGCCTTAGGAGGCCCCCATACTTGAGGATTCGAAAATAAACTTTAAAGATTATAAATTTATAAAAAGAAAAAGGAGAGGAATAAGAGAACAAAGAGAAAGAACACAAAAGAAAGCTTTTCAGTTATTACCTCATAACAGGCTGATAGTAAAAAGGGGATGGAAATAGACAACATATGTATGATACTAATCTTCTGCTTATGATTAGAATGTCTGCTATACTCTAGAAAGGAGACCCTAGCTCCTCCCTGTCTCTAGTGACTTCAAATATTCGGCCGCATCCTCTACCCTTCTAAAATTGTGTAATTTGTTGTTATGCATCACCCGAAGACTGGCCGGAAATCTCAATTGAGCCGTTGATCCCATTTTTTAATAGGACTCAATCATATTGCCAGATTCCCACTGCTTTTTCGCTGTTATTTGGGAAATATCGGACCTAATCTCAAAACTAATTCCATCCATTGTTAAACTTTTCTGTTTTAAGGCTTTTATCAATATTTCTTCTTTGATTTTGTATGTTTTAAAATTTACAAGAATTTTCCTAGGTTTAGTCTTTCCTGGGGCTGCCTTAAAAGGGTCCTTACAGGCCCTCTGGATATCTTCCATCAATTCATTCACAGAGAACTCAATTTGTGTGCATGATTGTATGAGTCTTGCAACAAAGACTTTAGGATCTTCTCCTTCTGAACCTTCTGGGACTTTTAGGATCCGGAGATTATTTCTTCTCATATTATTTTCTAATGATTCAATTTTATCTTTCCAGATCATCTCGTTCCCCTTTAATATTTTTATTTCTTTTGTATTGACCTCAGTTTGGAACGTAAGTTCTTTAACTGAGAACTCCAGCTGAGTAGTGGTCCTACTAGCAAGGTCATCCATTTTCCTCTGTAGGCTATTGCACGAGGATCTGATCTCTTTCTGATTCTCTACATAAACTTCAAACTTGTTCCTTACTTCAGTTGTTAATACCTTGATTAGATCCACAACAGATTGAGAATGAGACTGTGGTTCAGTTTGTACATCTGGTTGAGTTTGCAAATGGGGTAGAGTACACTGAAGTTGGGCTGAGTTTATTCGCTCCACCATGGCTAATGTAGAGCCTTCCTTCATCACTCCTGCTAACTCATCCCCTACCTCTTGCTGTGGCTCAGCAGAAGGTAAGGTGCTAGACTCGATATCTATAACGCCGGGATATCTTCTCTCTTCGGACCGAGGTATACTGGGCTTCAGCACAGCCTCCTCCTCCTAAGGGTCCTGAGAGTCCTGAGGGTCTCGGAGCCTCCCTGTGCCCCAGATTGCAGTAGGCAGAGTCCAGGAAGTGGTAAGGAGGCAGATTAGTGCTGTCTCTTCCCCAAAACAAAGGTTTTTTAGAAAACGATGTTCCCTTTCTGTGATTTCTGTCTTTGCCTGTGGTTGTTACAGTTTGAAACATTGTAGTTTTAACCTGCCTGTGATTGGATATTTTATCAACTGTTTTGTGTTTTAAACTTGTGTTTTTCCTGCCCATGATTGCTTCCATTTAACGTGTTGAATTGTGGGATTTGCAGTCCAAAGTTTTTCCCTCTCATTGCTGATGACTTTCAATTTTCCCTCCAAATTTCTCCTTTGCTCTGTGCTAAGACCTGTATGTTAAAACAGTGCACCCCCAGCCATCATTTTGTGTTCACAAGCCGGTGAAACCAGTCCCCCTGCCTCCCCCACCAGCAATAGGGATATTCTACATCAGAGGGTGCTTCTGTGAGCTGTTTAAACTGTGTTTACTAGGGACTGTGCACTTCGTTTTTTGGCCAGTAGAGGGAGTAAAGTTTATTCAAACAGTATTGTTTGATTTCAAGTTAGTGAGACCTTTACCTTCAGAAGTCCAAAGTGTGGATGGACCCTGTCTGTCTCCTAGGAGATTCTGAACAGGAAAAGCAGCTTCCAACTCCCTTTTCAGCACACCTTGTCTGAGGTCGCTGGGACCTTATATGGTCTGCTATTGTTTTGTACATGTGTACACTGATTGGTAGTTGTATCTGTTGTTTCTATTAGATAAGGGTTAGTGTCCTCATTGGTTGGGTATTTGAGTGTTCTGATTGGTGTCTGGGTCTGTGATTCAATCAATGTAGGGTTGGGACTAGGGCTAGGGCTAGGATTTCTATTGGAAGTAGGGACTAGGGTTTCCTGTGTTATTGATTGTTGAGATTAGGGTGGAACTAGGGCTAGGGTTAGACTTTTAATTGGAAGTAGCGATTAGGGATTCTGGTGTGATTGGTTGCTGGACTGGTTGTGGGACTAAGAGTAGGTTTAGGCTTTCTATTGGAAGGAGGGACAAGGGCTTCCTGTGCTATTGGTTGCTTGGACTTGGGGTGGGACTACTGGTAGGTCTCGGGCCTCTATTGTACGTAGAGATTAGGGTTTTTGAACTGATTGGGTGCTTGGACTAGGGCTAAGATTGGCTATAAGGTCCTGGTCTCCTATTGGTTCTAGATTTTTAGGGCTAGTGTTGTGATTGGATAGTGTTAGGGCTGGGGTTCCCCATTGGCTGACGGGGTCACCTGATTACTAGGGCTATAAAAGGCCAGGCTTAGGGCTTCTCAGCCCGGGCGTCGAGGCTAAGGGTGGAGAGGGCAAGGGCAGTTGCCTGTTTGAGCCTGTTAAGGGCGGAGAGGACAAGGGCAGTTGCCTGTTTGAGCCTGTTAAGGGCGGAGAGGACAAGGGCAGTTGCCTGTTTGAGCCTGTTCGAGACTGACCAGGGCCAGGGCCAGAAATGCTGCCCCATATACACACCTCCATTATGCATCTATATACTTTCAATATACTTATGGATCTATATATTTATCACTTTCTTCTAATTTAGCATTCCCAATGCACCTCCCTATTTCTCAGCGTATACTTCGCTCAATATATCCTCTACATCCACTCTCTCATTTAACTTCAAACCCCATACCACTACTATGATCCCCAAAATAACCCTTTCTACACTCTCTCCTACTCTACCCCTCCTTGCATCATCTTACACCTGTTTTACTATAACGATCCCCCAAAACAAACCTTTCTAAACTCTTCCCTCTTTTCTACCCCTCCCCAACCCTTCTCAATCCAAATATCTGACTAACATATCCACCACTTAAATTACTTTCATGTTCCGTCATACTAATTCAACACTAACCCGGATGGGTTCCAGAGTAACGTGCTACCTGCGCTTCAAAATCCTATCAGGGGTAGCAAGCACTATATAAATACAAACCTCTTTCCCTTCACTATCCCACCACCTACCCTTCTCTACTCAAATAACTGAATAACATATCCACTACTCAAATTACTTAATTTTTTACTATACTAATTTTCAAAACGAATCCTTTATGAGTTCCGGAGTGGCGTGCTACTCGCCAGAAAAGCTCTTCAACATCCATCAGAGGTAACAAGTGCTATATGAATGCAAACCTTTCTTCCCCTTTTATCCCTCCGCTATCCTTCTCACTCCAAATAACTGACTAATATCCACCACTGAAATTACTTTCATATTTCACCATATTAATTCACCCCTAATCCTTTATGGTCTTCCTGAATAGCACGTTTCAACACCCCATCAGGGGTAGCAAGCACTATATAAATGTAAACCTTTTTTCTTCCTCTATCCTTCTGCTATCATTCCAAATCCAAATAACTGACTAACCTATCCACCATTTAAAATGTACTTGCATGTTTCACTATATTAATTCAAAACAAATCCTCTATGGGTCCCGGAGTAGCGTGCTACCCGCCGCAAAAGCGATTTGACGCCTCGTATGGGGTAGTAAGCGCTATATAAATGCAATTACAATACAATACAATACAATACAATACAATATCTATTCGGGCTTGTAGTCTCTTTATTACCCCCCTGATTATAAGCTGTATCAGCTTGTAGTGGGTTTTTCAATACCAAAGTGTTCGGTACTATTTTGAAGAGAGTTCTTAGGGACGGAGTAATTTTTAGGTTTGTCGTCGGTAGCTCTTCTTTTTTGCTTCTCTGCTTCCTTTTCCTGGGAATCTACGTCTCACTTTCCTTTCCACATTGTTTCAGGTCAGAACACAGAGAATCCTTTACCGCCTCTTTGGTGGAGAAACCTGTGTCCTTTCCTCGGGTTATATCAGATAATGCCTTACCAGGATTTTTCTGGTTCCTCAACTGATACCTATTTCGGCCCATACCCCTATCTACAACTCCCTCTTTGTCCTGACCTTCCCCCACTGTGCCCAAATTACTTGATGCCACTTTTCCCAGATTTCTCGCTGCCACACTACCTCTTAATAACTTCCCTGTCCGCGTAGGCAAGAGGCTAGGGACTTGTTTAATATGGGTATTAATCCAGATATTCCAGATTGTAACTGAAATTGTGTCTGAGCTTGACCTCATTTTTCATTTGCAAAATCACTTTCAGAAACACAATTCCCTTCCCACTCAGCGTTCTCCCCTTTTGCTAACTGTTTCTTATTCATTGTTTCCACTTTATTATGACACGGACCTGGGTATATTTCTGGTTTTGTTGTGTTCCTATATGTAATTACATATTCTACAGTGTCCTGAATTGCTCGACTCCTACCGTAGCTTTCAGAACCCTCTTGTCGAAACTTCACTCCAGGCTCCGAGATCCCTGTACTCTCCCCTTGCACAGCAGAGCACTCTATTGCTCTAGTTCCGCATCTGCACAAACTGCTCCAGAGGGAAATCAATGCCACCGGCCTTCTTCCACACCCCACCTCTCTTGCTGCACTCAACCAGAGAAAGCTTTGTGTTCCAGAGCCCCTATCCATAGCAGGGATTCAGAAAATGCAAGCCGCTGCTTCCCTTCTCTGCCTCCAGCCCTCCTTCCACCAAGCTTTCTTTGAAAATTCCTCTCGCCTCAACGTATCATGTCCGCAACGTCCTTTTACACCGCAATATCCTCCTCAAGCTCGGGAGCCTCCGTGACCGCGTCTCAATCGGCCGCCATGTTTTCCCCCGTCACAGCCAATGGATATTGCCTACAAGAGCTTTAGGCCTTGGCAATGCTTTGTATCAATGCTATACAGTAGCACATATGCTTTGCAGTGTGGTTAAACTAATTTCAAAAAAGTGTTATGATACAGCCAGGGCTATTGCACTTTTTTAAAAAGGGCATTAACGCTGGATACATCATAGTCCTTTTTAATTATTTTTATTTTTAGTCATGCTGCTAAACAGCATGGCTAAAAATCATTGTCGATGTCAGCAATGCCCATGCTGTACAGCATGAACCAAAGGCAATGTCAGAGCCAACAGTCTCAAAGGCACGACCTATTGGCTTTGTCAGTGCTTATTAGGTCTCGGTGTAACACTTTGTATTTCTGAGCACATAAGTTATTTTCCCCATGTGTGAACAAGAAAACTATATAATATTTGGCAAAAAATCCTATCACGTAAAGAAAGTAATCGCGTCCATGTCTTAGTGAAAATACATTTGGAAGCTGATAATATCAGTTGTCATAATAAAAGCATTTGTTGTCAGAATAAGCAACCATTTCTAAAGAGAAAAAGGCTTCTTTGAAATCTATGTGGCAGAGTAAAACAAAGCTATAAATGGCAAGAAGTTCAACAAGGACGACAGGGAAGAAGAAAAATGTAAAGTAATACCTCAATCACAGCTCAATCAGACACCAACCAATCAGTACTTGATCCCTGCTTCAGCCAAAGAAGAAGATGTGACTCCAGCTCGTGCTGGCCAATTATAATGCAGTGACAATGAAGCCAACAAATGTTAAGCACTGGGCAAGCTGCATGTTCCTTGCTGTATGCAATATCTTTCACAAGCAAGAGCTCGTGCTACGCATGCGCTATTACAGGCGAGATCAAAAAAGCAGGTCATATTGGCCTGAGAAGTTTGCTGCAGGCATAGAGAGCTTCCATAAACTTGACAGAAGGTGCTATTTAGATCACAAAAGAACATTCTTCGACCAGAAGCCAAGGAACTATTACCTCCCATATGGACTAACACTAAGGCCTTTTCATCTCTTTACCTTGGGACTATTCCTCAGATCCCCATCGGACAGACCTCTGTATATGGCTCGTATTATTGTTCCCCCTTCCTGGGAGCTCTAAGGATTACATGATGTACAGTGCTTACATAAAGGAGTAAATACAGTCAAAAGGCACAGTTTACACAGACTGGGGAAAGCTCATGTATTGATTTGTTGAAGAGCTAAGTTCCCTGGTGTCTATCATGCCAGACAAAGGCGCCAAGAACTAAACACATGCCCGTCTTGGCAGTGAAACAACCAGGAAAAAGCACTGGGGCTTATTTACAAGCCCCTAGCGCCGCAGGAACGTCCCTTCTCCCCCCATATTAAAAGTGACGCACCAGCGGTGCAAGGCGCTTGTAAATAAGCCCCACTATTATGAAAATTCATAAGATTATACACCGGGTTTATCACCCAAACCCAAGTTCTCCAGGTCAGAATGGGGAATAAAGTGTGGTTTGTTGTTACCGGCAGAAACAACGGCACACAGTTCCACTTTCTGAACTGGTTTCCCTGTGTCATTTCTTCCAGGAAATACATAGAGGGATTTTCGCAGGAAAGCTTTAGGACTTCTTGCTCCTTGTTGTCGGATTTGGGGGATTTGCCATTGTTATTCTCCAGTTATCAACATTTGAATAATGAAGCATACTTGGTCTTTGCACTGCCTGGAATGCAAAAACTGTGTCGGTAGAGTTGTGCTTTGAGCCGAAATCAAAAAGACAGTTTTTTATACAACTCTAATATATTGGCTGGAATGAAGCAAGGTGTTCTGCATGCCTCTAGAGGGGATGTGCCCTGCTTGGAAGTCCACATAGGAAGCTGTAGTGTTTTGACTCCCATCTCAAAACACACACAAGGATCATGCATGTGTGTTAAAACCTTTCCGTATTGTGGGAGGAGACCAAGAGTGGGGCTCTGTGATTGGGAGGTCACACCAAGTACATCTCCAATGGAGACTACTGTCAACTCCGCAAGCATTAGAGGCCTGACACCCATGGATGGCAGCAAAATGATTCTAGTGCTGGGCAGGATATTTTCCCTTGTTGCCTGATTTAGGAAAGTAACCTACTGGCCTCTCCCACATTTGAAACTGTTATACCAGTTCACAAGAATCAGGTCCTTCATATATCTTTAACCCCTCCCCTGCTGAGGACGGATCCGCTCCGTCATCAGCTGCGGTGGCGCTGTGCTGATGACGGAGCGGTTCCGTCATGGCCCGCCGATGCTCCTGCGTGACGCGTATTCCGCGCCTGCGCTGAACGTTCTATTGAGCGGGCGGGGCCATGACGGAACCGCTCCGTCATAAGCACAGCGCAACCGACGCTGGTGACGGAGCGGTTCCGTCACCAGCATGCTCCCGCCACATTTCCACCCCGGCCCCTTAGCACTACGGCGGAACAGCCGCCGCAGTGAAGGGGTTAAACAATGGATGCTGCTTGTGCTTTTGACATGTAGATGTTGCATGCACACACATTGCCTTCATGTGAAGATTACACATGGAGATCAACACAGTGCATATCACATCCTCAGCAGGTATCATTTTATATATGGGATACTCTGTATGATACTTGCATTCTATGCAAATTGTCCCTTCTCAAAACAGTAAAATTCAGTTTGTTTATATTTTTGTACAATTCCAGAAAAATAATGACATTCTCCTCTGATTTCCATTTAGGTGAATACTAGGAAATACATCCTCTTACTTTAAACTACCCAAATATGTTTTTCAAGAGTTAACTGACCTTATTTTGGGGGTTTGAAAACCATTGTCAAATCTTCATTACTACTCATACAACCGGGATCAAAACAAGAAATAAAACAATGTATAGCATTAGAGAACCATATCAACCAACCAACCTTTATAATTTGTTATCCGTGATTCAAGACCTGTCCAAGTTTGCCATACACCATTGAAAACAACAGATGGCAATTTATCAAAGCCATTAGTTTTGCAATTTAGAAACTGTTATTTTATTAAGAAAAAGAAGGTAAATGATATTTAATTTTTTACAATAAGTTGCAGAATTAATATTTGGAATGAAAAAAAGTTAAAAAAAATTTTAAACTGCTCTTTTTGTTTAAAAACTACTGCGAAACCATATATTAAACTTTCTTAAGTTTTTCATCTAATTATATTGTCTTTTCTATGTTCATAAAAAAATGTTGCTATTGAATTAATGATTATTGTTCTATGTCATTAAGAAAAATAATCATTAATTCAAGAACAGCAGCCTTGGTAGAGTAGGTCAGTCGCTGCGGGGACTTTGTCATCAGTACATGAGTTCTTAATGCCTCTTTACAACTCTAAAATCCTTGAAGTGAATATCCATGGTTGCCACACTTTTGCAAATTTATGGATAACCTTGCAAGACCAGATTATTAAAGAAAACTAATCACATTGAATGAACAAAATGGTGCATTGGTGTTGAAGGCTTGAGGTTTCATATAGTATCTCAAGGTATGTACCCCTTCTTTTCAATCCTTGCATTACAAGGATTCAGTTTTCTTGGTCTAGCTAATGTTAGGAGGATTTAAAGATAGATTAGCTTCATCGGTTAATTAGGAATTTCCGAAACTATGCCTAATAAGCTTGATTAGAGCTGGATTTTGGCAGGGTTGGCTGGTAATCTTTGACAGTGGTGCAGCATAATACCTGCTGCAGACATCAGTAAGCCAACCTGACTTCTTGGTCGAGTGTTTGGGGTGTAATGTCCCCATGAGAATTTTCTGACAACATACACACTGCACATTTTAGACTGTACTACTGAGTACTAGCATGATAAATATCAAAATACAGTGATGTCAAGGTCAGAAAATCGTGGCACAGAATTCTGAATGGTAAGTGCATACCGGGAAGTCGATTTTCTATTCCAAACTCCACATCTACATGCCTTGAAGTTATATTTACTGGGTAGGTACATAAAAGTAGAGGTAGGTATAGAAAATCTAGACTTACTTACCGGTTAATATTTTTTTCTCGATATTTAGTACCATCGATATTCTGACTTCGATATTTAATATGCACACCCAGATATTACTGCACAAGTTTCACAATTATTTACACCCTGAACTTTTCTATTATTATCATGGTGCATTGGTCTAGTCTCCCTCCCTAGGAATGTTGCAGGTTTACCAGGCCCAAGTTAATTTTGAGAATGTGGCAAACTATTGCATTTTCAGCGCAATGTATATAATAAATGTTAAGAAAGCCAAAGATGATACTGGCCATTCTGAAAATTCAATTTCACAGGGCTTTTAATTCGCCAAAGCATATTTCACTTCCTTTCATTTTCCAATCAAGCCCCTTATAATTTCTTTGCAAATATAACATTATGAATGAGAATAGCATTGGACGGAGCAAGGTGGAAAAAGAAAGAGAAATACATAAATCTCTCAATCACAGACCACACTTTCACAGCTAAACAGACTTTACTGGCTCACACAGCAATGTTGTCAAATGTATACGGAGACCTTATAGGTTCGGACAGCAAACGGGTTACACTAATATTACAGACAGTGGTAGTTAAGTAGCACACAAATGAAATTATTTTGCCCCAGCTTTTCAGTTTGTGAAGAAACGCACCCTATACAAAAGTTTATATATTTCCTGTAAAAAACTAATTTGACCTGAAATATTTTATTTTTTAGTAAATATATGTTCAGTATACAGACAATTTATCATTTTCGTCAAGTGTTCACATGTTCTTCTGCCATTCTATGCATGTATAATAGTGGTATATATGCGTATTTTCATGAGCTGAAAAACTGGATCAGAATCATTCCATTACCATTATCCAAGGCACAGCACTATACAAGGGGTACTTGTACATTGTAATTGCATTTATATAGCGCTTACTACCCCATGCAGCGTGTTGAAGTGCTTTTTTATGAGTAACATGCTACCCTGGAACCCAATAGGAATTAGTGGTGAACTAGTATAGGAAATATTTAATTAATTTGATCGGTGGATATGTGAGTCTGTTAGTTTGATTGAAAAGGATAGTGGAGGGACAGTAGAGGGAAGGATCTAGAAAGTGTTTATTTGGAGATCATAGCAGTAGGAGATGGTTTAGGATGGGTAAGGGAGATATGGAGAAGGGAAAAGTCTCTAGAAGTGGATTCAGGAGAAAGATAAGTTATCAAATGAGTCTAGGAGAGATACATGAGAGAAGGGTTTAGAAAGGCTTGTTTGGGAGATCTGAATAGTCAAACAGGTTTAAGATGATGCAAGGAGGTTCGAGGGGGAAGATACTATAAGGGTTATTTTGGGCATCATAGGAGTAGAATGGGGTGTGGGATGAGAAGGGAGTGGAGGTAGAGGATGTTTTGAGAGAGGTATAGGGTTAGAAATAGGGTAGTATATTGAGAGAGTAGTTGAATGAGGTTTGGGATGAGTCAGAGTGTGGAGGTAGATGATTTATTTGAGAGATGTATGCAGTGAGATATAGTAGTGCATTTAAGATGCTGAATCAGGAGTAAAGTAATAAATATAAAGATCCATAAGTACGCTGAAGGTATATATTTATAAGGAAGGTACTATATCTAGATTTTAGTTGTATTTAATAAACTCAGACTCTATTATGTTGCTAATTTATCTGTTTTTATCATTTATAAAAGAAATTGTAATTCAATAGTAAAGTAATTGGGGGCGTGGCTTGCAGCCGAGGAAGATGGCCACAAGCTAGAAAAGCTGCGCTAGCAGTCAGCTACAAGACACCCGAAATCCGGCAATATCCGACACAGAAGTGGCGCCCAACGACGTCTGACGACTTTGGAAGACGGCGGGATGCAGCAGAGACCGAGTTGACCCCCCCTGGCCTTGCTAACTCCGCAATACGGAGACCCCTGCCGCTTGAATCGGAGCGACAAATTGGCGCCCGCCAGCGAGGAGTGGGTTGCCTGACGGAGCCCCTGTCCAGGGGTAGCTGGACACGCTTCCTATAGTGCACTCTCTCAAATCTTAAGGCGGCGGCTGCTGAAAGCACAAGCGCAGCAGATAAGGAGATGCCGCGGCCCGCTCCAGCTGGGGCCCTGAATCGTCCGAACTCGTGGAGAAGGCGTGGAGACTTAGGTGGTGAGTCCACTGGCATATACTCACGGGAAGGCAGCAACAGTCTGACAGGGCAGGCGGCGAACCGGAGGGGAGTCCGGCGAAACAGGTGGCAGTTAGATCTGATGTACTCTGGGCCCCGATTGGAGTCGGCGCAGACCTCCCCAGGCTAGTGACTGACAGTGGAGTGGGCCGCAGGCGCCCTGGACAGAGGCCCAATGGCCTGCGTAGAGGTAGAGTCCAGGCAAAGCGGCGCCGACGAGGACCCTGGGCAGGAGCAGGAGGCCAGCGACAGAGACCCGATTATGGGACAGAATTTGGTGCCATGACTTTGGTGAGTGTGCAACAATGGCGCCGCAGTTAAGGGTGGGACCCAGGCACCACAGTGCTCACAGTGAGGAAGGAGAAGGCGGCCCCTGCGCTTACACCGAGCACACCACCCACCTACCATCCGCGACGGGGCACGGAGCGGAAAGGGCCCAGCCAGACCCAGAGGGAGCCAGGATCGTGTCCGTGGAACGGGGGGGCGAACATCGGACTGCCTGTATAGACCTGCACTGCAGTGAGGGTAATTAAAGCGGGTGCCTCGCAGGCCTGAGGCGAGCACCAGAGGGCCCCACAGGGTTACAGTGATTTGCCCAGCGGTGCCCTTACACCACGTGCATCAGGATTGCGCCTTCTGCAATGGGCCGCAAAAGACCGCTAGGGCAAGGCCAGTCCAACCACATAGACAAATACACTGTGGCTATGGGAAAAGAGGATGGACTCCAAGAGGGTGAGCCAACTTGAGGAAACCGCGGACAAAGGCCCTGACCCCTCATTTAGAGACATCATGATGGCCATTAGGGAACTGCGCGAAACCTTGGAACCTGAGGTGACGGAGGAGGTTAAATTACTGCGCGCAGACTTCAGGAAAATGGCTGTGGCAGAGACTGGTATTGGCAGCCTCCAATCCAAGTCAAAGAGACTTGAAGAACAAGTAGCCGCCCTGAAGAAAAACCAAACGGAAATACATGCACGGTTGGAGGCCCAGGAGGGACGTGCGAGGTACAACAACATCCGCATAGTGGGGGTCCCGGAGGATCTGGAGAGGCCATCCATGGACTGGTTCGTAGAGGACCTCATACTTAACCACTTGAAGCCGAAGCGCCTATCCAACTTCTTCTCGGTAGAAAGGGCTCATCGCGCACTGGGGGTAGGCCTAAACCTGGGGCCCCTCCGCGCACCATCATAGCCTGATTCCTGAACTATAGAGATCGTGATGCCATCTTGCAGGCGTCACGGGTATCTGGGGACCTTCAACTCGAGAACGCCACGATTCGCTTCTTCCCAGACTTCACTCTACCTGTCCAACTTCAAAGACGGTCCTTTGGAGGGGTTAAACGAGCACTTGGGGAACAAAGAGTGAAGTACATGATGCTCTACCCAGCTTGTCTCAAGATCCTGGATGGTAATAAGGCATATTTTTTTGATTCATCTGAAGAGGCCAGCGACTGGTTGGAGGGTTGGCGAACAGTGGGCAGAAACGGAGTCCTGTGAAGATCCAAAAACCGCTAGGCGGGTCGAGACCCAGTGGGTACGGACAGATTAGCACCGGACACCCAGGACTGCGAACAGAGTGGACACAGGTGACTGTTGTGAGAGCACCAATTTAAGGGTGAATCCCGCCCTTGGTGATGGGGATGTACATGGAAGTTGAGGCCCGGGTCTGAACAGGAACTCTGAGAGACACTCCTGATCGCCGAACTTAAGTATCGTGGAGATGCTACGGGTTGTTATGCAGGCTAAATGCCCCTAATGATGATTCAGGGAGGGACCGGGTGTTGGCTGAGGATTGCTGGGATATATCCATATTAATGGGTGTAACCTCCGTTATTCAGGTATAATTATTTCTGGTGACTGCAAGCTTACAGTCCCTTTCCAAGTTGATTTGTGGCTGATGGGGCGACAGGCACTCTGCAAGTTTGGAAGGTGGGAGTTTGGGGACCCACCGAGCAGGGAGGGAGGAGTTGGGGGAAGACTGTGGCTGGTTCTTGGGGAAAGGTATGTTTTGCTCATTATAAAACTAGTTCTTTTGCATGTGAGATTTGCTTTAACAGGCCACAGGGAGACATGGTCTATCCGAGGAGATTGGGGTCCTCAACCACAAATGGGTGAACAGATGCAGGTTAAAATATGAACGTGGAACGTAAATGGGCTGGGTAACAAAATTAAATGAACTTTGGTGTTGCAGCACCTGAAGTGGCACTCCCATGTTGTGGTTCTCCTGCAGGAAACACATCTGCGAGGCAATAGATGTAAGGCACTTGACCGCTTTGGGTATAAAATGGTGGCTCATTCGGGGTTTACATCCGGTTCTAGGGGAGTGGGTATTTTGATTTGAAACAACCTCCCCATGGTAATTTCTGGTACGTGGACAGATGACTCGGGATGCATGGTGGCAGTGGCGGGTAGATGGGAGGGGCGACCTGTTGTCCAGGCCTCATGCTATATCCCGCCCGGCCTACACACCACGACTTTTGCACCGCTGGGCTCCTTCCTGGAAGAACTTCCATGAGGAACCCTTCTGGTGGGGTGAGACACAAACGCTGCAATGAACACTGGCTTGGGTCATTCGGGCGGGGGGGCAGGGCTTCAGGGGAGAAAATGGGTTACAGGGCTTCATCAAGGCCCTGTGGTTTGGGGACCTGTGGAGCACGCACCACTCCACACACAGACAATACACGTTCTTTTCGGCCAGACATGGGTCCTTCTCTAGACTAAACCACCTTTTTTTGCGCACCGATCAGATAGGCGATTATGCGGTACCCCACATCCAGGCCCGGGTAATTCCTGATCACTCCCCAGTCAGCGTCATTTTTAAGGGTCCGGTGATTAACAAGGCGGCATTCCGGGGATAGACCTGTGGCACCTTCATGATGAAACCATAGGAGATAGACTTCGGGAGGGCTCCCAGCTGTACTTTGAGGAGAACTGGGGGTCAGTTGAGTCCCACTTAACGTTATGGGAAGTGTGCAAGACTGTCTTGAGAGGACAGGCCCAGGCCCTGATTGGGGCCAAAAGTAAGAAGAGTCCCTACAGATCCGGCAACTAGAACAGGAGATAGAAGATCTTGAGCGAGACGCCAGCGCTGTGCCCACAATTGATCGTCGCCATATATTGGCCCTTAAACAGAAGGATCTCCGGGCATTGGCTGAGAGCGAGGTGCGAGCCTATTCCCACACCACGCAACACCAGATTTACGATGTAGGAGATAAAGCTCTAAAGCTCCTGGCATGACTTGAATGCAGGAACAGGGAGCGTACCTGGGTGGCGGAGGTACGGGACGAGACAGGCTCATCAGCATCCAATAGCACAGATATAGCGGAAGCGTTTGCGTCATACTTTGAAGGGGTCTACACCCTGGTCTGCACCAGGACGAACAAGATTGTGCGAAGTACCTGCAGGACTTCACGTTGCCCACACTGTCTCAGGAACAAAGAGATCGATTAGAGACAGACTTTACTGGGAAGGAAATAGGGGAGGCCCTCAATTCCCTCCAATCTGGGAAAGCACAGGGACCAAATGGGCTCCCAGTAGAGATATTCAAGCAACAGGCGAATGTCATCACACTCACAGCCCCCCTCCTCCAGATGTATATAGAAGCGCGAAAGGTGGGAAGACTCCCGCCTGATCAGAGGGAAGCCACGATTGTAGTGATCCACAAAGCAGGCAAAGCGGCCGATCAAGGCTCTTCCTACCGACCAATCTCACTTATCAATGTCGAAGCAAAAGTCTTAGCTAAGGCCCTGGTGCATAGGCTGCTTCCGGTTCTGCCGGATCTCGTGCTTGTTGACCAGTCGGGATTTATGCAGCGCAGGAGCACCCGCCATAATCTACGTCACCTATATGGCGAATTATACATGACAGAAGATGTGGGGAACGCTCAGACAGCATTGATGGCGCTGGATTCTTCAATTGCATTCAACAGTTTCAAATGGCCGTACCTATTTATGGTTCTCCAACGACTAGGTTTTGGCCCGACATTTTGCAGTTGGGTGCGCCTCCTGTACGAGCAACCGATAGCAAGAGTGAGAGTTAATGGGACGGTGTCCAGAGCCTTTCCACTCTAAAGAGGAATGAGGCAGCGATGCCCCCTGTACCCCCTCCTGTTCACCTTGGCCCTGGAGTCGCTGATCCACTGGATCAGGAGGGACAGGTCATTCTGGGGTCTGGCGCTGAACGACGACTGCGAAGAGCGTATCTTTTTATGCGCAAACGATATTGTGGTTTCCTAGTCAGACCGTACCAGTCGATGACGCCTGCGCTGCATCTCTTTGAACTATTCGGTAGCTGCTCGGGATACACTATTAATTGGGCGAAGTCAGTGATCTACCCACTCTCGGGCCCTCCCCCGCGGATCCCGGCCAGGTGCCCTGCATTAATCGCTGTTGACGGGTTCAAGTATTTGGGGGTCTACATCACCAGGGATAGGGTGGAGTACCACGCTAAGAATCTGGAACCCCAACTGATACGGCTGGCAACTGACGTGTGTCATTTGCGATCGCTATCTCTCTCCCTCATGGGATGAGCTGAAATGTTCAAGAAGCTAGCATTGCCTAGACTCCTCTATATCTTACAAAAAACGCCGTATCCGATTCCGACTGGGTTATTCACATGTATATCCCAGGCAGTGCAGACATTGTTTTGGGATGGTGGCAACCACAAGATTGCGATGTGCAATCTGATGAGAGGAGTGTATGATGGGGGGCTGGGCCTCCCAGACATACAATTGTACTATTGGGCCTCTCAGCTACAGGTGATCAACGACTGGGTGCACGCGGCTAGGTCGGAACCGGCTTACAGAGTGGACCTGTTGGTAATGCCAGATGGAAACTGCAAGCCATTGCTATATGCCCGTAAGCCAAGGAAGGACTGGCCCTCGAACACAGGGGTGGTGGTTCAGTGTTGGAGGGAGGCAAACAAGTTCCTGGGGTGGATGGGCTCCCTGATGGGCAGAACCCTGCTATGGCTCAGTGAGCAAAGCAATTAGCAGAAGTGACCCCACTCAATGGCTTCAGGGGTTGGAAACTAATATGCATGGAGTACTTGTGAGACGTATGGAAGGGGGATGCCCCCCACTCCTTTGAATATCTGAAAAAAGAGTACAATCTCCATGACTCACAACATTACCATTACATACGCCTCACTCATGCCCTACGCTCACACATACGGTGCGGCACGACCACCCCGGAGTATTCCCCCATGGAGGATAGGCTGCTCCTTGATCCCATCTTAGAGAAACCCACTTCTACTATTTATCGTAAACTCATAAATAACATGCCTGGCCCATTGTTGTCATTACGAGAGAGATGGGTGAGCAACGCAGGTGCCCTGGAGGATGACGATTGGCAGGATGCCCTGCAAAGCCCGCGAGAGATAGCAATTCGGGCCAGGTTTCGATTAGTGCAGCTAAAATTCTACATCGCGTATATTACCCTCGCACTCACCTGTATACCTGTGGTAGAATTCAGTCGGTCCTCTGCGCACGGGGATGTCAAGGTGACGGCTCCTTCTATGATATATTAAGGGAATGCCCCCAGATAGTGCCCTTCTGGACTAAGGTCAAGGACATGATGGCAACGGTTGTGGGTTCACCGGTCCCGCTGGAGCCCAGGTGGTTATTGCTAATGATGAAGGATGCCACTGACTGGTCCAGATATAATGAGATCTGGCTGGCACTGGCAGCCTGGATTGCTAAAAGAAATGTAGACAGTGGCTGTGGGGTGCAGGCTCCTCCACAATGGGACCAGTGGTTGTGTGACCTAGATTGGTGCCACAGAGCTGCGGACACTATCTATAAGAGTAGAGGTTGCACTAAGAAATGGAAAAAGATCTGGGATCCTTGGCGGAAATATAGGGTGATGGGGTTGGGTCTGGACCAGGTTTTTAACAGTTGAATGCCATGCTTGTGTTTATGCCAGCCTTACATTAAGGGAGATAGACCAGGAGGACCCACAAAGGCATTATTCATTGCCAGGTTTTGCTATGACAGTTATGGAAGCCTCTACCATAGAGGGAGGAAGGGAATCTTGGCTACCACTAGTAAGCAAAGGTGCAAGTTCCCTACAAAAGGACTTATAAAACGCTGCCGGATAACCGTCAGGCCCAGGCGATTTACGAGTCATCAACCGAGATATAGCAGAGATGACATCCTTCACCCTAATTGGTGACTCCAAGCTAGTTGCCTTGTCCGCCGTGAGGCATGTAGCTGAAGCCTCAGCGAGGTAGCTCTTAATTTCTGGATCAGGCAGATCTTGTGCTGTGTAAAAAGCTGCGTAGAAGGAACTGAATCTCTCCGCCACCTGTTCGTCCCCGGCAACAAAGGTACCGTTCTCCCTTTACAGGGATTCCACTACAGTGGCCTTTCTCTGCCCTTTCAATTTATTCACTAGTAACAGTCCAATTCGATTACCCCCTATGTAGAAAGAGTGTTTGAGACGCAGAAGTACGTACTTCGCATGGTCATGGTCGCAACCGCCAGCTGTTTTTTAACAGCCTCCAGTTGTTACCAAATCTTAGGTGCCCCAGGAGGTCGATGGATGCATTTGAGTTCCCGTACATGTTGTTGAAGTGCATGCACTTTTCCTTCTTGATCCTGTTATCTGCTGTGGAGATAGAGATAAATTTACCTTGAAGCACTGCCTTCATTGCGTCCCACACTGTTACGACGCTCGCCTCCAGTGCCAAATAATGTCCCATTGTGTCTTTAATTTGCTTGACCACTTCTTGTATACCAAGAAAAGACTCTTGCAGCCTTCAGCAGTGGAGGTTTGACCTGAGGAAAAGACAGGTCCAGCAGGACCACAGAGTGGGCGCAAGACTCTATCTCGATCGAGACTGTTGCCTCTAGAACCTCTCAAGAGCCCAGGTAGTAATCCAGCATGGGATTTATGTGCATGGGAGTAGAAAGTATAATCTCTTGTATCTAAGTGTCGCTCTCTCCATAAGTCTCTCAGGCCTAGCTCCAGGAACCAACTTGTTCCCTTAGAGCAGAGGTCTTCAAACTGGGGGGCGGGCTCCCCTGGGGGGCCTTAAGTGATCCCAGGGGGTGCACCAGGCTCTGGCCAGAAGAAACATTATGCTTTGTTTTCAGCCTAAAAAAATTAGCAGCAGTAAGCACGTCTGTAATGGGCCATCATTAACATCCTTTGTCATTTAAATCCCGGCTGGGAGAAGGTGTCAAAAGGGAAGGGACTTCACATTTTCTCCAAGACCCACACTACTATTTCGAATAACCACACTGTGGATCCTTTGCACATTAGCAAGACCTGCCTCACCGGAATAGTATGTTTGGAAATCCTGTATTTGTTTGCATTTTTAAAACAGAGACAGAACTTGTTCACTCTGGTCCAGCTAAAATCCACGTTTAAAACACAAGAGAAATCATCAAATAAACCACTATATATTTTATTATTAAAAAAAAAAAACAGAGACAGAACTTAGCTGCAATGTTGAAATGTTGAAATAGGTCTAGACATATTTAAAAATTGCCAGTTAAATAGAATAATTGTGAAATATTTTGGGGGTGGGGGCGCAAATTGTTTTTCTACACTGGGGGGGCACTGAATAAAAAAGTTTGAAGACCACTGCCTTAGAGGAAATTGCTCCCGCTCCCTCTGTCTCTGTGATGAGTGGTCTAGGTCATTGTGAAACACCAGGTTAAGGTCTCCTCCAAGGACCACTCAGTGATCCTCAATCAACATGATTTTGGCTACTGCTCTATGTAAAAATTGTTCAGATGCGAAACTCCAGGAGGCGCAACCCCTGATTTCTGTGACCTTTGGCTCCACCTTCCCTCTAAAGGCAGGAAGGTGGAGAAGTGTGGCTCACCGGTTAGAGGCGGCAGACCAGGAAGCAGAGGTTGGCCCGGGACCAGGGTTCAATTCCCGACGCGGCAGGGTACGGTACCAATGTCAGCGTGCTTGATAAATCTCTCCTCGGTGCCTCTCTAACCATGGGTCCCACGCTGCAACTCTGGGCAATAGCTTGCTTAATCTCCACAACGGCCCCCTTGCTGCCGGTGATGCCTGGCTTCACCTTGGCGATGCCCAATAGGGGCCATCTCACAGGGAAAGCCAGGACGTGTTCCCCAGCGGTACACAGCGCCAAGAAACCCCAGGGTGAACGTGCGCTCTACAAATTCATACTAACATAACATAAAGGAGTGTGAGAAGACCAGCGCCACCAACGCGGCCTTTCGAGGTGAAGAGGAAAATAGCTGCTGTGGAAATGCTCTGGATTTTAATCTATGCCAATCACCGTATTGAAGGTGGGTTTCCTAAAATAAGCAAATATTGGCCTGCGTTTGTTCAAAGTTTGATATAATTGCATGTCCCTTAACTGGATTGTTGAGCCCCTTAACATTTAGGGTCAAGATCCCTAACCCCCCTGTCATGAAAACCTTAGGGGTCCCCATCTATCCCATCCCCCAGCCCCTCCCCCCCGCTGTCCCCCTCGCACCCCGTCTCCACACTGCACCCCACGAGTCGCACCCATTGTGGTGTGAGAGTAGCAAGATCACATTGAGCACCCATAAAAATAAAACCCCTCTTAGCAAAAACAAAGAGTTACCATTGTCCTTCGATTGAGAATTTGGGTCAGGGCCCAGTCCCAGTCCAATGGAGAAAATGAAGTAGGGGAACATGGTTTCCTTCACTCCTCTCTCCCGCCCACCCGGCCTCCCTAAACCACATGCTGCTTATCTTCAGGCGAGCCCCTGAGTCCCCGAATCCTCCTAACAGCTTCTTTATAAAGACCTCCCTGATGCAATGAGCTCCGAGACTGGCTTGGTGCCTCCTGTCCGGTGGGCACTTGTCTCCACTGCTATCTCCCACTCTCTGCCACTCCGCCTCTCCGGTCCCTCTCACTCTAGATCTCATAAGTGTATCTGCGACAGTTTGCATGCCACGGGAAGAGAGCAGAGGTGATGAAGTCAATCCTGCCACCGAAATATCAAACTAAATGGATGTCCCCATGAGTAGCAAATCTTCTTCTCTCTCAGGAAGGCCGTTACCAGACGGAACTCCCTCTTCTTATGAAGGGTAGATGCTGTAAGGTCTTGGTACAGTTGCAAGGTGTGCCCTCTAATGATTATTGGCGATGATCCCCTTTCCTCTCTCAGGATCCGTTCCTTCAGGTGGAAGCTGTGGACACAAGTGAGCATGTCCACTGCCTGTGTTTGCCGGGAGTTATAGCGATTCACCCTTGAGTCCTGTCAAGACGGATCTCAGCTGCCGGAGTGTCTCCTAAGATCTGGGTAAACAGGTCGGCTTCACCCTGCTTTTGTTCTGCTCCTCATCATTAAACCACTTTGTTACCCCTCCTTCTGAGCTCCACTGGGTCGGCAGGGGTGTGTCGAGGGGCCTCCCATTCTCCGAGTCCTCCCGTGAGGTCCGTTCAATATGGTAGCCTCACCCTCAACCTTTGCGAGGCGTTGGAGTCCTCTCTGTCCGCTGGGAGGGATCAGAACCTCTATGCTCCTCTGCGGTGCGTCGGGGGCTGCCGAGGTCTGTCTGCAACCCCTCACTCCACGCTCTGGGTCCCCGCCTAAGCTATTCAGGCTGACGGGGAGGCCAGGAAGAAAAGAGGACGGAGAGATCAAGATTTATGTCCTACTTGGTTGCCATCTTGGCCACGACCCCAAACATTGTATTTTAAGATTATGATGCGAGGGAGAACTGGCAAGGTTAATTAAATGTAATGAGAAGAACAAGGGAGTGCTACCAGTTGGTGGTATGTGTCAAAGGGAGGCATTAAAGGATGCCTCAGAGGACTAGAAAATAGGAGAAAATGAAGACTAGAAAATAGGAGTATTTCATGGTAAATGGAAATGATGAGGTTGAATAATGTGAGGTCATGTGTCTTGAACTTTCTGTGTATTTCTTGTTAGTGAACTTACCATGTAGGAGGGAGAAATGTATTTTTAGACTGCGAGAGGTACAGATCTCTCCTGACTTCTGATTGTGTGGTTTTAGGCTATACATCATCTTTTGCTTACAGAACTACTACAGAAGTTCTGATGCTGACACCTTTTCTTGCTTCTGGGTAAACAAGGTTTCCTTAACTCTTAGCTTAGTGTAGCGAAAGCTAGATACTGCAGCTCTTTCCCATGTATCGGGGGAAGGATAGAAACCATTTGTTCACTCATCACACTTTGTTCTAAATCTTTTGCATTGCAATTACGGAAATCTTGATTTGTTCTTCGTTGTTAAAGACCAATATTGTACATCAGTTCGGCCTTCCTTTAAGAATTCTGTAAATTTACAGTATGTTTTTGCACTTGATTTATATTACCTTGGATTTGAGTTTGTTAAATCCTTTTCATCTTTAAGATACAGACTCTGACTCTTAATGTGTGGTTACATTTGGTCACACTGTTTATGGATCTAAACTTGTCAGTAACCCCTTCTTTTCTCAGGCTACAACAAAGGTCCATTGACTTAAGACAATTAAAAGGTTGGCCTAGAGGTTCATCATTTTTGCAGACCTAATAATATTCTTCTGTGGGTCCCTGCAACAAGCCATAGGTAAAGCTCCCGGATATTGAATAATTCCCTGTAACACGTTTTCTTACCCTTTGTGTAAAAATTCCAAAAACCAGATGTTGACGGTATATATTTGCTGCTCTCCCCCAAATGGATTAGATGCAGTCAATCGACCCCGGAAGCCCTTCTCTTCATAGTCGGGATTGCTTTGTTTGCTGTGCTGCAGCTATGAACATGCTTCTCATTAGGCTGGTGGTGATGGGTGCCTACTCTCCATCGTCTTCAGAGAAGGACAGGAGCCTCCGAGAGGCTTCATGAAAAAGCTACCACTTGATCTTGGAGATGAAGCCTAGCGTGGCCTGTCCTGCACTGCTAAATCACTGCATAGTGCAGTCTTTGAATACATTCCTTGCACCCTGTATTCTCTTATTCTCCAGCTGATAGCTAAACAATTTCAGACTCCGAAAGGTTATGTTCAACACTAGTAGCTTTTTGAACGACATAAGTCTTCCAGTTCATGTGAAGGCTGTTTCACTTGGCCGTGGCAGCCAATACAGATGCTAAATATCAATCCAACAGTATCACTAACGGCTAGCCCATGTGCCCTAGTAAGGAAGAAAATGTCAAGCCCTCATCAATGACTAGAAACAGACCCTTAAAGTTAGAATCAACACTTATCTCTCAATGTTGATGGAAATTCACCCGCCGATAATTGCAAACGATATGTACTGGTGCATGGTCACAGAAAGATCCATCTATGAAGCTAAGGGGTGCTCAAAGAAATAGACGCAAGTCTGGGGACATTGGAACACTTACAGGGGCAAGATCTGTGAGCCACCAAGAGCTCGAGAAGATATTGCGGGGGTACTTGATGTCACATAATGAACACTGCCTTCCAAGAATTGTAGTGGGTACACCGAGAAAAGGTTTTCAGTGTATATCATGTATGACTAATTGATTACCACTGCTGTGACTATGTACCATGCCCTTTTTTCATAATTAAAAAAATTAAAACATTTAAAAAATGGTGGACATTCCACATGCAAATGTGAGCACATGGATTCTTCCAGATCATCAGTGTCATTATAATACCATTCTAGGACATACCCCTAGAATGGTAGAGACCTTATACTTACATTTTCAGGAAAACGTGCCTTGTGTTAAATTGTTCTTCCACCATATCTGACAGAGTAAATTCTGTACTGAGGCAAAACTGTGGGAGCAGCTACAGGTGTCCCTTCAAGTGGCATGTCCAACACTTACTGTACACAAAGGGGCTCACAAGAGTGTTGCTGAAACTGTCTGTGTATGTTCTCTGAGGACATATCATTTAACACTAAAGCTCATACATAATTCTGATTCCACCATAAAGTTATGGTTATGATTGCATAACCTTAATGCTTGTGATGAGGGTGTCAACAGGGCACTGCCCCGCCAAGCTTCAGACTAGGAACCTACAATTAATTATTTTACAGATTCTCCATAACTGCTCACCTATAAATCAGGCTGTTATTTTTAGTTTTGTTATGCACTGTAATACCTTTCATAGCATCTGCATAGATAATACTAGGCAGTGTTGTACTATTACCTTTCTAGAGTATGCACACACCGTAGTTAGTGTGTGAAACCACTTTTTTCACATATCACTGTATGTCTACTGAGCATCACGAGACTGAGCCTGTACAGCACCTGGTGTGTGAGCTCTCAAAATGGTTGCGAATAGGTTGGCATCTGTGTGCCTGCCAAGAGAATAGTTACTGAGACTATGGCTGAGCTGCTCCAAAAACAATGAACTACTAGGATATGTATAAAAACTTGGAAAACCAAACAATCAACACCAACATCATTTCTCTGAGTGATAGTAACAGGACTTTGAGAATCCTGATCTGCAATGTCAGAACTTACATATTCACTTACTCATCCACCTACACATTCCTCGGAGGGAGTAAAGCACCTGAAACTGTGATCAGTAAACTACAAGTCACTCATGTCTAAAGATACATATGCAGTAAGCAATGAAAGCTTTCACTAATCAGCCCTGTTGGGCCTGTTCTGCAGGAAATCGAAGAATGCTCTAATTTTCTGTTGTGAGAGAAGGAATATTCATTTGCTTATGTTTTTCTGTAACGAAGAAAGGCTTGCTCCGCTGATGTCTAAATTGCACCTATCACAAAATTGGAAAAGCTTTGCTGTACTTGTCCTTTAAAGGAAGGAAGCTTATACTGTTTCCGGCCAAGGTGTACAAGTTTTATGAAGGAGGGATGTTTCCTCTACTGTTGTCCTATCTTATAATGAAACGAAAGCTATATTCAATGCAGTTGCATAACATGCTCATTTAAAACAGGCACTATTTATAGAGGAGATATTTATAGTCCTGAGGAAGGCACCTTAACCTGTAGATAAAACATTAGAGCACCGAAACATGTTGACAGAAAAGAGAAGCAGGGTCCTTTGTTCGACCCTTTTGTTGTTAATCTTGTGGTAGAGAGACCCAATAAAAACATTATTAGCTCATTCAATTTTATTGGAGGCCTGGGAGTCTAACAAAGGGAGAACCCCAATGTCGACATAAAGGACATACCCTCACCCAAACTGTGCAAACATTAGCTAGGAGAATGTACAATTGATGAACATTAGTACTCTCAGATGCTTCTCAGTGCTAGATGCGGAACTCATTGATAAAGCATACCAGACTAGGTGAGTGCTCATCATCCTATTTATGTGCATGAAAATATGGGAATTCCAAAAGATGTTTGGTTGTTTCTTCCAGGAGCGTCATACTTCTTGCATGTTTATGTCTGTTTATGAACAGCATACAACGGCCCTTTAACTCCTCTCCCTACCTCTTTAGTGTCTAAGCAAGCTGTGTTGTACCTTTTCAGTGTGTGTGGGGGAACCGTGGGATATTCTTCTGGTACTGCCACCTGTCATTTACTAATTTTGTGTGTTAGAGAAGGTTGCACTGCTGCTGGACATGTTGTATCTTTATTGTGTTGTGATGCCTTATTTAAAACTTTCCACTGGGTGGGTTCGAGAAGGCACTCAAGTGAGAGCTCCGCAGTCGGGTTTGGTTTAACCAAGGGTGTAGCCTTTTAGTCACATCGCATCAGCGAGGAATGATAACCGTGGTTAAGCATACATTATTGTTATGAGACTACAGTAAGATCGGCCAAAGACATTGTTATGAGAATGCATGGCGTAAGATCAGCAAAACCGCTCAACAATTGTACAAGCAATAAAACAGTTGACACCACTTCAGAATGCAAAAAAAGTAGTTACCTTTTCCATATTCATCACTCACACCCTCAACCCAAGGCATCTGGAGCATAACTTTGTGGCAACTTCCCCTCCATCCCTCAGAGGTTTGGGCAATACCCGCAGTTCCACAAACACCAGGGCACAGCATAGCACTCCATCAATGGTGGTGTACCTGTCCCCAGGCAAAACCCCCAAAATGTTCAACTGCAGGCATCCCAGGGTAGGACAGAAAGGTCCAGGACAAAGAGCAGGTCAGTCTCCCTCCTGCCTGCCAAGAGCCCACAGAAAACATCCCTCCATGGTGTAAGTTCAGTAAATAAGCCCAAAGTTTGGGTAGCCTCCTTTTTCTGCTGCAAGAAATTCCACCAATTCTTCCTTCCTACCAGAGTGGGTGGGTGGTTGTTTGCTGCGGTATGCTGGTTGGTGCGCGGTGGAGAGAAAAAGAGGCAGATATCTCACCTCGCCTTATATGCTGCCCGGGTGCCCCCAGGTGACGTCACTCGTGACACTCTTCTCTTCCTGGCAAAACAGATGAGGGACGCCCTCTTTGGCTCCTTTTCAGGGAGCCACAAAAGGCACCACATCGCTATTTGTAGGGGGTGCCTGGTCATAATGGGTTCACAATGTGCAACTTAACGCCTCCCACTCACTGGAACGACTCCCAAGGAGATAGATAACTGCAATTAATGTGGTTTAACCAAAGTGAGGAATGATAATTATAGTTGAGCATACATTATTGTTATGAGAATACAGTAATATCGGCCAAAGACATTGTTATGAGATTACAGGTTGTAAGATCAGCAAAACAGCTGAACAACTGTGCAAGCAATAAAATAGTTGTCTCCACCCTTTACAGGGCAACACTTCACAATGCACTTGTAAGATCAGTCCAAGCCATTTTTGTTCTGAGAATGCAGCACCTAAGATCAGCAACACCGCTCAAGTATTGCGCAAGAGCATTCGGTAACACTGGAAGGCTAATCAATATTAGCGGCTCTCAGTTGTTAAAGGGATCCTACGGGAGGTGATCCAACTCCGCACTTTAGTAGTTTCAGCACTGCCTCCAGATCATTACGCCAGCCGTCTTTCTGTGAGGACCATGCCGTGGAGGAGAGGGAAAAATGGTCACTGGATCTGAGAGCCACCAGGTTATTATGAACACTGCATAGTGAATGTTGGAACAAAAAAGCCTGTGGTGCTTGTGCCTTCCAAGCAAAATAAGATCACAATTACAAAGTACGTACCTTTTCAGGCATGTTGCCAGCAGCACAGCGACCCCTGCCAGACCTTTGCCCATTGTTCCTGAATTCTAACTTCCAATTCCGGGTACAGACGGTTATGAAAGCTCCTGCTGTTGTGCAGGTTCTGACTTTCTGCTCCTATTGATGCTACAACCAACTCCGCTCTGTGCCTGTTGCTGCCTCTTCCGATCTTAGCCTGCAGCCTGCTGGCCAGGATGCGGACCACCCAAGGGAATCCTGCCCCGGTGGGCCTACCGAGCCAAGAACCCAGCATTGCCTCTATTCATCATGCCGCCACGCCGGCCAGACAGATCCAGCTCAAATAAAGCCAAACTACAGATAATCATCCTATCACATACCACCATGTTTGCTGGCACCAAAGCTTCTGACGTGCATCATGCTGCGGCTGCAGGCTGGCCTAACCTCTATATATGTTCATCAATGTTTTGTGACCATGTGGCCGCCCTCTTAGAGCGGTGCGCATCCTACAGACATAAAAGGGAAGAGAAAAATTCAGCAATAAATATTTGGTGCACTTCCCCATTACCTCGTAGTCAGCAAAGTTATTGCTCTATTGCATTACTTAATGCATCTATGGCTACGGTCATGGTAGTCCCCTCCATTGCACCATCCATCTACTGTGCCCACCTCTGTAGTGTCCCCGGCATGCACAACTCCGGGCCCTGTTTGCTGCGGTATCATGGCTGGTGTGCAGTGGGGAGAAAAAGAAGCCGATCCCTTTCATCCTCATGCCTTATATGATATCTGGGCTCCCCAGATGATGTAATGGGAGACCCTCTCCTCTTCCTGGCGAGTCAGATGAGGGACTCCCGCTTTGGCTCCTGAGCAATAAAGAACTCCAAATTGAAGCTTTGCCGCCCGACACAACTTAACGGATGCCCCACAACACTTTTCCAGGATCCGAGTCAAGAACCCTGTGGGGGAGCTCTTGTTGATGATGGAGGGTGCCTGGAAAGGACCTGTGAGTGACTGTGCACCCCCTGTGAGGCGGCATTTTGCAAAAGCCCGGGCTGGACATTCCTACA
The DNA here is from genome assembly GCF_964263255.1 of Lissotriton vulgaris. Classification (NCBI taxonomy): domain Eukaryota; kingdom Metazoa; phylum Chordata; class Amphibia; order Caudata; family Salamandridae; genus Lissotriton; species Lissotriton vulgaris. Next base: position 213,257,875 of record NC_141687.1, read on the forward strand.
AAATGGCAGCTGCCAGCAGACCCTCTGCTTGACCCGGCCGGGGAGCACTGCGAAGCTTCCCTAGCTCCTTTGCCTCCTCCTGGGGCCCTCAGAGCCTACCTCTCTCAAGTGGGTACATGCCTTGACTCTAGACACAAGGTTCCACACACCTGATATCTGGCGGTGTCTGCACATCCTCTTACACAGGACCTGTTTTCACCCCATTGTGCTGCAGCCTGCAGGCTAAGAGAATATGCTTAAGATAGTACATTATTGGTAGTACATGCCGGCTAGACTGGTCCAATGGTGACTGCAAAAAATTGGAAACTGCTGGTGTGGCCTAACAGGAACATTGATCTATTTACTGTGGCTCTGTCCTTTTGACAGACATTAATGAGATATTATCAAAGTGATGTCCCAAATGTGCCCAGCTCAGTCTTACTAGGACTTTCAAATGGCTTGACCTGCCCCCTGCCCTCCAACAAAGGTAGGGGCATTACCTTGGCACTTTGTGAACAAAAACAACAAGTTATTCTTGCCAAATGGGGCACGGACAACACCCCAAACCACATAAACTCTGGGACCTACTAGGCATGGAGAACTTGATTGCCTTTCTTGAGGACAAACTGCCTCTCTCGAACAGAACACTGGGCCCATGTGTCCAGTTTCTGGCACAGGAGTTTCGCGAACTGACCTGTACAGCATGCCTACATTTGTTCTGGTAAACCAAAGTCAACAACTACATTGGGGAGAGGTGTGGCGCAGCAGCCAGGGTGACTGGCGGTGGAATCTGGGGATCACGGTTCGATCCCCGGCCCCGGCGGCAGGTTAGCCCCTCACTATGTGACTCTGGGCAATAGCTTGCTTAATCAGTGCCTAGAGACCCTTACAGTTGTGTGTTCGCGCTTTACAAATGTGGATTATTATTATTATTATTGGACAAACCCTGCTTGTGGAACCTTAGGCTCAGTCAGTGACTTACCAGTAATCCCCATTACTCCTAGTCCTACTCGTCCTCGATTCAAATGAGGATTGTCACCAAACAGAAACAGGAAACAAAACATGAAACGCTTAACTAATCCTGGCTAGCCACCCACCAGGTAGTGCTATAAGAACATAGCCTTGCCTGTTGTACCAAGCACCACAAAGGCCTGATCCCGGGAGGGTGGGTGGTCCCTCGTCCTTGACCCAGTCATCACAAATGAGGTATACCAAAGAGCATATATATCCAAATGAAGGCATTTGAAACAAACCCCATCTGACCCAAGAAAACTGATACAGCAAGGAAATGCACACCCAATGTGATATAATGCTATATCAGAAATAGCTAGCAGAGTTCAGGCAAGGTTATCTGAAACCAATGATTGCAGCACACCAGAACCAGAGTTCTTACACACGTTTCGAACCCAATGCAACCTATAATGTTTGATAAACGTGCGCTCAGACGCCCACGTGCTAGTTCGGCAGATCTCTTCCAAAAGGACACCCTTGAGCTCTGATCATGAAGCAGAAATCCCACTGGTGGCGCGAGCTTGCACAGTGGCAGGAACAGGGTCGGCAGCACCCTGATAAGCCACTAGTAGCATCTTTGATCCACCAGCTGATGGTAACCTTAGACTCCTTCTTGCCATGTCAAGACAAATCAAAAGTCACATTCAAAGAATCTGAAGTCCAGAAGGTAGCAGATCTGTCGAGATAAACAGATAAGGCACGCTTCACATCAAGAGAGTGCAATAAACAATCTGCCTCAAAAGAAGAAGACAGAGAGTAGGCAGAATCAAGTCTTGAGAAGAGTGGCATTTTGATAGAACCCTAGTAACTGGGATGCACTTTTTTATGGAATGCAAAAATTTTGCATTCCTGATCAGATAATTAATATGTTGAACAACATCTATCAAGGTGCCCAAGCCCGGGTGGTAGTAAATGCCAATACTATATAGGCAATAAATATAAATCGGGGCACCAGACAAAGCTGTCCGATGTCCCCCATCCTGTTCACCTTTTTTATCGAGCCTTTAGCTATAAGAATTCGTGGAAATCGGAAAATTGAACCCCCAATAGAAGGAATGGCGAAATTAAAATTATTGGCAGATGACATAATTCTATGTCTGCGACCCGACAAACAAAATCTCGATCAGGCTCTACACAAATTCAGTCAATTTGAATTGATTGGCGGATATAAAATAAACCAAAACAAAACCGAGGTTTTAAACATTGAAAGTGGACTGTAATTTTCTACCCTTAAATGTAAAATCCCAAGCCCTGAAGGCAGAACCTATTAGATATTTGGGTATATACTTCTCCAATCAATTTGAAAAATGATTCCTTTTGAACTATTTAGCGATGCGCAACAAAATAAAAATGTTGCTAGACAGGTTGACTCTTTTACCATTAACTCTGATTGGTCGCGTAGCACTCATTAAAATGTCTATTCTTCCCTTATTGTTTTTTTTTTATGTACCGCTTAAGATTAATTCCCCTTACTTTAAAGAGATCAAATCGATGATCAGGGACTTTGGATGGAATAGGAAAGCTTCTAAGGTTAGGCTGCCCATATTACAGTTGGGAACCGCTCAGTGGGGTCTAGCGCTACCAAATATTTGTACTTACTATATGGCAGTGATCTTGGATCTGTTAGCACAATTACTGGAACCTAATGGTCTGTTGGATATGTTTTTTTATGACAGAATGTTCCAGGAGTCTCGATCGCAAGTTCCTCCATTTTTAAAAACAGCTAAATTACCAAAGAAGACCCGATACAAGACTGTCCGAGATTTCTCTAATAGGGCACAGCCCTTTGTTTAAACAAGCTGGATTTGCCGGTTTTTATTATTTGAAATTAGAGGAGTGTATAAAATCTTCAGCCTTCAATTTCACTCTAGCAGGCTCAAAAGATGGACGGACTGCGGTCTAGGAGAATTGGGCCACTTCCTTACCTCACGGAAACTAATCACCTGGCAAGAGGTCTTAGATAAGGTCTGATAATCGACTAAAACCTGGGTTTTTGGAGGATCTCCAGATTGTAAACTTTATAAATAAATATAATCTGTTATCATGCTGGATGCCATCAGTACAGGCGAACGCCTTATACAAAGCCAAATTAAAGGGGGGGGGGGATTGGTATACCTTGCTGAGAAAGGGTGAAGAGCCCCCCCTGGTTGAAGAAGTATAACCTGTGAAACCAATTGTTCCTTCTCGGGTCAGGAGTGGGAGGCTATAGCCCAGCTAGGAAGTAAGGCCCTTAGAGCAGCCAATTTTAAAAGGATGGCCTTTTTATCTCAGTGGTTGGCCTATTGCACCCCGAAAGCTCTTAATAAATGTTTTTCTGGAGTGGAAAATAAATGTTTTCTTTGTCAGGCTCGAGCGGGGGCGATTGGCTCCATATATTTTTTACATGTCTAAAACTTGAAACATTTTGGCGTAAGATCTTTGCGTCAATAAGCCAGGTCATTAATAAGACGCTTGACCCCGAAGCGGCTCTTTTTGGCATCTAAAAAATAAAAGGCCTGACCTGACCAAAGCGGCATACACGGCGATCTGTTTCCTAGTGGCTTGTTCCCTAATCCTTCAAAATTGGAAGCCTGAGGATGTACCTTCTTACTCAAATTGGGTGAACAAAATCCTACGGACAAGTAGGTTTGAAGATGCCTACGCCAAGAGAGTCGGGGCAACAAAAAAATTTACTAATTTTTGAAAGCTCTCCGATGTCTGGGAATCTATGACTGATATTTAGCACCTTAGTACTCAACACTTTATTTTTGTATGTTCAAGGAGAGTCACGATTGCACTTTAATGCTGCAGGGCTCTTTGCCGAGATAGAATATTTACCCAATTAATGAATACGATCCATATTGGGGGGCAAAGGCAAACAATAATAATAATGTATGCTGATGTTTAACCCTGCAATAGTTTAATATTTACCCTCTGGTGGAGTGATCTTTGACAGTGGCAGGAACAGGGACAGCAGCACCCTCATAAGCCACTTTAATAGCATCTTTAATCCACCAGCTGATGGTAACCTTAGACTCCTTCTTGCCATGTCCAGAAAAATCAAAAGTCACAAGTAAAGAATCTGAAGTCCAGAAGGTAGCAGGTCTGTCGAGATGAACAGATAAGGCACGCTTCACATCAAGAGAGTGCAATAAACAATCTGCCTCAGAAGAAGGAGACAGAGAGTAGGAAGAATGAAGTCTTGAGAAGAGTGGCATTTTGATAGAACCCTAGAGTTGAAACCTTGATCCAAGTGTAATACTACATCGTCCTCGAGAAGGCGAAGAAAAGGAGGGCAACAGGGTAAGGCAGTTAGTTCACCCAAGTGCCTTGCCGAAATAATAGCCACCACAAAGACTGAAGAGGCTTGAGAACCAAAGGAAGATCCCAAGATGGGATAGGAGGAAGGAGGAGAAGAAATAGAAAGGCTTCGAAACAACCTGGACACCAAAAGATTGGCATCAGCAGAAAGAGAGACCGAATCTCTGAAAGTTTGCATTGCCACCCATTGACCTTTCAATGTTGAAAGAGAGTAACCCATCTCAGAACCATCCAGAAAGAATTTGAGAAAAACAAAAGTGGACAAGTGACAGCAGATACATCATGAGAGGTACACCACGTACCAAAAGTATCCCAGTGCTTAGGATAGACGAAGAGCGTAGAACCTCTCCTGGACCCCTCCACCACTGCAGCCACATGAGAGGAAAGTCCTTGGCTCTCCCAAGCTCTCTGTTCTTACTCCAAACCCCAGGGGTTAGAGGAACCGGAAAAGAGCGGTCCAAAGACTTCAGAGGGAGTCCTGCCAGACTTTGCAACAGAGGAAACCAAGACCTCCGGGACCAGAAGAGAGGAACTGCTACCACCTGCACACCCTCCTGCCTGACCTTCCCCAAAAACCTCTGGATTAGAGGACGTGGAGGAAAAGCATACAGGAAAAGAGGAAGCCATGACAGAGTCCGTGCTTTAAGCCCCCAGTTTGGTCACTCTCAAACAGAACTACGGGAACAGTGCATCTAACTTGGAGAGGCAGATCTCCCCAAGCCCAGCAGGGAAGAGACCCCCTGCCACGTTGATGGAGGCAAGAGCCAAGCAAATGCTTCCGCGTCCCCCATTCTCGAAACCAGTCCAAACAGGCAACAAAATAGGAAGTGCTCGGGTAAGGCTATGTTCTTCTCGCCCCGCCCCCAGCTGGAGGGTCGGTGGGATTAGTTAAGTGTTTCCTATTCAGTTTCCTGTTTCTGATTAGTGACAATCCTCATTTGTGATGACTGAGTCGCGGACGAGCAACACGGTGGTAATGTGCCCTGCCTTGAAAGTTTGAAACAGGTGCTAAACTACATGCTCTCCATGCTGCCTCTCACGCTCACAACCGATTTCCACAAACACTTAGACAAAAGCATTAACAATTTCCTCTGGGGAGGAAAAAAACCAAGAATAAGCCTGGCTAAACTCAGACTCAGAAAAGAACAGGGAGGTCTAAATCTCACGAACTACAAGGCTTTCCAGACGGCATGCCTTGCCAAACAGGGGATACACTGGATAACCCCTACACCAGAGTACACGCCGGTATGGCTGGACCTAGAAAGAGGCATTCTAGGGGGCGCAAATCCGATCATGGCTCTTACGGCGCACAAACACCCAGAGGCTAAAAACGCGATAATCCACAACACAAAGACAGCGCTGCTGAGAGTAGACAGAGAAATGGCAGTGAGTATCAAGGGCACCAAATGGGAGTCACTGTGGCACAATACAAAAATCACCTACAAGGGAAAAACACTTAACAGCAAGGAATGGTACAGCAGAGGCATCACAACGCCATCACAACTAGAGGCAGGGAACAACCCGCTCACTTACAAGGCAATACAGCAGACAACATCACTACCGAACAAGGAGTTCTACGAATTCCTCAAAATCAAAGCGGCTGTCACCAAAGCGAGCCTCTCGAAACAGACACCCACCATCATACAATACACACAAAACCTAAACAAGACAGGCCACCAAACATCGCAAATTTACAAACTAATCACACCGCGCACCACATCTCTGAACAACAAGACACTAGCCTTCTGGGAGCAGACCATACAAAGACCCCTAAACGAGGAAGAAAGAGCCAGGCTATGGACGGCAGCGTCCAAAAACAAAATCACGCCACAACTAGCACAGACCAAATACTGGTTACTTCATAGGCTACATTGGACACCAGCGAAACTAGGGAAAGTAGGAGCGAGCGAGAGTAGCACATGCTGGAACTGCCAGAGGGCAACAGGAGACCTATCCCACATGCTATACGACTGCCCCAAAATCAAAACTTTCTGGAACAAGGTCTACAACCTCATAGACACAGTCACAGGAAGCAAGACACAAAGAGGACTAGCGGGATAGCCACCGCCTTCCTTTCAGCAGAACTCCAGTCCAAAGAAGCACGAGACCTGGTCGATGTACTTCTGACAGCTGCGGTTAAAACTATCCTGGGTAACTGGAAGGACACCAGCAAAGCCACCTTCAAACGCTGGTTCAACTGGGTCACGTTCCTCCGGGGGGCTGACAATATCACTGCCAAACACAAGGCGGCGAACCACACCGCTAAAGATAACATGTGGGAAGCTCTCGACGCATATCTAGAACAGTGACCAACATCCCCCCCCCCCCTTTCTTCTTTCTCCTCCTCTCCTCCTTTTCTTTCTCTCTAATGGCCCCACCAGGCCGCAAGTATTACGAATGTTTTGCCCTTGTTTTGTATACAAAATGCACTCTCAATAAAGAATATTTTGAAATAAAAAAAAAAATAGTCTCCATGACAGAGCAAGGCTGAAAGCCAGTCACTTGCAAGCACGTGGCTTCCCAGTTACAAATTAAGGCGTGGTGGTGATTTCTCTACTAACCAATGGTGCAAATGTTAGGAGCTTTGAGAAATATGAATAAAAAGCATCAGTTTCAATCAGTCTTTTTTTTAGGCAATTGGCATCGCATCACGGTAAGCATAAAAAAACTAACGAGAGGTGCTTGAATAATTTCAGTCAGTCGATCCTTTTCAGCCCCACATTCAGTATTGTTCGGGTGTGCTGTTTGCACCCATGTTTTTTGCAAGGATTATATCCAAGAACCAAAATCTGATGTTTGTAGTGTGCCCCCCAAATATGAACATCTTTTATTACAGCTGGAAATCTGGAAGAACTGATGGGAAGGAAGCGTCATGGAGAACAATAACAAGCATGTAACGCGGCTCTCTTTAGGACCCGCGGGCAGTGTATGCGAGGTGGCCTCTGGACTTCTCAAGATGACACACCGAGATAGCAAGTAGTCCACGTCACACACGATCCCATTTCAGTTTTTTTCACTTTGCATTCTGGCATTTCCAGGTCTGCTTTTCGAGTTGAAAGAACTGCACGCATCAGTTAAAAACAGGATTCTTGAAATACTCACCACGCCCGGACATGACCGCACTCTGGACAGCCAGCGCCTGCAGGGATTTCGAGTTCTTTTTCTTGGGAACAATGTAATCCGAAGGCAACGTCTCATAAAAATGAGCAGTGGGCACTTGTAGTTGGTTGGCTGCCATCTATGGGTTTTTAAGTTTCAGAAGTTTACTGTTGGAGCCACGGCTTGTAGGGAAATCACCTGCTTCCCCTGCACTGCTACTGCGGGAGAGTGGGATGTTGCCCCTAGTAGTAGAGAGTCATGTGTGCCACTTTCAGATAGTCTTGGCTTTGCTTTTAGCCAGCATCACTATGCATTCTGGACTTGCAGTTTCACTTTTCACATTAGAGATATGAGCTTAACACTGTGACCATGCCAATTGTTGTTGTTTAAAAAGGCAGGACTGTCTGAAGGTGGCAAATATAGGATGAGCAACAGAGAAAGAGTTGGATGGAATGCTTGAATTAGTCTCAATCACTGGTAATCACTCTGGACCGCACAACAATGTAACTTTTTTTTAGCTAATCTGTGCCATTATTAACAGGACCCCGTATGCAAATCAATCTTGACCCCATCCCACAAGTCATGACCCAGATCACAGTAGTTCCCACTATGATAACAAAAGCAGCAGTGGGCCATTTTGTGCTATGTTGAACTTGAACCTCATCAGTGAGGCACAGCCTGAGGCCGATAGCACAGTGAGCTCGGGACCAATGGCTGGGCCCATGCTCCTGATCCTTGGGGCAACTCACTCACACAGCAGAAAGGGTGATGGATGGAATGGTTCAATTCATGATAGAAGCCTAAAGAAGCCAAAATGAGTACTTGATTGCTTGGCCTTCTAGTTCAGGATGGGCGCCTCAGAGTAGGACCAAGCCTGAATTCTATGTGGCTGGTTCCTGTGTTAAGTGTTACAGCGAGCAAAAAATGATGGTGTGGAATAAGGCCCTAGGCGATTGTCAGTCATTCCACTCATTAACTTTAGTTTCATGGTGACACCCTGCGTACGATAGGTATGGCCAGACTGGGGCACCGTGCTGGATGTGCCACAGGTCTCAAGATGCACCTCACTGAGATGACAAACAGCGAGATTGAAACAGTCTGGGGATGCACTTGTACCCATCGAGGCCAGCGCCTTGAGGCCCTCACAAGTGATTTGCTGTTTTTATAAATCCCTGATTGATCGATAGGGGCCCATAGTCTGGTAGTTCAGAGTGGACGATTGTCAGTGGCTGAGACATCTTTAAACGATCCAATGACCACACAGGTCATGGGGGCACTTGCTGTCGATGATTACAACCACTAGGGAGTCAGGACAAACCCAAGACATTTTTGCCACAGAGCACTGGCAGTACAAAGTGCTTATCATGTGACCTCAAAAAGGTGAGGGGAGTGCATGAACCTGTGCTATCATTGGTGCCCGGCACAGGGAGGAATCAAGTTCAAGTCAATATTGATACATGATTGCATAAGGAACAGTACTGTGAAAGGTCACTCTCACTGTGTGCAAGAACCATGCACTGCAGGTTATACGAGTTTATTAAGAGCGTCACGCTATAAACCGTACAGCAGCACTGTCGGCGGTCACATTGCTAGGCACAACATAAACCAATCAGCAGCAGTATCTGCAGTCACACTGGGTATGGACAACTATTTTCTAGTGCCCTGCAAGGTGGGCAGCAGGCAGTCCCATAGGGTGGAACAGGAGGGGTTTTGGGGATAGGACTTAAGATCAAAGGTGACCTCAAATGTAGAAACGTTTTACTTTTTGACAGTTTAAAAGGTTAGAATCCTGGCACGGGTTCCCCCTCTCCCCTCTTGCTTTATCTCTTCAATAAAATCAAACTTAAAAAAAAAAGAATCCTGGCACGGGGTCTCAGAAGCTGGAATTAGGTTGAGCCTCTCTGGAGCTTTGGAAGAGTGTGGTGGAGAACATAGGAACTCACTCTTGCCTATTCGTGACACTGATCAATCTGTACATGGAATCTCTTGCATGTATGGATTTCTATAGTGAGATCCCAGTTAAAAGACAGTGTATTGCTGTGCAGTGTCACAGGCAAGTATACACCAAGTGATTGGAGTGGCTGCTAGCTGCTGTGAAAAAACTGGTCTCTCAGTGTATGTTGACGCGGTGTTCTTTAGAACGGTGTGTCTTTAATTTCTCCCCTAAATCGGAGAAGGGTTGGGCAGTCCAGCTAGATACAAAGATGTTGTTCCAGATCCTGTGTTCATAGATGGGGAAGGCCTGTTCAGCTGTTCATTCTTTTATTTACTTTATCTCGTGCGTCACTTTTGAGACACTCCTGCGGGAAATTGAGGTTTGGGAATTCTTTGAACATCTCTGATTGAACCTACATAAAACAGCATTCTCAACCCTCAACCTGCCCCCTGCCTCCATTGCTTCATACCAGTAAAATCTTACGATCACCTTACGCTCCCCCAATACCCAAATTATTTCTTGTTCCGATATCATGTTTTTGATGCCACTTAATCAATCAATATCAGAACATAAACTTCAACAATCGTTAGTTTTCCCTTCCTTTTGCCCTAAAATATCAACATTTTCTTTCGAAAGTTAGTTGACAACAAAGACTGGATGAGTTCGTGGTAGGATTTGAGTCTCTTGCTGTCTTTGGTTGAGGATATTATTAGGCAGAGAATCATCTGAGTATTGATGGCTTTTGATACTGTTGCCTGCAAGAATGGATCCAAAATGTTCAATGTAAAGGTTAAAGAGGATACGCGAGGATGACGTTGTGAGGTACTTCAAATTAGATGGGGTGTATCTGTGATCTTGTGTCACCTCTATGTACCTGATGGAGCTGGTTAGTGAGGGTAGGGTGTGAACCATTGCTAGATAGTGCCTGAAAACCCCAAACATGTTTTCAGGGTGTTACTCAAAGCTGCATGATCGACAGCGTTGAAGGCTGCAGAGAGGTCATTAGGATCGTGAGGCAGGAGTCCTTTGGTATAGTTTATTACTACACATTGAGTTCCTTCTAAGACCACATGCTTCGCACTTCACCTGACTGTGGTAAATGTAATTACCTGGTACTGAATTTCTATGCGGTAAAGTCAATAAGAATAACTCATAATAAATAAGAGGCAAAATCCGTGATATTTGAGGTTTCTCAAAAAGGGTTTTTATTCCTTAAAAAGGAATTGGGTGATTAGCATATTGGCTCGAGCCAAGGTGGCATACCGTTCCGTCACCACGCAGGTTCGGGAAGGGACAGACTGACAGAGTCATTAGTCATATGCGGGTATGCAAGTATGCGACAATACATCATTGACAGGCATTCATATATATAGTCAATGCATTACAGTAAAAGCATATGCAGGAGGCGTAACAGCTGAGAAGAGAGATAAGGGTGCATGTACGTAATACAAAAGGCGTTACAATAGGCGTGCATGAAGGCGTGAACAAGAACGTCATTTAACATGATGTCACAAGTAGGCGGATCCACGAGTGAATCCGGCAGTGTCAGCAGAAATACATGGCAGAGATGCGTGCGCAGCAGTATGACGTGTAATGTACGTGTAACTTGAGGGGTGAAGGGGGACTTGACATTTAGCTCTACATGTGGAGACAGAAGTCTGGATGTCAAATCAACCTAATCCCAAATCGTATCTAATATCTCATGTTTAAGGAACTGTATTATCTGGAAGGAAAAGGTCTCTCGGACAAGAGGCTATTCTATACTGACTGCGAGTGCGTGTATGAGCGTCTACGTGTCTGCATGAGATGCGAGGGGGCGAGGGAGGGTATGGGCCTACCATGGAAACAGAGCCATGAATTACTTGCACAGAGACAGTGAGGCCAAGCCCTTTACTCTGCAGCTGGAAGGATGTTGACGTGAAACTACTAGACAGGAATGTATTTTCGAGGAGTGGAGCAGATAATTCGAAGGCTGAATACAGTCTTGGCAGGCAACAGGCTGAACCAAGCACCGTTAGCCGCACAGGGAGTAAAGCAGAGGTCACGGGTACAGATGCAGGCCCAGGTTTGAGATTCAGAGTCAGAGGGCAAGAAAAGACTCGATGGCAGAATTCAGGGCCTACTTCGCCAGAGCTGAAAAACGTGTAAAGTACACTACATAAAGACGTTGGCATGGCATATTTAGGAACGGACTATTTGATCCATTCATGGTGGATCTGAAAGAGGACATGTTAACGTTGGACGCAAATGTATTTGCGTCTTCATAGCTTGAAGGGGAGGGAACATACATGTACTTGTAGCGTGTACACGGAGTCGTTGGGGTCTAAGATAGGGGACACAATCGATCACAAAATTTATATTACCTCATTCCCTCCTTGTCCCCTACGGACCCTTCATGATATATCGATCTGCATGAATCGATCAATCTGTTCATGTAACATCATTTGCTCTTCTTTCTTCTTTTGACGTTTTGAATGGGAATTTGGATGCGGAATACATGATGTGGCGCACAAGCCGCAAATCGCCGGTCCACATTGTAAACATAGGCAGCAACTGAATACTACGAGAAGGCCAATGCCTAGGAAGGATAGGATCTTCCATCCCCAAGCAGTCAACGTTGTCCAGAACCAACCGGACCAAGTCCAGGTGCCTGGATTCTGATGTATCAGACTTGCAATTTTATGGAGACGTGTTATAGCTTTATATACCGTTGGCGCGTTTTCTGGAATGAAAACACAGCAACTTGACCCGATGACCTTACAAGCTCCACCCCTATCAGCTAGGATGACGTCAATGACGAGACGATTTTGAAGAACAACAACCCGCATGGCAGACTGTTCCTCTGTTAGGTTACCTAGAGCGGAAGTAGCTTCATTCACTACTGCTTCGAGAGTTCTAGTTAATCTACGTATCAGTTTACTATTAGTAACAGTACCTATGTAGGGGAAGAAACCTTTATTGAAGTCTGTGTATTGCTCCCATGCCGTTTCAGTGTAGTCGACAATCGGGAGATCTCTTCGGAGTCTATTGTTTACTAGATGAGTATTTCTGTGATAATCAGGAGGAGCTAGGAAAACAGGTGGCAGAAGGAATGCAATGTAACAGGTACCATCCCAATCTGGAGGCAAACGTACGTATGCGGTATGGCCACAGACAAAGTAGGAATGACGAGTAGCTCTAAACGTGGATTTGCCTTGATCACTGAAGTCGATCACAGTAGTACATTTACTATGACCTAAGTGTATGGAACCAATTTTTCTAATACATAATTCACCTTTGACTGGTAACACTGACATAGCAGGCAATACTGGTGCGGCTTCGGATTCAACAGTTAGAATCATGAGGTTAATTGTGTAATTACCTAATCCATATACTTCATTTTCTAGATCAGTTCCTGTTCTAGTGGGAAGTCCCTTCTTGTCAGGATAACAGACTTTAAGTAGAACTAAGTTCAGGTTTCCCCAAACCCAATTCCCATTGTAAACAGCAATGTCAGAATCTAGGGAATTAATCAATCTAAACCATGCCCCACAGGAGCCATTGTGAGTGAACGGGTACGGAAAGAGGGGCAGAACTCCCTTGTATTTCTGGTAGGGAGGGAGTCGGCCACATATCCAGCAGTTTGTAGCATTGTTAGTCTGATGGGAGTGATGTAACATACTAATGAATGTATTGTTGCGCAGCGCAAGTCTGTAAGACAATTCATGGGGAGGTAATTCGCTAAAAGAATGTTCGGCAGTGACATTGTAAGCAGATTGTGCACGCCTGAAAATAGGGTAGTATATGTGCAATAATATACTAGCAGCAATAATAAGAAGGCTTAGGAAAAACATAATCAGTAATGTCACTATACAGTGACTACGAAGTAATTTACAATATGCACGTTTCTTGAGTTGTCTCTGTCTATCTCTCTCTCTATCTCGGTCTAGGGGATACATGTCAGAAACTAATTTAACCGATTCACCTAGGGGAGGACTTAAACAATTAAACTGTCTGACTTGCTAGACCGTAACTTTAGTCTATATTCTTCAGAGGCGGTTTTCTCAACCAGGGGGAGTTTTGAGTCAGTTTGTGGAGGAGGGCAGGGCTTAGAGTCCAAGTCCGAAGGAAGTCAGTGAAATTTTTTGATGTGGCTCGAGTGCAGCCATCCCTTTCTGCCCTCCAATTTAACAGCCGTCCTTGTCGTCAGAAGAACCAACTTCGGGGTCTGCCAGCGGGGCTCCAGTGGACTCCTCCGGTCAAAGTTCCACACGAACACGAAGTCACCAGGGACCACTTCATGGTGCTTCACCTCGGTGTTGTCGGGAAAGGCTGCAGCTACCTGTGAACGACAAGATTGTAGTGCAGACATCAAGGAGGCAAGGTAATCTGTCAGCATAATGCAATCAACATCTGTGATTTTACGGGGTATAGGCGTCCCCCACATATTTGGTGGCCTACCGAAGACCACTTCATACGGGGATAGCCCAGTTCGAGAGTGCGCAACCATCCTCATATAGAAAAGGGCTACTGGCAAGGCTACTATCCAGTCAACGCCTTTCTCTCTACATATTTTTGAAAGTCGGATCTTTAGAGTCTGATAATGGCGCTCCACGAGACCTGCTGCCTCGGGATGCCGGACACAGTGGAACTTCCACTGATACCCTAACAGGAGTGTTATGTGTTTCACAAGCTCGGATGAGAATGGCTGACCGTTATCTGAGTACACGATACGGGGCAAACCATACCGTGGGAAGAACTCGCGAACCAGTTGCTTGGCTGTGGTCGGAGCAGTGTAATCTGGGACTGGATATGCTTCTGTCCATCGGGAAAGTGCACATACGACTACGAGGACATACTTGAATCCTCGACAACGTTCCATCTGGATATAATCCATCTGGAGGACTTCAAAAGGGTAATCGGGAGGCTGAAATCCACCTTTCTCTACAGGAATGCTTTTACCTGGATTGAACTGACAACAAATCATGCAAGTACGCACTTTCTGTTTCGCTGCGGCTCGTAAGTTCTTATTATACCATATGTGTTGAATGCTATCTAGCATTGCTTTTTCTCCTAGATGTGCTGGGCTATGTATAGTATTAATGATGACTTGAACCATAGAATCGGGGAGAAACCATATAGATTTTCCCTTCGTCATCCATCCCTGGTCTGTTTGGATCCCTCCTAGTTCAGTCCACTTCTTAATTTCATCTGGTGTGGCATGTGTCTGTATGTCGATTACATCATGTGCGGGATCCTTGACTGTCATGCAGTGTGATTGTGTCGGAGCTATTGTCTTTGTCAAGTCAGTTGTATGCATTCGATTCTGGGCAGTTTGCTTAGCTGTTCGGTCTGCCAGGTCGTTACCCTGGGAGATCGTATCGGTAACTTTTGTATGTGCCTTACACTTCATGACAGATATTGCAGTAGGTAGATGTATTGCATCTAACAAGGCTTGAATGAGGGGACCGTGTTGAATGTTGGCACCGTGAGAAGTCAAGTAACCTCTCTCTCGCCAGAGGACTCCGAAATCGTGAACGACTCCGAATGCATAACGTGAATCAGTGTATATGTTAACTCTCTTATTTTTGGCTTGAATACAGGCTTGTGTCAGAGCGATGAGCTCTGCTGCTTGAGCTGACAGGGTGTCAATACAATTTGTTTCTATAACTTCAGTGTCTGTCGTGACTGCGTAGGCTGCCACTAATTCTCCTGTACCTGTTCTCATACATGAACCATCCACGTAAAGTGTCAGGTCTGGGTCTGGTAATGGGACATCTGTCAAGTCTTGTCTGGGTTTCGTCGTAATATTGATGACCTCGATACAATCATGCTTCAGTCGGTCTACACCACTTAATGGCAAAAGTGTGGCAGGATTCAATGTGCTGCAGCGTCTGATTTCTATGTGTGGTTGAAACAATGTCAATTCATAACCTGTCAGTCTTGCTATGGTCAAGTGTTGGGTCTGTGTACGATTTAAAAGAACTTCCACGGAATGTGGAACTTGTACTGTCAATTGATGTCCTAATACTATGGAATCGCTCTGTCTGATTGCTAAAGCTGTTGCTGCGACTGATTTCAAACATGCAGGTAACGCTTGGGCTACTGGATCTAATGTGCTAGAAAAGTAAGCACACGGTTTGTGTGAACCTGCTTGTTCCTGAGTAAGGACTGACAAGGCAGTACCTTCACGCTCTGTAACAAAAAGTGTAAAAGACTTACTGTAACATGGTGTTGCTAAAACTGGTGCTTGACATAAGGCTTTCTTTAAGTCTTCAAAAGCTTGTGTATGTTCTTGAGTCCAAGGGAGGACAGTCGATGTCGCTGCCTCCTGAGTTGTCAACTGAATGAGGGGCTTTGCTAGAAATGCATATTGGGGAATCCATTGTCTGCAGTACGAGGTGAGGCCTATGAAAGCCCGCACCTCCTTTTGTGTTTTCGGTGGTGACATGTTTACAATTAACTGGATGCGATCTGGCGTGAGCTGTCTCCCCACTTTGGACAGCAAGTGACCCAGGTACACAACTTGCTGAACACAGAATTGCAGCTTTGAAGGGGAAACTTTGTGCCCCTTGTCAGCCAGGAAATTTAAAACCGTCAGTGATGCAGTTTCACATTCGGGTTCGTTTCGTGCGGTGATCAGCAGATCATCGACATACTGGAGTAGGGCGGTGTTAACAGGCATGTGGATACTGTCAAGTTGTCTTTTCAGTGCTTGGCTATAGATGCTGGGGCTTTCTGTGAATCCTTGAGGTGCGCGTGAAAATTTGAAACTTCGTCCATTTAAACTGAATCCGAACAAGTATTGGCTTTCTGGATCAATTGGGACGCTAAAGAAGGCGTTCTTGAGGTCAATTACAGTAAAGAACGTCGCTTCTGAATCAATAGCTGTCAGTAACGAAGAGATATCTGGAACCACAGGATACTGTGGTACAATGCATTTATTCAATTCTCGCAGATCAATAACTAATCGATAAACAGGTGGTGCATTTGGATCAGTACGTTTAAGAACTGGAATGATAGGAGAATTACATACATTGGAGTCGGTTTCCACGACCACTCCTTGTGCAATGAGCTCGTCAATTATTCTCAGTAAAGCCACTACAGCATCTGGAGGTAACTTGTATTGTCGAATTCGTGGTAATACCACTCCTGCTTTGAGTGTAACTCGATATGGTGTAATGTGCATACAACCTACATCAGTGGGGCCTTGCGCCCACAAGTGTGCAGGTACATTCAGTAACCGGGGATCCATGTCTCTTAATACATAATGGCCTTTAAAATCTCGCAGGAATAATCGTACTCCTTCCGGAGAACAGCATATTATAGCTCCTAGAGCTTTCAGTGTCTTTATACCTAATAAGTTTTCTGGACATGATTTTGTAAGCAATAAATCTGTAGTCCGTGTCAAAGGACCAACTGCAAGGGGGAGTGGCTGGGATACTTCATTAATAATAGGCTTTCCTGAAAATCCAAGGGAAACATTCTGTGAGCCTGAGAGGGGTGCCCCTGGAACCTCATTGTGACTGATGGTGGTCCTGCTTGCCCCTGTGTCAATAAAAAACTTTCTGTCTTTTCCTAACACTTGACTGCGTACATAAGGACCCTCTTGATCCACAGGAACTTCAATAAGGGGCAAGCCAAACTCCCTCTCTAGGCTGTTTCATGTGTATCGCTGATAATCAGGGTAGTCATTCTGTGCATACTGGTACATCTGTTGTGTCGTGTTCTGTGTTGCAGTAATAGGCTGTTGCTGTGGCACTGCTACAGTTTGTGATGAAGCTGGCATGGGCGGAATATGTTGTATATTCTGTGGTGTTTGTTGCTGGGCCTGATCTTGTCTAGGTACGCGCGGTCTCTCCTTGGTCTTACCCGTGGAGATATTGTGTTTCAGAACTGCACAATCGTTTACATAATGACCTGGCTGTTTACAATAGTTACATGTCCCTTTAACAGGAGCCGTCGAATTACTGGGCTGGGTCGCACCCTTTTTGTGACCATCAGCAGGAACTGACTGGGCAACTAACATTTTCATTTTCGTGTCTTTCATACGTCTTTGTTCATGTTCTTGTTCTTCTCTAATTCTATTCTGGTGGTACTGTAACATTTGTAACATTTGTGAAGGGGTGTTAGCTTGCCAAGTGCTTTCGACTTTCAGTACTCTGTTCTTAACCTGGGGCAGTGAATTCTCAACTAATTTCGTTACAAAAAGGTGTGGATATGACTCGCTACTTGGTTTCAGGCCGCTATTAATACCAAAACATTTCTCAAATCGAGTATAAAAATCACTAGTGTCTTCATCAGGTTTCTGTTTACAGGCTGAGATTGCACCCCAATCTTCCTTTTTCGTACTTAATAAACGTGGCAACACTTGTACTAACAATCCTGGTAATGCTTTAACCTTATCCCCAAGCCCTTGGCCTGGAATTCTAGTATTTTCTTCGTTTTCTAATGCAGTCCAATCAATCTTTGCATTTCCCACTTCCCATTCTTTTTCTTTAAGTTTCTCATAAATACCAGGAGGCAGTAATACTTTCAATATCTTCATAAGGTCGGGATAAGTACAGTCACCCATGAGTAACATGTCTTTTATCTCACGGTGAAAACCTGCGGGATCTTTATCATGGCTAGGTACTAGTTTTTTCATTTCCAATAATTCTATTTTGGTTATGGGTGTGAACACAAAAACACGTCTAAGTGTATTATCGGTATTTTGGACTGGATGCACTTCTCGTAACGGATTCTGTCTATCCATGTAATACATCTTCCTTTCCATGGAGTGTGCTGAATCAGATTGTGGACATAGAAAGGCACTATATCTGTGCCGATGTTCTAGAATTACCTTAATTAGATCGGTACCTAGACCTCTCCACTTATTTATGAGTAGTTCTGCTAATATATCAGGCAGGGGGCCTGGATCGGAATGTTGGCTTCTATACAATAGAAGTAGGTGTTGTATCATGTATGTACCAGCTAAACGCTGTTCACTTGGTGTCATATTCAGAAATGTGTATGCTAACGCATCATCACTATATTTCTCGGGACTGTCAGCCCATTGTACTGCTGACCTCGCTAATTCTTGTTCATCCATAGAATCTAGTACATGGTACCCCATTCGTTCTCGGAGTCTGTTATCAGTAGCTTGAAATAAGTGTTCAGGAGTTCTTGGATTACACATGGCTTCTTGAAAAATTCTTTTACTTTCTGGACGCACTGGGCGTATTGAATTATTAAAGGGTCGTCCTTTACCTACATACGCTATCGTTTCTCTAACTGGTAATTGTGCTTGTCCTGTACCTTCTTCTGGTTGCTCCTCTTCTGAGGACTCAAATTTGTCTGATTCATTTTCTGGTTCTAACTGTCTCGTTTCATGTATTTTTATTACTACGCTTCTGATTCTTTGATACATGTTTTTTTATACAATTCTGTTTATCATGGTTCCCGTCTGCTATATTCTGACCCCATCTATGAAGTGCTTTCATTTCCTCCGGGTCCATCCCCGGCCTATCTTGTTCTCTTATTAAGCAGTTTATAAAAAACCGTAATATCTTGGCTTGTATGTCAACTTTCTGGTGAGCCATGGCTTCCTTAATACTCTCAGGTCCTTGCCCTGTTTGGACAAAATGATATATTCTGTCTAGATGTTGAACCATTCCGGGTAGGGTCAACAAAAAGTTGGTGACCCGTCTTAGTCGTACTGATGCTAGTATTAATCTTTCATCATTTCTACCGGGTACTGGATCATATCTACAATCTCCGAGACGCTCTTTTATTACATCAAAATCGGCTGATCGAGGTGTACGTTGTTGTGCTAAATCCCTGTAAGTCCATCTTTGTACTTGTGGAGGTGTCTGGAACCCTATCGCCCCTCCGGATGCGCCTCCTGAGGCACTGGCTCCAAAGGGGTTGTTCGGGTGCAAGGTGGGAGGAATGGGTGCGGGAAGAACTGGAAGAACAGGAGGAAGACCAGGAGGGACATTCGGAACGGGAGGAAGAGGTGGAGGAGTAGCTTGTCGCGGGGGTAGGGACTGATTGTCTCGGGGTCGAGCGCCGCCAGTAGGAGGTGTGCGCGGCGGTGCAGTATTAACATATGCGGGCGCTACATCATCCAGATAGGAAGAAAGGAAAATGTCCTTCGCGGTTTTGGGATGCATTTTGGTCGGGAGCATGGGAAGTGGTAGATCTTTCGATAGTTCCGGGGTGGCCTTAGGTAAACCCTCGGCCAGGAGAGGATACATACCATTCCTAAGGGTGTTTAGTTGTCTGTCTACTTGTTCTATTTTTACTCGGATACCCTCCTCAACTAATACGTTTTCTTGGGCCTTGTCTGAATCCTCTTTCCTTTTCTCTTCTTTTCTAAGTGCTTTTTCTGTACGCCTATGCGATTCTTTACGCCATAATTCGATGGCATCCTTCTGTGACTGTCTGGCTTTCTTTTTCCGTAATGCTTCTTCTACTCTTATGATGCAATCTGAATCCCATGTCCCTGCAGCGGGCCATCTCTGATTCTCTGCTAGATCTTTAGTGTAGTCCACCCATAAGTCGAGAAATAGAACGGCATCTAGTCCGTGTTTGTGGTACATAAAGTACCCTGGAGTGTCCCTAGGTGGAATGGGAACAGCTTCCTCGAGTACCCCTTTTCTAGTCTTTATCTGTCTTAATTTGGAGAACAACGGCATTTTAAAAATCTGGCTACTTAGTGCTTACTTAGATATGAACACAATGAACACAATAATCACAATAATGACGATCGAACAATCACTCATACCACGACATTTTGAGACACATTAAAACGTTTTGAGATGAACAATAACAATTAGAATGTAGCTCGCTAACTGCATAATACTAGATACACTGCTCAACAGTGCAGACTGGATATACTGCTAAACAGTACAGATACACTGTCTAAAACAGTGCAGACCAGGTCTGTGTACCCAAACCTGTCTTGACCGGCACAAACTAATGCGCACGTCTAGATGCGTCCCCAGCAACGGTACTCACCGGGAAGCACGGAAACAGAAGGCCTCGGAAACTCTGGACTGGACTCGACTGGATTCGGACTGGATTCAGACTCGACTTGTGACGCAGATACTTCGGAACTTCGGAACCTGGTGGGCCTCCGTATACCTCGGATCTTGCTCTCTCAGCTAGGCTCTGGTCGGGATCCTCCGCACTTCTCACCGCCTCGTCTGGGTGTCGATCGCGGCCTCAGTCACCTCCGTTGGCCTGAGGGATATACAGGAAATCCTGCGGGTACGCGGAGTTTCCGTCCGGCTGTGGCAGGGGGCTAAGCCTGCAAAGCACCTCCGGCGGGTGAGAGGGGGGAGGGGTTCCTGTTCGGGTGCCAATTATGTGGTAAATTTAATTACCTGGTACTGAATTTCTATGCGGTAAAGTCAATAAGAATAACTCATAATAAATAAGAGGCAAAATCCGTGATATTTGAGGTTTCTCAAAAAGGGTTTTTATTCCTTAAAAAGGAATTGGGTGATTAGCATATTGGCTCGAGCCAAGGTGGCATACCGTTCCGTCACCACGCAGGTTCGGGAAGGGACAGACTGACAGAGTCATTAGTCATATGCGGGTATGCAAGTATGCGACAATACATCATTGACAGGCATTCATATATATAGTCAATGCATTACAGTAAAAGCATATGCAGGAGGCGTAACAGCTGAGAAGAGAGATAAGGGTGCATGTACGTAATACAAAAGGCGTTACAATAGGCGTGCATGAAGGCGTGAACAAGAACGTCATTTAACATGATGTCACAAGTAGGCGGATCCATGAGTGAATCCGGCAGTGTCAGCAGAAATACATGGCAGAGATGCGTGCGCAGCAGTATGACGTGTAATGTACGTGTAACTTGAGGGGTGAAGGGGGACTTGACATTTAGCTCTACATGTGGAGACAGAAGTCTGGATGTCAAATCAACCTAATCCCAAATCGTATCTAATATCTCATGTTTAAGGAACTGTATTATCTGGAAGGAAAAGGTCTCTCGGACAAGAGGCTATTCTATACTGACTGCGAGTGCGTGTATGAGCGTCTACGTGTCTGCATGAGATGCGAGGGGGCGAGGGAGGGTATGGGCCTACCATGGAAACAGAGCCATGAATTACTTGCACAGAGACAGTGAGGCCAAGCCCTTTACTCTGCAGCTGGAAGGATGTTGACGTGAAACTACTAGACAGGAATGTATTTTCGAGGAGTGGAGCAGATAATTCGAAGGTTGAATACAGTCTTGGCAGGCAACAGGCTGAACCAAGCACCGTTAGCCGCACAGGGAGTAAAGCAGAGGTCACGGGTACAGATGCAGGCCCAGGTTTGAGATTCAGAGTCAGAGGGCAAGAAAAGACTCGATGGCAGAATTCAGGGCCTACTTCGCCAGAGCTGAAAAACGTGTAAAGTACACTACATAAAGACGTTGGCATGGCATATTTAGGAACGGACTATTTGATCCATTCATGGTGGATCTGAAAGAGGACATGTTAACGTTGGACGCAAATGTATTTGCGTCTTCATAGCTTGAAGGGGAGGGAACATACATGTACTTGTAGCGTGTACACGGAGTCGTTGGGGTCTAAGATAGGGGACACAATCGATCACAAAATTTATATTACCTCATGACAATACGGACAATCCCTGTAACTCAGTGACAGTCAGTGGCAACATGATGTTTAATGGTAAACCTGAAATTTGATCTTTGACCCCTCCCACCATACCTGTCCACTGCCCTGCAATTTGCAGCTGTCACCCATATTCCTGGATGTATACCTGCACATATATATGGGTCATGAGGCTATACTACTTATATATTCAATAACTGATTAGCAATGCTGAGGGGCAGCCAAGTAGTTGTTTCTTGTCATTGCTTCCTGATGAAGAAATCAAAAGATCAGTAGGTAGCATGTGACACCCCATGTCATAGGTTGACACCTTTGGCCAGCCCTCACTTAAAGCAGATTGAGAAACACCCCAAGCTGAAATAACAGCATTGAGGAACTCGTATTATTTTTCCTTTATAATATTGCACCTATGAGTTAAACAATACCAACATGAATTAATAAAATATCCATTTTGAAAGGAATCTTGGTGCTGACAAAAATTCAGACCACCAGACAAGTAACAGAGCTGAATCAAAGAAGTTAAACAATATAATGTTTAAAAAGTCATTTTTTTAACTGCCTCCAAAATGCTAGATGATTAGAAATGAAAAAAAGTCACAAAGGCAGGGAATTCCACAATTTAACACTTAAATGCCACCTAAGAGTGGGGGACATTCCTATGCGGAAAAAGAAACGCATGAATTTTGTGCATATTTGCTCCTGTATATGGAATGGAATTAGATCTGAGCTGCTGGTTCAGGGACCACTCTCAGGGGTCAGGCATTGTAATTAATATAATGGTAATTACATTAAGTTAATGTGCTTTACAGTGCCTGGTGGTATAAGAATACCTTGTTCTTTGCATTCCTCAATGACCTTGTGAGGAATGAGGCGGTGAAATGAGGGACCATAGGATATCGGGCAATAGATGCAACCGTTCTCTTTAATGTGGTTTGTATACAGGGCAAGGTTCACAGGGTATACTAGTCTCTGATCGCCAAACAGCTGGAAGATGGTCCCTGGAGTCGTCGGCCTCCGTCTCTAGACGTCCCGTCTTGCCTCACCACCGTCGGCTCCTCTCCAGGTTGGAAGGCTCTCGAAAGTAAGCAGAGAGGGAATGGGCAGTTAGAGGGAGATATCGGGAAATATCATTGAGGAGGAAAGGGGAGTGCGGGATCACCAGGGTTCCACCACCGTATACCGTTTCACTATTGCACTCTGTGATGGTGATGGGGAAAGAACGAACCACACAGTGTCCACCCCGCAGCCTACCCCGTCCCACCCCGTGTAACAAACAGACCCTTGAGGCGCAGTCGTACCTTGTCCAGCCACACTTCTCCCCCGGAAGTGTGGCAGGGCGGCTCGCGTCTCCGTAGGCCTCCTGGCTTGACGAGTCTCTCTTCCTGCACTCCAGATCGAGCCTCTTCAGTCACGTCCCCCTCCTGGGCTTTCTCTTCGATGATGTTCTCCGTGGCGTTCTCCGTGGCGTTCCTCTCGGCGTTCTCCTCAACATGGGATTCCGCGCTAACCTGGAAGAACGGGGCTTCCTTAAACGCCCCCGAAGCAGTGGATTGGTTCCTGGCCAAAGATGAGGCGACCCTTGATTGGTAGCCGTCCGGGGAAGCCCCTGACGTCAGAGAAGGCGGGTCGAACGATGAAGGCCGTTCCAGTGTTCCCGGGAGGGCAGGGGAAACCCAGGAAACAGGTAACGGATCCTGCGGACGGGGTGGAAAGGAACAGTGGTTAAAAGAAACACCCCGTCCGTCGGAATCATAGTCCGAGTCCGGGACCAAGTCCGGGACCTCGTGACACATCCCACCCCCAGGAATGACCCGATCGGGGGAAATCGGGAAGCGGGAGAGAAAGTCAACATTGCCTTGCAGGGAACCCTTCCGATGCCGAACCTCAAAGCAAAAAGGCTGTAACGCCAGGAACCAACGTAAGATCCGATCATTGTTCCCTTTGTTTCGCTGGAGCCACGTCAAGGGGGCATGATCGGTATACAGCACGAAGGGTCTCCCCTCAAGATAGTATTTCAGTTTGACCACTCCCCAGTGAACAGCCAAGCACTCCTTCTCGATAGTGGAATAGGCCTGTTCTCTAGGAAAAAGTTTACGACTGATGAAGAGTACCGGTCTCTCGACACCACGGATATCCTCCTGTGATAGAACTGCCCCAATGCCCACCCCAGAAGCATCCGTCTGCAAAATGAAGGGTTTATGAAAGTCTGGGGACATGAGGACAGGGGAGGTAGTCAGGGCTTCCTTTAGGGCCTGAAAAGCTGATGTATGGACATGAGAAGGGGCTGGTAAAGCAGACGACTTAACGGCTTTACCCAAAAGATCCGTGAGGGGACCGGCAAGATTCGCAAATTGGGCAATGAACCTTCGATAATAGCCCACCAATCCCAGGAAAGCACGGAGTTCTTTCTTTGTGGAGGGGTAAGGTAACGCCCTGATAGCCTCGATTTTCTCTGATTGAGGTTTAATGTGTCCATCCCCTAGGAGATAACCGAGGTATCTGACTTGTTGAAAGGCTACCCTAGACTTTTTTGCATTGATATGCAAGTTGGCTTCTTGGAGGCTAGACAGGATGTTACTTAAATGGTTCATATGCTCGTTCCACGTCTTACTAAACACTACAATATCGTCTAGATAGGCTGACGCATACTGCAAGTGGGGTGACAGCAGGGTATCCATGACCCTTTGAAAAGTGGCCGGGGCTCCGTGCAAGCCGAAGGGGAGGACTGTAAAGTGGAAATGACCAGAGGGGGTAGAAAAGGCCGTTTTTTCTCTGTCCTCGGGGGCAAGAGGGATCTGCCAATACCCCTTGGTGAGGTCGATGGTGGTTATATAACGGGCCTCACCAAGGCGTTCCAACAGTTCGTCCACTCTGGGCAAAGGATATGCATCTTGTTTGGATACCCTGTTGACGGCACGGAAGTCTATACAGAAACGGATACTACCATCCGGTTTTGGTACCAATACGACCGGAGAGCACCAGTTGCTGTGGGAAGGTACTATTATCCCGGAATGGAGCATATTTTGGACCTCTGTCTGGAAGGCTACCCGTCTTGCCTCAGGAATTCTGTACGGTTTCTGTTTGACCACCACATTTGGAGGGGTATGTATATGGTGTTCGGCCAAATGTGTGAGCCCCGGTTGATCCGAGAAGACCTCGGCATGGGACAGGAGGAGAGACAGGACTTCTTCCTGTTGTTCAGGAGTAAGGTCCTGATTGATAGGAGTGTCCCTGATTGTGTGGCCTTTTTCGGATACTGAGGAAACCAGGCCGATGGTCTGTGGAGGTTTCCCTAACCACTTCTTGAGAAGATTGATATGGTACATGCTGGTTTTGTTTCTTCGCAACTGTACCAAGTAGGTGGTACGCCCTATTCTTCTCACTATTTTGAAGGGACCCTGCCATTCCTTCCTCATTTTGTGTGTAGAAGAGGGTAACAGAATTAGAACCCAGTCACCTACATTAAGCTCTCTCCACTTCTTACCTCGATCATAAAACGTCTTCTGTTTGGCCTGGGCTATCGCTAAGTGGTCATGAGCAAGCGTTCTTAGTTTATGCAATCGGGACTGTAACTGACGGGTATAATCCAACAAGGCTTCAGCCTCCTGTACTCCTTCAGCTTCCCAACTGTCTTTAGTGATTTCAAGGAGAGTTCTCGGCTGTCTCCCAAATAACAACTCAAATGGGGAAGCACCTAGGCTGGACTGTTTTTGACTTCGCAGTACGAAGAGGGCAAGAGGCAGCAACTGATCCCAGTTCTTCCCATCCCCAGACAATAGTTTTTTTAGAGTCAATTTTAGGGAGCCGTTGTAACGCTCAACCAGCCCATCTGTCTGGGGATGGTACACAGAGGTTTTAATGTGTTGGATGTTTAACTGTGTACAAACTTGCTGCATTAACCGGGAAACAAATGGGGTACCCTGATCGGTGACTATTTCTCGTGGAAAACCCATGCGAGAGAAGACCTCTACCAGCCTCTGAGCTATGGCGACTGTAGTTGCTGCTTTAAGAGGAAAAGCCTCAGGATAGCGAGTCGCATAGTCTACTAAGACAAGTGCATACTGGTGTCCTCTGGAAGATTTAGGCAGTGGACCAATTAAGTCCATACCGAGACGATCAAAGGGAACCCCTATAATAGGCAAGGGAACCAAAGGGACAGGAGGAGGGGTATAGGGGTTTTTCTTCTGGCATATTCTGCATTCTTGACAGTATTTTTGGACCTGTGCATAAATACCAGGCCAGAAAAAATGTCTCAATATGGATTTCCCTGTTTTTTCTGCCCCCGAGTGACCTGCCAGCAGATGTGCGTGCCCAAAAAATAGAATCTGGTCACGGAAACTGTTCGGAACCAAGAGCTGAGGCTCCGCATCTGCCGTAGCGAGTCTATAGAGTAGACCATTCTTTTCGAGGAATGTAGGATAGTGTCTAGTGGATGGATCTTGTTTATCCCGAGCAACCTGCCAGGCATGAGTGAGGCTAGCATCATTCAATTGTGCTGTCCTGAAATGAGTGTCCCTGGCCCAGGGTTCTGAGGCCAACATGGAATCGTGGGGACGAGAGAGAGTCTGTAGGGTGTCCCGCAGCAGGGCATTGAATGAGGGATTATCTGTCCCTATGATAATAGGCTCTGGTAGTCCTGACATAACCCCTACAGTGACTTCCATATCTTTCCCAGAGGGGGTATACAGGGTGACCCTAGCAACAGGGTATTCTTTAACGTCCCCGTGAACACAACGAATATTCACTGTTTTCCCCGGGAGAAGAGACGAGGGAGCTACTAGATCTTCTTTTATAACAGAATGTTTGCAACCGGAGTCCAGCAAGGCCCTTATGGTGACACCATTAAGAGTAACTCTTACGTAAAAAGTGGCTCCTGTTTCATGTGCGTACAGGATGGACCTGGGAGCGTAGCTCACGTCCATGGGCTCGTCCTCCTTTTCCTTTCTTTTTCGACAGTACCGGGCTATATGACCCCACTCTCCACAGTCATAGCATTGGGGCCCAGTATTAGGCAAGTCAGACCGTTGAAACCGCAGCCGTGGTGGTTCGGGGATAGTCTTTTGCGGCTTTTTGTCTGGTTTGAGAGAGTTTAGGTTTTTGATCGGTTTATCCGGTTCTCTCATGTACGGCTTGCCTTGCGCTCTGGAATAACAGGTGGCCATTTCTATGGCGTGGTCTAACGTCAACCCTGCATGTTGTTTAAGCCACCGTTGTGTGCCATACGGCAGCGACTCAAGAAATTGTTCCAGGTATATCTTATTCATAATGGCATCAATGTTTCCATCGTGGGGTTTCAACCACAAATCAGCAGCTTCCTTCAATTTAAAGAATAAGGTTTTAGGCAGATCCCCGGGAGTCCCTCTCTCCTGGCGAAACCGTAGTCGGTGAGTTTCTTCATCCACCCCTAACCTGTCAAGGATATACTGTTTGACTACTGCATAGGCTACAGTGCCATCACGATTCACAGTTTGGTATGCAGATTGGGCTTCACCGATCAATAAAGGGGCCAGGTAAAAAGGCCATCTGTCCCCAGGCCATGCACTAGCTCTCGCGGCCCTCTCAAAATTCAAAAAGAATGCAAGAGGGTCCTCTCCCGGAGAAAACTTTTGTAGGGGCACCACCGTACCTGGGGGTGGGGCGGTAGCCCTCCCTTGACCCAGTGCAGTTAACAATTGAGTTTGTCCTTCCGCTAACTTCAGGATTTGGTCGGACTGACTTTGTATAGCCTGGGAGAAAGTGGTCCGGTCCGCCTCCATTTGAGTCAAGATGGTCTCCATTCTTTATCGAATGGCGGGGTTCCCCGTAGTCTCTCCTATCTGGCACGCCACTTGTGAGGAATGAGGCGGTGAAATGAGGGACCATAGGATATCGGGCAATAGATGCAACCGTTCTCTTTAATGTGGTTTGTATACAGGGCAAGGTTCACAGGGTATACTAGTCTCTGATCGCCAAACAGCTGGAAGATGGTCCCTGGAGTCGTCGGCCTCCGTCTCTAGACGTCCCGTCTTGCCTCACCACCGTCGGCTCCTCTCCAGGTTGGAAGGCTCTCGAAAGTAAGCAGAGAGGGAATGGGCAGTTAGAGGGAGATATCGGGAAATATCATTGAGGAGGAAAGGGGAGTGCGGGATCACCAGGGTTCCACCACCGTATACCGTTTCACTATTGCACTCTGTGATGGTGATGGGGAAAGAACGAACCACACAGTGTCCACCCCGCAGCCTACCCCGTCCCACCCCGTGTAACAAACAGACCCTTGAGGCGCAGTCGTACCTTGTCCAGCCACACTTCTCCCCCGGAAGTGTGGCAGGGCGGCTCGCGTCTCCGTAGGCCTCCTGGCTTGACGAGTCTCTCTTCCTGCACTCCAGATCGAGCCTCTTCAGTCACGTCCCCCTCCTGGGCTTTCTCTTCGATGATGTTCTCCGTGGCGTTCTCCGTGGCGTTCCTCTCGGCGTTCTCCTCAACATGGGATTCCGCGCTAACCTGGAAGAACGGGGCTTCCTTAAACGCCCCCGAAGCAGTGGATTGGTTCCTGGCCAAAGATGAGGCGACCCTTGATTGGTAGCCGTCCGGGGAAGCCCCTGACGTCAGAGAAGGCGGGTCGAACGATGAAGGCCGTTCCAGTGTTCCCGGGAGGGCAGGGGAAACCCAGGAAACAGGTAACGGATCCTGCGGACGGGGTGGAAAGGAACAGTGGTTAAAAGAAACACCCCGTCCGTCGGAATCATAGTCCGAGTCCGGGACCAAGTCCGGGACCTCGTGACAGACCTCAATGAGGAATTCTTGTTCTGCGGGACATTTCTCCTGAAGTCCTCCCTTTTTCAGTCTGCGGAAGGCGAATCCAGAAGTGGCAAAACTGCCAGCAGATGGTAGGAAGGGCATTTCGATCATCTTTAGTTGAGATGTCCAAAAGAAAGGCTAAGGCTGTCATTAAAGAACTAGAAGGATTTTATCTGTGAATGAATGAATTAAAACTAGGACCAGCATCATCAATGGCCTTATGACAGATACAGAGAGGTTTGGACCTACATGTGTTTCTGAGTGGAAATCCAGTACAAAGCTTGGAGATGGCTTGAGATTTGTTCTCTGCGGGTGAAACTCACACTAGACGCGCAGTGTTGGTTTGAATTACCTGGAGCTTATACAAGGCCTCTTTAGGCAGATTGAGATGGATTGCATTTCACTAGTCAGTGTGGATGAAATGATAGCTTGGATTAAGGTTGACAATAAGCGAAAGAACATAAAAAGCCTCTAGGCTAAAATTCCATCACACGTTGAAGGTGTCAGAGTTGATATGGGACTGCTCTGCAGACTTATTGTATAGGTCTTTACATCATGTTAGTTCTGGTCACTGTTATTGAACTTATGTCTTTTGAAATTGTCAATTTACCACAAATATGCTAGCGGTAAAATCTCCAGCCTCTGTTAAATGGTTTTAATCTGTTTTTTAATTTATGCCAGCTTGCAAGAAGAAAGATATTTAGTATACAGAGTTTCATCAAATCAACAAAGAGCGGCTTTGTGAATAACGACAAGACAATTAAAATACCTCCCCTTCCGCCCCCTCCCAACTCTCAGTTGAATCCAGTACTGTATTCTTCACAATTCTATGCACCTTTATGATTCTGCCCCTGAACCGCAGGTCGCAGTTAGTTCGGAGAGCCCTAGCACCCGAACATATTTAGGACATGTCAGTTCCCGAAATCTTGGGAAAGAAGAGATAGGTAAGGTTTGCAAAGAACCTGTATGATGTCCCGCTGTTAGAAGCGGAGAGCAAACTCTTTCCCCCCCAAGAACATACCACAGGCATTGGAGGCATCCCACTTGAGTTGGTATATGTGTCGTCCCCCAGTGTGAGAATATAATTTGTAAAGATGCCCCCAGACCAATAATGATTTGCCTTCCTCGTATAGACTTATGGTGGTAGGTGAGAGGGTTGGGTAAACCCAATAAAATATACGTGGGGAATCGGGGAAGCCGAGTGCCTAGATGGCAATTTATGTCTTCAAATGTTTGTGTCCAGTATGTTTGTATCTGTGGACATTCCCAGAGAAGGAGCACCAGGGACCCCACTCCTCCACACCCCCTCCAACAGTCTGGGCTTTTGGTTGGATCAATCTTGTGTAGATGTTCAGGGGTGTGCCACCAATATGTAGTGATCTTAGTAAATGTTTCAGTAAGAGCCGTGTGACGGGCAGTGTGGCGGGCCCTGTAATATATTCTCTCAGTGCTTGTCGGTCAGCTGCCTCCCCAATTCTTTCTCCCAACTTGTTTGATTAGTCTTATCTCATTGGCAGAAGCAGAAAGACGTATAATTCAGAGCTAAGTCTTTGGTTGGTGGTTTTCGTAATCAGCCACTTCTCATAGTCAGTGAGGTGTCTCTGGGTGTGAACCTTATTGTCTGGGTAAAGTAGCCAATGTCGGATTTGCAGGTACTGTAAGGATTCTGTCTCGGGAAGGGCAAAGTCCACTCTCAATTGTGGAAAGGGAATTATCCCTTCATCTATCATGCGCCCCATGGAACCGTATTTAGTCTGACGCCACTTAGGGAATGCTCCAGGTGATTCCCGGGTGTTAAGTCTGGGTTGTCAAATAAAGGTGTCAGTGGCGTGGGGAAGGATGTCAGTCCTGCAGCGAGTGCTGCATATATCTCAGGCATCCATGGTCGTCTTAGTGATAAGTGAGAAGTATAAACTCGGGGGTCTATGTGCCTTCTTAAGGAAGGGAATCTTCCATAGCGAGGTTCCTGCTACCGCTCGGTCATGAAAAAGTCAGTGTCTTTCGTTTTTTTTCTTGCACCACTCGGGCAAATATCGTAATTGTGAAGTCTGGAAGTAGAGTTGGAGGTTTGGAACGCCCTTTCCCCCTGCAGTTGGGGAGAGATAGCTTAGTTCTCTCCGTATTCAAGATTTCTTCCCAGCCCACACAAAGCGGGCAGTGCCTGAAATAAGTAAAAGATTTTGAGTAGAATGGTCATTTTAATGGCTGCAACTGTTCCAAGCCACAAAATCGAGAAGCACCCTCAGCACCCAGTTCTAATTTGACATGTCTGTGTAGAGATCGCTAATTGATTATGGCTGTTGTAGAGAGAGTGCTAAGCGAATCCCCGGAAATGACACATACTCTTGTATAGAGTATTGCGCAGCGAGTTGGGAGAATATCTTGGGGGGCAAGGAGAGGCTCAGAGCCTGGGATTTAGCAATGTTGATTCAAAAACCCGAGATGAGGCTTAGCGCCTCTATCATATTGACTGATCTTATGTTGTTCCCCGCTGATGGTAGGGCCAGTGATCCCTGGATTGTCCCGCACTCTCTGGGCGAAAGGCTCCATGTATAATGTGAGCGGGAGTAGGGACAGTAGGCATCCATGATGTGTGCCTCAACTAATGGAGAGGGAAGTAGATATACCTCCATTCACTCTCACTTATGCTGAGGGAAGATGATAACATTTTACAACCCAGATTCGAAATGTTTCGGACACCCCAAAGTGGGTCAACACTTGTTCTAAAAAAGGGCCAATGGACCCTTTTGAAGGCTTTCTTGGCATTAATTGCTAGAAGCATGAACTCGCTCGTTGTGCAAGAAGCCTTTTCTATAATATGAAGTACCCATTTTGTATTATTGATCGTTTGCTGCTGGGGAATGAAGACTGTTTGGTCTGGGTCTACAATAGATGTCATATGTGGACCATATCTCACTGCCAATATACTATTGAGAAGGTTGAGATCTACATTTAAAAGGGATAATGGGCGGTATGAGCTGCACTGCTGTTTATCTATTCCAGGATTGGGAAGGACCGTCACTGTCGCAGTTAGCATCGAGGGGGGGATCGTTCCCAGGGTCGAAAAGGAGTTATATAGTTGAGTCGAGATCGGCGCTATTCTAGAGCAGAAAGTCTTATAGAAGAGAGGCGAAAATCCATTTGGATCCGGGGATTAGGCTTGTTTTTGTCAAGAGATTGCTACAATAACTTCCTCTGTCAACAAATGGAAAAGTGCACCCTGAGACAAATCACAATCCATAGGAGTCCAATATGTATTTTCCAACTATGATTTTATTCCTTTTGTTTGTATCTATATAAAAACATCCACTCTAAAACGTCCAGAAAACATATTTCGTTCAATTTTCTTATTGAACTTCATCAGGGCAGAAAATAACATACAAGAAAGCAAAAAGCAAAGCAGAGGGAGGGATGTGGGCTGTGTGGACGGGGATGGAGGTCCCGCATTCCTGGGGGGGTTCAGGGTGGGGGGGGGGGTAAATGCAGTAAAAAAATACAAGTACAGTAGGTTTGTTATTTTGAATTTCAATATTGGGTGGTACGGAATATATATAAGATTTTACAAATTTGTAGATGAGATTTGATTCATGTAACATCCTGTCCATTAATGCAAATGAATTGCTTAACAAACAGAAGTACTGAGCCCTTTTGAAATGGGTAATTGCCCTTAATCCCCAGGTGGTCTTCCTTCAGGAGACACACCTGAAGACACATTCTCCAAAGTTGTTTTTGCCAAGATATTTCTCTCATTTTTCCTCTGCTGGGGTTGCCCAGAGGGGAGTCGCTATTTATTTCTCAAGGAATCTTCCCTGGGAAATGGTGCAGGTGCGAAGAGATTCTAGAGGTAGATGGCTTTGGGTTGTAGTAAAATTGTTGGAAAAGGTATTTAATTTCGTGAACTACTATGGCCCAATTTATGATGACACCTTGGCCCTGACAGAAATTAATGAAATCTTGAGGGGTACTCCAGGGCAAATCATTGTAGGAGGTGATTTAAATTATATCCAGGATTTAAGGAGGGATACTTCTAACAAGAATAAGAAGCAACTAAAACCAAAGACGAAAGGTGTGCTGGAAGCTTTTATGACAGAATACCAACTGCGGGACTCCTAGCGCTCCCTGAATCCCAATACAGAGTCCTACACATGTTATTCTAACAGGTTTCATACAGCCTCTAGAATAGATTTTTTTTATCTTCTAGATCACTTCAAATTTCCAGCGCACTGATAGGTTGTAACCCCTTTTCAGATCATGGGAGGGTTGTAGTGGAACTGATGCTAGAAGGTATAGAAGGGGAGCGCTCCAGGTGGCAGATGGATCGCACCCATTTACAAAATATGGTTTGGGTCGAGGGCTTCAAAGAATGGATGAAAGAATTTTTTTTAGTAAATAAGGATTCAGCAGAGCCTTTTGCTGTATGGGGCGCATTTAAAGCAGCAGCCGGGGGGCAGATTGTCGCATTTTCCAGTAATAAGGCTAATGTTCGTAAGGTAAAAATATCTGCCCTCCAGTGTGCTGCTGAGAAGGAGTATGCTTTAAAACTCAATCAACTGCCTAATAAATGGGAACAAGCTAAAGGGTTGCTCAGGGATTTCTTCATTCTGGAAGACATAAACAGTTCGAAGGCCTTTCAGCAAAGGCTTTACGAAGATAGTCAACTGATGGGGAAACTTTTGGCTAATTCAATTAGAAAAAAACAAGAGTCTTCCATCATTTTGAAAATTCAAGATCCTCTAGGTGGAATAGATACTCGGAGCGAGGGAATTGCGAAAATATTCCTGGATCATTATCAGAGAATCTACTCCACAGATATTCAAGTGGAGGGAATAGTAATTAAGGAATATTTTGATAATCTGGATTTTCCCCAAATCTGTGTTTCTTGGAGCAATCAAATAGGTTGCGAAATAAGTTCCCTGGAAATTCAAAATAGCATAAAAACAACAGCGGGTGCAAAAGCTTCAGGTATGGACGGGTTCCCGATCAAATTTTATAAGGTGTTTTTGAAGGAACTGGAAGATCCCTTGAAAAATTTATTTAATTATATTAGAGTAGGCGGGAAGGTTTCTCCTGAGTTTAAAGAATCCACAATTATTAGCTTTGTCAAGAAAGATAAGAATCCGGTGGATGTGAATTCCTACAGACCAATTAGTCTACTAAACTCGGATTACAAAGTTCTTATGAAAATTTGGGCTCAAAGATTTGGGTTTGCAGCTCAGGAAGTAATCCATCAAGACCAGACGGGTTTTATAGCCGGCCGATATATGGCAGCTAATACTGAGTATTTGATACAGGCGTTAGACTATTTTAATATTAATTCAATTTCTGCATGCATCTTAATGATTGATGCAGAAAAAGCATTTGATTTAGTTAACTGGTCAGCGTTATTTTCTTCCTTGGGTTATTTTGGATTCCCTGCCCCAATTATTCGTATGCTACAAAATATTTATGAAGGGGCATCAGCCCAGGTAATAGTCAATGCTAGGCCAGCAGGGAAGATTAAAATAAATCGCGGTACTAGGCAAGGCTGCCCTTTATCTCCCTTGCTTTTTACCTTTTTATCGAGCCTTTGGTTATAAAAATAAGGAACAATGCTACAATACTACCCCCCATTGCTGGAATGTCAAAGTTAAAATTGTTTGCCGACGACATTGTTCTGTATGTGGCTCCAGAAAAAGAGAATATTTTACATCTCATGAGGGAGCTGAAGGAATATGAGAAGATCGGGGGGTATAAGATCAATGAAAAATAAACGGAAGTTCTTATTTTAAATTCTAATTTTGATTTTCTTCCATTAGATCTTCAGTCTCAAGCAGAAAAACGGGATCCAATAAGATACTTAGGGATTTACGTGACCAGAGAGTATCAAGAATTTTTTCGGTTGAATTATATAAAAATGAAGAACAAAATAAAGAGCCTGTTTAAACAATGGGACTTATTGCCCTTGTTATTGATTGTTAGAGTGGCATTGATAAAGATGAATGTACTGCCTTTGCTTTTATTCTTGTTTAGTAATATCCCAATTAAAGTTAATATGGCTTTTTTTTAATGAACTCGAATCAATGATGAGAAGATTTATTTGGAATAAAAAGGCCTCAAGAGTCAAGCTCTCGGTGGTACAACTTTCCGTAAAACAAGGTGGGCTGGCTCGTCCCCATTTTAAGACATTCTATGAAGCAGCTTTTTTCGATATAGTGGCAGGATTACTAAGGATTAGACAGACAAGAGACAATTTTTTTTAGATAGAATGCTAGAGGAATCAGGCTCTCAAATTTTTTCTTTTTAAAAACTGCAAAGCTTCTTAAGAAAACAAGATATAAGACATTGATAGGGTACTCATCAAGATTACGGCTTTTATATAAAAAACATGGCTCAGATGGCCCTATTTATTTGAAATTGCTAGAATGTGTTAAAATGGGTCTTAAGATATCCCAGAATCTGCCGGATTTTGCGAAATAAGACACCTACTTGTTCAAAACAAGGTAATTAGCTGGCAAACTGTTATAGATAGAGCGTATCCTAGACGGCTTATGTTTTTCGAATATCTACAACTGGTTTATTTTATAAGAAAAGAGATAGGGGGGTTTAGATACTTCACCCCATGTTTTGTTAACAGCTTTATATGGGGAGAAATATAAGGGTATAGGATTTTGGTACAAAAAGTTATTCCTTTCTGGATCATCTCTTGTAATTGCTAGTCATCTAGAAAAAATAAGCAACACGTCACAGTGCGTTTTTTCAGATAAAGACTGGGAGGTAGTATGTTATTTAGGAAACGAAGCACTCCGGGCAGCTAATTATAAGCGAATGTCCTTTCTCGCTGGCTGAATGGCGTATTATACCCCAGAGGCTTTGCAGAGAATGTTCCCTGAATATGAGAATAAATGTTTTAGATGTAAAACTAGGGGTCGGGGTGGTTGGTATCACATTTTTTTCTCCTGTCCAAAGTTAGAATCTTTTTGGAAGGGGATTTTCGCAGATTTGCAGCTGGCAACTGGGAAAATACTATTACCAGAAGCAGAGGTGGCCCTTTTTGGTATTTGTAAAGAAAGGAATAGGTTTAATAAATCAGAAGAAGTATTTATTTTTATTTCTACTGTTGTAGCACGGTCCTTGATTTTACAAAATTGGAAATCCGTGGTGATTCCATGTCAATTAAAATGGGTTAATAAAATGAGAAGAACATGTAATTTTGAGAGAGCTTATGCAGGTAGGGTGGGAGCGATTGTAAGATTTGAAAGGAATTGGAAATATTTTGAGAAGCTGGAATTGATAAAAGGAAGCTGATGTTTTACTATTGCTTGATTTTAGTCAATTTTGCTCGATACTGTATTGGCACTTTAAGAATTGCAAGTGTATATTTGCTGCTTTATATCGGCTGTTTTGCACTTTATCGTATTTGCACTTTTTGAACTGTAATAGGTTTCTTGCTGTTTTATACCAGCGGTTTTTTATATTAACCAACTATGCACGTTATTGCACTAGCACTTTAAGAATGGTAACAATATTCTTACTGTTTTATATCAGTTCTTTTTGCACTTTATTGTATTAGTGCTATAGGATTCATAATAGTAATAGTAATCTTGATGCTTTATATCAGTTTTCTTTTTAAATTAGCCAATTTTGCATGATACTGCATTAGCACTTTAAGAATTGCAATAATATTTTCGCTGCTTTTAATCAGTGGTTTTGCACTTTATTGTATTAGCACTTTCTGAATCGTATAGTAATTTTGATGTTTTATATTAGCAGTTTTTATATTAGCTAACTTTTCACGTTACTGCACTAGCACTTTAAGAATAGCAATGATATCCTCGCCGCGTTATATCGGCTGTTTTTGTATTAATTGCAATAGGAATTTTGATGTTTTATATCAGCTGTTTTCCTTGCGCCATCTTGCACTAGCACTTTAATATCGTTACGCTCAGTTGTATGCTATTGCAGTTTTTGCACTTTCACTGTGGTATTGTATATACTAGGTTTGTCTCTTGTATATTGTCTGAAATTTCTTTTCTAATAACGAAGAATTTAATGTTTTTCTTTTATTCTGTACAATGTCTTCCTACTGCCTTGTTCAATAAGAAAGCAAAAAGCAAACAACCATAACACGTTTTTAAGACATTATTTACCCACAAACTCTGACGACAAATGTATATAACTGACACATGACACTGATGTCAATAAATTAACTATAACAACATATTAAATTCAAAACATAACAAGGCTCCTAACTTTACACAAAAAAACAAACATATAACATAATGAAGGCCATAATAATAAATTCCTCTAATGTCTTGGTCCAGCGCCTTTGACTGATCTGCGATGAGAGATGGTATGTGAGACTCTTTTAGTAAGAGGAGCTAGCTACCATGTCTAATTGCTCATCCGTAACACTCATTCTAGTACAGTTCTGTAGCAAGTGTACTCCCAGATTTGGTTGCCTCGTCCGCAGTTTATTAGCTAACAGCCGGCTCCTTTTATCTCCTCCAGAATAAAAGGCGTGACGCAACCGAAGCTTGGAGTATTCAACCCTGTCTAGTGCACGCAGCTGTCAGCTGTCTCCACATTCTTGGTGCCCCTGTGCATTGGTGGATACCCTCTAGTTCTTTCACCTGTCTAGTCAAGAGGTCCCTTCTCTTTCTGCGACCCTTATCTGCCACTAAGATAGCAATGAAGTCCCCTCGGACAACTGCCTTCAAGGCCTCCCAGATTGTAGCAGTAGAGATTTCCTGGGTGTCATTAAGTCGGTGATGGCCTGCCCTACAGTTTCACCACTTCATGTCCCACAACCACCAGGACCAGGAACGTGTAGGCTTGTGTGTGGGTGGGAGGTTAAGCGTCACAAGGACTGCTGAGTGATTTTACAAAGCAGCTGGAAAAATCTCTGCGTCTGGTGGGATGTTAAGAATTTCCTTTGTACGTAGGAAAAGATCCTGTCGGGCATATGTTTTGGGTGCATGTGAGAGGTACGGATATTCACGTCTCTGAGGGTGAAGTGTCCTCCAGATGTCTTGGAGGCCCATTTCTCCGAGTCCCTGGTGTCCCTCCTGTGACAAAGCTCCTGTCTGCCCATATCTAGATGTGGACCTTTCATGGTCATTATCGAGAACCAGGTTAATGTCCCTGACTTAAAGGACCCGCCTTTCCTGGGAAAACAATGCCTTTGTGAGCCCGGTATGTAAAAATGCCTCCTGCCCTTTGTTTGGGACATAGATAGAAGCCACCACCAAGGGCCAATAGTCAGGGGAAATGCAAGAAGGCGGCCCTTCACCTCTGCCACTTTATAGCCTATGGTACTGTCCCGGGGGCTCTGAACTAATAGGAGGTTCGACCACTGGAGCTGGGGTTGCCGGCTCAAAGAGAAACACTGGGGCTTTTAGTAAGGGTGTCAAGGAGGGTTTTATTGAAATGTACGTTTTCTTCATGTAAACCAAAGGAGTCTCTAGTCTTTACATAACGTGGACTGTCGTGGTGCCTTATGGTCTTGGATGTCCTCTTCCTGATCCGT
Organism: Lissotriton vulgaris; assembly: GCF_964263255.1. NCBI lineage: Eukaryota > Metazoa > Chordata > Amphibia > Caudata > Salamandridae > Lissotriton > Lissotriton vulgaris. The sequence goes on from NC_141687.1 coordinate 213,296,090, forward strand.
CTCAGCTCAAGGATCCCACGAGGTACCAAAAAGAAAGGAAACGAAGAGAAAGGCGAATTACTTCCTGCACTCTGGGAGTAACAATAAGGACCGGGAGTGAGGGAGGACGAACCATGTGAAGTGCTCAATTTATAAACGGGCGTGCGAGAGAGTGCTCGTGCTCAGGAAAGGGTTTCTCTTGCGGGGAGTTTTACACAGGTGGCTGTCTCCGCCTCCCAACCCAACCCGCGACCCGGCCCCGTACCTCTCTTAGCCACGCTCCTCCCGTGGGTGCGTGGCTGGGCGAAGCGTCCAACCGTTGGCCTCCTGGCTTGTCGTTCTCGGCTTCTTCTCTTCCTCGGTCTCGTTCAGCGCCGCTCTCCTCCTCGATGTCCTCCGCTAGGGAAACGCCGTCCCCCTTCGATCCTGAGCTTCCTGCTTTTGACGTCACTAGGGGCGGGGCTCCATAGTCACCACGTTCAGCCCTAAAGGAGCCGTACACATTCACCCCGTTGGGCCAATCTGTCTCGGTGTCTCCCGCTTCCTCGTACCACGAACCGGTCTGTGGCTGTGGAGACAAGGTGCAAGGTGAAAGGGGGGTGGCGCACCACCAGTCATTAGGGTTTACTGTCTCTCGCAAGTCGAACCCGTGACAGGTACCTTTGAAGGTGTGTGAGAAGAGGAGTGCCACTCCAGCTGTCTTGGTGTGAGTGGACGAGAAAAATTGGTGTCAGAATGTACAGGAGTGCAACCTTTGATAGTCTTGTGGGAGGAGGTGTGTCTCCTGAAGGTGGCAGATGTCGGCTCCTGTATATACCAAATATGACAATACTGGTCTACGCTTGATTGGATTGTTAAGGAAAAGACCTTTATTGGGCTACCCATCTAGGTTATTTTGAGATATCGGTGCCCCTCCCGGTCTGCAAGCAAGCTTCCAGCCGCAAGACTACCAATTGCCCCCAGAGTCTGTGGTCACAGGAAACAGTAGATTGTGAGCGCTGATAATTTGAGTGTGTCCCCCAATAAAACAAAACCCCAAACCAATGAACAAATATACATGTGGAAAGCAACTTAAATGAACAGGATGGAAGAACTTACATTCCTTAGTCTCAGATGTCTGGTAATTGGATGAATGCATGGCCATTCCCCCGGTTCCCCCGCCCCGCCACCCGGCAGCCACACAAACAGCCCTCTGGAATATTCACCCATCTGCTTTAAAAGGAGTCTGTTTTCAATAGTGCCACTGGGAGTGCCTCCAGGGCAGTCTGTGGACCCTTTGTGATGGTGTCTAAATCTGGTTTGGTGATCCTTTTCCTGGGGCGCCAGATTCACAAGCGAGGACGGCCAGTCTGTGATCACTGCGGGGACATTGGGTCATTAGAGCTGTCTGTTGATAGATCTATGCCCAACACCTAGCAAGTTTCTTTAAAAATGCAAAGTTGGAGGATCCTCCCCTCCCAGCGAAAGATCAATGGAAAAGGATGGCCCCAGCAGTATGGCACTCCCAAACTTCAGAGGTGTGAGGTTGCCAGTCGAAAAGTGCGTCTCTTTTGCAGGGTGGACGCAGCCAAGTCCTGATAAAGTGCGAGCGATTGTTCACAGAAGGTGATAGGGTGTTTCTCCCGGGCTTTGCGTAGAATGTCCTCTTTTAGTTGGAAGTCCTGCAGGCACACTAAGAAATCTGCTGGTGTAACATTTTCTGCCCGCTGCGGACCGACTCTGTGAGCACGATCCATTTTTTTATCTCGAGGGCTGGGGGGCATCAAGGACAAAGCGAAAGAGATCGGTGATGAAGCCCCTGAGATCTGCCCTTCTTATTTGGGTAGTCCTCCTCTGATCCCGATGTTATTGCCTCAGGATCTATTGTCGAGATCTTCAGCGTGTGCTTGTAAATCTACTTGCTGATCTCTGAGCCACAGAAATTCTTGCTGCAGCACCACAACGTCTTTTGTGTGACTGTTGCTGTGGTCTTCGAGTGTGGAGACTCGATCCCCCAGTGAATCCATATACCTCTGAAGTTCCCATATGTCGCTGGATTGACCCTTCTTAACTTCCTGCAGATCATCTCTGAGAGCTGTCAATAAGTACTCAAGAAAGGTGTGGGTCACTGGTTCCTCTGAACCTTCTTCCTCCGGCGTGTGTTGTGTGGCTTGTGCTGGAGGTCAGTGTACAGGCGGGCCTCCAGATGGTTTAGAGAGCTGTTCTTTCAGGGTGAAGTCTTTTTTGGCTCTGGCCGCTGCCATCTCAAAGGACTAGAGGTGGCTACCCTCAGGATCGTGCTCCAAACAGCGCTCTCAAAATTCAAATTGAAGGATGTTTAGTCCCTTCTACGCGAGGAGGGACAAGGCATCCGCCTCCGGCTAGCTCGTTGTCTCCAATATTTCTGAGGCTTCTTGGAGTGTGAATGGCCAGGTCAGGTGCATCTGCCGGATCTGCTGCAAGATTAATATCGCCCTCTGTATGAGGCTCTTCTCCTGGAACCGGGGCCCAGCAAGGCCTGGTTGGCGTGTATCAGCTTCAGTGCGGGGCATTAGTTACTGTGTTAAGGATATGGTGTTCAGTCTTCGCTTTTATATGCTGATGCGTCTCCGCTGTGCTGTCCGGAAATCCGAACTGAGGGGCATGGCTCTGTTGTTGCTGGCCTGCTTTCTGGGATGGTTGCAGACCCAGCCACCAAGCACTGTATCCTCACTATCTCGACCTGCTGCCTGTCGCTTATCCAGCACCAGTGTTTGTTGGGGTTGGGGAATCCGCTCTCTCCCCTCTTATCTGGGCTCCACCAGCATTTAAATATTACACTCCGATCAGTGGGGCCCGCTGAAGTCCTCTACTCTTTGAGATCCGCAAAGGGGGCTATGCACATGTGATACCCTGTACGCCTGAGTGTTCCAGTCTCCCGCTATTTCTGCGGCTCCATGTGGCCTCGGTCTCGTGACAGCCTCCCATCCCACTTGGGGTTGTGCAGGCCCCAATTCAAAGTCTGTTCAGAACCTCCTCCGATTGGTGCCGGCCTCCAAAGGTAAGCCCCACTAGGTCGCTGCTCTGACTCAAGGCCGAACCCTATGGCCCGCCCCATTCGACCTCCAGGCCTCTTCCACCCCTGCCCCTCATCGGTGTCACTCCCTGGAGTTTTGGGACTCCTCCACGACTGACAAAGCTGCCCCATCGGGACACCGGCTCACCTTTGCTGTAGCACTCCAGCGCGGGTGAGGGTCCGCTAGGCTCTGCCATTTCGGCCGTCACTGAAGAGTGTGGCTGTGGCGTCACACTCAGCAGTATTGGGCCGCCCAGTGCCACTGGCCGCCAGCTCTGCAGCTATCCCAACGCCCGTCAGGGGCTGGAATCTGTGTCGAGGGCTTGGTGTGCTGATCTCCGATCTCTGCCAATCATGTGGAGATGATGGTGGTTCTGAAAAGCCATGGATGGTGGCAATATTCGGTGGCAGTGGCGCCGGAGAGATGGAGAGAGACGTCTCACTCGGTTGCCATCTTGGCCATTCCCCGTTAAATGATTTCAAACAATATGTATCCATCAATCAATGTTCCAATGAAGTTTTCTCCCCTACATGAGAATAAAGTTCATAAGCTTGATGAAGAGTCCACAGATCAATCACCAAAGGACCAGGCAGGAAGACATCTTTCTCCGAATTAACTAGTACACTCTAGTACTTCCAGGGTACATTTTGCTGATCACATAAAATGTTTAATTAACTTGAACTGATAAAGAAGGAGCACTACAAGCTGAAATAACAGCTGCACAGGAAAACAAAATGACTTTGATGGTGTAAAGGTCAACACCCCGAGCTCTTGAGTGTTATGCAAGACAACAGAGTTGCTTGCCACATAGTAACCTACCCCTCTGCTGCAAGGGGAGGTACCCTCCATGACAACGCCGACCCAGATAAACCATAATCTGAACTGGAGATTTCGTGTTATGCCTGGAGATAGACTCTATACATCCAGAACCCCCATCCAGAATTCTTGCATCCAGTGAGCATCCCACTTCCACAGGAATGCCCATCACCCACCCTAGATACCATCAGTCTAGACATGCTCCATACATCACCAGTTTCTACTACGACAACATTCCTTCTGACGTCCACCATTTTGAAAGGTCCCAAGAAATGTCAGTGCTTTTTTCACAAATCTAGGTTTCTTTACCATCACCTCATCGTCCACTTGCCACTTGATTGACCTTCTGTTGTTATTATATGTGGTATCTTATATCAAGACCTTTTCGAGAGGCAGCGTATTTTTAAAAACGTGAAAATCTTGGCTCCTTCTTCTCTAATCCTCCTGTCTAAGGGTAAACAGTTGTGAACATTATTGATGGTAGCATCTCAAGTGAACATGTCCAAAAGGACCGCCTGATGATACATTTTTATTCTGGGAACCCCCAGCCCTCCTCCTTCCCTATCTAATTGCCGCGTCTGTAAAGTGATCTGTGGTTTCTTTCCCTGCAATATAATATGTCGTAATATTTAATCTCTTTCATAAAATAAAGATTGCTGCACTTTAATCATCACATTGGAAAAGACCATTATGATCATGCGGCCGGACCAAGAATAGTTAACAGTACCAGCTGTTATTGATTCAGAAGCCTACTCACCTTCACTAGTATTAGGACATCGTTTAGGCAAACAGATCACCAAAACAGTTTTTACCAAAAATACCCAGGTATCATCTAACAATGGGTGAGTGATGGACTCGCATTCCTATAGGTAAGACCTTCAGGGTACTATTAAATAAAAGGGCCTCTGACTTTGAATGATTGCTGTTATATCCCCTTATACCAGGGAATCCTTCTATTTTGAAGATTGCATTTTTTATGTTCTTTTTTTTACGCAGCCAAAATAGTATCATGTCATCCACAAACAATATCAGTTTTGCTGCTCCAGTGAGCGGAGATAGAATGCTATTGTCTTAGCGAATTGCACAAGCCAAAGGTCTGGCATATAAGGAAAAAAAAGGATGGTAGACATAGGGCAACCCCATCAAGTCGCTCGACTCGTGCTCGTGACAATTCCTCTGGCTAGTTTTGAATTAATTATGATTTTTGCTTCAGCATTTTTATATAGATTTCTCAATAGTTGCATCAGGCTAGTTGGAAACTTAAATCTGGTCATGACTGCGAATAGCACTTCCCACTGGACCAGCTCAAAGGCTTTTTTTAGGTCAATCAAAATAATTGTTGCCTTAATGTTATTAACAGAATAAAAATCGATCGTGCTAGATATTGGTATTAATAAAAATCAATCTACCTGTTATGAATCCATTCTGATCTTCATGGATCATGACTTGAGCTAATGGGGCCAGTCTGCTTGCTAAGATTTTTGTAAAGAATTTATAGTCACTTTTAAGTAAGCCAATTGGGCTTTAAGAATTCAGATTCTGGATGGCTTCTCTTTTTTTCATACAATTAACTATAAAAACCTCGGTGAATGCATTGGGGGTACTGTTGCCTGAGGATTTCTGAGCAAAGTACATAAAATCTTACTTAATTGGTGCAGAAACATTTTATTCACGTCAACTAGTAAGTCGTCACTGCTGCAGGCTTTTAAATTAGAAGAGGAATTGATTACATTTTCCACTTCTGCTAAAGCAATTGGTGCAGCAATAATTGCTTGCTTCTCCTTGTCAGGGTTGGTAAGGCAATACCTTCCGGCCAGTTATGAATAGACCCAGGTGCGTGGTTTGGCGGATCGGAATACAGTTTTGAGGAATGTTTCAAAAAAGCTACTGCAATATAATCTTTTTGAGTGACTACGTTTCAAGTGAGTCGAGAATAGATTTTAGCCGGTTTTTGTTAATTTTCTGTCTTACCCGCCAGGCTGGACATTTGCCCATATGTTCACCTTCCCCGTAACTTTTTTGTTAATATATATTTCGATTGACTATTTTACCCACTATATAAAAGTCTTTTTGGTTCTGTCTTGCTTGACCCAGCTTTAGCTTTGCAACTGAGGGTTTGTGTGTAATGAAAGCGTGAGCTGACAGATCTAATGAGATTTGTTATTGTTTAAGCTTCACTTTCTCTTTTTAAGTCTGTTTAGCTTTAAAGGAGATTACATTGACTCTAAATAAACACCTTTAAAGCTCCCCAACCAGAGACAGAAGAGGCAGTACATATATTTTGCTCCAGAAATTCCTCTAAATTAAGCCGCATATTATCCACCCAAATATCGTTAGCTAACATAGATTTAGCAGAACTCCATCCCTTGTGAATTGGTTCCCACTATTCTATGATTAGTAGATTTAGTATTATTTAGCAGGAATTTAACATTCCCAGATTCCATTTATCTTTGCATTTAGCCAATTGCACTGAACTAGGGCTACACTTGAATGCACTTACTATTAGCCAATGGGATGTTGGAAGCTTAAGGATTGTTTTTCAAGCTGGCTCCTTTATTCAATGGAACAAGCTGATGGGTTTCTATCCCCATATAAGTCTACATTTACGGTTTAGTTTTATTAAAATTAGACATTTTTGCAGTGGCTATACAGAGAAATGTAAGGATGTAGCCAAAAGTAATAGCAAAGCCTATTTTGTATCACCTCTAAACGGCTAAACGGCACAGGCAATTGGTATCATATCTTACATCAGAAACTATATAAGGAAGTGGTACCCTCCTTTGCAAGTAAAATCGCACCCCCCACAAGCTGTAAGATTGATGCATCCCGATGGACGTTTGACAACCAATTGAGCTCCAAAGCAATTCACATGGCGAATTATAAGGGAATGTCTCTTTTCAGCTGGATGAAACTGGATATTGATTTCATATTTGTTTTATTTATCTCTTACTGTATAATTTCCAGAAAGAGATATTCTCCAAAATTAAAATTAAATTTAGTACCCAATATCTTGGAGCTTGGATTGGCATAATCTTGCAGCATCGAGAGATTCCTGTTGGGCAACATCTCTTTTTAATCATAGCCACTCTTATTGCTAAATATTTGATACTAATTAATTGGAAAGCTACTAATGTTCCCAGTTAATGGGTTGCAAAAATAATGAGGGTTAAAATGTTTGAAAATGTGTATGTGGCAAGAATAGGTTCCTTAAAGAGATAAACACCCTCCTTCTGTTTGAAAAGGCTCCCTTGAACTACTGAGCTAACAAGCTTGTGTTGATGCATCTACGCCCAGTGAGTGGAACAGAGACCTGAGAAGACTTTGGGCACCATTTCCAGCACCGCCAAAACGACTTGTTGATCATCTCTACTGATGAAGGAATAAATCCAGAGAAACACGTGACTGCCCCAACAAGGGTGTAAAATGAAAGACTGCTACTGAAGTAAGTGTAATCATGCACTGAATTTAGCATGATGCATTGGTTGAGTGCTGGGACGTGAGGCAGTGTGCTCCCACCCTCCTTCTATCCTTAAACAGATTGTTGAAAATTTGGAAATGCCAGGATGAGTGACATCGACTTGCTTTTTCTATAATGAATTGTTTCATCTGTTATAATTAAGTTATTTTGACTCGGACCATGATTGTATCTTCTTTTTGAGATATTGTATTTTCTACTTCAATTTAAAAAAAAAATGATTGACGCTCTGTGTCTTGTCAAACCAACATTAGTTCTTCAATTGGCGTTCTTTAAAGTTCCCTGAAGTTCTTTTTATCCTCTCTTCCTTGACCCATACTCCAATCACAAAGAGTTAAATATCCTGCCTGGCAGACATCCTTTCAGACTAAGATAGGGCAAGATTTGAGTTACACATTTGGATACTTGTCTAAGAGCTTTTAAAGTTTCTTAAAGTGCACTCTCTAGTGGTCTTTTCAAATCCCCAGTCCTCTGCACACAACTCTTGATGAGTCCATTCATTTTCCAAGCCATCCCTGCATAGAGGCAAGGCAGTTTAAAAAATGATAACGTGAAAGAAAGACTAAAACGCAAAGCCGTTTTTTATAAACGCCACATGGGCGGCGTGTCAAATAGCCCTCTAACCACATAAACAAAAAACAGTGTTAAAGTGTCTTTTATAAAACCTCCACATGAGTTATCAAAAATCTAAGAAAAGCAAACACTATAAATGTAATAGCGTCATAAAATATAGTAAGCTAATGATAAAGCTTAATTCACCGGTACCAGAAAAACAGGGTAAGACATTGAAATTGGCCAGTTTAACTCAATCGTGCAAGTCATAAAATAACGCACTAAATTAAACATAGTAATGTCTATTATTAGGTGATAGAAACATGTTTAGATAATTTCTAAGATTTTGTTTGCACAGTGTTAGCAGTCATTGTAATCTTAAAGTCATTAAGGGAGTATCTCATGGCTACAGAGGCTCGACCAAAGCCCCTCGTGACAAAGAGTGCCTGGCCACCTGCCTGATTCCAGGATCAGTCCCCAGCAGGCGCACAGACATCAGTTAATGACCCAGTAAAGAGCCACGTAGGCAGCAGCTTTTAATGCTACTTCCAAAACATGTAAAATTTAAACGTGCCTGGTCTCGAGTTTAATGCTGTTTTTATTTTATTTAACCAGCAACTCGGAGCTTCCAATTGTTCAGATAGCTCCTGTGACTTTTCACATATTTTCACATTTGCGTTAAACTTAGATTCAAACAGTGAGGTTTAAACATAACCTGACCGAATTATACACATTTCATTATTGACAATTACAAACATATATTTACAAAATTATACACGTTTTGGACAAAAACAACTCAAATTTGATCAAAATTCTGAACACATTCAATCTCAAATATGCAATATTTTACTCATGTTGCATAATGGTACACCAGAAACAATCAAATATTCAATTTCAGTCCTGTCTCCTTATTACTTATTGAATTTCGGACTGAATATCACCAAGGGTATTTTGTTTTAAGAAATAGTCAATTGCTCTTTTTACGCCGTTGGTGATACTGAATAAATCACTTTTGGAAATGCCGACGCGTTTCCAAACCCGGTCTTATGATTCGGGTCGGGTTTTTCCTCAGGGAAACCTGGGTACCTGATGAGTTAAAGAATGAAAAAACTATTTTAGTGCCTTCTCCTATTTCTTTGCACCTAAAAAGCGCTTTATAGAACATAATGTGTACCTTAATGCTCCAGCGCTGCATGTGTCATCGTGCTTCCTCACAATTAAGGGGTTTGGGTGCCTGTGTGAACAGTACGGGACATTTAACTGTCTATACTAACTTTGAGTATTTGCATTTCTTCTTCTTTCCAATAAAAACACTTACTTGTGTTAATGGCTCAAATGCGCAGACCGGTTCATCTTATTCAAACTGTTTGTATTGAACTTTTTCTGTGAGAAGAAAGATTTAAGCTTGTGTTATTTTCTTACCAAGTTCAATTTTATGGAGAGCCGGCTCTCTGTTCTATCGCAAACGAGTGCTTACGTTTGTGAGTGAAGGGTTCCTATCTCCGTTATGCAGTGTTACGTCTCCATTGTTTTCGTTGTGCGATATTGCGTCTCCGTTATTTTTTGTGGCCGCGGTCGCTTTGTTCGGCTAACAGGAATTAAGAGCTGTGTTTTAGTGCGCTCAATTCACGTGGCTGTAGAGCTCACCATGCGTTAGAAATCGCGGCTCACCTTTTTCGTTCGTCTCTACTTCCAAAACGCTCGCTCCTAGTGTCTAGCGTGTGGGTGTGGACTTGCTACAGGTATATGCGGAAGTCAGCATTGGTGTCATCTGACTGCCCTCCTTCCTAAAGATTCTGGGAGTTGTAGTTTTCAGTTATTTTTTGAACGGACTGCTGTTGTTTGAACACATTTACTGGGGTAGTGTTGGCATTAGTGATCCATGTCTGCGGCTGCTTTTGCAGGATGGATATTGAAAGGTGCAGATGGCGTACACAGAGGAATCAATGTAGGTTCCTTTGTAGTTCACTCAGTTCATTCATTCCATTCATCACACTGTTGAACTTTAAAATTAGATATGCTTCTCTGCGCAACAGTAATGTGTCAACATCTCCTCCTCGTGATGGGGTTTTAATTGCGGACAAAACAGTCCACCTGAATTCTTTTTCGGTGTGTCCACATTGTTGGAAATGCTGTACCATTGGCGCTGTCTGTATGTTTTGTTTTATTCTTGATTTATGCTGCGCTATTCTTTGATTTATTTGTTGGGTCGTTTTCCCAATGTACAGTTTTGGGCAGGGGCAGATTATTGCATAAACCAGATTGCGGCTTTTGCAATTGGTGAATTCCTTATGGTTCCATTTAATGGTGTTGTACTGGAATTCAACGCCTTCAATCGTGTTGGCGCATGAGATACAGGTGCCACATTTATGGTGTCCTTCAATGGGTTTTAGTTTCCATATAGCACGTAAGTCTGATTTAGCTTGGCTTGTCCCTAAGTCTGCCCTTACCAGCTGCTGTCCTATGCTCCTGTTTTTTTTAAGGGCAAAAAGTGGTTAATCAAAGGACATGTCAAGACCCGCTACTAGGTGCCAGTTTTTCATGATTATGGCTTTGAACTTGTTAGTGTAGGGCCCATAGGTTGTTACACATACCAGCTTCTCCAATGGTTCTTTTTGTTTTTTTGTCAACAATTCTTCTCTAGGTGTGAACCTGGCTCGTTTGGCGGACTGTTTTAGCATTTTGCCCGGATAACCTCTCTCTTTTAACTGATTACTGAGAATTTCTGCATTTGCTGCAAAGTCCTCATTTCTAGCGCAATTTCTCCTGATCCTAAGCATTTGGCTATAGGGGAGGTTAGCTTTTAAGTTTTGGGGATGGTAGCTTTTGTAGTGGAGGATTGTGTTTTTATCTGTTGCCTTACGGTGTAATGTGATTAGCTTTTGATCTTGTTGAAAAACCTCTACATCAAGGAATGTGAGGCGGGTTTTGCTACTTGAAACCGTAAATTTGATGTCAGGATGTCTCGTATTTAGCCATTGATGGAATTGGGTCAAGGTCTCTGTCGTGCCGTTCCACTGGCACTAAATATCGTCAATATAACGATACCATGTTACGATCTGATTGCGATAGGAGTTATTGTGGTACACGAAGCGCTCCTCATACAGGGCCATGAAGAGGACCGCCATCTCCGGGGCATAAGGACACCCCATGGCGGTCCCCTCCACCTGCATGTAGAACGTGTCCATGAACCGGAAGTAATTCCTTTTTAGTGCGATCCTAGCAAGGTCTATAATGAATCCTGTGGGCACTCTTTGTGGTTTAGGACGAGTTTATGTTTAAACCTCACTGTTTGAATCTAAGTTTAACGCAAATGTGAAAATATGTGAAAAGTCACAGGAGCTATCTGAACAATTGGAAGCTCTGAGTTGCTGGTTAAATAAAATAAAAACAGCATTAAACTCGAGACCAGGCACGTTTATATTTTACAAGTTTAATGTGTCCAGCCTGGTAACGTAGGACAAAACCCCTAGTATTTACACTTCCAAAACATGGGCATGAGGATCTAAGGGCCAGATGTAGGTAAATGGCATTTACCGATTCGTAAATACCGAATTTTACCGATACGGTATTTACAAATCGGTAAATGCCATGTAGGTAAATATTCGGTTACATTTACCCATTGAGGCCCATAGGAATCAATGGCAATTACCGAATCGGTAAATACCGATTCGGTAAAATTACCGAATTGTCAAGGGGGACAGGGTGTCACTTTGACACCCTGTTGCACCGCTGATTCTGGCTTGTGTGCCCTTAGGGCATGTATGTGTGTCACATGGCACAGGTGTACATGAACAGATGTGCATGTACACTCAAATTCGTTATTTACCACGAAATATTATTGTGCCTCATAGGAACAGTCCAGCCCGAACTGCCAAGTCATGCCTGCCCTGGTAGCTTGTTTCCTGTCCAGGGAAGGCATGGCTTGGCAGTTCGGGCTGGACTGTTCCCATGAGGCACAGGGTCAGACTGATTTGCATATGGCCATGTCTGAACTGGGGTGGTGTGGAGTGCAAAAAAACGATGGATTTGGACCCAGATCTCTGTACTGGGGTGAATGTATGACATTGTTCTGCATTCTGTCCATCAATTGTGGTTTTTGCATTTGTCACCCCGAGTGGGATGGGTATGCTCAGATGTGAGTCCCATGCACTCCACACCACTGGATTCAAGCAAGCCGGGCTGAAGACGGCTGGAATGCCAGAAACCGGTCCTCTGTAGCTTGTTTCCGGTCCAGGGAAGGCATGGCTTGGCAGTTCGGGCTGGACTGTTCCCATGAGCCACAGGGTCAGACTGATTTGCATATGGCCATGTCTGAACTGGGGTGGTGGGGAGTACAAAAAAATGATGGATTTGGCCCCAGATCTCTGTACTTGGGTGAATGTATGACATTGTTCTGCATTCTGTCCATCAATTGTGGGTTTTGCACTCTTCCTGTTACACAGCACAGTGCAGCATTTTTGGCTGCTACGCTGTGCCGCTTGACACTTTTATAAATCCTGGCCAACATTTCAATAATGCAACTTTAGATTTCATTGCAGCCAAGTATGAATTGGCCACTCCACCCTCCTCCAGCAAAACAAAAACACAATTGTATTCATTTAGATCTTTCCACAGAATACAAATGTTGCCAATATGCCATTTCGTTACCTAACAGTTAAAGACTGAATCCTTCATTTTTAGGTTTGACCCGGATAGCACACACGCTGTTAGTAAAATCTCTTGTTTACAAAAAACAAAAGCTTAAGATAGATTAAGAGTCCGCCCCTTACTTTCCTAAACTTACTATTAGTTTGCTCCAATGAAACTCTTGTTTCCTTGCTTCTTATTGGTCAGATCTTCCCCCTCACCTCAGCTTCCGTCTGGGACTTTGTGTGTGTCTCTGCTTTGGAGCATGGACCAAGCAGAGTTTCCTTCCTGAGGCCTGTGTCCTTCCACTCCTGAAGGTACCCTTTTTTTCCTTACTTTTCTACATGCACGTTTTTGGAATGCATGTCTCTGCACTGCCTCTCCCTTCCCCTGCCCCACTCCCACTGTCTGTTGTTGCTTCCCCCAAATCATCCTACTGTCCATTATTCCTTTCCCAACCCCCGGCCTCTTCCGGCTGTCCATTGTTTCTCTATCTGCCCTCCTCTGCCTGTCTGTTGCTTCTTATCCCCCACTGCCCATTGTTTCTTTCCCTCACCCTCCTACCACTGGCCTTGTTTTTGCTCCTTTTCGCTTCTACTGCAGCTCCATTGTGTTAGGTTGCCCCCTGCTCTTTTTACATATATTGCACAGCAGCGCGAGTTGTTGTGCAACATAACTTAAAGGAAAAAGAAATGCTATGACGCGGTCAACATTGGCCACGTCACAGCACTTATATTTTTTTACTTTAAGCCACATAGCACAGCAGCTGAGGCTGCTGTGCAACATGCCTAAAACAAATTGACAAAGCCAATAGATCTTTCATAGGCAAAACCTTTTGGCTTGTTTGTACTTTGTAGATGTTTAACACCGTAAACATTTCTGGAGACCAAATACTCTGTGGTCAAGAGTAGGTGCTTATATTATCATCTGCATACCGCGGCACAGGAAAATAAATATTTTCTCATTTGGGGGGATACACCCTTCTGCTGAGATACTAGCAACGAGGTCAGCTATATCGAGATTGCAAAGAAAGAGGGCAAGCACTCACCCCTGCTTCAGGACCATGTGGGTGGAAAGATATGTTGCCACTGTGGACCAGGTTAACTTGGACCCACATGGTCTAATATAAATATTGGATTTCACAAAGCAAATTGGAGGAAATTGCCCACTTGGTCAGCATTTCCAAAACACTGTGCAGTCCACACCACCACTGTGTGATAATATATAAAGCAGACAGTCTGCATTTTTCACTCAGACGATGTTGTGGATTCGCATCGACAATGCCAAAATGTTATCGGTGGAATGGCAAATAATATTAGGCTTAACATTGATTTTTTTTTTTTAAGCTGAATTAAGCCCTTTTCTTTGGCCAGTTCTTTTAGCTCATTAGGAAGTATGCATGCATCAGGCAAGATGGCCGCGGGTGGGGTGTTGTGAGCAGTCGCACCGAACCTCTCTCCTATCTGTTTGCTACATCATGAAAGATCTGGATTTATAATGATAGTGCCAGACCCTCCGGATGGCTACTGACCTTGATCGCATGATAATTGGATTTGGTGCCGGGAAATGTACTGTTCGTAGCTCCGTACAGCCAACTATTAATCAGCTTACAAACAAGGTAGTGGCGGATTTCAGCAGATTTTCAAAGAGACTGAGAAGGCTTACAAATAGCCTGCTGCGGCAAGTAAAAAGCTTTTCAGTACTTGGAATCCAGGAGTTAAGCTGCATGCTGAGATTAACAATGCCCCCAAGATCTGCGAATGCCGATAAATCGAAATCCAAAGAGGGGAGCGAGAGCAGTAAATCAGCCCCCATGGAACCAGAGACTCCCGCCGCGCTGAGGACACAGCTGGCGGCGAAGAACCCAGGCGCCATAAGGAAAGTAGTGGTGCCTCCTGTAAAAAAGAAGCTGGATCAAAAAGGGAGACCGCTGGGCAGCGAGGAGAGCGCTACGGCGAAAGGGCGCATTAAAACGTTTGAAAAACCTGTGAGCGGAAAGAATAAAGGGACCCCCCTTAGACAGCCCACCTTACCGGAATCGTTTATCCGACCAGCCAGCTCAGAGACAGCGATCTCGGCGGTCTTGGCAGCAGGAGCCCCCGGCAATGCAGATTCAGAACCTGTCAGCCATCAGAGCGTCCTCGAGGACGCAGCGGCAGCAGCAGCGATGATCGGAGCTGGAAACGTGACAGACGCTGAGTCGACGGTTGCTAGGCAACCGCTCGCGGCAAATCTTGAGCAGAACGCTGAAAGTGGCACAGAGGAGAAAACAGTGGAGAATGTGGGACAGAGGGTTGTGCAAAGTGCCGGTAAGAAAGGAGAGAAGGGGACTCTGCAGAAGATGGTGCTCGCAGATGGAACTATTGTGGATGGGGAAACAGAAAACGGTAAGGGGGAGTCAAGGGGGCAAGAACAAGAAAAAGAAAATGGAAATGCAGATATGTTACACGCAATCATGCAGGTGGAAGCAGAAATACTGGCTAAAACCCCTAACCCCTCATGGGGGAATTCTGTTAACCTGGTGGCTGAGAAAGGAGATGTCGGTTACCCCAGGGAGAAGGAAGAAGTATGCTCGTTGGAGGGGGATCACTTTTTCTCAGTTAATGAGGATTCTGACTCTGTGCAGCAAGAAGGGGAGATAACAGAAGAAGAGGGGGAAAAGGAGGAGGATGAAGACGAAGTTGAGGATGAAGAGGATTCATGGTCAGCCTCTACCTCCTCAGGAATGGATATAGGCAAAGAATCTACACAAAAAAAGAAACAGCTAAGACATTGCAGGCACGAAAGATCGCCCACAAGAGGTGCAGAGAGGAAACTGGATTTAGACTATTCGGCAACCTCGCAGACATATCAGGAAGAGCAAGAAACAGGCCCAAGACGAGATGATGCACTAGGAATGGTCTTCGATATGCTGAAACAAATACAGACTGAAGCAAGATCTACAAGTCGTAAAACAAGACAAGACTTTAAGAAGATTCAAACTACGCTCCGGAAAACAAACAAACTGTATGAAGGACTGGCGGGGAGAGTAGCTGAAGTTGAGGAAAGAACAGGCAAGATGGAGGACGACTTCCGCAGCTTCAGTGAATTTAAAACACAACAGGAAAAGAAGGCAGATGATTTTCTTTGGAAGATGGAGGATTTCGAAAATCGTCAAAGACGCAATAACATTCGTATTTTGGGGGTGGCAGAAGGGCTTGAAGGGCAGGACCCTAGGGGTTTTGTGGTCAAACTACTAAAGGGTGCGTTTCCTGAATCCCAGTGGCAGTGGGAGGCAGAGATTCAGAGGGCGCACAGGTTCCCCTTTGTCCAGCGTAAAACATACGGAGCCGAAGGAGGCTCTAAAGCTTCACTCCCCAGAGCAATATTAGTCTATGTTGGGAACTTTCTGCTTCGGGAAGAAATTATTCAGAAAGCCAGACCGGATAGTAAAAGAACTGTAGAGGGTGTCACCTTCTTCTCAAGGATTTTTGTCATGTGACAGTTGAGAGGAGGTGGAGGCTTAGGAAAATGATCCCACAGTTTCAGGCCTTGGGGTCTGAGGCATACTTGCCGTTCCCAGCTAGACTGAAAGTAATCACAAGGGGCAGAGTCAGGATGTTTATGTCGGAAATAAAAGCTCAAGAGTTTATTCAGGAGTTGGGAAAGGAGAAGAAATAAGAGATTGATCCAGTTAAATGGTTGGAATATCTGAGTCTTGTGAGAAAATGCTTAGATGGTAGTATAGGAGAGACACTGAAAAAGATGGGAGAGGGGTGCGACTAACACATCCAGGAAGCGGCCACACATAGGTCATTGCTGACCTAATTGCCTGTAGGGAGGGGGGCAGGGAGGGAAGGGGAGGGGAAGGGGAGGGGAGAGGGTGGGGGTCAAAAAACCAGGGGAGGTGTATAGTTTGGTTATGTTCTTTAGCACACATTGTTTGCATTTATAGTTTGTTGTATACATTTTTTTCAAGAAGAGAAGGGAGGAGAATGATGGGAATGGAGGGAAAGATGACCAAAGAAATAGCTGGGATACGAAGAAGGTTTTTTTTCTACAAAGCGCAATGTCATGTAAGGTAGTCTCTATAAATGTATGTGGATTAAACGATCCAAGGAAAAGGGCAAATGTAGCAGCCTATATTAGAACTTTACAAGTAGACCTGATATGCTTACAAGAAACGCATATTGAGGAAAAACAGATATATTTGATGAATCAATTGGGCTTTGATGTTCTCGCAGCTAGTAGGCAAGGATCTAGGACAAGAGGAGTTGCAATTTTGGGGAGAAGAAGAGAGGTGATAGATAAAAGAAAGAAAGAGGACCAATGGGGGAGATGGGCCATAGCGGAACTATGCTTTAAAGGGTTCAGGTTAACATTAGTAACCATATATGGTTCCACTGAGGATGACCCGGAGATATGGCAGTTTATAGATACAGAACTAGCACAGTGGCCTGAACCAGTAATTGGTTGTGGCGATTTTAATTTACATGACCCTTCAAGTTCATTCATGAATACAGGAGCGGTGTACAGTGGTAGAAAGAGAAAGGTAAATAGGGCTATTGCCAACATGGTTTACAATAATCTCTTGGTAGACCCATGGGTGATGCAACATCCACTGCTAGATAGCAGTACTTTTTTCTCGGCACCACACCAGGTGTTGGTAAGATTAGACTATTTTTTAGTTTCAAGGTCTTTAGTGTCGGAGACATTAATTGAAAAACTACCAAGGATTATTTCCGATCATAGCCCTTTAATATTAACAGTGAAGATTCCGCAATCAGAGTATAAGAGGTCAACATGGACTTTCGAGAGGAGCCTTCTCCAAGACGCTGAATATAGGATGCACATGGAGGGGTGGATCAGGTCCTTTTGGGAGATTAACTATGGTACGGCCTCTATAGGTCAGACCTGGGATTGCTTCAAAGCGGGAGTTAGAGGAGAAACATTGTGCTATGTAGTGACAAGACGCAGGAAAGAGAGGTTAAGGATCGAAGCTATCAGGCTGAAGTTGAATATAGAGGAAGGAAAGTTAGCAGCTGCCGTAGCATCTAAATCCAGTTTGGAACATATATTATTAAAATTGGTAGCATTAAAGGCAGAAGCTGTAGAAAACTTTTCCAGAAAGCTTGCTGAAAAATACATGGCTAAAAAACAAGAGGCCTATGAGTGTAGTGAGAAAGTGGGTCATATCTTAGCGGTTAAAGTTAGACAGCAGAGGGCAGCTGCAGAGATAAAAGAGATAATGGATCCACTGGGTGTTATCGTTGCAGACCCGGACAAGATTAGAGATGTATTTAGATCATTTTATGAAAAATTGTATACACAGGAAGACACAGGAGGTATAGTGGAAATTAGCAACTATCTTAAAGATATAGTCCCCTCATCTATCTCAAAAGAAGAAGGAGAAATGTTAGAATCTACTCTAGGTCTGGAGGAACTTACTGATGCATTAAGCAGCCTACCATCAGGAAAGGCATCTGGTCCTGATCAAATCCCGGTTGAGTTTTATAAAGAATTTCGTGGTTGTTTGTTGATTTATATGTTTGAGGTTATGTTGCATGTACAAAAAGGGGGGCAGGCACCGGAGTCATGGGCAGGGGCCGATATTATTGTTATTGCTAAAAAAGGGAAGCCCCCAACACTCCCCGGTTCTTATAGGCCAATCACATTGATAAATGCAGATGTTAAAGTATATTCAAAGATGTTGGCAAAAAGATTAGCAGGCTGTATTGAACATCTGGTGAGCCCACTCTACAACATGGTTTTATACCCGGGAAGGGCACTACGCAGCATACTAGGACAGTTATTACTATGTTTGATGCGGCAGAGGTCGCAGGCGTCCCTATCTCATCTCTCTTTTTAGACGCGGAGAAGGCCTTTGATAGGGTCGCCTGGGAATACCTTTGGGAAGTTATGAAGTGGTGTGGTATCGGGCCTGGGTTTACACTGGCAATACAAGCTTTATATAAAAACTCGGTAGCAAAAATCAGAGTAAATGGAGGGCACTCAGACCTAGTGAATATACAGAGAGGGACTCGACAAGGTTGTCCGTCTTCTCCATTGCATTAAACGGCTGTTCTGTGAAAACTCTCGCCTATGCAGATGACGTGGCTATACTGACTCCGAACCCGGATATAGCTATGGCGAGAGTAGAAGCAGAGGCGCAGGGTTTTGGGCTGGTCTCAGGATACAGCCTTAACAAAACAAAAACCCAAATAATCATGAATAGGTTTGCAACTAGTCTGGATAACAGAGTGGTTAATAGTGCAATATATTTAGGGATCAATATCTCCGCAAACTTGGAGGAGTTAGTCGAGCGTAATATTGAACCACTGATAACGAAGGTAAAAAGTGACCTGGAAAGGATAAATAACTTGCACCTTTCTCTAGTTGGATGCACGAATGTGTTGAAAATGTTGGTTTTGCCCAGATTTTTGTATCTATTTAGGGCAATACCTTTAGCTTTTGAGAATAAATGGTTCAATATGTTGGAGAGAGTAGCTAACAGATTTATCTGGGCCCAAGGAAAAACTCGTAGGGCTTATAAATTTATCACTTTGCCAAGGGATAGAGGGGGCTGGGGTGCACCAGACTTCAGATTGTACTATTTGGATGCTGCTCTCCAGTACATGCAGGGACTAATAGGAGGAGGCGGAGGGTCATCAAAGTCTATGAATATGTCAATCGAAGCTTACACAGCGGTACTAGGTCAGAATGCAGAGAACTGTTTTCTGTATTTTACGGACTTGGGCTATCTTAGAAGACAGACGTACAAGACACTGAGTGGGGCACTTAAAATCTGGAGTTCCTTTCTGAAAAAGACAGGCATGGGAAGATTCAATAGATACACTAAAGTCTATAAAAATAAATCCTTCCCCCGAAGATATTTTTGCCGATTCTGTAATGGCAGACTGGGAAGTCAAAGGGGTACATCAAATTGGGGATTTAATAAATTCAGAGGCCATGGTACAATTTGAGGATTTGGTGAATGTTTATAAAATAAATAGAAGGGATTTTTTTAAATATCTTCAGATTAGGAGTTTTTTAAGAAACAAGCAATGAGGGCCATTGGGATTTCAACCTAAAGACTTGATGGAAGGGATAACTACGGGGGAGGAATATTCTATTAGGTCAATATATGCTGCCTTGGCAAAAAATAGACCAGACGACCTGGATAAGCATAGGGTTAAATGGGAGGAGAGAATAGAGGCTACTCCTGGCTCTTTTAACGAATCCTTGGAACTGGGTCGGTCTATGCTATGCTCTGCCTCCTTGCAATCCCAACATTACAAAACTTTATTCTCGCTGTATCACACTCCAGCTAGGATTGCGAAATGGGGCGGTACAGAGGGTATTACTTGTCCCAGATGTAACTCTACTGAGGCAGATATTGTTCACATGTTCGCTACATGTCCCCAGTTACATACATTAATTAAGGATATTGAGTACTTTTTAGCTAATTCACTAAGGATAAAGATAACTCTCACAGTAAGTTTAATCATGTTGGGAGTCGATGAGGGAAATGCCCAAATGGATTCGGGTGATACTATGTTTTTGTTTATGGTAGCTGCTGTTTTTAGATTAATGTTAGCTAGAGTGTGGTTAGATAAAAATCCCCCATCCATGCAAATATGGTTATCAAATCTTATTGCTATACATAATCTAGAGAAGCATATATATGCAAGAAAAGGTAGGATGGGGAGGGCTCGAGGTATCAAAATATGGGGTCCCTTGGAGAAGTGGAGAACCGGAATAGGCTGATAAGACATGACTGATGATTTATGTATTTGTTTTCAAAATATTATAACTTGATGGGTCGATGTATTGGCTTCCTTCTTTAGAGTTTATCTTGTTTTTTGATTTATGATTCTCTTTTATAGTGTGAGTTGAACAAATGTAAGAGATAATTTGTTTTTTCTTTCAATGTGTGCTCTCTCTGAAGTTTAAAATAAAAATATATAAAAAAAAAAAAAAAGAAGTATGCACGCATAATACATGGCTTCCACGTCTATGAGCACGCCCAATCTATAATCTGATACTACAAGAGGCTGCTCTTTTTGTGGAGAGGATGCAAAAAGTGATCCTTGCCAACAAGACAGACCAAGCTGATGCTTATTCATTAGGAAAGAACAAAAGTAATCAGAAGTCAGGATCAGCCTTAACAATAGTGTTTGGGAGGCTCTTTGTGCCAGGAGCACTTTCTGATCTAGACGTTTTAATGTTCTTGATGATAATGTCTCTTTCTATTGTGCATCGAGAAGAGGACGGAATGTAGATCTGTCGGTGCAACCTACCTCATCAACTTAAAGCACCTTATTATAAGAGCGACCCATGCCTGCTCTGTAATGGAGTTCCATTACTAACCTGAAAATAGTTTATTTATAAATTGCAGCATATTTCTGAGTTGCCCAATCTGCAAATGTTGGCAACTATAATCCAGTGCAATTTACGGTTAACACACCCCTTGCGTGTCACTTTTCTTAAGTTACTTACATTTTTCCTGCTATTGCAAGTATGCTGTTGCCTGGGCTTCTTCAAACTCCTGTTCAGTGATCTTCTCTGTTCTTTTAGGTATTTTTTGCATAAACCACCCATTCTTTACCACTACTTAAGAAGAATGATGAAGGCCTCACTTTGAATTTTGATTACTGTAATGGATCAAATCATTTAGTATTTGGGTCCAGATGGAACACTGTTCACAACAGTGGGCGAACCTTTGAATATATTTTTCAACTGCTGAAGGCCATTAGGTTTTCCCATCTGATGCCTTATGGACTTTTTGCAAGGGTTACTTGCTTGGCACAGTGATCGCTCTCTATTCTTAATAAAATTACAAATTAATAAAAATATCTGAACAGGTGAGCTGTAACAACTAAGTATCCAGGAACTACCTTTTTTGCTTAGAAATGTGAGCATATCTCATTGTGATGTCAATGGGAGGTGTTCCAACGAATGATCGCAAATCAGCAATGTAAAGGACTCTTATTGATTTGCACCCCAAAATGTTCCTACATTGAAACGTTGTGTGCGCTAGAGGAATGCCCCATACACTATTAGCATAAACAACTGCCTCGTCATCGGATAAATTAAGTGCCATATTATGATTTACATCATCAGTTAAAATTCATATATTGTTTTGCCCTGTAGAAAGTAGACTTATGGTTTATATCAAATTCTGAACATTACATTTTTTGTTTGACATTCAGCAATAAGACTACCAATTTGGCCCAAGTGTTCCTTGTATCTGATCTTTACTCCTGAAGGAAATCGGTCCCAATGTCTAAAAACTGAACATGGCAGTTCAGGGCACTCGAAATATAGATCCCAATCCACCTTAAGCTTTGCCCCTCTATTTAGGTCTAGAAGCATTTGCATATTGAAAGCAGTAGCCAAGGATCCTCATAGGGTCGCACACACAGGATACTTCAATGCATTTAATTTAATTTTTTAACAACATTTTTTATCTACCCTCATCTTTAAGTATTCGAGATAGACCGGCCACCTTCACTGAGAGCAGTGAGACCCTATGGTCATGGTTTGAAAACAAGGGGGATAAAGGCATTGTCTTGCTATTTGTACTTCGTATCACTGATGTCCAATGTTGAATCAACCAACTCCAGTACACCTCCTTGGTGCATGGAGAGTTCACCCCCTAGGAGAAGAAACTCCCTCCACCGAGAGAGCTACTCCAGTCAATTTGTAACGGATTCATTGAAGCGGTGGTAGTAGAGTAGCCACCTTTGGCTCACCTATGGCCTAAACATGCCACAGTTGGTGTAGTGCCAGCAGATTTCAGTTCTTTGATAAACGGAGTTGGATATCTTGGATGCAAGAACTTAGTTAGATAGATAACCCAGGAAGCAAAGGATAACCTGCGATTCCAAACTGCATGGCCACGGCTGACGTAGACCACACTCCATTTGTCAGTTTGTATGTGCAAGATTGATCTTGTTTTATAAATCCATTCTTTCTATGTTGGCTGAGGTATGAATGTAACAGTTTTACAATGTTTCCTCTATTGAGTATATCCTGACGGCCCCTCAAACTATATTCCAATGTAAACAAGAGTACACTGGAATAAGTCAAGTCAAGTCAAGTCAAATAGTGCTTTATTCGAGTAATTACTCATAAAAGCAGAAATACACACAAAATATTAAAATTAAATTAAATTTACAGTCAATCACAATGACACAGCACAATTGAGTCAAAAGAATACACTCACTTAAAAAATTACATTTCAATACTTGACAAATGATTAACACCTTGGCTGCTAGAGGCATTTTCCTCCTGTGCTGATTAATTGAATTCCTCATTGTTCATGACGAGCTCAGCTCGTCATAAGCACAGCTCAACCGTGCCTCATGACGAGCTGAGCTCGTCATGAGCAGGGAAGGGGTTAAAAAGAGATTAATACATTGATGAAATTTTACAAAGATATAAGACGTTGGTGATTTAAAAAGCAGTATTAAAAAATTCAAGGAATCAGATATTACAGACAGAGAATATTTATCTAACTAGCAGTCTCTGGCTGAATACAAAAAACATTAGGTGGTTAAAAAGTAGTATTACCAATTTCATGGGGACAGATTTTCCAGACAGAGAATAGTTAATTAACTAGCAGTCTCCGTCTGATCGCCCACGCCCAACCAACATATTTTGCTGTGGCTATCAAAATCCAGGTAAGGGAGCTAGAACATATAATGCGCATGGCTACAGAGCTACAAGTGGTCCCAAGGTTTCTTCACATAGGTGCTAACCAGACACGCCTTGGTGCACAGTAGGCTTTACAGGAAAACAAGAAGTGACCCAGTGTTTCCTTCCCTATTCCACAGGCTGGGCAAATATCAGTTCCCCCTGGGCCCCATTTAACAGTCAATGCTTTTATAGGGAGTGCTCCAGCTCTAAGTTGAAATAAGAGCTTCCTGTCACCCGGCTTTGAAACAACATCCCAATAAGCCTCCAAAGCAGGATACAGTTTGGCCTCGAGGAAACACATAGACATAGATCCGATGCTAGATCTGCTCAGACTCTTGTTAGCAACATATTCCCAGAATATGTTTTTTAGAGCAGACTTTGTGGGGAATAATGCACCAGCAGGGTCCAGCCATAAAGAACTCAAACCAAGCTCGAGCAGTATTGCTTTTAATGAGTTAAGCCAGCTAATTTTATGGAAGTCATCAGCCTTGATGACATCCATAAAACCTTTGGCATAATGTGAGAGCTCGGGAGTAGTCCATAGTCTTCGCCAGTACAGAATGGGGCGTAGACTGGCCAGATCACTTATTTGTTTCCTACCGAGGTCATATCGTAGAGGCAACAACAGAGTACTTTTAGGTGTGCCAGTGAGTACCCGTAGAAATTTATTTTCTGAGGCTTGCAGGGAGTTCAGATTTTCAAAGCCCCACATCTCCGCACCGTAGAGTGCGGACCCAATTGCCTTAGCTTCGTAAACTAGCAGAGCTGGCTTAAATGGTTTCGTCAGGGACTTCCTATGTTCAGAGTTAATGGCCCCCGCTAGTTGCTTGTGTCGCAGAACAGCAGTGTTTAAGTGCTGGCTCCACCTGTTATTATCAGCAATTTGAATACCCAAGTATGTGAATGAGTTTACTAACTCTAGTGGCCGACCATTCATCACAATTTTGGACTTAAAGCTGCGATGCGGCTAAAAATCATGAGTTTAGTTTTAGTAGTGTTCACCTCAAGTCCGTGTTCCCCATAAAAATTCTCAAATATCGCCAGAGCACGCTGCAAGCCACTAGGGGTTTTAGATAGAATAAGCGTGTCATCCGCGAACATTAGTATTGGGATTTTTAGACCTGAAAGAGAGGGAGCGTCAACTGACGCAGATACCATAGGAGGGACAACCCCGTTTATAAACAAAGTGAACAAGGTTGGAGCCATTGAACACCCTTGTCTAACTCCTCGCTCAACAGGAAAGTCAGCTGTGACCATCCCAAAGCCGCCCCACTGGATTTTTGCAAAATTAAACTCTTGGAGGCGTATTATCAGAGTTAGTAATTCCTCCGGGACCCCCAAACTCTGAAGAACTAGCCACAATTTGGCCCGCGGCACCAGGTCGAAGGCAGCCCGCAGATCGACAAAAGCGGCATACAGGCTGCCTCCTCCCAGCACCATATATAAGGATCGTCAGCTTTCTGAGCAAGTGAAAATATGAACGCTTGAGTGTGATTTAAAGGGCTAGCTGCTTTGATTGGTTGGAAAGTCATGCTTTTTTGGTGGCCCTCGACCCCCACAACTATTGAGATGTATTCAAGAGGACCACAAATTTAGCATTTAAACGCACTGGCCACAAAATTTATACTCAATCAGAGGATTCCAGTTCTCATGCATTGGTAGTAGGGAAACCCAGTGTCACGTCGTCCCCACAATAACGAGGCAGACGACATGTATCGTTTAAGGAGCTTTATTTGGCTTGACCCTTCCTCCTCTATGCCTACTCTATTCTGCCCGCCTAGTCTGTCCTTGGCTCCTCCCTTTCCTGTTCCTCCCCTAACTCCACCCTCCAAACACTAGACTGCAGTGCACAGTATTACATCTCCCCCTTTCTTAACAGAATGAAATTAACTTCTACGGTGTTCGTAATTCTTCAATCAGCCACATACGTCTGTTTGGGCCGCAGGGATACGTCTCCATGTATGAGCTCAGATTCAGTCCGTTCTTCAAGCATCAGTAGTGACGAATCAGTGGTGGGCCTGTCTTTGGTCGATCTTTCTGTTGTCTTAACACGAGCATCCTTGACTGCGGGAGTGCAACTTTGAAAATGCGAGACAATGCGTGTGAACCGCTTATTCTCAGATTCCGCAGTTGTCGTGGTTCCTTCTTGCTGTGTGACTGCTGATGGCTCAGCTTGGTAGTGACATTCTGTTCTCTTTTGTGACACTTATTTTTCCGAGCATCCGCTTGTAGTTTCACTTCTTTTGTCTTTTCGGTCAGGGGCAGCAATGTCCTCGTGTTCACAGTCCTGCGTATCAGACGATAAAGCATTATCTGAACTGAGTGTCCTGGTTCAGTTTTGGGACTCATTTGCTGGCTCTGTTTGTCCTATCCGCTCCCACTCGCATTTGGGAATGTTGAACTCTTGGCCCCTCGCCTGCTCCAGTTAAGTCAGCAAAGAGTCTCGGGGTTATCATTGACGCAGAGCTCTCTCTCAAGCCTCAGGTGGGTGCTGTTGTGTCATCATGCATGTTCCAGCTAAAGAAAATTAGGAAAGTTTCCCATCTCCTCACACCTGAGGCTCTGATACAAGTTCTGATTGCCCTGGTGCTCTCCCGCCTGGATTTTTCAAATTCTCTGTACCATGGTCTACCCAAATTCCTTCTCACAGGCTCCAAATGGTGCAGAACCAGGCAGCTAGATTGGCATATAAAATCCCAAAGTGGCAGCCTGCGAAACCATTACTTCGCAAACTCCACTGGCTGCCGGTTGAACAGAGGGCTGCGTTCAAGATCCGCTGCTTGACATTCAAAGCTGTGTCTGGGACTTCTCCTGCGTTCCTTAAATCCTTGGTCACTCTCTACTGCCCGGTACGTAACCTACGCCCCCCCAATCAAGCTCAAAAAATTTGGCGGCCGTAGATTTGCTCACTTGGCTCCCAAACTCTGGAACCCGCTGTCTCTCCCGCTTAAATCTTCCAACTCCCTGCTGGAATTCAGAAAGCTCCTGAAAACTAGTCTCTTCACACAGTCTGGCTAGATCCCCTCCTTTACACCTCTCAGCACCCAATTAGCGCCAGGAAACTTACGGTGTCAGAGCGCTATAGAAAATCCCCTTAAGATAAGATAAGATAAGACCATCAGGGCATGGGAAAGTTCCGCTCTCATCCCCTTTTGTCTTCGTGATGATGATCTATCTTTGTTAACACACTTTGCCTTCCTGACAGAGCGATGAGACAGTCCTTTCCCAAACCAGTGGGTAGCGTCCCATATGTTTTTTTTTTTCTGCAAGCCCTTTAAGTCAACCTCGCAGACCCCATCAGAGGTGACGGTATATAATTCAGGTCTGGATATAACTGTGACTGACCTGACGGGTTACCTGATGGGGTGGTCGAATATTCTGAGTCATTGGCATGAGATGTTGTTTTGGACGGGTAGAACGTTCTCTGATTCCATTGTGCATTCGGGTGATTGATACCATGGGTGTTGTCGTGAACTTGATTCTATTGACCCGAGTGATTGTACCGACATGCCTTCTGAATCGGGGAAGTCTGTTGCTGATTTCTTTTGAGACAGTTCTTTCAAGTGTGTTTTGACTGGTAATTTTCTTTCTTGAGCTGGTAGGCCGTGACGAACTACTCTTAGAGTCGGAGCTGTCTTTCCGACATTTCTTAGGGTATGTCTCTCGACATGTCTTCTGCGCTGTTACAGTGGAGAGATTGTTTGATAGCCAACCGTTTATTTCTTTTGTTTGATCCCAAAGCATTTTGTCTCTGCCCCTCTCATATGGTGTTACTTGTCTCCTCTCAGTTTCCTCATTGTCACGGGTGAACTGAGTGTATTTACCTATCCCTTCCCGGTGTCTGATTGAATCACCCAGTCTTATGTGGTTTGTTTCTTCTTCTTCTCGCTTGTTGGGTGCACTGACGTCTGTGCCTTGGGAGTGATGTGTCTCACGTCTTGATACTTCTGACTTGTCCACGAAGTTTAATGGACAGTTAGTTGCTCGGGTGTGTTCGTGTATCGGTTTCCAGGGTTGACATGACTGGCCCAGTTTTCTGTAATATGTCTTTCCTTCACACTTGTTGAGCAGGCTGTCATCGGTTCCATTTGTGTGGTCTGTCCCACTTGATGCTGCTTCAGAATAGTATGTAACATATGTTGAATGACTCCTTAAGGTTGTATCAGATATACTTTCATAACCCTGGATCGTCCCGGTCTTTTGTTTCCCATTCTCCCTTGTCTTCTGTATGGTTGAATCAGAGTGTTTCATGTCACTTTGTCTCTCATGATGTCTTGTCTCTGGCTTGCCTTTGCCCACCCTCTTTCTAGTGTTCTTGGTTTCTTGGGCTTTATGCTCTGACATGAGAGATGTCTCCTTTCTCTTGTCTTCCTTTCTTGCATTAAGGCGCAATTCTCTTGATAATTCTCTTGCTTTGGCCCGCTCTCCAGCTTCGGCCCTCCTGATGATTTCCTTTAGCGAGAATTGCCTTTGAAGGATTTTGCGCTTTGTGTCTGGTTTGAAACAGCCCTCAATTACCCGGAGACGAATTGCTTCCTCATTTGTGAATGTATTGAATTGGCAGTATTGTACCAAATTTTGTAACCTTGCTATGAAGTTTAGTAATGATTCCCCTGGTTCCTGCCGTGCTGCGTTGAAGACGATGCGTTCATGATCTACGTCTTCCTTTGTGTTGAAATGAGCGCGTAGCGTCTCTTTGAGTTTTCTATATGTCTCTGTGTCCTTTGCTGAAAATGTTCTGATTAAGCGTTGGCCTTCGTGACCCACCAGTTGAAGTAGTAGTAGTAGACGTTTGCCATCCCTTCGCTCTCCAGTTGTTTCAAGAAATGCATCCAGTGATTCCAGCCACCGGTTCAATCTGGGACCCAAACTCTGGTTACCGGTCTCCGTCACTGGAGGTGGTACTCCAATGCAGGGCTTAGATTTATGTGTTTCCTTTCTCACCGACATGATGGTGGAATGTGCTGGTATGAAGATGTCATAGGACTGTTCCCTATGCCTCCCGTACTATTTGATGATCCTCTGCGGTCGAGATCTCGTGTATAGTTTTTCTTTGATTTTGTGTGCGACTCACTCATAGGTGACCAATGTAATGTGTCCGCCAGCTTCAACTTTTCTTTTCACAACCAACCTGGCTTGGTGTCCACCCTTAGCGTGACTGGCTCAGTAGGCTTCAGTGAATTCAATATAGCCACTACTCAGCTGCAGCATGCACGGCTCGTGTCTCAGGGAGTTCCTGCTTTCTTTAATGCCGCGTGCTAGCTGCAGGTGTTTTGTGCTTCCTCAGCACTGGTACTTGGCGATGTCTCTTGTATTTCTTTTCACGACTATTGCAGGTTAACAGTCACTTAATCGATGAGCAGAGGCTTCCTCGATATTTGTTTACTCCTGCTTCTAGATCATTCATTTTCTTTGTTTCCTTCAATTTCAATTGCTTATTTTCACTTGGCTCTGGAAATTTACTTTGGGACTTGTATTTGTTCGTGCTTGTTACATGCCAGATTTGCATTTGCTTGGGCTTGTTGCTTTGAAGCTTGCAGGGGCTGGTGCTTGTTGCATTCACACTTAGCATTTGCTTGTGTGTTGCATTCAGGATTTGTGTTTACTTGCGCTTCTTGTGTTCACGCCTTGCATTTCCTTGTGCTTGTTTTACGTCTGACGCTTGCATCTGCTCGTGCTTGTCTGCTTCAGAACTTGCAGTTGCTTGCGTTTGTTTACATGTGCTTGTTTAGTTCAGTCTTGTCTCTACTCGTGCTTATTGCTTTTACGATTTTTATTTCCTCATGCTTGTTGCGTTCAGGATTTACATTTCCTAGTGCTTGTTGTATTTAAACTTTGCATTTGCCTGTGATTATTACCTTCTGAATTTGCATTTGCTTATGCTTGTTGAATTTTGCTCCTGCATTTGCTTGTGCTTGTTGACTTTTGCCACTGCCTGACTTCAAGATGGCCTTTCAGTATCTTTAACATGGGATGGGAGCAGAGTGCCTGACTCTAAAATGGCCGCCGCTGTGGAAATCTCGTTTTCAACGAGATTTGGCCGTTTTTCTCTTATCCTTTTACCGGAGACACCACAGTTATCGGCTCCCACTCACCGTCGGTTGCAGCCAGTGTTCACTGCCGGAACCACCGCTCCAGGTAAGGCAGCATTTTCTTCTTTGTGCTTTTCCTTTCCGTTTCTTTTGCCGCCGGGGTGGGCTCCCGGTGGGCAAACAGGCAAAACGCTCTAGCCCCACACGCGGGGCGAGCTCCAGTTGTTCCGCCGCCGGGGTGTGCTCCCGGTAGGCAAACAGGCACGACGCTACAGCCCCCAAACGCGGGGCGAGCTCTGATTCTTCCGCTGCCAGGGTGGGTTCCCGGTAGGCAGACAGACAACGCGCTCCCAGCCCCACACGCGGGGCGAACTCCGGTTCTTCCACCGCCGGGGTGGGCTCCCGGTGGGCGGGCAAACAGCACGCTCCAGCCCCCACTCGCGGGGCGAGCTCCGGGTGGGCCGAACACTGCCGTATGACTGGGGTGGGCTCCCAGCGCGCGAGGACGCTCGCGCTTGTGACCACGCGGTCCCCTCTTCTCCCCACTGGTGAACGCCTCTCACTTCCAGGGACGTGCACTGGGCCAGCCGTCCTATTCACACACGTGTGAGCTCCATCCCACCTTCGTCGCCAGCTGTCACGTCGTCCCCACAATAACGAGGCAGACGACATGTATTGTTTAAGGAGCTTTATTTGGCTTGACCCTTCCTCCTCTATGCCTACTCTATTCTGCCCGCCTAGTCCGTCCTTGGCTCCTCCCGTTCCCGTTCCTCCCCTTAACTCCACCCTCCAAACACTAGACTGCAGTGCACAGTATTACACCCAGTACTCCAAAAGACATTACAGAGTGGCTCGTGGAGGTATGGGGGAGATAGACCTTGGAACAAGGGGGCTACAGGTAATAAAGGAGAATGTTTGTTGTCATCACACCGCCATCAGTCCTTTGCACTGTTGCTGGTAAATTAATAATCCTGCCCCCTTCCGCCTACAGTGACATTTCCCTACTAGTGGGGGTAACTGTCAGGACTTGCTGCAAGCTGCCATCAGGACCAGATATGCATCCCTCCAAGGAGAACTCATGTTCATTACCCTTGAAGGTATGTTAATATTTTGTGCCAGATGTACAAAGCAAAGGTCACAAAATAGCGGTTGCAATTTGCGAAGAGTATTTTTGTGACCAGAGTAGAATTTTTCAACCCCACCTATGTACTACTAGGTTGGCGCACAAAATACTGAATCATGGCGAGTAGCAATGCAACCTACCTCATGAATAGTAATGAAGTAGGTCACAAATTGTGGGCCAGAGTTATTTTGAAAACGTTATGAGGTGCATAATGTAATGCACCATCTGTACAATACAGGCATCTTAACTGTCCTTTCAGATATCTAAATGTGCATTCAATTTCATTGCATAAACGTACACTCTGATTAATACTGTTGTGCAAGCCGCATCTACTACAAATGTAATTCCTTTGAGTAGATCTGTGGGCGCCTCAACATCAACAACAAGCCTCACCCCAGGCACTTCAACAATAATAGCCTCTTCTACCCTCTTCTGCACAATTTCTATGCCCATGATAACAACATCTGCCACAGACATTTGGAACATCTGAGGTTACCCTTGTCAGCAAGTCAGGGTGAGTGTGGGCCTGCAGATGATGGCCTCTCTTCCTTTGAATCAACTCAACCAGACTTTTGTTCAAAGAAAAAATTGAAACTGAGGCCGGCGATGTACATGCTAGCACCGAGGGTAAATATGCCTGCTGCAAAGAACGTCTACCATACGGATCACTTAAAACAAGCACTTTAAACATGTGCTCCCTGCTTTGGGGCCACTGCAAGTATGCAGCAACGGAGGACAAACTTATGTTGTAGTTGACTAAATTATGCAGCAAAGAAAGGCGGCAGCAGAATGTGGTACATTTTCTGATACTTTATTATTTTGACATTCTCTGCAAAGCTTTCGCCTCATTAATACCAGTTTAACATACAACTGCAGCAGTGAAAATGGTGATCAGTCAACCTTTATAAAGGGCCCTCCACTTCACAGCAACACAAAGCTCATTGTTTTTTGATCAATTCGATGTACAATTTTTTAATTAAAACCATCAAATAATGGAGCAGATGGTGTATTATGTGGCAACTGCGTCAGAGCTATAGATAAGTGGAAAACATTGGTTGTTTTAGGTGTATATACTAATTTTCGAGTGCTATGTGCTATGTGCTTTGCTTCAAACAAAATCTGGGTCTCCTCTTGACCCTTGCCCCCATATATTTTACATCTGGCTGCAGAGGAGATTGCCCTCTCCCTGACGCCACTGTTAAATCAAGTCATTAGTACTGGAATGTTTCCATCTGACTGGAAAAGGGCCTGTATAAGACTTATATTGAAGAAGCCTTCGCTGGATCCTCTAGAGCCCAAATTATCACCCAATCTTGTGTCTTCCTCTGCCGTCCAAGGTTCTAGAGAAAGCCTTGAATGTTGAATTAACATCATATCTAGATCAAAACAATTTGCTAGATTCCACTCAACATGGATTCAGAACCCAGCATTCCACTGATCTGCCTTGATTCTGGCGACAGAGGAAGTTCGTAAAGCGATGGATGGGCGGCCCTTATCCTGTTTGACCTTACAGCTGCCTTCGATACGGTAAATCACTAAGTGCTGACACATAGGCTCCAGAAGGTCGGCGTTAGTGAAAAAGCCCTAACCCTAATATCATCTTTTCTGTCAGATAGGGAACAGCTAATACACTAGAATGGATTTAAGTCACACAGGTTTACGTTTCCGGGTGGAGTCCCTCAGGGCTCTGCCTTATCCCCCACCTTGTTTAACATTTATGTGACACCTTTAGCCCGCTTGATAAAGAACCATGGTTTCTCGCTTGTGTCCTATGCTGATGACACACAGTTAGTGGTGTCCGTAACACACAGAGTAGTCGCTACGGCGGATCGTTTTTGTAACTGCATCACGGATCTGATGCTCTGGATGAAGCACACATTTTTAAAGCTAAACGCAGGTAAAACCGAATTTGGCATAAAAGCATCCGTTTGGGGTCAACTGTGGTGGCCCCCTGAAGTGGGAACGTGCCAGGTGCCGGCACCCAAAGCAAAAAATCTGGGTGTCCTGATAGACAGAGACCTCACTCTTGCCCCACAGATAAATCAGGTGTCTTCAGCCTATTTCTATACCTTGAAGGTCCTCCGGAAGATCCTACCCTTTATCCCTTTCTCTTTGAGGAAAACGGTGGGCGGAGCTTTGGTGCTGTCAAGGTTGGATTATTCTAATGCTCTTTATCTGGGTGTAGGGGCAGCCCAGCTCTCCAAACTCCAATCTTTACAAAACGCAGCTGTAAGAGTATTACTTAATCTTCCAAAGCATCACTCCACATCTGCCGGGGTAAAGCAACTACATTGGCTTCCAGTCAAATGACGGGTGGATTTTAAGGCTCTGTGCATAGTTCACAAAGCCTTTTACGGAGGAGGGGGGCTCTGATCTAAAAGCTCTGTTCCCTCGCTATAATCCATCGCGCCGTCTCAGATCCTCTAATGCGGGACTGGTGTTACATCCTAAGATAAACAGAGTGAGGTGAGGAGGAAAGCGATTTTCATACTTAGCTGCAAAATTGTGGAACTCACTCCCGACACCGCTCCGACTTCAACCAAGTAGAATACTTTTTGGGAAGCAAATCAAAACCTGGCTTTACTCCCAATGCTAATCGATGTACTCGCAATTGTAGGTACCTTATCTTAGCGCCAAGACGCCTCGGCATTAGTGTGCTTTATAAATGTCTCAGTCAGTCAGCTCTGACATAGTAGTAGTGGTTTTAGGCCTCTGGGCACTTTAGCACTGTGGCCCAGTGTAAAGGGCGTGCTCGCTCTGAGTGCTTGTGGTGAGATTAGCCTGCCCTCCAATAGGAATGCATGGGGGATATGTGTGTCCATGGTAATTCCTGGTATGAGAGGAGTGCAGGGGCGAGTTTGGTATGTTTGAACTCGTGAGAATAAATGCTGTGCAATGGTGTGCACAGATTTATGGTGACTGGTGGAGAAATGGCACTTTTAGAAGTTGCCATTTCTGTGTGCTGTGTGTCTGCCTGCCTGATGTGAATTGCATGTCTGGCTTGTGACTGACAGGAGCTGAGAGGTGTGGGTGGCTCCAAGAGATAGGGTGAGTCAACCCAGTGGTGAATAGAGAGATCTGCATCTAGATGGGAGGGAGGAGTTGCACTTGGGACCTGAATAGGGCTGTGCCTTCCCTCCACAATGCTGGCTCCACCTACTGTGGTGCGTCTGATCACTGAGCTCCCACCTAACAATGAGGAAAGAGGAGCCTGGTAAACAGAGTGCTCCAAAACCAGTTGCATCTGGTTTCCCAGGCCCTGTGCTGCGACACAAAGGAAAAGGGTGTATAAAAGAAGGGGCTGTGACCCCATGAAAGTGTTGTGCTGTTCCTGACTTGGGGAGAGGGCCTGCTGCTGGGCTCCAGGAAGAACCGCAACAAGGGACTGCCTCCCTGCTGGAGGGCCCTGTGTGCTGTCCTGCCTAGGCCCAGCCTTTGCCCCCCTGGACTATGGACTAAGCAAATGGACAGCGCTGTGTCTTTTTATTCCTGAGTGCTCTTTACTTTTATTTGGAGGAGAGCTGGTGGCCTGCAGCGCGAAGCTGCAACGTGTGGGATTCCCCCCACACAGCTCTTTATTTTGCAGGAGCCCACCCCGCGTTTCGGCAGCCTTTTGAATTGCTTGCTACCAGCAGGTGCCCACCCCACGGTATGGCCGCCTTCGGAATTGCTCTCTACCAGCGGGTGCCCACCCCGCGTTATGGCTGCTAATTCTGCTAAAACCGAGCAGGAACCCACCCCGCATCGGTACCTTGACTGCGGGTGCCCACCCCGCTTCAAAAGAGATCACCGCCGCTGGCCCGATTCACCAGAAGAAAAGTAGCCAGGCCGCTGCAGACGCGACCCGGAAGCCAGGCAACCTTGCTTGGTTGTGGGAGGGCCGCGTGAGGCGAGCCGAAAGCAGTCCGGGAGCCTCGCGGCACCGGAACGCAATCCCGGTTTCAAGAAGGGGGGACCGTGTGAAGCGGGGCTCCTGTGATTGAGAGAAGCTCTGGAGACTCGCCCGTGCCTGGTCGTCGGCCAGGAAGCCCTGAGGCCCGCGGGAGGAGGCAGCTCGACGTATGCAGGACTCCATGTGATGAGAGAGCCCTGCAGCCACCAAAGAAGCTGGAGCAGTGTGTGCTCCATTCCAGCCGCCCCAATTGCCTTCCAGGAGGAAGCGGGACGGAGAAGAGTCGCATTGCAGCGGGAGAGAGGTCCCAGCAGGAAGGGGCCTATTGGGGCACATTACCGGTGCCCGGAGATTGCTACAAGGAGTCCAGAGAGCCCAGTGAGTGTGGCTCAATCCTACAGTAGTTGGGGGTATGTGTCAGGGCACATTGCCGGTACCCACCACCGGTGCCAGTGCTTAATTTGTTTATTTCAGCTGCCCCACCCAATAGCGGGCAGCTGCACCTATTGGGCCATTGTGTAACTCCAGAGTCCCCGAGGGGGGCTCCAATATGCACCTTGTTGGTGCTGACGTCTTCCCCAGCTGCACTGCTAGAGCGCAGGCAGCTGCAACGCGGGCCATATTTTATTAGGAGCCCCATGGGGGTTCAGGAAGCACCGCAGTGCCAGCCCAATATTTCCTTGGGGGCATTTTCATTTAGAGTCCCAGAGAGGGGCTCATGGGGCGCGCTGATGCCCACCCTCCTTCCTGCTGCTGTCATTCAGCAGTGACCCCACCCCCATCCTGACGCTTGGCTCGGGACAGGGATGAAAAACGAAATGGTTCTGAATTAACATTTTATTTTTAATGGGGTTTTGGAGGGATTTTAAGTGGGGCTAAGCTCCTCCGCTCCAACGGAGGAGCCATCCCTCAAAGAACTTTACACACTTGGCAGGTGCTGACGAAGTGTCTGCATTGCTTTCTTGTGCCACTATCCAACTTCTAACCATGAAGTCAGGCCCTTGTAATAAAGAAAGTAATTCCAAGGCATAACTGGTGGGTAAAAGCTAGAATGCTAACGTATGGGCCTTAACGGACATCTTTCTCTGGCCAGCCTTTCCTTCTGCATCTTCCTGCTTCAGATTTTACTGACCTTGCATCTGCAAGCGGGAACCCACTTGCCCTCCGAACTCTCCTTGACCCCTTAGCCTGACAACAGCTTACACAAGCCCAAGAGAAAACACCCAGATATTTGCTTTTTATAACGTCCTTCCCTTTTTAGGTCTCGCCTTGGCAGTGCATGCAGTGCATGCACTGTCTCAGCGAGACCTAAAGTAATCTGTATGTTAGGGTAAACTTTATGTAATCTGTCTTCCTGCTTGCTATTGGCTTAGTTGTGGTTGTGTTGTTGTGATATCCCTTTCTGGTGGCTGTTGGTCATTTGCTAACTTCCTTGTAGTCCCAATACAGCAGCGCCTAACTACAGTGTTAGTTTGCTCTGCTTGCACTTCTTTTAATTGAAGTGCAGTGTGCCATCTGTTTTTCAGCTGTAGCCTGGTGACTGAAGACTTTCGCTTTCGTGTATGCTGGTTTAATTTGACCGTTTTACAGCCCTGCTTTGTCAAACTGTTTTGCTTGAGAAAGTCCTTCGAGATTAGGAGTTTCTGTCACAGGCCAGTGCCCCCAGCTCTCCATTATCTGCTGTTCTTCTGGCTGCGGACAGCGCACGCCACAGCAAAGTCAACAGAAACGGAATGGTTTTTGCTCCTATATGTATTGTGCACACAGAATGGCTACAAAGACAACATGTGGCTCAAGTGAACACACCCGCCCCTGCTCGTGCCCCAACAAAGCTTCCGTTCTACTCTGAGAGGAGAAATAAACTACCAAGCCCACGGCACCGCCACGTGACACTAAAGAGGGTCACTTGGCAGAACATGTAATGAATATTTTTATGAAACACAATTAACGCACATCAACTGCTCTGTCTTATTGCAGAGACGAGACCGGCACGGAACTAATGACACCTTCAAGAGGGGCCCCAGAAGAGAGACTCTGGATGCCAAGCTCTGCAAGCCTGGTGCTCAACCACGGGAATCAAAAGAGCCAAATCCCCTCCCTCTCTTTTGTTTCCCGTGGCTGAGCACCAGACTTGCAGAGCTCGGCATCCAGAGTCTCTCTTCTGGGGCCCCTCCCTGCAAGCCCTCACAACATCCACATGCCGCGCACACCTTATCTCCCTCTGGGCCATAAATCTTCTGAGGCTGCTCATATTCTTTGCTCTCACGTCCTTTCTCCCTGTATTTTATTTTGTGCATTAAATATGTTGAGAGAAAACTCTTTCTCGACTAGTTTCTGAAAAGTACTTTTTCTGGTTTTCTCAAACAGTCAAGTCTAAGTTGAAGATAAAGACGGAGAAAGTTTGCAAAGCATTTAGAATTCAGTTTGAAAGATGTTCCAGTGTGTTACGTCACCGCCCTCTCCCTGGATGCCATTGTGTGCCTGCTCGAAGTCAGTCATGCATTGTGCACAGTGATGTAGGAGGCCACAGTGTTTTTATAGTATGTCAGGATGGTAAACAAAGGTGAACCCTGCGATGTTTCAACAGAAAGATCTGATAGGTCTAAAAGAGAGAGCTACCTATGATTCGTGGGTACTCTCAGTGTTTCACAAAATATAAAAAACTCAAAAACTTTAGGGCAAGTGTCACTAATTACTAAGCATCATAGTCAATTTCATAAAAAAGAATAATATTTATTTGGTTCCTCCCTTCGGGTTACACTCTAAATATAAAACTTAAAGTTACTCATCATTAAAAACACGATATATCATCATTACAATTTACAAAAAAAGCTTTGAAATTAGTTTAAAAACAGTCGACGAGGCGTTTCGGTGTTTGTTACTCTTATCACCTTCATCAGGACAAAGACATTATCGAGATAAGATCTTATGAAAAACTGGTGGGAATTTGATTCATCAATTTCAATATTCCGCCGTATGATTTCTAGGACTCATTCTATGATGAGCCTTTGCAATTGATTTATGCTATCAACCTGGTACGTTGGAACCACCGTTATTGTTGCAGATAAATTTGCAGAAATTTATGGTGCTCTTGTTTCAATGAGAGTCACCCCGTTCTGTTTGTTTGGTCTGATTCGTAGGATGAATTTAAGTTGAGGGGTGTGACTGCATATCCTGTCAGTAAAATTGCGGCCTCCCTGTTCCAGCATCCCGGTTCGATTTCTATCCCGTCAGGATGGGCCACCTTTTAACAAAGAAATCAGTTGTTTGTTATGATATGGCTCTTCCAGATGCTTGTTTTAAGCAGAGATACCCAATGGTGGCCCATGCAGAACCAAACTGCAGATATCCACTCTGGGCCCTGTCTTAATTGGGTGTCAATGACACTCTCACAAACCTCCGATTGTGTGGGTTTTGAAATTGACAGATGTACCATTTGTGCACAATTGTGCATGAATGAAGATAAACACACACACTATTAGCATGTTTTTTTCCCCTGTCACAGCTTCAGCAAAGCGCACACATCCGCTATTGCTCATATAATATTGCACCAGATTTCACTAGCCACAATTTGCAGGAGCAAGTACTTGCAAGCTACCTACATGGCTTTATAACTTTTTGGGCACAACCTGGAATTTGCACCCAAAATTGAATTTGCGAGGAGATTATTATCCAGCCTCAATATGCCATCTAGAATAATTTTGATTGTGTTAAGTTCTTTATTTATAAAAGAAGCCAGCTGGTCCTGTGATGATTGTGTGCTTGTCTAGAGTGCAGAAACACTTTTGCATTTAATTTATTGGCCCTTCAAACTAGACGATTTCCAGACAAGATTGCGAGAAAATACAACTGGCTGACAGAATCAGTCCATTTCTGACCTATGGGCTGTTCAGATCAAAAGAATCCATGCCAATTAACAATTATTTGCTTTTGGTTTTCTGCAAGAAGACAGATTTATCATGTAGTGATGGGCACATTTTGGTGTCTTTTAGGTTTAAAGTATTTTATTCAGCACAACATACAAGGACAAACATACATCATCATGGAGCGACTAGTTAGGGCGGGCAAAGCCTCATCCCTGGCGAAGAACTATCAGGCGCAGTTTGTGTGTGCTAGTCCATTACAGCAATACATAGTATGCGTTGTCGCAGTATGAGATGACATTTCCATTGCACACACCTCCCCAAAACCCCAACTACCCAACTCCCCGGGCCTGACCCCCCCCCCCCTCCCCCCCCACCCCTCGTCCAGTGCACAAACCTTATCCAAAAAGTACACCAAAGCCACCTCCTACAGGGAAAGCGAGTCTCTCATCAATTCACTGGGCTGGCGTTGCTGGGCTCGTGAGCTGCAGTAGGAGGAGGTATTTGGGACAGGTAAGTTCTGTAAATTCTGAAAGCAGTAAGGAATGAAATGGCTGCCAAAGCTCATTAAACTGCGCTATATCTCCCGCCGCTGTGAGCGACAATTTCTCCATGCCCAACACGTGCCACAATCTATGGAGCCAGCCCGTGATAGAAGGTGTCGTGGTAGTGCGCCAATGTATCAGAATGTTTTGGACTGCTGAACCCAGTGCGATGGCTATCTGCCTACCCCTACGGGATCTGAGTGGGTACATCAGTCCATTCGGGAGCCCCAGCAGGGTGTATGCTGGAAAGCGTGGTAGTTCAATGCCAAAATTGGAATCAGCTTCATCCAGCACTTCCTTCCAATAGGTTTCCAGGAGTGGGCAGTCCCATAGAATGTGCGTAAGTGTTCCCCGATGCCCGCACCCTCGCCAGCACGTGTCCTCCTTGCTACGGTCAAATTCGTGAACCCGCTCCGGTGTATAGTACCAATAGGTGGAGACCTTAGTCAGTGTGTCAGTGAGACCCATGTGGTATGCCAAATGCCTCGCTCTATAGGATATGTGCTCCCATTCTTTAGGGCTCAATGTCCTTCCCAGCTCCCGCTCCCAGCGTTCTCTCCCCGGGTTATAGAGGTGTGTTGAAGGCGGTTGTAGCAATCTATAGAGATCCGTAATCAATTTCAAATCCGATGTACGCGACAGTAGCC
Source organism: Lissotriton vulgaris (assembly GCF_964263255.1). Classification (NCBI taxonomy): domain Eukaryota; kingdom Metazoa; phylum Chordata; class Amphibia; order Caudata; family Salamandridae; genus Lissotriton; species Lissotriton vulgaris. Next base: position 213,335,358 of record NC_141687.1, read on the forward strand.
ATTTTTCATACGGTAGGAGAAGCCTATCGGCCGTCTCTCGCACCTGTGGTTGAAGAGCCCAGTGGCGAGCTTGCATATAGCGGTGCCTCTCGGTCTCGGGGAGTGAAAACTCTTGGCGGAACTGCGGGAAGGGGACAGCCCCCTCTGGGCCATACATGTGACACAGGGCTCTACACCCCGCCTGCCTCCAGTGTGTGAATGCTCCCTTTTCCATTCCTGGGGTAAAGTCCGGATTGTCCACCAACGGTGTGAGTGGCGACGGGAATGAGGTGAGGCCATACGCAATGCTAGTGGCATCCCAGACCCGCAGGGGCACTCTTGTAACAAAAGAGGCGTACAAGTTTTTGGGTCGGTGAGTCCGTCGTAGAAATGGGATTTCCTGCAGGGGTCTGACCGCCACCGCCTGGTCCTGGAAGAGCCAGTGCTTGTCGGACTCCCACTTACTCCATTCCACGAGATAACGCAACTGCGCTGCTTGGAAATATTTACGGAAATCAGGTATTCCCAAACCTCCCGCTTCAGGGGCCAACAGTGAGAGGGCCCTGCGCATCCTGGGTTTTTTCCCCTGCCATATAAAGCGCGAGACGTCCGTCTGGAGTTGCGGGATCCACCCGACCGGTGGTTGGAGTGGTAGGGCCCGGAACAAATAAAGCACCTGAGGCAGGACCATCATTTTAATGGCGGCTATCCTGCCCAACCAGGAGAGGGTGCCGCGGTTCCATCGGCCCAATTCCTCCCTGATCTTTGCACCCAGGGCCGTGTAGTTGGCCGATACCATGGCCGGTAAAGTGGTGGCTATCTGGATCCCCAGATAGGGTACCGCCTCTGATGACCAAAGCATGGGAAATTGGTTCTGTAGATGGGCCCTAGTGGCCGGCTCAAGGGAGATATAAAGATCAACCAACTGTCCCATGTTCATTTTAAACCCCACGACCGCGCCAAAGGAGGCCAGCTCCCCGATGCAGGCTGGCAGGGCCGTTCGGGGCTCGTCAAGCGACAAGATGACATCATCAGCGTAGAGGCTTATAGCGTGTGTGAACCCTCCCATCCACACCCCCGTCACCGCCGGATTGTCGTGGACCCGTTGGGCGAACGGCTCCACATAAAGCGCAAAGAGTAAGGGCGAGAGCGGGCATCCCTGCCTAGTGCCTCTTTCGATGTTAAAGTCCCTAGAGTTATACCCATTCACGCGAACCACAGCGGTCGGTTGTCTGTAGCAATTAAGGATCATGGAGCGGAACTTATCCCCTATGCCCGCCTTCACCAGAACTTGTTCCAGGTAAGGCCAGGGCACCCGGTCGAACCCCTTCTCCGCGTCCACCACCAGCATCATTCTTTCCCCCGGAATCCGGGAGGCTTTCTCTAGCAGGTGGATGATCCGTTTCGTGTTGCCAACCGTCTGCCTCCCCGGGACAAAACCAGCCTGATCAGGATCTATGAGACCGGGTAAGTGAGGGGCTAGTCGGGCGGCCAGGATTCCCGTGTATAATTTTAAATCGACATTCAGAAGAGATATCGGTCTATAAGATCCACAGTGCTTCGGGTCCTTCCCAGGTTTGGGGATAACTGTAATGGAGGCCCGTAGAAGATCAGGCGGGATGGCCCCCGGTTCAGCAAACGAGTTGACAAGACGAGTAAGGATAGGGGCCAGCGACGTACAAAACGTTTTGTAAAAGAGCGAGGTGCATCCATCCGGTCCCGGCGCTTTGCCGTGTTTAAGCCTGGCGATGGCAGAAATCACCTCCTCTATCCTGATATCCCGATTTAGGTGCTCCGCTTGCAAGAGATCCAGGGAGGGCAAGGAGACCGAATCCAAATAAGCGGCCATGGCCGTCTCATCCGGTGGCTCACTAGTGTAGAGATCCGCGTAAAACCTGCGGATTACGGCTGCAATGTCAGCGTCTTCCCCATCCCCGTAGGGTCAGAGATCTCCTTCACCAGCTGACTCTGGCGCGCTACTCGAAGCCTGTTGGCCAGCAATTTGCCACAACGGTCCCACCCTGTGTAAAAGGTATGGCGCAACCGGAGTGCAGCGTACTCTGCTCGGTCCAGGTCCAGGGCCGCCAGGAGCTTTCTCGCTTCCTTGAGCTGCCGCCAAATTCTGGGGGCCCCTGTCCTTCGATGTATCTGTTCGAGCTCGCGGACCCTATCGGTGAGTTCTTCCCTCTTGGCCTGTCGCTCTTTATTTTTGGCAGAGGAGATCACCAAAAATTCCCCCCGGAGGACTGCTTTCAAGGCTGCCCACTGTGTGGCCCGGGCGGTGTCAGAGTTGTCATTATGAGTTAGATATTCCCGGATCGCGTCCTCAATGCGGTCCACCACCACCTTCCTGTGCAACAGGGTGTCGCGGAGGTGCCATGTTCTGGGAGGGCGAGCTGTCGGAGGCAGACACAACGTAGCATCGACCGGGGCGTGATCCGATAGAGACAACACGCCTATATCCGAACCCGAGACCAGCGCTTGCACCGGAGACGTGACCAAAGGTGGTCTAGCCTCGCATACGTCTTGTGTGCGTGGGAATAATATGAATAATCCCTGTCCGCGGGGTGCATGTGTCTCCAAAGATCAAGGAGGTCTACCTCCGCCAGCCGCGCCCTACAGCCGGCGGAGAACTCCCCGACCTGCGGGGAGAGCTGCGCCGACCTGTCCGTAGCGGAATCAAAAACCATGTTAAGCTCTCCCCCGAGAATAATATGTCTATCTTGCGAGGCAGTAATATCTTCAACCGCCGATTGTAGGGACCGTGCCTGCCGTTCATTAGGGCTGTACAAGGACCCGATCGTAAAAGTAAGACCCCCAATCCTAAACCGGTATGCTAACAGCCTGCCTTTCTGTTCGGTGAACTTGTGGAGGATCTCCCCTTTAAAGTGTCTGGCCACCAGTATCGCCATCCCCGCTGTCTTAGTGGCACAGGAAGAGATGAATTGTGACGGGAACTTATGGGAGCGCAGTCTGTGTGTGTCCTGTGGCAGCAGGTGCGTCTCCTGAAGGAGACATATGTCCGCACGTGTATTCTCCAGGAGAGAGAGCACTGCCCGCCGCTTGACGGGATTATTCAAACCCCTGACGTTCAGGGTCACAACCTTAAAAGTGTCAGGAGGTATCGGTAAAGATGTGGAAGAAGGCGTGAAGACCCTGCTCGGATAAGGCCGAGTGTATAAGCGCCCCTAACGGTACCAGAAGCTGCAAGGCAAAGAAGAGAGTGTAGGTGTTTGCGCAGCTTCCCCGTCCAGGCAGAGCAAGGTGTAAGAAAGTCGCCAGAGTATCTAGTAGCCGCACAGTGCACTGGACGACCCCCCCCTTCCCAACTCCCGGATCCCTTCCCCCCTCCTCCCTCCATCCCTCCAGCCCAACTCCCCAACTGTCCCCAACCCCGACCCGCAACTGGAACCACCCCAACAAACCCCTCCCTTCCCCCCTGCTCCCCCAACTGTTCCCAAGATTCCATTGTCCCAGTCCGGTCATCAGCGGACAAGTCTGCGGAAAGTTACTGAAGTGGACGTCCAGCCACTGCCCGCCCCCTGCCGCCTCCCCCACCCCGAACCCCCAAACCTGCATTGTCTGAATGGCTGTGTCGATCTCCCCCCGGAGAATATTCAGGCCGTCAGAGCGACTTCAGTAGGCGCCGTGTCTCTAGCCACTTCTTGAACTGCATTGGCCATGTCCGCTCGGATAGTGGGTGAGTCTGGACGGGCAGAAGAACTAGAAGACCTGCGTGCTGGGATCGATTGCCAACCGTCTCTGGTAGCACGCCGTCGACGGGGAGTGGGAGTCGCATAGTCTGTCGCGGTAATGCCAAGTACCCCGCAGGTGTCCTGGAGGGAGCGAAGCTGATGCAGAGTCCTGTTCCATCGGAAAATCAAACGGAAGGGATGGCCCCATGAGTACTGCGTATTGTGATCCCTCAGGAAGTCCGTAGCGATTTTGAACCCCTTACGCTTCTGAAGAGTTATTATCGAGAGATCTTGATAGAGAGCAACCTGGTGCCCCCGGAAGCGCAGGGACTGCTGCTGACGTGCTTCACGAATAATCCGCTCCTTCAGGGGGGAAAGTCCGGTAGGAAAGCCAAGATGTCAGGGGGAGGCGCAGAGGCCCTGCGAGCCGGGCCTACCCTGTGAGCCCTGTCTATTCTGTTGACAAAGTCATCCGGCTCTCCCAGTATCTCTCTGAAGAGTTCCCTGAGATACCCAGCAACGTCCTCGCCCTCGTCTCCGGATGGAATTCCCCGGACCCGTATGTTGTTGCGACGGGACCGGTTCTCGAGGTCTTCGTTATGCGATTGGAGGTCGAGTTGCTGATCCCGTAGGCGCAGCACCTCCTGCTGCAGCTGTGCAATCTCCTCGTCCCGGGAGTGACCCGCTTCTTCCATAGTGGCCACTCGCTCGCCAAGACCATCGACCTCTCTTCGCACCTCACGGACCTCCCCCGCGACTTCCTGCTTTAGCGTTTGGAAATCTTCCCTAAGCGAACTGAAGAGGGATTCGAGGAAGGATCTAGTCACTGGGGGTTCTCCCCACGCTGCTCCTTGGGAGCTGCTCGAGTGGCCCGGTGATTGTTGCCCCCTTTCTTGACGCACTGGGCCTCTGTTCAACATTTCAGGCAGTGTCCGGTCCCCCTTCCTGTTACCTCTGTTGACGGCCATATCGCCGATGAGGGAGCGTGCTGTCGCCTTCCAAGCTCCGTAGGTAGCCTTACTCCTGGTACCGGGTGTCTCAAACCCGGCCCGCTGCAGGTCCCGCTGATCAAACCGGTGGCTGGGTGGAGAACCCTCGCTTCAGAGGAGCTCCGGACTAGGCCCGATATCACGTTGTAATAACCGACTTTTCCGACCCTCTTTAGAGGGAGGATGATGGAAGATGACTCCAGCCTATTACCCGTATAGTATAGGGATTAGGACTATATGTAAGACCTATCCATGAGGCACAGTAGTGCATTTTCGTACCCTTTTCTTTAGATCAGGGCTTATAAACTTAAGCTAGGGGATAGATATATAAGTATTAGTGAGGATCCATCCTTTTGCAAGAGTGTTAGTATATCTTCCATGGAGTTATGCGTATTTTGGGCCTTGTAGGCCTTAAACGGGACAGACTCCATTTTACTTTCTGCCCGGTAGCTTGAGAGGCTTTCTAGGTCAAGTGTAATGTTTTAGTTTCGAGGTGTTGTTCGCTTGGAGAGAACCGGCTCAGGCTGGCCCTTATCGAAAGACTGTATTTTTCTCCACTCCGAAGACACAACTTCAGGCCGGCCGGCTGGGAACGTGTCCTTGGTACGGGAGGTACAAGAATTTGGTGGGCGGCAGGTTACTGGCCGTAACTTTCCATGAAGGGACAAGCTTCCATATTAGCTAAAGTGTTAGGCAGTGAGTCAGTCAGTCTGTAGGCGGCAGCTAGCCGTTAGAATCTATGCCATTAATTATTTTCAAGGCAGACAGTCGCCATTTTGAAGTCCGAGAAAGATTTTGAAACCGAGACTCTCTGAGAAAGACTGAAGGAGAAGTAGCGCGGAGCGCACAGAAACGTGAGAGAGAGAGAGAGAGAGAGAAAAAGACGGTAGTCAAGAGCAAGCAAGGTTCCAGTGACTTGGAGGGAAGCAGAGGAGATTGAGCATAGCGGTGCAGACGTGTACCCGTGACTGCTGAGGTGTGATTCCGAGACGAGCCAAGACACAGAGACGAGACGGGAACCTAGATGACTGCCGAACCCCGACTTCATATTAACCAGGTGACCTCCGCCCTTTCCCTGATTAAGCGCGCGTTCTAACCTTTACTTTTCTTTGCAGAATATATATTGTGTAGTATTGTGTTTATTTTTATTATAATAAAACACCCCCGTTCTTAGTGAACCGACATGTGCCTTGTATTCTTGTTCAATCAGGGTAACCTTGTCTTCTAGTCATGCATAGTTTGCGTGAACTGATGCGAATCCCGATCAGGTAAGAGATGAATGAATAACAAGGAGGAAAAGGGGACATTTGATGTCAGGAGCAGAAGGTACATATTGCAATTTGGAAAGCCATACCAATTTCTATTATCGTAGTTTTATCCTGAGTAGACAATGAGAGACTTCTTCCCTAAGTATACATAGGAAAGTGATCGTCGTTGGTACACGGCGTTAATGAGAGCACCTGAGATAGACGGTGTGTAGGTCTGCCGGATTGCGGACCGTGTGTGAATGAGAACACCGGAGGGACACGGTGTATAGGTCTGCCGGATTGCGGACCGTGTGTAAATGAGAACACCGGAGGGACACGGTGTGTAGGTCTGCCGGATTGCAGACCATGTGTGAATGAGAGCACTGGGACTGCAGGCCCATGTGTGTAGACGCGCCGGATTGCGTGTCGAGTGAGCACTGAGGGAGATCAGTGTGTGAGAGTATATAATCAGACCTGCCCCAGGGTAGATTAGTCTGGGCCTAAGTGGCCGCGAGACTAGTTGGTGTGAATAGGATATTGTAGAAAACCTATGCATGTTTATTGCAATTTTCCCCATCCTTAGGTACGAGATGTACATACATATATCCATACCCATTGTAAATACGTTCTAAGGAGGGAGGTGATTTACGTTCCGGCTGGGTTAGAGGGGCTCCTAGGAGCTGATCCCATCTGGACCGAAAATCCGGTCGGTACATCTGGCGTGACGAACTGTTTACGAAGCCTGTGTGCGCTGTATTGTTTTAATCTTGTTGGTTTGCGCTCGGCTTGTACGTATTGTCTTTGTTAATAATTGTGTATATATTTTTTGTGTGTCAAAATGTTTTCGCGTAAGTCGAAATCTACTTTCAAATTGCCTGTTGAAATTCCCGGCTGGGAATCAACGCCTTACGAGGCTTTGGCCTGTGAGTGGGCCGATTCTACTGGTTTGAGTGAGAATTGGACTTCTTGTTTGGAGCAGGCGGAGCCCGCTGATTTGGTTTCTTGCTTGCAAAGAGCGCCAGTAGTGAAGGGTGATGAGCTTCCGATTTTAGGACGCAGAGGTTGGATTGTGCTTACTGCATATAGAATTCTTCATGAAAAGTTTGTTAAGTTGCAAAAGCGATTTGTGGATATGGAGGAAAAGTTTGTTGAGGTGCAGAATGCGCATACTCTTTTACGGTGTCAAAATAAATTGCTTGCCGACAAACTTGAAACTTATCAAACTATAGCCGAAAGGGCTGCAGTTCGCATTTCAAAATATAAATACAGACACCGTCGCGGTCGTGTGTCTACACGGAAAGTGCGTCTGGTCGTGGCAAAAGCCGGACTGGATTGGAACCCTGATGAGTGGGATGGTAATATCTGGGATTCGAATGATTCTGGCTCCTCGGCTGAGGAGAGTGACAAGCGCGAGTCTTCTCGCTCCGGACGTGATTGCAAATCTGCTTCTTGTGATAAAGACTACATTTCTGGCGACCGTGGTCGCTCTACCAATCCTGATAACGTATTACGCCCTGATTGTTCTTTTAAATCTAAGGATCGGGCTTCCTCGGAAGCTCTTCCAGAGGTTTCTGCTCACCCTGTGTTTCGACGCAAATTACAACAGGCTCCTGGTATGCCGAATGGTGTTCATTTGGATAGTATTGAAGATTTTACTCAACAGGAGGTTAGTGACATTTTACAACGATTTCGACAACGGCCCGGTGAAACTTTGCTTACATGGATGGTGCGCCTTTATGAACTGGGTGCTGCTGGTATCATGCTTGATGCTGGTGATTGTTTGCGATTCTGCTCTTAAATTGCTTGCCGACAAACTTGAAACTTATCAAACTATAGCCGAAAGGGCTGCAGTTCGCATTTCAAAATATAAATACAGACACCGTCGCGGTCGTGTGTCTACACGGAAAGTGCGTCTGGTCGTGGCAAAAGCCGGACTGGATTGGAACCCTGATGAGTGGGATGGTAATATCTGGGATTCGAATGATTCTGGCTCCTCGGCTGAGGAGAGTGACAAGCGCGAGTCTTCTCGCTCCGGACGTGATTGCAAATCTGCTTCTTGTGATAAAGACTACTGTTGTAACTTGAGATATGCTTCACCCCTCTCCCATTCCCGGTTTTCCCCCCTCCTTATTGTACCATGTTGGTACCTTCCATGTGACAGCCAGGCGCTCACTGTGGAATGTTGACACAGTGACCCGGGCTACCAGGTTGACAAGCTGACGGCAGTCTGTTATGTGTTTCATGACAATAAAATATCTCCAGCTTAAGAACTCTGCGTCTCTCTTCACTACATTTTCCTGGCGACGAGGAGGAGGAAACTGGGCCAGGGACAGTGACTGCCGTTTCCCTGGAATTTATGTATTGCTTGTCGACAAGGAGAGTAATTTCAAGGAGCCTGTGAGGAAAGTTCAACAGGAGCGTGTCTACAATGCTGGCGGATGTGGGAGCTGAGAAAACAAACAAGTAAGGTGACACGGCGGCATCGTTTCAGTCCATTAACTATTCTATAATTAATACCCGCGTGTTCACGTTCAGCTCGGGTGCCTGGTCGGGCATCGAATGATTTGCAGTGTCTGGGTCATGAGTGCGGGGGCGAAGTGAAGTTGCTGGGGTCAGAGGCCAATCAACACATTCGGGTGCCGGGCCGGGCATCGTGTCTTCCGTTCTGACTGGGGAATTCACTTCACAGCTGTGGAAAGGAGTGCAGCCGCCAGGTCGAGCATCGAACTAATGGGCAGTGACTCGATCTGAGCATTCAAAGCGGCTCGATCTACAAACATTGTAAAGTGTCTCAGGACACACAGCGCAGCCACCCACTCCGTTTCCCTTTTGAAGAAGTTTTTAAGCTTTAGAGTTTTCCTTCACGGCACCAGCCCCAGCGCGCTTAGTCACAGGCGCTCTAACCCACGCCGAGGCTGTAACCTAGCAACAGCTCTCCGCGCGCTCGACTGACAGCGCTCTCACTGTTAAGCAAATTTAAGCAGCGTAATCACCGCCTGTCATCCTGAAGGGACTGTGGTGACTCGGCATCGGGTGTTCTTACCTTGCCTTTGTGGGAGCTTCGGTCATATAGCCTGGAAAGTCGTTTCTTCGAGGTGCACGTCCTGGAAGCCTTGGCTCAGCCGGCAGTCGACATTTTTCTGACAGGAACTACTCTGAGGGAAAGCCTCAACACAGGAAGTTCCCGCCAGTCTAGGGAAAGTAGCAGTTCCATTGGACAAAGTAAAAGTAAACCTGTAGAGGCAGAAAGTGGACCGCACGAACATGGGGTCAATGTGATTCTCCTGTATTTTCATGATTTATATTTAATATTTGGAAAAAAAGTGAAGCTTTTCTATGTTTGCATGTGTAATTCCTCAGTTTAGATCCATTGTAGCTAAAGGAAGAGAGTAGCACCTCTTCTGGGAATATATTGTTGTAATTCCATTAGGCAATATTTAGACCAATAATATTTTGAAGTTTTATGGCAATGGCAGGAGCAGAATGAGCCAACCTCCACCCTTCCTCAATGAGTTAGGTGAACCAGTTATTCCTTGGAGAAGGTGGGAAGGTATATTCAAATCTTACCTAATAGCAATTGGAGGTAGCAACTACACAAACGTACGCAAACAACATATATTGCTACACAATTTAGGCACACATGGGAGGAAAATATACGAAGATATTACAGGAAGATTGATTGAGGATGAGGATGAGGTGGTGGAGGAAGGTGTCAATGTTTATGAAAGCACGCTGAGGGAATTAGCGGCTCACTTTAAGGAGAAAATAAACGTAGTGATGGAGAGGCATAAGTTCTTCAAGAGAGTGCAGAAGAGGGAGGAGAAAGTGAGCAATTATATAGCAGTGTTAAGAGGGTTGTCAGCCACATGCGAGTTTGGTCAGCTCACAGACTCTTTAATAAGAGACCAGCTAGTGAGGTGCACCAATGACACAAAGATACAAGAGGAATTACTTACTAAGAACCCAAATCTGGAGGAGGCAATAAACATTGCTAAGGGACTAGAACACACAGCACGTTGCATGAGGGAAATGAAGGCACCAGAGGGGACTAACAGAGAGAGAGCTGAAGGTAAATCCAGTACAGAGAGTGAAACAGTTTGTAAAGTAGGTGACAAGAGTAAAGAGGTCAATCGCAGCAAGCCCAGTCCTTCTGTGTGTTATAAATGTGGTAGTCCCAACCACTTAGCCAATAACTGGAAATGTCCGGCAAGGAATGTACAGTGCAGAAAGTGCAACCGGTGGGGGCATTTTTCTAAGGTGTGTAAGGCCCCGGGAAAGGCAGTACATGTTATTGAGGAGACACACCAGGAAGAGGAAAGGGAAAAGTCTTACGTTTTTCAAGTGGGGGATGAGGAAGACAACAATGATGATATTTACCCTAAATGTGATGTTTTACTTGATGGGGTCAAGTTTAGTATGTTCGCAGATTCATGCTCCCCATATACGTTAGTAGACAAGAAAGTGTTTGATGACAAATTCGCTAACCACCCTGTAAAATTGTTGCCACCAGATATCAGTCCCAAGGGTTACAATGAAGGGAAAATTCCCCTTGAGGGCATGGTGACTATGAGAATCTCTTTTAAGGATAGGCACACAGTAGGGAAGGTGTATGTGTCCACGAGAGGTTCGACCCTATTGAGCTGGAAACATCAGAAGCAGTTGGGGATCACTCTTGATCCAAACAATAGAGAGCAGGTGTTGTTAATTGAACCAGAAGGAATATCCGAGGACCTCACCAAAGAGTTTAGAGAAGTGTTCAGTGATAGATTGGGTGTATTTAAGAATTACATGCACAAGATAGTGTTAAAGGAGGGAGCCGTGCCAGTGGTGCACAAGACCAGGTCCATACCATTGCGCATGAGGGAGCCCCTCCAGTAGGAACTCCAGAGACTAGTCAGTGAGGGGGTCATTACAGAAATTGAGAGTTCAGCATGGCTAGCACCGATTGTCATCATGGCCAAAGATAAAGGGAACAGCATAAGACTCTGTGTGGACCTAAGAGACCTGAATGCGAACATCCTTGTGGACAGGTTTCCTCTTCCCAGGATAGGGGAGATGCTAAGCACCATAAAGGGGGCCAAGTATTTCAGTGTGCTGGATCTATCGTCGGCCTATTATCAAATCAAACTCCATCCGGATTCCCAACTACTGACAGCATTCACGACCCCATTTGGAAATTTCAAGTTTCAGAGAATGCCATTCGGATTGGCATCAGCCGCTGCTGCCTTCCAAAGGGTCATGCAACATGCATTAAAAGACTGTAGGAACACCATCTGTTTCCAAGACGATATACTTATTTATGGAAGTGATGAAGAAGAACACAATGAAATGGCTAGAAGGGTCCTGAAAAAGTTGAAAGAGGTAGGCTTCACCACGAAACCCTCCAAATGCAAACTGGGAGTAAGCTCGGTGGACTACCTGGGACACACCCTATCCGAAGACGGCATCAAGCCAAAACATACTTAGTGAAGGCAGTGGAGAATGCTCCTGCTCCCAAGAGTAAGGAGGACATACTGTCTTTCCTAGGCCTGGCAGAATATATGGCCAAATTTATTAAGGATTTTGTGATGGTTTCGCAGCCGCTAAGAGACCTGATAAAGAAGGACAGTGTGTTTGATTGGGGTAAAGAACAAGAAATGTCCATGAAGTACATAAAGAAGGCAATCATCGAAGCTCCATATATAGGGACGTTTGATCCTAACGGGGTAACCATCATCTCCACGGATGCAAGCAACAGAGGCATTGGGGCAACTCTGGCGCAGAAAGAAGGCAGCAAGATAAATGTGATAGCTTTCGCATCAAGAACCCTCACATTGTCTGAGAAGAATTACTCGACCATAGAGAAGGAGGCTCTAGCTGTGTATTGGGCCGTGTGTCACTACAAATTTTTCATTTGGGGAATTCCGTTTGAAATACAGACCGACCACAAACCGTTGGTTTCCCTTTTCACCAAAAAGAACATGGAAAGCATGACGCCAAGGATAGCAAAATGGGCAGTGGGCCTACAAGCCTATAACTTCACCGTATCCTACATACCGGGGCAACAAAACAGAGTTGCAGACTTCTTGTCGAGAGCACCCACAGAAGGAGAAGAAGAAGAAGAGGAGAAGGGTAGCTCAATCCTGGAGGTGCGTTTAGCAGCAGTGGAAAAGGTGTCATGGGAAACACAGATGGAACGAGATGAAGTATTGAAGAAGGTGAGGAGATATATTTTGGCTGGATGGCCCAAGAAATGCAAGGATATGGAGTCAGAGATCCAGCCATATTGGAATGTGAGAGAGGAGCTATCGGTGGAAGGGGATTTCATACTGAAGTCAGGAAAATTAGTCCCTCCAGAAGCCTTAAGAAACCAAGTAGTGGAACTGGCCCACGAAGGACATCTAGGAAGAAGCTTGTGCAAGGCCAGACTTCGTGCAGACTACTGGTTTCCTACAATGGACAGAGAAATGGAGGACAAGGTACGTGATTGTTACGCGTGCGCTCTGAGTGATAAAACCAAGATCACGAGAAGAGCACCGCTGTCACCAGTTGAAGTTCCGGAAGTGCCGTGGAGCAAGTTAGGATTTGATATTGCAGGTCCTATCCATGGTAGAGGACCCCAAGACTGTTACTTATTGGTCTTAGTAGACTACTTCTCAAGCTGGATAACCTGCAAGACCGTCCACAGCGTGAGCACTAAGGTGATAGTCGATTTCCTGAAAGAGGTGTTTACCCTAGAAGGCATACCCTCAACTCTGGTGACCGACAATGGCGTCCAACTGGTGTCGGAAGAGATGAAGGATTTCCTCAAAGACTGCTCAGTGACCCACATTCGCACACCACTGTATTGTCCTAAAGCAAACGGAAAGGTGGAGAGAGTCAACCGAATGTTGAAGGAGTGCATACAGTTGGCCAACCGGGCAGGGGAGAACATAGAGGAAGCCATAAGGGACATGCTGTGGGTATAATAACATCACGCCAAAGTCTACCACTGGATGCACGCCCTTTGAGTTACTGAGGGGAAGAAAAGCGGGCACCAAACTCACACCAGGTTGGATGGGGAGAAAACAGACAACGGAGATCGAGCACGGAGAGGTCAAGAGGAAGATTGAAGACAGCCAACAAAAATACAAGGAATGGTATGACAAGAAGTGGGGAGTGAAGGAAAGAGAATTTCAGGAAGGTCAAGGAGTCTACGTGAAGAAACCCGAGAGACTATGGAGAGGGGGCGACAAGTTCTATGCCTCCAAGACCATCCGCCGGCCAAATAGAAATTCTGTGGTCATGGAAGATGGGAGACTTTGGAGCCATGATCGAGTGGTTCCAGCAGAAGGGAGAGAACATAGGACAGTAGTGAGTAGAGCAGGAGGTAATGACGTCAGAGAAAACATCAGACAAGACAGAAGGAGTGATAGATTTAGAACCTCTCCTCAGTGGCACAAACAGTACATAATGAGATAGACATATACATTACAGGCATAGTCTTCCATTCACCTCAAGATAGATTTCTAGAGCACCTTTGTAATTTCCCTTAAGGGGGATGATGTGTTGTAACTTGAGATATGCTTCACCCCTCTCCCATTCCCGGTTTCCCCCCTCCTTATTGTACCATGTTGGTACCTTCCATGTGACAGCCAGGCGCTCACTGTGGAATGTTGACACAGTGACCCGGGCTACCAGGTTGACAAGCTGACGGCAGTCTGTTATGTGTTTCATGACAATAAAATATCTCCAGCTTAAGAACTCTGCGTCTCTCTTCACTACAACTACATTTCTGGCGACCGTGGTCGCTCTACCAATCCTGATAACGTATTACGCCCTGATTGTTCTTTTAAATCTAAGGATCGGGCTTCCTCGGAAGCTCTTCCAGAGGTTTCTGCTCACCCTGTGTTTCGACGCAAATTACAACAGGCTCCTGGTATGCCGAATGGTGTTCATTTGGATAGTATTGAAGATTTTACTCAACAGGAGGTTAGTGACATTTTACAACGATTTCGACAACGGCCCGGTGAAACTTTGCTTACATGGATGGTGCGCCTTTATGAACTGGGTGCTGCTGGTATCATGCTTGATGCTGGTGATTGTTTGCGATTCTGCTCTTTGAGTTCCGATTCTACAGTACAGGATCATTTTCAGAATTATAATGGTGCTGGCCAAATTAGTTTGCTCCAGCTTGCGAATGATGGCTGCAATCATAAATATCCTACTGAGTCTGATTGGCCTGTCAATGACAAGCCATGGTACACTTTGCGCGATGCGTCGCAACGTTTAAAGGAGGAAGTGATGAAGACTGCGATTTTTCTCAGTACTTCTGACAGATTGTTGGATGGTCTTTTAACATCTTCTGTGCGCAATCGCATTATCCGTTCTTCGCCTGTTGCTTATAAGCAGGTTATGATGACTTTGTTGATTAATCAAACTGGCAATCCTTTGTCTATGGTGCTTGAATCTGTTCGTCAGCTTGGTGAGTTGGGTGAATGGTTTAAACCTGAGAGGCCATCTCGACCTGAAGGTCGTACCGCTGGGGATTATAAATTCTCTAGACGTGATATGTTTCTTGCACTTTTGGCTGATGGTGTGAAAAGGGAGGACATTGACGGTGAACCTAATAATCGCTTGTGGGACATGTTTCGTAAGCGTGGTTTAGATCGAAAGGAGGGTGCCCGTCGTGTGCGTAAGAATGATTGTGATCGTGGTTCTGATGGCAGTGGTGATGAGAGGAGTCGTGTGGATGCTGATCGCCATGATGACCGGCGCTATGAATGTGATGTTTCTCCCCGCCGTGAAAACGTGAGAGAGAGAGAGAGAGAGAGAGAGACAGGGGGAGAGATGATCGTGTCTCTAATAGACACAGAGATGAGAGGAGTTATTCCCCTGACTTCAGGAGAAGGGAGGATCGTCACAAGCTTTCTGATCGCAATTCTCAATTCTTTGAACATGACAATAATCCATTTCGTAATAGGGATGGATATGAGCAAGACATTCTGATTCCGAAGAAAGTTGAGAACATTTATCCTGATTTGTCTTGGTTGACGGACCATGGTAAAAATGACTAGGAAATAGGTCAAGCTCCGGTACGCTTGTGGGCTCACAGAGACAATAGACCCTATGTAGATATTGAAATTTTTTGGAAACATCGTAATATCCAAAGGGCCCGAGCATTGGTGGATACTGGAGCGGAGGCCACTTTAATTGATGGTAAATCTAAGAAATTTAAAGGACAGTTTTTACAATTACTGGTTTAGGTGGTAAAGAAACCCCCGCAGTGCAAACTACAGTCGAGATGAAATTTGGCAGAATTCCCCGTAAAGAATATTCTGTGTTGGTTGTACCGCTTTTGGAGTATATTATTGGTATTGATATTTTGAAAGGAATGACTTTGCATTTGGATGATGGTTGCTATCAATTCGGAGCCAAACATTACATTTCGTCCAGACCCGTTCGGGTTGGTCGTTTGCGTATGCCCCCCATTAAAATTTCCCAAGCTACGAAAGTTGTTTCTCGGAAACAATACCGTATTCCAGGTGGTCATGAAGAAATTAGTGCCACAATTCAGGATTTGGTTGACGCAGGGGTTGTAACTCCAATCACTTCTGCTTGGAATAATCCCGTATGGCCTGTGCGCAAGAGTGATAATTCTTGGCGCATGACAGTTGATTATCGAGAATTGAATAAACTTACACTTCATTTGGCTGTTGCAGTGCCAGACATGGTTACTTTGATTCAGAGAATTCAGAAGCATACAGGTACATGGTATGCGTCCATTGATATTGCTAATGCTTTCTTTTCAATTCCGATTGCCCCCGAGTGTCAGGAACAATTCAGTTTTACCTGGAATGGACGTCAAATGACGTTTAGGAGTCTTCCTCAAGGTTATGTACATAGTCCTACGATCTGTCACCGGCTGGTGGCGGAACATTTGTCTGAGGTGCCCGTTCATCCACAAATTCAGGTGTGTCACTATATTGATGACATTTTGATTCAAGGTGAGACGCAAGATCAGGTCCAGTCCCATTTAGATCAGATCCTTGACTGTTTACATGCAAAAGGTTGGGAAATTAATCCTGATAAATTACAGGGCCCTTCCCAGAATGTTAAATTTTTAGGCATTAATTGGCATGAAGGTCACAGAGAAGTGATCCCGCAGGTGAGGCGGAAAATTTTGGATTTTGCAGTTCCGAGGAACAGAAAAGAGGCTCTGAGTTTCATTGGCCTGTTTGGTTTTTGGCGTCAGCATATTCCCCATTTGAGTCAGATTTTGGCTCCTTTATATCGAGTCACTCGTAAAAAGAATGCGTTTGAATGGGGTGAACCACAACAAAATGCATTTAATTTGGCGAAAGAAGCAATTCAGTATGCCTTAGATTTGTGGCCTGTGGGTGAGGGTGATGTGGATTTGGATGTTTCTGTGGAAGGTCTGTATGCTAATTGGAGTCTGTGGCAAAAGCAGGGCAGGCGAAAAGTGCCCTTAGGTTTTTGGACTAAAAAGTTACCTGAGGCTGGTGAGCGTTATACACCTTTTGAAAAACAATTGCTTGCATGTTACTGGGCTCTGGTGGATACCGAGCAATTGACCCTAGGTCATACTGTGATTTTGAGACCTGAAATTCCTATCATGCAGTGGGTTTTGAGTTCGCCGAAATCCCATCGAATTGGACATGCTCAAGAAGCGAGTGTGATTAAATGGAAATGGTACATTCAGGACAGAGCGCGTGTTGGTCCGAAAGGTGTGGCTGTGTTGCATGAGCGAGTGGCGCAGGCGCCATCGAATGAGACTGGAAATGATTGTTCTGTGCCTGTAGTCCAAGAATCTCCTGTCAGGTGGGGTAAGCCATTTGATGATTTGTCCGCGGAGGACAGAAAACATGTGTGGTTTACAGATGGTTCAGCAAAATTCATTGGTGAGAAACGGCATTGGAAAGCAGTGTCCTATAACCCGATCACGCAAAAGTTATTGAGTACAACTGGTGATGGAAAGAGTAGTCAATATGCTGAGTTATATGCAGTTTACCAAGTTTTGAAACAGGAACTACCTGGCACATGTCACATTTTCACTGATTCCTGGTCCACTGCTAATGGACTGGCGGTGTGGTTACCAACTTGGCATTCTCATAATTGGGAATTGCATTCAAAAGAACTGTGGGGTAAAGAATTATGGCAAGAAATTTGGGAATTACTCCCACAGAGTACTGTGACAATCTTTCATGTGGATGCTCATACCCCGATTGACTCCCTTGACAAATTCTTTCATAACATTGCAGATGAAAAGTCTAAAATTTCTGAGGCAGTGGTGGACATGCAGGATTCTGATTTGGCGGGATTGGCGAAATGGGCCCACCAAAAAGCAGGACATTTTGGAGAGAGAGCCACTAGCAGGTGGGCTGCCGATCGAGGAATTCATATTCCTTTAAATTTGATTAAAGATGTCACTCTGCATTGTCCTATCTGTCAGCATGCTCGAAAGAGAATAGTGCCTCATATTGTTAAAGGCCATTTACATCGAGGAAAAATGCCCGCTCAAATTTGGCAGATTGATTATATTGGCCCGCTCCCTATGAGCAAAAATTGTCAGTATGTTTGCACAGCTGTTGATACCTATAGTGGCCTATTGGTTGCTTTCCCTTGCAAACAAGCTACCCAAGTCAATACCATTAAGACTCTGGAATTGCTTACATTGTATTATGGTGTTCCATTCCAAATTCAATCTGATAATGCATCCCATTTCCGTGGAAGATTGGTGCAGGAATTCTGTGTGGCAAGTAACATTGAATGGATACTTCACATTCCATATTATCCGCAGGCCTCGGGCCTCATAGAACGCATGAATGGTTTGTTAAAGGAACAATTACGTAAGTTAACTGATGAACATTACAAAAACTGGAGAGATTTTTTACTCCAGGCATTATTGATATTGAATAATTGTCCCTTGTTGCATGCTGAATCTCCTTTAATGCGTTTGTTTCCTCCAACTGTTGATGCAAAGCCCAACTCCATGTCAAATACTGTTATGTACTGGGAAATTACCCCCGGAGCTTTGGCTCCATGCAGAGCTACCCCAGGTTCCGCAGGCTTAGACCTGCATGCTATGAATGATGCAGTCCTGAAAGGTAGAGACCGAATAATTGTTGAAACTGGCGTTGGTGTCTGTATACCAGCCGGTAGCTTTGGACTGATTGCCCCTAGATCAGGCCTTGCCTTGAAAGGTATTCAAGTTCTCGGAGGAGTGATTGACAGCGATTATCAGGGAGAGATTAAGGTTCTCCTGCTTAATAGCAGTGAGATTGATTTGTCAATTCAAAAATCTGACCGTGTTGCTCAGTTGCTAATTATGCCTGTTTTCAGTGGTGAGATTAAGAAAGGCACTGCCCCGACTTTGCTAACGATACGAGGCCAAAAAGGGTTCGGTTCCACGGACAACCCTGGTGTGAAAATATGGGTGCAATCGCCTAAACATCCCCCTGAACAAGCTGAAGTCATTGCGACCGGTCATGATAATACCATTTTGGTGATGAGACCAGGGAAAGATAGCTGGGAAGCTGTCCTGGCTGACAAATGTTATTTACGAGAATGAGTAAGGCCTGTATTTGTTTTCTTTCAGATCATTCTCTGGACTGCTGCTGCAGGATGTGCCGGCGTTGGACTCCTTTTGGTCTGCTACGCCGGGAGAGGAGAGAACCCACCGACTTCGGTTGATTGGAGAACCCGAGGTCCGCGTTCCTTCGCTGCGTGGGATTCTTCAGCGTACTTTTGGATTACCCTAGCGAAAAGAGTGACTAACTCTCCACATTTCTGCCTCACTCCCATGAGGTCTGTGACTGATATCCTAGCGACCTGCTTGGTCGCTGTCCCTGCTTCTATTGACACTTTGCGGCATATTTTCAATATCTCAAGTGCCCGTCCCAATATTATTCTGGGCGATTTTGCGGCCCACGAGTTTTGCCCTTTATGTACCATTCTTTCTGACTCCTATCCCCCTATTCATTCCCGAATTACCACCTACAACATTTCGCAGGGTGATTTATGCTTTATTTTAACATGTGATCCGAAGGCCATTTCTGAATGTATAAAATTGAAACTGCAGGCTGCCACTTCTTTTTCAGCTCATCAACGATTGCTGTGTTTACAAAGACTTCCAAATTCATGTGTTTCCGTTAAGAACAATATGACATGTAAACGTTTATTAGTTGCTCCTAGTTATTACCGTTCAATGTTGTTGCCATCTGGCTGGCTGTTCTCATGTGGAAATTCCTCTTGGCCCTATATTCCCGCAAATATTTCTGGAGGTCCATGCGCTATCACTAGATTAAGCTTGTTAATGTTTTCCTCGCACCCTGGTTCCCATTCCCGTGTGGTACGCGACTCTATGACATTACATGAGGACTGTGACTCTTCCATTCATCTTTATTCCAAATCTGAATATCTCAGTTTAGCTATTTCTATTATTGGTGTCCCGGCGTTAGCCGTTTACAATGCTAAAACAATTGGCAAGATGGCTTGCTGGATGGTTAAATCCATTAATCAGACTTCTACCGTGTTATCTGACCTGTTATTAGACGCCCAGGGTGAACGCAGGGCAATTTTGCAAAACCGTGCAGCAATTGACTATCTCCTGTTAAAACATGGACATGACTGTTCTGACTTTGAAGGTCTTTGTTGTTTTAATTTGTCTGACCACTCTAAATCGATCCAAGCCCATATTGACAAACTTCACGACCTGACTGCAGAAGTTAGAAAACATATTGATCAGGGTTGGTTTGACTGGCTCTTTAATTGGTTGCCTGATTTACATTCTTTACGACAGATTATAGGGGGTGTTATGATTTCTATTTGTATTTTAGTTGCCATTTGCTGCTTTATTCAGTGCATTCCTTCTCTATTCCAATATTTTAGATTTGGTAAGAAAAATAGATCAGTTAATTTTGTTTCTTATTACTCTTCCACTGATGTTAGTTCTATATAGAACATGGCTAATAGACTGGAGTCAAGGGTGAAATGTAATAACCGACTTTTCCGACCCTCTTTAGAGGGAGGATGATGGAAGATGACTCCAGCCTATTACCCGTATAGTATAGGGATTAGGACTATAAGTAGGACCTATCCATGAGGCACAGTAGTGCATTTTCGTACCCTTTTCTTTAGATCAGGGCTTATAAACTTAAGCTAGGGGATAGATATATAAGTATTAGTGAGGATCCATCCTTTTGCAAGAGTGTTAGTATATCTTCCATGGAGTTATGCGTATTTTGGGCCTTGTAGGCCTTAAACGGGACAGACTCCATTTTGCTTTCTGCCCGGTAGCTTGAGAGGCTTTCTAGGTCAAGTGTAATGTTTTAGTTTCGAGGTGTTGTTCGCTTGGAGAGAACCGGCTCAGGCTGGCCCTTATCGAAAGACTGTATTTTTCTCCACTCCGAAGACACAACTTCAGGCCGGCCGGCTGGGAACGTGTCCTTGGTATGGGGAGGTACAAGAATTTGGTGGGCGGCAGGTTACTGGCCGTAACTTTCCATGAAGGGACAAGCTTCCATATTAGCGAAAGTGTTAGGCAGTGAGTCAGTCAGTCTGTAGGCGGCAGCTAGCCGTTAGCATCTATGCCATTAATTATTTTCAAGGCAGACAGTCGCCATTTTGAAGTCCGAGAAAGATTTTGAAACCGAGACTCTCTGAGAAAGACTGAAGGAGAAGTAGCGCGGAGCGCACAGAAACGTGAGAGACAGAGAGAGAGAAAAAGACGGTAGTCAAGAGCAAGCAAGGTTCCAGTGACTTGGAGGGAAGCAGAGGAGATTGAGCATAGCGGTGCAGACGTGTACCCGTGACTGCTGAGGTGTGATTCCGAGACGAGCCAAGACACAGAGACGAGAAGGGAACCTAGATGACTGCCGAACCCCGACTTCATATTAACCAGGTTACCTCCGCCCTTTCCCTGATTAAGCGCGCGTTCTAACCTTTATTTTTCTTTGCAGAATATATATTGTGTAGTATTGTGTTTATTTTTATTATAATAAAACACCCCCGTTCTTAGTGAACCGACATGTGCCTTGTATTCTTGTTCAATCAGGGTAACCTTGTCTTCTAGTCATGCATAGTTTGCGTGAACGGATGCGAATCCCGATCAGGTAAGAGATGAATGAATAACAAGGAGGAAAAGGGGACATTTGATGTCAGGAGCAGAAGGTACATATTGCAATTTGGAAAGCCATACCAATTTCTATTATCGTAGTTTTATCCTGAGTAGACAATGAGAGACTTCTTCCCTAAGTATACATAGGAAAGTGATCGTCGTTGGTACACGGCGTTAATGAGAGCACCTGAGATAGACGGTGTGTAGGTCTGCCGGATTGCGGACCGTGTGTGAATGAGAACACCGGAGGGACACGGTGTATAGGTCTGCCGGATTGCGGACCGTGTGTAAATGAGAACACCGGAGGGACACGGTGTGTAGGTCTGCCGGATTGCAGACCATGTGTGAATGAGAGCACTGGGACTGCAGGTCCATGTGTGTAGACGTGCCGGATTGCGTGTCGAGTGAGCACTGAGGGAGATCAGTGTGTGAGAGTATATAATCAGACCTGCCCCAGAGTAGATTAGTCTGGGCCTAAGTGGCCGCGAGACTAGTTGGTGTGAATAGGATATTGTAGAAAACCTATGCATGTTTATTGCAATTTTCCCCATCCTTAGGTACGAGATGTACATACATATATCCATACCCATTGTAAATACGTTCTAAGGAGGGAGGTGATTTACGTTCCGGCTGGGTTAGAGGGGCTCCTAGGAGCTGATCCCATCTGGACCGAAAATCCGGTCGGTACACACGTGTGGGCTGTTCCGGCGTTCCGAACCAAAGTCCGTTGTGTCCAAACGGCAGACACACGTACCCCCAACCAACTGTGGAGCCTGCTCTGTTCCTCTAATGGACCGTCGACGCTGGAGGGGCCGCTGCAATGGCGATCTCCGCTAGGCTTCACCTCCGACCTCGCGTAGCGATCTGCGCCACACTCTCGGGCCAAGTCTCTTACCCCCAGGTCCTGGCTAGTCGCACTTCCCCAGTCGGCGCGGCAGTCAGCTGCGAAAGTTCCGACTCCAGTCTATCGGCCAGCTGCCGCCATCGGAAGGAGTCTGCCTCAAAGGAGCCAGCCGCTAGGCCCCAGCCCCGGTCTCACACAGTGGCCTTCGTCGATACTCCGGGTTCTGGTCTCCCTCCTCTGGGCGCTGGGCCTCTGCGCTTCACCACTGGGCGATGTACTATGCCGTAGGGGATTCCGCTCCGGCTCCGCGACAACCTCCGCTTCCGGAAGAAGCGCGCTTCAAGGGCGTGTACCGCTAGGCCTCATCCCCGGCCTCGCGTAGTTTCCAGCGTCAGCACTCCGGTTCCCATTTGCACACCTCCGGGCATCGGGCATCCGCACTCAGCCGCTCAGAGCCGTGGCCAGCCACAGGGACTCCAACTCCGGACCCCTAACGCGTCTCCACCACTAGTGAAACTTCTCGTCAGGAGAGTCTGCTGCTGGCCCTCATCCCCGGTCTCGCGTGAAGATCCCACCCGGGGGCCTCAGTTAACAGCCTATCGCCACCAAGCACTGGATATATGCACCTCTCCGTGCGGTACTGGGGTCCGCCGAGGCGAGTCCTGCCTCAATACTCCAGCCATCCGTTCCACCGCGGGACGTCCCCGGGCCGATTCGGGCCTCGTGGCCGCGGCCCGCAGTCTTCTCGTGGAGCCGGCTCAACCTCCGCGCACACTCCTGAGGGCTACCAGCACCGCCAATGTCCTTGCAGGAAGATCTCGCAATCCCTTAGCAGATCCCCGGCCTTTTGGTGGGAGATCTGCAAATAAAGTTGGTAATGGGGCTCGGGTTCATGGGAGCTCGCAGAGAGTGCGACCGCTCACTCCGCCATCTTGGCCACGCCCCCTTGGTGTCTTTTAAATGTAAATAATATTAATAATTTGTAACAGAGACGCAGTGAAGAACGATCTCCTTTATATGTTTATGCCCCGCCCACTTTCCGCCCATGTTTGTCATTGGCTTGTGCCATTGTCTTTCGTAAATGCTGGCTTCTGATTCGGTAATCGGCTTGTTAGTCCCTTCTTAGTGCCGCCTTTTCTTCATTTGTAACCTCTCACGAGGACTGGCCCTTTTACGTCAGTTGTTACTCGGTATGTCTTATTTACTCTGTAAGAACAATTTTCTTGAATGAGTTGCTCGCATTGCAGGCACGACATGCTTTCCTGCAACATTCAGTGTGCCACGCTTGCCTGTCCAAGCAGCCCTGAAAAATGGTGGCCGCTTCTTTGCAGGGAAGTAGGTCTCGCATTTACAAGTGTTTGAGCTTGTCACGGTTTCCCCGGCCGCTGGTAGACACTGCCTGTCTAGCAGGGATCAGCGGTTCGGGAAAGCCACATACCCGGAACTACAATACCCAGCAATACTTGCGGGTCGCACCACGCGTGACGCTACGCGACCCGGAAACAGGACAAGAAGCGGCTGCGGAGGAGCCGCTGTGCCGATTATTCTTGTTCCCGAGATCCGCAGGCTCCGTAGGTGGTTCATCACTCTCTAGGTGTCTGGTAATCGTGCATACGCATTCTTACCGGACACCTAGAGAGTGATGAACCACCTACACTGTCCAACTGGTTTACCTAAATAGTATTCACCGCTTTTACTTTCTTACCCCACGCCCTCACTGAGCACCATAGTCACTCTTCACAATACATTCTATCTGCAGTATGGGACTCTGGAATGTTGGTGGTACGTGCACAATTGCCTACAACCAAGTCGTGTCACATACCGTGCACTTAGACACGTTAAACCATGATCCTCTACGAGGTTGGCAAAATTACAGCAACCAACAGATAAAAGGTTATAGGTGGCCCTGCTTGAAATTTAAAATGTCAACTGCAAGTGGTTTTTCATAGTTGTTTTTATTATGGTGTTGAAGGTCACACACAATGATATGTAGATAAGTCTGAGTGTATTATGTAAATACTTTTGTTAGTTTTCTCATGCTTCTCCTCTGTTCTTTTACCTTTTCATTTTTACAGGCTTCAACGTCATTAACCAGGCAATTGTTATTTTAATTAGTCCTGATGATGATCTCATTCACCTAGGAGCTAGGGATCGAAACGTTGACTGTTTTTTAACAATACCACATATTATCCATTGAGTGAGATTGATGTGGATTATTGTTTTATAGAGCTTGTGTTATTACATTCTATAGGCAAGCCTATTTGTGCTCCGAACTGTTTGCCTGGTTATTTCTAAATTTTGTTTTGTGCACTAGTCCTTTTGTTTTTCCTCTCACCTTTTTCCTCTGTGTTGTACAGGATTGTGCCCGTGTATTAGTTTGTGTACTTATATTTTGTGAATTCATTTTTGAGAATTTATTGGATTAAAATCCACTGTCCGGCAAGACACTGGCAAAATATATAGAGTACTTATTGTGGTCTATATATTATTACTATTTGAAGAAAATTCCTAAATGAGCATAGGACCTTTGTTTTTCTATAATAATTGATAGCCTTGGTCCGATGCTATCTAACGGGTTCCCTTGTTTATAATTTATATTAGGACTATCCAAGGTCCTTTTCTGGAAAGCGAACGGCGTCGGACTTATGATCCTGCAACCAAATCTCTCTACAGACAGGCCCTCAAAGAGTTACATAAACTCAAACGCAACACCATGAGTGAATACTTCGAAGTAACTATTACTAATGCAAAAAACTCTACCAAGGCCCTCTTTAATATCGTTAAAGAGTTTACCAACCCCATTGCTTTGTCAGTGCCTGTCACCCCATCTCAAGCACTTAGCGAAGACCTATCTGATTTCTTTGTGAAAAAAATTTCAAACATTACGGCAGCAATCCTTCAGAATCGGACAGAAGTCACCTTAGATCCTGACATCCCCTGCACAAAAGCATTCACCACCTTTAAACCTCTTACCAAGGAATATGCCCTTAATCTATTTTTAAAATGCAAATCAGGTTCCCCACTGGACCCAGCCCCGGCCCAGACCCTGAATGAAATTGCCCCACTAGTCATCAACCCCCTGCTTGAAACCTGGAACTCCTCCTTATACTCAGGTGTTGTCCCTCCCGTATGGAAACATGCGGTGTTAATCCCCATTCAAAAAAAAGCAGGTGTCGACCCAATTTGCTTAAGCAATTACTGCCCGATCTCGCTCCTACCCAAACCAGCCAAAGTACTCGAGAAGGTGGTACAAGAACAGCTGTCCAACTATCTTGAGACAAATTCGCTGTTCCATGACTCACAGTCGGGATTCAGGCCGGACTTCAGTACCGAATCTGCTCTACTTGAAGTATCCGAGTCGATTCGCGAATGCACGGATAGGGGAGAGGAGGCCATGCTGGTCCTCCTCGACCTATCCACAGCATTCGACACCATCTCCCATGAAACACTACTTATACGCTTGCAGGAGGTGGGAGTTGGTGGGACCCCTCTTGCCTGGGTCAAATCATTTCTCACGGATAGATTCCAACAAGTAATGCTGGGCTCTTTCTTTTCCAATAAGAAACCGTTAACATGGGGGGGTACCACAGGGTTCTGCCCTTAGCCCGCTCCTTTTCAATGTCTATCTGAAACCTCTAGCAAAAGTGGTGGAAGCTTGAGGCGTCAGAGTGATCTTTTATGCTGACGACACTCAGCTGGTGTTTTCCTTCAAAGATCACTCTGAAAGCACCTTGCTAAACTTTCGACACTGCTTAGTGAACATCGCAGCCTGGATGTCCTCAAACAATTTAAAACTAAATACAGACAAGACGGAAGTCTTATTTTTTAACCAGAAATCCCCCATCTCTTCCAGCCTCTGGTGGCCTGGCAAATTGGACCCGCCTCCTGTACCTGTCCAAGTGGCTCGTAATCTTGGCTTCAAATTTGACACTGCCCTCTCCTGCAAGACCCAAATCAACAAAGTCACAGCGTCATGTTTCGGAAAGCTCCATATGATTAAAAAAATCATCCCTTTCCTGGGGGAACATCACTTACAACGCATTTTTTACAACGCACTACCATTACATCGCAACCATTACAACGCATACCATTACAACGCATTGCGCTGGGGGGCGCTCTAGGATAGGGAATATATTTAATTTACTATCCAACACCTTCCCTGCTATCCACGGGGACTGGAGTTGGAATAGTAAATTAAATAATTCACTATCCAGCGCCTAAAAGCATTATGCGTTGTAATGGACTGCGTGGTAAAAACCGCGTTGTAAAGGCATGCGATGTAAAAGCATGCGTTGTAGTGACACCAATCCCTTTCCTGCCATTGGACTCACGCAAGATAGTAGTCCATGCCCTCATAACCCCCGGCGTGTCTCATAAATCGATTACAGACAGTACAGAACTCAGCGGCCAGGCTGATCTGCAATATCCCCTACCGGCATTCCATCTCACCTCATCTGATCAAACTCCACTGGCTCCCAGTGAGACTACGCATAGAGTTCAAATCCCTGACCCTGGCATTTAGAGCTCTCAATGGTCGAGGCCCCACTTACCTGAGGCACAGACTGAAGATCTCACAAGCCTCCCGAGATCTCAGATCTAACCATCTCTGCCTTATGATCTGCCCCCGTTTTCGTTTAGCGCGAACGGGAGGCAGGGCCTTTGCAGTGGCCACCTCCAAACTGTGGAACCACCTTCCAACCGAATTGAAATTCCTGACTTCTGAGCCACTGTTTCGAAAGAAACTTAAGACCTGGCTCTTCTCTCTGATCTAGCCCACTCTCTTTTCTCTGATCCCTCTGAACCTTATGAGATATTGTCTCCAGCGCCGGGACACCTCCGTCGGAGGTAGCTGCGCGCTTTACAAATCTCTAAATAAATAAATAAATAAATATGGAGCAATAATAGTGTGGTCTTTTGGATACTAACTGTTCTTCTATCACTGTGAACTAAGAACAAGAGGGTTATTGTTCTTGACTCTTCACATTAAGATACCGCCTTATGTTGTTTTATCTCACTATAGGAAAGAGGTTAATGAGGGTACGTTGCCGAGATTGGCTAGGCACCAGATTCTCCTTCTCGTCACATGGGTAGGTGCCACTGAGATAAAAGATAATGAATGTATATTCTTGTAATTTATAGTAACTCAGTGACATGCTGTGCCTTATTCCTTTTGTTTGCTAAACAGAGCGTATGGATGTGAGTGTGCCACTGCCCTCTACCCTCTTCTCTGATTTAGGCTCAATTTATCTTATTTTACAGGTGCGGGACAAGGAACAGGGATCCTGGGGGGAGGCTTATGATAATGAGTTATGTATAGTCATTAATCTGTTGTGCTTACCCTGTGTTTTGTTTCTTCTTCAGATCTCCCTCCCTGCTGTCCCCAACCTTTCCTTCCCTTGCTTGATTACCCCAAAAGTCTGTGTATTGTCCTAAGCCAGACTTGGGGTTGTCTAGAGGTGGACCCCTTTATAGCATCAATACAACTCTGGAGATAATCGCGGAGGAGCCTGACAGAGCTATTGGCATTGTAAATGACAAAGCCTTTTATGTATGTGTTAATTATCAAAACAGATAAATAAAAGATTTTATCATTTACAATGCCAAGAGCTTAAACTTTTGCAAATGCGAGACCTATTGCATTGCAAATGCTTGTTATAGGAGCACTCGAATGACTTTGCAGGTAGGAGGTCAAGGGGTAAAAGGCATTAGGTTCATTAAGGTGGCTGTGAACTTGCAACCCAGAGATGTCAGCCCAGACCCTATACACCTGAATTTAGCTTTGTCTAAGAGGCCAATATCCAAAGGGTACTCTGTGGAGAATCATCATCAACTGCCCAGCTTTGTAGCACAACACTTAAGCATCCCTTGAAGTGACATCAGAGGAGAGTCACTGGTCTGCACCAATCTGAGAAACAGAGGAGTCCGATGGCTGGAGACAGCCCTCTTGCTGAAAAAATAATAGCTACTACCTCAGATGAGACATGTCATCGCAGCCTGACACCAGACAGATGAGAAGAAAATAACAGAACAAAGGTCCAATGTGTTATCAAAGCCTACGAAGACCATCCAACCATACTGGCCTGACATTTGACACCAGAGCTTGAGGACTGTCATGGACTGCTGCGAGGCACCACAAACCCACCCCACCCCCCTTTTCAGGCCTCATCAGACTCACGACTTGTCCAGGAGTGGCACAGCAGGGGGCTTGCTGCTGAAATAACAAAAGGGCCCTGCAGACGTCCATTATGTTCAAGTTAGTACTATTGAGATGGTTGCCACTTACAGCCCAGATCCTCCTGGCCTGAAGATTGTATTGCCC
This sequence comes from Lissotriton vulgaris, assembly GCF_964263255.1. Taxonomy (NCBI): domain Eukaryota; kingdom Metazoa; phylum Chordata; class Amphibia; order Caudata; family Salamandridae; genus Lissotriton; species Lissotriton vulgaris. The sequence continues at coordinate 213,363,528 of NC_141687.1, forward strand.
ACAGTCTATGTGGGACCAGCATGTCCTCTCATTTGCACGGCACATGAACGGCTTAAAAAATACCTACATATATCTTCTTTATTTGAGCAACCCACCATTTTACCTTGCTTAGCAATTCAAGAAGTGTGATAAATAAAACCAACATTATTATTATGATTGTTATTGTTCTGCTTCTTCTTCTTCTTCTGCTTCTTCTTCTTATTATTATTATTATTATGTGCAGGTGCTCAAGCAGGACATTAGAGTTCCCGACCAACAGTAGTTTGCTCTTTCTGGCTTGCTGACAAGTGCATTTTGTTCCAATCCAAAGTGATCTACCTGCTACATTCCATTTCTGAGAAAAGCATTGTGCCAAAAGACACTTTGTTGTCCTTCGCAGGACTTTGTGACCTCTGAAGCCTATTTGTCAAGGCCCTTGTGGAAGTCATGGAACAACTTAGGAAAATAGAGAGGACAAGACTTCAGATGGGTAAAGACGAACTAAAAGCTATTGACCTAGTTAAGATAAAAGCAATTCTCTCAGCTTGCGCTCCAATGCCTTTCTGTGTAGGCATGTCATGCATATAACTGTTGATGTGAGAAATATGGCTTAGTGGCGGGTCTCCACAAACACCTGGCCAGGAAGGAAATGTTACCTTTGTTCCACGACTCTAAACAGTGATTGAAATGCAAATGTAGAGATACAGGTACTCACTATCCTTGAGTATGTTTGCTAATGAGAAGTGCCAATACTCTGCAATTAAAAGTGCTGCATTGAATACAATTAAAAGAGGAGCAGGTATCCTGGACCTAATAATACCTGTTCATTTCAAGTAGTGACTCAAGTAGAGCTCCTTGCCGGTGTTTGGGTCCTTGACCACTTTCGACATTCCAATTGGGGTGACAAGTTTGTGTTGAGGATTGGCCACAAGCCAATGGTCAACATTTTGTCTAATGATGGGGGCTTACTTCAACCAAATGTATTGCTCATTTAAGCTTCAAAATGCAGGAATATTGTTTTGGTATAATGGTTGTTCCTTGGTTAAACAATCAGGTTGCAGACAGCCTCTCTGTCCCCTTTATCCCACCATTTGTTCAACCAGGTACTTAATGTGTAGAAACAGATGTAGTTACAGCTGTACATGAAATTACGAACCTGTCGTTCTGTGAGGGTTCTTAGGAACAATGGTTCAGTGCTAACTGAAAGTATGAGCCACTGAAACTTATCAGATAATTTGTGATGATGGATTGGCGGCCTTTTTTGGGTTGACGTCAACTGAGTGTGGTATGAACATTTCTTGAATGAAATCACACGTCTGGCCCTGAAACGCATTTGCAAACCTATTATGATGTGTGTGCTCCATAGTCACATGTGTATGTCACCCCTTATGGGCTTACTTTAGAGTTGCTTTTGGTAACGATGCATGGATTGCGAGGCAGACAGTTGGAAAAAGATACGTGAAGTTTTCAAGACCATTGACAAGAGTCTCAAAACCATTTCCTTGCTTGTGAATCACGCGCATTGCAGAAACGGGTAATTGATTTTCGAGGGCCTTCCAATATGTTACCAACACACGTGCATTTTGCTTTGGTCTTCACTGACTATCTCTCCAAATAGTAAGAAATCGAATTTGTAGTGAGGACAAACACTGCTTCAGTCAATTACGTTATCGTACAAGTGTTCGGCTAGGTTTTTTTTCTGGGAACTCTGATAACTGATAATATTCTTTCAGGGGATATTAACAATGTTCTTATGAAATACCACATACAATGTATACATGAGACCCAATGCAACATCCAGATGGAATGCTTCAATCTAAAGGAAAACCTGCAACTGACCAAGTTGTATGAGAAAGGTTGTGGTCTTATAGAATCACACCTCAACAGTTGTACAGGAATTTATATAGCGCAAATCACCAACCGGTCTCTAAGCGCTTGCTTAGGGAACCCGTCCTTGTATTCCCCTGTGAGATAACCCCGACAGAGTATCCACAAGGTGAAAGCCAGGCATCCCGCCGCGAGGGGCCGTTGTGGAGATTAAGCAAGCTATTGCCCAGAGTCGCACCAGAGCGAGAATTGTCAAGTCCATGGACATTTTAGGACTCAAGACCCCGCCGAGCCGGGGATTGAACCCTGGTCCGGGCTGACCTCTGCTTCCAGGTCTGCCTCCTCTAACCAGTGAGCCACACTTCTCCACAGTTACAGGTGCTAGTCAATTCTACCTTCATGGGGGTAGAACACCGTCGTCATAAGTATGTCCCTAGTGAATAAGGAAACAAACGCATCTGAGTGCATTGTGTCTCCAGAGAAGAGAAAGAGGAAATAAGGAACAAAGTACATGAAAAGGGAAGAATCATACTAAGAATAATGCAAGAAACATTGATATAAGGGTGGGAGACTGGGTGCAAATGTTATCTTCTGGACATCCCAACACACGTAAATCCACTAAAGTCATGAATTTTAGCAAAAGAAGTGTAGGGACAAAGGATAGTAGGTGTTGGAACATGAGGAGAGTGGTGAAGTGCAGAAAGATTAAAACCAGAAAGGAGATAGAGGGTCGTGAACCAGAAGATATACAATTAGATTTTATGGAGTCTTCTCCTGTGGCATCTTTTCCTACCAGACACTGCTCCTGACGAAAAAGTTTGCTCCCGCATACAATGAGACAAATATGAGTAACCAGGACCACTTAGCCGCAGCAGACATGGGACAAATCTTTGGCAGACCAATAAAACCTTAATGGAGAATTTCTCCAGATTGAGGTTGTTCTTTGATGTACACCGCACTTTATTATTTACAATGAGGTCGGAGAGTATTGTATTTATTTCTCTGTATTGTGATTGTCATCTTATGCTTAATAATATGCTTACTATTCCTCCTTTTTGTTGAATTAGACATTGACAAAACAGCATAATTCCTTATTTTTTGGAAGTTGCAGGATGTGTGCCATATTTTCTATCTGTTCACCCATTTTGTATCCTTTTTCCCTCACTATTCCTTCATGCGCTAACCCTTCTTTACACTTCTGTCAGGTTTATCATATTCAGACATAGCTAGCTAAGAGTTCACAGCGTTCCGGGTCATCATCTTCTGATTTGAAGATCCTACTTGCCATTTGAGACAGGGATGTCGGCTATGCCATGTGTCACAAAAAATTGCTTCCTTAGTTCCTTGACTTATCTTTATTTATAGAATAATCTCTGTTATTTTACTATGATCAGAAAGTTGAAACCCGTGGGTGACGCACTATGTAAATAACTGGCTATTATTATTTATACTGGTGGGCAAGCAGGACATTTGTGTGCACATGCATAATAAAACTTGAGGGGGCCTTCCTGCAAGGTTCATGGAGGGGCCACCGTTCCAGATTGAATCCAGAGCTCTCAGGCCAGAGTACTGTGCTGTGGGGGCCCCCTTGAGCTTGGGGGCCCCCTGCAACACGGGGGCTGCTGGGGCCAGTGTTACCCCACTGTGTCTGTCTGTACAGGAGCTTAAGGACAGTATTTTAGCTACCAGCCAAAGTCAGGAAGTATGGGTGCTCATCAATAAAGTTTCATCCAGTGTTGGCTGCTCCCAGGCAGTAGTGCTGGGGTGCAGAGGTGGGGGTTTAAAAAAAAGAAGTAAAGAAAAAAAAAGAAGAAAAAAATCACTTACCTGATGGCTGGCCGGCCGGCCACCGCCTCCTCTGCATCCTCTCCTTCTGTGCGCCGGAACCACACAGGCACCCAGACTCCCCTAGCCAATCACAACGCTGCTGTCACCAGCATGACAGCAGCATCATGATTCGTCTGAGTGTCCTGGTTCAGCGTTCAGATGGGGAATGGGAGCTTGTGCGTGTTCTTCACCCAGACTGTGCAATACAGCCGGATGGAGAACATGCAAAGTGCGTGTGACTGTTTGGCTGGCCCAAGACGGCAGGCCAAACCATCATTCGTACTGAAGTGCACTCACCACTTCTCCCCCCTGCTGACAGGGATGACAGCCAGGCCCTGTCCTGCCCCTCTCCGCCCCAAAACTGGCTTCAGCAGAAAAATAAAATGATAATAACATTGTGTTATTATCAATTTATTTTTCCTTTTTTGCAGTGCTAATAAGCAGTGGGGTGATGCTCCTCTGTCTCAAAGAAGAAGCCACCTCTAGTTTCATCAGGCAGGTTTTACCACTTTCAGCAGCTTAAACGAGTGTAAGTGGAGTGGGAGAGAAATCTGTGGATGCTAAATGCTGCCAATGCCGAGAATATGTGATGCCCCCTGAGCGACAAAAAGTGATGGAAAAGGGAAGTGTTGTAATGAAACACCCCCATGATCTTCAAATGGCTACAAGTATCAAAGTGATTCTAACACTAAGAAAAAACTATCTCTGTGGACCATACAGGGGGTGTACGCAGGTAAATGGCGTTCAACCACTATTTTCACAGGGTGGACACCGTCCACCCTGCAAGAAGAGAGCCTCATTGAAATATCCTGAACTTGTCCTGGTGTCATTTTCAGGCACCGGGACACATTCAGCAGCACACCGGCACCATGCCTGCTTTCCTTCAGAGCAACAACGTGCAGGCGGTAGGGGGGCTATCGTATTGCAGACTCCAGCTGAGCCCATAACCACTGCCATATTTAACTTGCCATCGGGTATCCTTTTGGTCCACTATCCCAGTTGGGAGCAATCTGAGCGTCACACCTAGATGCAAGAGAGGGAAAGAAAGGTACACAGCTTGCTACCGCTTTACAAATACTTTAGAGACATGCTTTTCACTTAGTTTAATCCCTGTATATAAGAGCTATGCATGCACTGTAAGAATGTCAAATGTGCTGGTTTGTCTCAGTATTTACACAAATACATTTTTAAATACCATTATTTTATTTTTTATAGGTACTAATTCTCCCAATGCAGGGTGTTGGAGCGCTTTATATCACACATGCACATTATTCATTGACAAGAAAGTGTATACATTTGTAAATCAATGTACATGATGTGTTACATAAAACAGTTAGGGTTATAAGGTGTAGGAGTCACATGTCATTTATAGTTTTATGTGCTACATTTGAAGAATTGCAATGTATGAACTGCAAGGAACAAAATTATCTGTATGAAAAACAGTAATCCACTTACCTAGCTACATAAAACAAAAATCTGTCATCTGCATGTTAGATGATGTGCTTTGCAGGAGACATATTAACCCAAAATTCTACTTTGATTCAAAACTTGGGCTAGAGAAAACACAAATCTCTCCAGCAAATGCATTGTCCTCCAAAGTTATCTTACCATTATTATTCATCCTTGTGATTTACTGGGCACACAAAGATCCCTGCAACAGGTGGTTTCACCCCATAATGTATTTAAAAATGCAGACTTTGCAACCAATTAAACAAAATATATTTATTCCCACATTTCTCATTGTTGTCAATTTCTTTGTGTCAGAGTTTTTACTTAATAAATTTGTATGTTGAGGCCCACACTTTTTTGCCTTGGGAATGAGTCACTATTTTGGCACAACCCTGATGCTAACTCTCATTTGTTAAATCTCAACATGCACTCAATTGCACTCATGATAGACCTGCAAAACATATTTGTGAGGTGTTAAGATCTGATGTCATTCCTTGTGATGTCACTTCCTGTGAGGTCTTGGGTTGTGGTGTCACTTTGTGTGATGCAGAGCCATGATGTTGTGTTGTGATGTCATGCGCCATGATGTCACTTGCATACTGCCTAACAGGGCTGGACTGGCTACGGGGTGTTTCAGTGTGCTGCCGAGCTGGGGCCTAATTTCTCTGCAGTGGGGGCTTATGTCGTTGATGGGGACCTGCGTGAGCTTTGAAATAAAGAAAGCAAAACGAATTTTGTTCAGCACACGCAGGTCCCCATCAACAAAATCAGCACCCACCTCGGAAGCACACACAACCGCCCGGTAGCCAGTCCAGCCCTGCTGCCTGGTTAGTCCACCCACTTCTTTTTTTTACAACTTGTACCCTGGGACCATATAATTATGGAATTCCAAGTGGAAGTGTGTTACAAGTGCTAAATGGTTACCTAGTAGTTGCACAGTGTTTAAGCCAGACCCACTAGTACGCAGGTTTGACAGGTGCCTACCCTATGGAGAAGGATTCATGGTGTGCCATCTTCAAACTTCCTGAATATCTAAGAAAATCATGTGTGTGACAGCAGACTCTTATTTCTTTCTCTCATTATTTTCTACTATTAGAATTTCATTTTCCGCACTTTAGTATTGGCCCATGTTTTTTCTCTCACAGTTGTAGTTATCGGTGTAGCACATTAAAAATGGGACTCAGTGTAAGTCATTATATGGTTTCTGTCCCTGACAAAAATAAATACAGCTATTTAACTTGGATGGGGGGAATTGTGGGCCCAGTTGGGTTCATGGAGTCAGAAGATTGACCCTGGTTTTAAATTAGGGTACCTCACAAAGCACAGGGAGAGGGTCTATAAGAAACTTGCCTTTTCTGCCTGGTTGTCCCGTATTTTTCACCTTCTGCTAGACCCTAAATGTTTGCTGGAGTTAGACATCTGTGTAGTATAACCATGCTAAACACAGGTAAAGTGCCTGTGCTCCCCCTTTGAAAATTGTCAAATTGGCATAGTCCTAAATGGTATATTTATCTTACCTAAAAGTCTCAAGTATATAAGGCACAATGTGCCCAGGACCTGTATGTTTAAGTCCACTAGTGTACAGCAGCACCTATTGTACCATCCACTAACTAACATGGCTTCATTCCTATCATTGTTTCCTGATAGGGGCAGTTTGGGCGAGCTATTGGCTTTACCAATCAGGTCGGGTGGATAATAGGATGGTTAAAAAAGTGATACGAAGCGGCCAGCGATATCAGCTTCATAGCGTTTTTTCCCCTTTTGTCAGTGGGAAGGGGATGAATAAACAGAGACAGATGCGTGTGGGGGGTATAGAAGAAATAGGAATGGGCAGTCGGGTGGGAGGAGGGAGCATAAACAGAGTAGAGCAGGGGTCTTCAAACAAGGGGGCAGGCACCCAGAGGAGGGCCTATAGCAATCCCGGGGGCGGGGTGTTGCTCGCCGGCATTGTACTGATAACAGTGCTTTGTTTTAAGATAAAAAAATGAGTGGTACTAAGCCGCTCTGTAATGGGCCATCACTAACATCTTTTGCTATTTATATCCTGGCTGGGAGAAGGTGTCAAAAGGGAAAGTCCTCCAAATATTCTTCAAACTCCCCCACCCCTACTCCTAATAGTCACATTGTGGATACTTGTACGTGTTATTAAGACCTGCCTGACCAGAATAGTATGTTTGGCAATCATGTATTTGATTGCATTTTTAAAACAGTAACATAACGTAACTGCAGTGTTTAAATACATATAGACCTATTTAAACATTTCCAATTTAATAAAATGATTGTAAAAAATTATGAGGGGGGCCCAATTATTTTTTTCCCCACTGGGGGAGGGCATGGCATTAAAAAGTTTAAAGACCACTGGACTCGAGAGAGAAGAAACAGGATGGGGGCAGATCGGCGGGGAGAAAAAACTGCTATAAATGGGCCGGTACTCTCTGGTACTGAGTACCGGCACTTTTTTTATTTTGAGAGGAGTACCTGTACTTCTAAAGAAAAACCTAATATGTTTAATTGGAGAGTACTGGCGCTTCTCAGAAACAAGCAGGTACTCTGTTACAGAGTATCTGCAGTTCTATTTTTCTATTTCAAGCACTGGAAAAAACTTGTACGGGTGGGGAAAGATGAAACTGAGATGGGTAAGGAGATGGTAAAAAAAAGTGCTATGACACAACCAGGTGATATCACTTTCTGTTTTTTCCAGAATAGTACCTAAATCACAGTTTGAGCAGCAGAGGGACACAAATCAGACTTAATTAATCTGTGCTTGGTCCATACTCCACAGAAAAAAGGAAGTGATGTGTGGCAAGAACGCTGCCCACTTAAAAGCAGCAGAGAAAGTTTCAATGAATGATGCCAACAAATGGTAAACGATGTGGATTCCAAGCCCATTACTGAACACATAAATCTTAAAGCGAGAGAGCGTGCTCACGCAGGCTGGACCTGAAAATCACTGCCTATAGGCAAATGCGAGAGGCGATAAGTCACTAAGAGTACACTTTTTGATGAGTATATGAATATCTCACATTCAAGTTAAACCTACCAATTAGACCATCATTTTTGTTTTAAAACTTTCAACCTTATGTATCGTAATTGGTTCTTTTGTAAAGCGCTCTGACACCTTCGGGTAATGTACGCGCTATAGAAAATCGCATTAAATAAAACGAAACACGTAGATTTTTAATAGTTACGCAGCTATTTTCGTTGATTTTTTTGCTGTCGAGTTTCTAGTGGGCTGTTTTTTTGGTAGGATGGACACATGTTTGGGCTTCTTTTCAAGGGAGATTGTGCTTGCTTTGAATTTGTGATCGGGAAACACTGCTCCTTCTGTCCTCTCTGACCGGAGCGTCCGCGGAGATAGGAAGAGACTGAGAGTGCTGCCGCCGCCGCCGCCGACACGTACTGAAGGTGAGCGTTGGCCAAGGGAGGGAGACACTAGCCGCGACAATGCGCGATGCTCAACGGAGAAGACGAGAGACAGTTAGTGACCGGGACGGGTTTGTCATGAAAAGAAAAACCAGGCGTCAAGCTGTGGTGCCGGTACATGGCCGCCATGAACATTGTACCTGCTGAGGACCCGAAGCACACCTGTACTAATGAAGGGATCAATGGGTCAACTTTACGCTTCGACTTTGAGGCTAGCAATTGATCTGGCTAACGAGTTTATAATGTGGACGTTGACAACTACTGTAGAGCCCCTCCTGAGGCCGGCGAGTAACTGCCGCCAACTGGCTTGAGGGTGAGACCGTGGGCACCTCTTTCACCGGAAGCGTGGGGTCGGCCTTTAAGTTTTTTTTCCTGACGATTGACACTAAGAACGGACAGTGGAGGACTGCTGACTGGGGTAGTAGTTTAACTCCTTCCTTTTTGGAGTGAGTGAATTATGTAAGTGGGCTGTTTTCTCACTTGAAGGGGTTGTGATGGAGGCGGGGATTTTGTCAGAGTCAGGTCTTCTGACTCGGGTGTAATACCGATCCTGGAGAGAGACAGAGGTCCCCAAGCCCCCTCAGGCTGGGTTACTCGTGACGCCAGACCTGGAGATATGGGGGGAAGACCTGAGCCGATGGTGACAATGACGCCGACTTTAGGCTGGGTCAGGTGTCACTACGAACAGTGACCTATGCGACATTACTCTGTTATATTGCTATCTTTGATCTCTAATATGGGGAGTGACTCTTAAACACGTGGGAGTGGCGTGTGTGGTGAGAGTAGGGCAACAAGCCGTAGAAACCGGGTGAGTAACTTCAGGCATCGATCTAGGGAATTGGCTTGAATGTGGGATCCAGGAAATTGGTCCTGACACCTGAACGTAAATCGTTCCCCTTGAGATGGGAATAATAGAGGCAGCGATTTTCGCTGGAGGCAATACTGGAGGGGGTTTGGGGTTGTTAGACATCTGACTGGGGAGAGAAAGAGGGATCATAATAATAATAATCCATATTTGTAAAGCGCGAACAATCACCCGTAAGGGACTCTAGGTGCCTGGGGCCGTCGGGAAGATTAAGCAAGCTATTGCCCAGAGTTACATGGTGCTGGGCTAACCTGCCACCGGAGCATGGGATTGAACCGTGATCCCCAGATTCCAGCGTCAGTCGCCCTGGCGGGCTATGCTCATGTGATCGACCATTTATTTGCACGTGAGCTTCGATGTGATTCCTGATACTTGGGTGGGTCTCATCTCATGCCTTCTTTTGGTGTGTGAATTATGACACCCGCCTATACTATAGGAGAGCATAATTATGACCTGGCAGTCACTCGTAATGCCACTTTCATATGGATTGCGGCTCTTTTGTCAGCATCTGGCAGTCAGCTGTGACAGAGAAGGCATGTAGTTGGGAGGCGACTCCTGGTGTCCACCTGCAATGTAAGGGGCAGTGTCATCGGGCCAGGAGTGCCTTGTAGCGCAACTCTCGCAGGGAGGCTTACCCTAACTGATTGACTCTTATTGCAGCCACCGGCAACCATATACTGTGCCAGGGTCGCAGGCCCCGGGTGTGCTTAATGCCATCTAATTTTGGAGTTTTATATCACAAACCCTTTGCTATGGAGTACGACACTTGCCGAATTCCGTAGATGTGATGGTTGACAACCGCTGTCATGGATGGTGGCTCTGACACATGATTCGGGGGAGTGAATAGGTTGGCTAACTTCTTGACTTTGTGAAGAGGATCAGATTGTGGGACACTTTAATCACTAATTCTCTCTGTGTGAAGTGGGAGCGGCAAAGGAGCAACGTTGACAACCGAGGGGATACGGAAACGTTCTTGTCTTTTACCCGATCCTTAATTAAAGTAGGAGCATAATTAAACTAGTACCCTCTTTTCCAAAATTGTAACATTTCCGGGGTAACGGCCAGTACTGCGGACAGTAGGACGTTTGATCTATTTCACATTCCTCCCTGGCTCACTGCCAGCTTCTAGATCTTCCTTTGTTACTTTCTCCTCTAACTGTGCTTGAGGGGCCATCACAGGGTTTGCAATGGCTAACACTGCAGCAAGTTTGGTATCGATTTATAAAGGTTTTATCTCAATGCATACAATGACTGCAGTTAACCATTTTGTATCTATGAAGCATCTGTCTCATTGCTCGGATTGGCTGAATATTTTCCTGTCCAATCACCGTGAAAAGTAAGCAACATAAAGTACAGGCATTGTTACTTTCCTTGTGGATTCTGGCACAACCTTGTCAGTACCTCTTTGGGAAATATTATGACCACTAACAGGTTCAACATTTCATGGAATAAGTTATCTAACGTCCCCATGTCTTTCAAGGTTCTCCATCAGGAGTATTATTTAATCAAATAAAATATAGTTACATAAACTAGAGGCTAGTATGATGGTCTTTAAAACATGAACTCGAGTTCAGTGTGCTACTGTATTTGGAATATGGTGTTAAAGTGCACTCGACTCCCAGCTAAAATTTATAAAAATGAATGTACATGTTTTTTGGTGCAATGGATTGGTACATTATGAAAGGTTTTATTGGAGTCAGTAGGGACTGAGATATTGCTCTACCTTTCAGATTTTGGGTTAAGTGTATGGATATCAATTTCAATGGTTTCTGTGTCTTACTAGGTATCAAATACATTAGGTCCTGGAGATTTGTGTGTGGTGCTGACCATGGAGGGTGCATTTTGTGCTTTGTGGTGGTAGGAGATTGGTTGTTGAGGAATTCAGTCTCAGAGGAGAAAGGGGCGGCTGTCTGTGGGACCTTTGGAGCCAGGTGGTTTGTGTCTGAAAAGTTTTTGAGATGGGTGATGTGGCTTTGTTTTGTAGACAGTGAGTTGATTCTGGGGCTATGTGTCAGGGTTGACATTTAGTCTGCAGCTCGCATTTCAAGTGGTATGTTGGTTTCCATGATAGACCAAATGTTGTGTACATATGGGCATTGCTGTCTGAGCTGACTTTGTGACTGTGGCTCTACTAAAGCAATTTGTGTGCCTGGCCTCTTTTTCAGAGCCAGGGTTGATGTCTGGGGCTAAGAGTCTGGAGCTAATGACTATGGCTCGTCATTGCAGCTCTTGTTTAGTTTGTCATGTTTGTGGATCTCCCTGCTGCAGATTTTATAGTCCACTCCCAAAGTCAAGTATGAGTGAGGGAGAAGTCACAATTCTGCTTCAGCCACACACTGATCACCTTTCTCTATCCCAGATAATTGCCACTGAGGTGAATATTCACAGGCAGCAATTTCGGGAAGGAGACTGTAAAGAGGCAAAAGTATTTGCCAACCATGCTAACTTTCTGACTTCTGGGATCTCGAACCATGCCATTGATGTCCTAACGGGGTGACGCTGATGTTGGTATTTCTTTTTTGCCATAAGATCGTCACCCAGCAAGACCTCCCTGGACTATGTGCAGTGTTTTACATCTGTAAGTAACGCCAGTTGATAAGAAAAGTCTTGTTTGTGATTTTTGCACCACAGAAGTCAACCTTAGAGAAACAGCCTGTTCACCATTAACATTGATAATATGCAGCAACATTAGGCCATGTGCTGAGAAATCCTGATCATGGATTACAGCCTAAAGGTGCACAGGGTTTGACGGGTTGGGTGTCTGTGCTTGTGCCCATTGGCTATGACCAGAGAACCTCTCAAATAATGTGATGTCATCTGAAAGCAGTTCATAATTTGGTTGTATTAATAAAACAATTAATATGCTAGAGTTTAGCATATCACTTTATTTTTTACTCGTATGCATGCTTTCTTTTTGTTAGTGCATACCAATGCTTCAACTAAGGCCACCAGTCGTCCATACTAGATTCCATTTGCAGTACTTGCACTGTTGCCACAAATCAAGTTAAGGATATTAGCTTAATACGTACCCTCAAATTTCAAATTCTTTTACGTATGCAGAGTATTTAAACATTTTCAATTTTGGATATATATATTAGACTGCTAATATTTCAAATATATACTTTATTCGGCATCAAGAAAAACACCATAAAAGCACAGCTTAAAAACAATTCATATAAATAAATGTATTTCATGTTCGCTTCGGTGTTCCTCACACGCATGAGAACTCTTAAAAAGTTTACAGTATAATTCAAAGTTAAAAACTATTCCTGACTGTACAATTCACACGTTCCCTCCAGTATTCCTGAGACGCATTGCCACTCTTAAAAAGTTTACAGTACAGTACAAAGTTAGAATCTCAGAGGAGAGTTTTACATACAATAAGGCCACTTTAGCCTGCCTAAACCCTGCCTTTTTTAAAAATTCTTTAAAAAAATGCTTCCTATGGTGCATATAAGGGCATAGCAGTACAAAGTGAAGGGTGTCCTGTGGAGATCGGTGATCGCAACCGCAGGGACCCTTGTGCTCCACCGTCTTAGTAAAACCTGCTGGCACCGCAAGGCTATGATGTAGGGAATCCAACCTAAAACACGTCATTAAAAACCTATCTTGGGCACCATGAATAAGATACAAGTAAGGTTCAATGCCCAGGCAGGATTTGGTCAGGATATGTCTTCTCACTGCCGTTTTTTTTTTATCTCCAGATCTTCCCTGCTACAACCCAGTAGTTTCAAAATCTCCCCCTTGACCATAGCCTTATCCTTGGCCAACAATTTCAGAGGGTGAATAAAAAAGGATTCCCTAACACATTTAAGCCATGGAATATTCATCCTCTTCTCACGTGCCATACAATCCTTAATGATTTCCCTTGTCAGAGTAGCCTCTGGATTTGTCCAGATTTTGACCCAGCAGCTAGCAGGTTTTAGTTTTATCCTGTCATTAATGTTGGCAACACACAATTCCTCATGCACAATGAAGCCCGGGGTACTTTCTGGTACTTTCAATAGTCTTCTAAAAAATGTGTTCTCCTCAGTGTGAAGAGGCTTAGCATCCACAAAGCCTCAAACTTCACTGCCATAGAGTACTTTAGCAGAACATATCGAATTATAAAGATTCAAGATCTGATCAGGAGACCAGCGGCCCAACCTGTACGTATAGTTCATGATCGCCCCATGCTTCTAATCAGGGTGCAACATTTTTCCTCCATCAAGGGTTTAAAATTAAGTCTAGAATCGACTAATGTCTCCCCAAATAGGAAAAAGACTGGACTGTTTCTATACAATGTGTCCCGATCGTGTATTTATATTTCTCTGTGGGCACCTTCCTTACCTCCATTATATATGATTTAGCAAGATTTGCTGACAGGTCAAGCTTCTCCATAAAATCGACAAAACCATCCAGCAATGCTTGAAGACCCCGGGGGGTTCAGGCAAGCAATACTGCATCATCTGCGTCGAGCAAAACCTGAACCCCCCTGCTACCTATCCTTGGCAAGTCAACTCCTAGCCCTGCCAGCGCTTTCTCCAAGCCATTAATATACAGGGTGAATAGAAAGGGTGCCAATGTACAACCCTGTTTAACTCCCCTTGTGCACGGGAACTGGTCAGACATGCTACCATCCTCATTATACCTGACCTGGGCTACGGTGTTCATATGCAGGGATCTCAAGATGTTCACTAGGCCCAGGTCCACGCCCAGCTCCTCCATGAGTTCCCACAATTTTTTCCTATTCACCCGGTCGAATGCCGCAGTCGGGGCCATGAAAGCCAAGTACACTGTCTCTTGACTAGCGACAGTGTACTTGGCTGTCAGGAGGTACAGGTTAAGAAATTGGTCCGTTGTAGAGTGTCCGATCCTGAACCCGTACTGCGTATCAGTGATAATCTTATGTTCTTCTGCCCAATCTAATAGACGGTTAAGGTTGGCCCGACCAAGAACTTTCATGGGCACGTCAATAAGCGAGATAGGTCGGTAGCAAGACGGGCTCTCCCTGTCTCCCTTTTTTTTTTTTTCAGAACAAATTTTATTTTGTTGACAAATTGCATATGGGACACTGTCCCTCAATACATCGAAGGACCAGTGAGCAAATAGTAAGTCATTGCATACATTCAGTTCAATCAACGTTTGGAAATAAAGCAGCCCTCCCAAATTCCACCCCCTACCCTCCTTCCCGTTTCCAACCCCCCTCCCCGCACAGTGTCTACATAGTCCAAAAGCAAAGGTTATCAAATCACTAACAGTGTGTACTCCTCTTCACCCAGGCTCAACTAGTAATTGTTCGGCATCAACGTCCTGTTGCACAGGCGATTCCAGCCACAGCCCTCTATAGTCCGCCCATCGCTTCCATATCTTAAAGTGTTTCCGGGGGCAGCCCCTGGCCTCGAACACTGGACGCTCCAGCCTCATACAAAAGTCCAACCCCCTCTTCCACACTTCCAGCAAAGGGGCCCTGGGGTCCTTCCAGGCCCGGGCGATATCTCTTTTGGCCACTGTAAGGCCCAGGACTAGTAGATGGCGTTTATATATGTTTCCTCCAACCTGTTCCATGATATGCAGAAGGCCCAGCTGCGGCGAGCGAGGAAGGTCCCAGCCCAGCACCTCAGACAAGCAATTCCATACACCCATCCAGAACCTCAACAACTTCTTGCACGACCATACCGTGTGGATAAATGTGCCCCCCGCTCGCACCGCAAGCACTCAGGGGAGGCAATCAAACCAGCCCTCCACAGACGGTCCCTGGTATAATAGGCCCTGTGTAGGTATTTGAATTGAATGAAACATAAGCACACTGCTATTGCCCCTCCTCTCGGGGCTTCCAGGGCCTTCTGCCAGTCTTCCTCCTCGAATGCCCCAATGTCTCCCTCCCACACAGAACGCAATCTATCTAGTGGAGAGGAGCAATGTGTGGTATATGTTAGAAATTTTCTTTTCCTCTAGTTCCCCCATAAACACCTTGGCCTCAAGGGGACTGAATTCGGGTAACGAGTCCAAGCCTACCAGGGAGGGGGACAGGGCGAGTCGCAGCTGCAGGTACTTATAAAAATTGGGTTCGAGGCATGGCATATTCTTCACTCAATGCTTGGAACGACTTGAGGGCTGTGCCTTTCATGACGTGCCCCAACGTGGATATGCCAATGGCATCCCAGCCCCGAAACCCCTTCAAGGACGCCAGGGCCGGTAGTTGTCCGTTCTGTCACAGCGGAGTCTCTATCGTCAATTTATTCCACCACCCCATGCGGCGTAGAGCTCCACGCCACACTCGGAAGACCACCTGGGTAACCACGGGAAGCCTCTTCCTGACGGTCGCTGACTATAGGATAGTGTGTAGCGTGTTCGGGTCCATTATGTATCGCTCGAGGGCATAGGCCGGGTCGCCCCGGTCCCCATACCACCATTCATTGAGTACCAGCAAGTGAGACGCTTGGTAGTAGGACAGAATGTCCGAGGTGGCTAGGCCCCCACAATACGTGGAGAGAAAGCAAGTACGAAGAGCCACTCTCGCCACTCCTCCAGCCCAGAGAAACTGGCTTAACGCCAAATTCACTTGTCGAAACCACTGCGGCGCTATAGGATATGGATGGTTTTGCAGCTGATACAAGAGGCGCGGGAGGGCCACCATCTTAAATATTGCTGAACGACCGTAAATGTTCAGGGGCATTCTGGACCATGTTTTAATATCAGATCGCACACGATCCCAAACAGGCACCACGTTGCGTGCCCAAGCCACTCCCGGTACATCAGTCAAAAAGACGCCTAGGTATTTAATACGGCCAGCCGCCTCCTGCAGCGCAGATGCCCAGGGTCCCCTCCCTTCACGTCCTCCCAGCACCCACAGCGTGGATTTCCGCACGCTTAAGTGTAAGCCTGATATCTCCCCGAATACACGCATTATCTCAAGGACTCTAGGCCCAGACCTATTTATGTCCGTAAGAAAGAAGAGGACGTCGTCGGTGTAGAGTGCGATGCGATCAGACGGACCCATCTCCCACTCGAGTCCCCGCAACTGTGCGTCCATCCGCACCCACGCCACCAGCGGCTCCATGGCCAATGCAAATAGTTAGGGTGAGAGAGGACAGCCCTGCCTGGTGCCTCGGCCGATGGAGAAGGGGTCCGACACCACTCCTGCCACTCTCACAGACGCCGTCAGGTCTGTGTTCAGCAATTGTAGGTATGAGAGGAAGCGAGGCCCAAGGTTCAGGCGGGACAGAAGCGCTCGGAGATAGACCCAGCTTAGGGAGTCAAATGCTCTGTCTATGTCGGCCAGAAGGAGCGCCACCGGGATCCCGGCAGCCCGGGCCGCCCCCACTACCACTTGAGCTCGACAAATATTGTGTCTCGTCGCCCTATGGGGCATAAATCCAGCCTGATGAGGGTGAACTAAATCTGTTATATAGGGGAGAAGACGATTGGCCAGGGCTTTCGCCAAGATTTTTGCTTCGAAATATAGGAGCAATAACGGCCTATATGAAGAATGGTGTTCGGGGGGCCTCCCGGGCTTACTGAAGACCACGATTTCGGCATGTCGCCAGTCTGCCGGAAGGCGACCACGCTCCCTGGCCAACTCCAATGCTTTCCTATAACGCACCCCCAGTTGGAGATGAAAGGTCTTCATGAATTCACACAGGAATCCGTTAGGTCCGGGGGCCTTCCCAGTGTTCAGCTCCCTAAGCTCCGTACCCAGCTCCTCCAATGATAGAGGGAGCTCCAGCCGGTCGCGACCCTCGTCCGAAAGCGCGCGCGGCGGAAGGTCCGCCAAGAATTTGTCTACGTCCTCCGCTGGGAGAACTTCTTGGGGGGCATACAGGGCCGCATAATACTGTGCGAAGCTGGCTGCGATATCCTCCGGGGCCGTCACAGGGTCCCCCCGCTTGTCTCGAAGCCCCGGCAGGGACTGCGCTCGGAAGGTATTCTGGCAGAGTCTGTAGAGCATGGTACAGGATTTATCTCCCCACTGATAGATTCTACTCTGCGTGGCCAACCACAGTTGGCGCGCCTCGTTCAGCCACAGGGATGTATAGGATTGCTTTGCTAACAGCAGCTGCCCGACAGCCTCAACCGTATCCCCAGTACTACACTCCCCCTCCAAATCCCGGACTCGCCCCGCTGCCTCCTCTATGTTCTTCCTACGGGTCCTGCGGGCTCCCGCACACCAGGCAATGTCGACTCCCCGGATCACGGGTTTTAGAGCCTCCCACTGGGTGACGGCGTCCGTGCCGGGCTTATCATTGTCATCCCAGTAGTGAGATATGGCCTCTCTAATATGTGACTGGTAGTTATCTTGTTGTATCAATCAATCAGGAGTTTGTTAAAGCGTGACTACTCACCCGTAAGGGTCTCAAGGCGCTAGGGGTGGGGGGTGGGGGGGTGCAGGTTCCATTCCATCAAGGAGGGGGGGTCTGTCGAAGAGCCATGTTTTGAGGTTTCTTGCGAAGATGGGGAGCGATGTTGTCTGTCTGAGGTGGAGCGGAAGGGCGTTCCATGCTTTGGCCGCAAGGAAGGAGAAGGAGCGGCCTCCCGATCTGGTCTTTCTGGTGCGGGGGACCACGGCGTAGGAAAGCTGGGCTGATCGTAGGGTCCTTTGGGGTGCGTGGAATTTGAGTTGGCTGTTCAGGTATGCTGGTCCGGTGCGGTGGAGGGCCTTGTGTGCGTGGGTGAGCATCTTAAAGGTGATTCTCGCCTCGACGGGGAGCCAGTGGAGTGTGCGCAGGTGCTGGGAGATGTGGCAGTGTTTTGGCAGGTTGAGGACCAGTCTTGCAGCGGCGTTCTGGATGTTCTGTAGCTTGTGGATGAGGTTTTTGTTTATTCCGGCGTAGAGTGCGTTGCCGTAGTCGAGTCTGCTGGTGACCAGGGCGTGAGTGACTGTCTTTCGGTGTTCGAGGGGGATCCATTTGAAGGTCTTACGAAGGAGGCGGAGGGTGTGGAAGCAGGAAGATGAGACAGAGTTGATCTGGCGGTCCATTTTGAGCTCGGAGTCCAGGATGATTCCCAGGTTGCGTGCGTGGTCTGTGGGGGTTGGCGGGTTTCCGAGGGCGGTGGGCCACCAGGTGTCGCTCCAGGCGTCGGGGTTTGGGCCCATGATGAGTACTTCTGTTTTGTTGGTGTTTAGTTGAAGGCAGCTGTTTTTCATCCATTTGGCGACGGCTTCCATGCCTTCTCGAAAGTTGCGTCTGGCGGTGTTGGGCTCGTTGGATAGGGAGAGGATGAGCTGGGTGTCGTCTGCATATGACACGATGTTGAGTCCGTAGGTTCTGACGATGGGGGCAAGTGGAGCCATGTAGATGTTGAAGAGCGTCGGGCTGAGGGAGGAGCCCTGGGGGACTCCGCAAGTGATCGGTGTGGGGTCTGAGAGGAAAGGGGGGAGTCTGACCCGCTGCGTCCTGCCGGAGAGGAAGGAGCAGATCCAGTCGAGGGCCTTGTCCTGGATTCCTGCATCGTAGAGTCTGCGTATTAGGGTGCGGTGGGAGACTGTGTCGAACGCCGCTGATAGGTCGAGGAGGATGAGGGCTACTGTTTCTCCTTTGTCCAGTAAGGTGCGGATGTCGTCTGTTGCGGCAAGGAGGGCGGTTTCCGTACTGTGGTTTTTTCTGAAGCCGGATTGGGAGGAGTCGAGGATGTTGTGTTCTTCAATGAATGTGGCGAGTTGGCTGTTGATGGCTTTCTCGATGACTTTCGCTGGGAGCAGGGAGATGGGTCTGTAGTTTTTGAGGTCGGTGGGGTCTGCTGAGGGTTTCTTTAGGAGGGGGTTGACCTCGGCGTGTTTCCAGTCGTCGGGGAACGAGGCGGTCGCCAGGGAGCGGTTGATGGTTTGGCGGAGCATGGGTGTGATGGTGTTGGCGGCTCTGTTGAAGATGTGGTGGGGGCAGGGGTCCGTGGGGGCCCCTGAGTGGATTGACTTCATTGTCTTCAGTGTGTCTTCGGTGGTGAGGGCTGTCCAGTCATCAATCGCTGGCTTCCGGGTGTCGGGGGTGGTTGGTGAGGGTTCAGTGTGTTGGTTGTCTTCGTCGAAGTTGTCGTAGATGCTCTTGATTTTGTGGTGGAAAAAGATGCTGAGTTTGTCACAGAGGTCTTGTGAGGAAGGGATGTCGGTAGACTCGCTGGTGGGTTGGGCGAACTCCTTGATGATGCTGAAGAGGTCCTTGCTGTTGTGTGCGTGGGTGGAGATTCTGTCTTCAATCGCTTTTTTCCTCGTTTCTCTGATGAGTTGATGGTGGGCGTTGGTGGCGGCTCTGAAGTTGTTGTGGGCTTCTGTGGATTTGGTGTTTCTCCAGGCCTTTTCAAGGCGGCGGCATGTGCGCCTGGACTCTCGAAGTTCGGTGGTAAACCATCTGGCTTTCTTGGCACTGGTATTGTTTTTCTTGAGGGGGGCTATGGTGTTGGTGCTGTCCGAGATCCATCTATGCAGGGTTCGGGCTGCGGTGTTGGGGTCGTCGTTTTCCGCGATGGTTGGGGTGGAGTTGTTGAGTGAGGAGGTGAGCTGGTCATCGGTGATTTTGGTCCAGTTTCTTTGTGGAAGCAGGTGCTGGTGTCTGTGGATGGTGGGTGTTCTGAAGGTGAAGTGGACGCAACGATGGTCGGTCCACAGGAGTTTGGTGGTGTGGCTGAAGGTGATGGAGTTTCCTGTAGTGAAGAGGGGGTCGAGGGTGTGTCCTGCTGAGTGCGTGGGCTCGGTCACGATCTGGCGGAATCCAATGTTGTGGAGGTTGTCCAGGAGGGATGTGGTGTTGGGGTCCAGTTGATTGTCGAGGTGGAAGTTGAGGTCTCCCAGCAGGGTGTAGTTGGTGGATGCGATGGCCTGCGGGGAGATAATGTCCGTGATGGAGTTGGCGAAGGGTCCGCGGGGTCCAGGGGGTCGGTAGATGAGGGTTCCTCAGAGGGCGGCGGTGGGGCTGGCCAGTATCTTGAAGTGAAGGTGTTCCATCAGTTCTGTGGACTCGTCAGGGAGTGTGCTCAGGCGGAGGCTGGATTTGTGGACGATGGCGATTCCTCCTCCTGGGTGGATGGGGCGGTCCTTCCTGGAGATCTTGTATCCTAGGGGGATGGCGATGGCGATGTCCGGTCCCGAGGTGGTGTTGGTCCAGGTTTCGGTGAAGAATGCTACGTCTGGGGTGGTGCTGTCGAGGAGGTCCCAGATTTCTGTTGCGTGTTTGTGGAGGGATCGGACGTTGAGGAGGATGCATTGCAGGGTCTTCGGTTCGGTTGTGTTCTTGTGGGCGGGTTGTGCTGGATCCGTGTTCTTGGCGGTGCTGCAGGTGTGCCGGCAGCAGTGACAGCTGAAGGGTCCATGGGTGTCGGCTGGTGATGCTAGCTGGCAGTTGTTGTTGCAGCCTGGGTTGAGTGCGTGGAGTGCTGCTGGGTCGTAGCGTTGGCGGGGCGGAGGTCCAGGGTTCCTGGTGCTGGTTGCAGACGGGTCGCAGACGGGCGCAGACGTGCTTGCCTTTGACGCGCCTTCGGTGCACCAGCGGCGCGCCCGCAGCCCGCGGCCGCGCAGTGGCCGCCATTAAGTAGGGGTCGGGGAGGGCTGGACAGCTGGGAGGCGGGGAGGGGAGCTGGATTGGGCCGGTCGTGCTGGGGGGGGAGGGGCCGCGGGGGCAGCAGCGGCGGGGAAAGGTAAAGGGAGGAAAGAAGGGATAAAGAAAAAAGGGAAAATAAGCAGAAATAAGGCACAAAAGAGCAGAGATGCAGAAAAGAGCAGAAAGGTGAAAGATAGAAAGGGTAAAAAAACGAGTGAAGGAGCAAAGGGAGAGAAAGGGAAAATGGGCAGAAATAAGGCGCAATAGAGCAGAGGTGCAGAAAGGTGAAAGATAGAAAGGGGAAAAAAACGAGTGAAAACGAGTGAAGGAGCAGAGGGAGAGAAAGGGAGAATGGGCAGAAATAAGGCGCAAAAGAGCAGAGGTGCAGAAAGGTGAAAGATAGAAAGGGGAGAAAAACGAGTGAAGGAGCAGAAAGAAAGAAAGGAGACAGAGGTCCTCTGTAACACCAGGGATGAGGCGCAGGGAAACCTGCGGGTGGAGGAGGGCCTCGATCACCAACACTGAAGAGTGCAGGGGCAGGGGCACCTCACTTAATGGTGGAGCTGCGAGGGTGGGAGAGCAATTTCACTGACAATGAGTCAGTGGTCTTGCTCGCCTGTCCCCGCAGTGGCCGCCATTAAGTAGGGGTCGGGGAGGGCTGGACAGCTGGGAGGCGGGGAGGGGAGCTGGATTGGGCCGGTCGTGCTGGGGGGGGAGGGGCCGCGGGGGCAGCAGCGGCGGGGAAAGGTAAAGGGAGGAAAGAAGGGATAAAGAAAAAAGGGGAAATAAGCAGAAATAAGGCACAAAAGAGCAGAGATGTAGAAAAGAGCAGAAAGGTGAAAGATAGAAAGGGTAAGAAAACGAGTGAAGGAGCAGAGGGAGAGAAAGGGAAAATGGGCAGAAATAAGGCACAAAAGAGCAGAGGTGCAGAAAGGTGAAAGATAGAAAGGGGAAAAAAACGAGTGAAAACGAGTGAAGGAGCAGAGGGAGAGAAAGGGAGAATGGGCAGAAATAAGGCGCAAAAGAGCAGAGGTGCAGAAAGGTGAAAGATAGAAAGCGGAGAAAAACGAGTGAAGGAGCAGAAAGAAAGAAAGTAGACAGAGGTCCACTGGACCACCAGGGATGAGGCGCAGAGAAACCTGCGGGTGGAGGAGGGCCTCGATCACCAACACTGAAGAGTGCAGGGGCAGGGGCACCTCACTTAATGGTGGAGCTGCGAGGGTGGGAGAGCAATTTCACTGACAATGAGTCAGTTGTAGGTGCCACGTAGACAGGCGCCATCTAAAGGTCTGTCGCTTCTTATCTAAGCATAAGTTAAGAGTCACAGGAGAGTGATCGGATATACCACGTGGGAGAATAGACGTGGAAGCTACTCTCCCTATCCAGGGAGAAGGAATGAACAAGTAGTAGTAGTCCAATCTAGAGAAGGACCGGTGCACAGCGGAGACATAGGAGTATTCGCGACCTAGAGTATGCTGGTATCTCCATGAATCAATCCATCCCATTCCCTGCACGATGCCGCTCAGTTTCGTGGGGGCGTCTGCTGGTGGCCCCCCTCCGGGCCTATATCGATCCATTCGTCCATCCATCACATCATTCCAGTCACCACCCACGATCGCCAGTACATTTGGGATATCGGCCCACACCTCAAACAGCTTTTCAATGAGCACCTCTTGCAATGGGGGTGGGGCATGCACGCTACCAAAAACCATCGGCTCATCTCCAACCATACCTTTAACAAACGCAAATCTACCATGGGCATCAATCCATTGCATCTCATGTACATAGGGGAGTCTGCGATGCACTAGGACTGCTACTCCTCGAGACCCCCTCACAAAACCTGCATGAAACACTTGTTGATAGCCATACCTCTGTAAGCTAAGGGTTTTAGTGCCTTGGAGGTGCGTCTCCTGCAAGAGGAGGACATCCGCCTTTCCCTTTTCCCCAGCTGCAACACCGCCCCACGTTTTATTTTATCCAGCATCCCCCGGACATTCCAGCTCACCACTCGCAACAACGCCTGTGGATGGCCTGTTCCTCGGACATCAGCCATTATCAATGGGAGGGAAAAGCAAGATCCTGGGCTTTTGGAGCAACACACACACACATTTTTGCAGCCAAACTCGCGCAGACACTGTGTCCAAAGTAGCAACTTCCCCTACAGCACCCCTACCCCTCTCCCTCCCCCCGTCCCACCCAACTGCATCTGCAACACCCCCCTTTCCTCCCCCACTCCCAACTACCCCCAAAACGCCCCCTCCTCCCCCCACCCCATACCTCAGCAACATTGAAGTACCTGTTGCAGTATAGATAGTCACCGGCCTCCAACGGGAGGTCCGAGAACCACTATCCCAATGGATCCCCAAAAATTACCCACGCAGTTGCAACTAACCCCCCACTAACTACCCTTCCGAACTGAGGGGCCAAGTCCGCCCTCTCTCAAAGTCGTCCCCCAACCCTCGCCCCCAAACCACAAAGTTACTTGTTCAGCTGAAGTCTCAAGCAGTAGTCTTCAAAAGTTGTCCATGTACTGGAGGAGTGTAGTCCCCACACCGGGTCACAATCTGAAGTCCTCCACATCCCTCCGAGGCTATGATGTCGGATTTTGGGAGTCTGTAGCCTCAGTGGCTTCTCCGGGGGAGGATTCTTCTTAGTGCGGGCTCTCCAATTACTTCTGCTATGTGACCGCCGGGGGCTCCGAGGGGGCCCTGTTGTGGAGGATGTGTCCGAATCCCGACCTGGGGGAGTATGCACTCTGATCCGGACTGTCTCGTCAGTCCAGGCAAAAACTTCTGCCGGAGTGTTGAAGAATTGGGTCTTGGATTGGAAAAACACCCGTAGGCGGGCCGGGGAAAGCAAAGCGTACTGGATATTTAGGCCCCGCAGTCGCGCCTTGGCTTCGGTGAAGTATTGATGCTGCTGCTGTACCAGCCTGGTGTAGTCCGGAAATATCAGAATTTTGTGATTTTCAAACAGCAGGGGCTCCTTCATGCGCGCTTGCCGCAGGATCGTGTCGCGTCGTGATAGTTAAGCAGCCTGGCTATCACTGGTCGTGGACGAGCTCCCGGCGGCGGTTTTTGGATCAGCGATCTGTGCGCGCGTTCTATGATAAAACAGCGCAACAGAGTCCGGAGGGAGCCAACCCTCCAGCCAGTGGGTCAGGAAGGCCTCCATGTCGCCCTTCTCACAGCCCTCCGGAAATCCCACAAAGCGTAGATTGTTTCTACGAGCACGCCCTTCAGCATCCTCAGCCCGTAAGGCAAGGCCCTTCTGGATCCCCTCCATGTTGGCCACCTTCTTTTTTAGGGTCGCCACATCGTCTTCCACTCCTGTGATCCTCGTCTCTGCTTCTGTAATGCGAGCCACCGCATTACGCGAGTCTTGGCGCAGTAATGTAACGTCTGCTCCAACTGTCCCAATTTTTGCGTCTAGCATATCTCTGGACTGAGTTATCGTGTCTCCCTTTTTAAAGATTGGTACGATTATTGCTGTTGACCAGGAGTCAGGCATACCCGTACTCACTGCAGCATTTATCACCCTGGTCAATATGGGAACCCACAAATCAACCTGGGCTAAAAACAGGTCCGGGGGGACCCCGTCGGGGCCCGGCACTTTATTTCTAGTGAATCCCTCCACACCCGCCTTGATTTCATTCAGCGTAAAAATTACATGTCCTTCCTTTCCTTGCCCCTCTTAGACCATGATTCTGCCAATATATGATTTACAATCTTGGGCTTATCCCTATCTTGGAAGCATGGCTCATTAATGACCTTCCAAAATGCCGTCATCATTTTAGTTTCCACTGCTTCCCTCACGTTCTCCCAGGCCTGCTGTTGCAGGGAGGTTTTGCGCTGTGTAACAGCCTCTTTATATAATCCACGACATGCCGTGACCCTGGTTTTGTCCCTAGGGCGGGTTTTCAGTGCCAGTTTTTTAGCTCTCTCAGGGCCTTAGAGCAGGCCTGATCAAACCACCCGTGTTCCACCAAACCTTTTTTTCCAGGATTGACCCTGAGGAGACTGTCAATATGCTTTGTAACCCCTTCGTAGGCCTTGACTAAATCAGCCCCTTTTACTTCCAGGTTCATACACCTCTATACCTGTTGATCTTTGTCCGCCATTAGTGCTTCATAGAAGGCGTCAACATCCATCTTGGACCATCTCAGCCTTCTCCCTTGATCAACCGCTATTAAGTCCCCATTCACACCCCTCTTATCCTGGGTTCTTGGAGTATTGGGGGTCCCTCAAAACAATAACTAAGGGGTTATGGTCACTAAATGCGCTCAATTGTATTTCAAACCCCAGAACCTCCTGTTTCAATGTATTGGAGACAAAGATAAAATCTATGACTGATTCGCAGCCTCTGCCTTTAAAAGTTGGGTGCCCCCGCCCCGGGTTTCCTCCTCTCAATAAATCCATGGTGTGTTGGAGAGCATAAGTTTCCAGCACCTTATTGAGCTCTTTTCCCTCTGTAGTGTGCTCTAAGTGGGGGCCCTTTTCTCGTGGGCAAGAAGACCAGTCACCCGTCTATATTTCACGTTTGGACAAAGGTGACTAAGTCTCCTGGGAGCACCCACTGATACATATGTCCCTCTTGATCAGCCTCCCCCGCCAGCCTATTTTCCAATTCTTTAAATCTAATCAATGGGGACCCTACTGTTCTCGGATTATAGAAGTTAACAAAAAAAATATTCTGACCCCTCATGCACAATTTAACCCCTGTAGAACGTCTGAGTCCCAACTCAGGTCTTCCCATGTCCCTTTAAGTTTTAGGTCCACATACGTCACCAACACTCCCTTGGCTCTTCCCACCCCCCTTTCCGTGCCGGTACAAAAACATTTTGAATCCTTCCAGGGCTAGCTGGTCTCTGTTCCATTCCCAAGTCTCTTGTAGGCAAATAATCTGGAAGTTTTTTATGTAAGCCAACCAGTCATTATTTATAAGTTTAGCTGAAAGCCTCGCTGTATTCCAGGATATAACTTTTATAGTACCTTGGCCTGTGTGGACTGTGCTGAACAGTGTCTGGCCGCCTGTAGATGACAACTGGGCTTGTGATATCTGTACTTTCTCATTATTATAGTGGCTATCCTGGACTTTCTCAGGGGGGGGGGGCAACGTTATTATACTATCTGGTATGGCTAAAGGGCATCCGGCTTGGTAACTGCGTGGAGCAATTGCCGCGGTAGGGCCTTCCCCAAGGCAAGAGCTCCCTACGCGTCAATCAACATATTCCAGACCCCGGCTATTTACAAGTGGAGCATAGGGATTTTTTTTATAAGTGGCAAGGGCCCTATTCCAACACTACCACTGTGCTCCTGCCAGTCAACCTCTCTTGGGAATCTCGTCCTAGGGTCCTGATTAAAAAAAAAAAAAAAAAACTGTAACAATTGAATTGATAAACCACTCTCCCCCCGAAAGCCGCCCCTGGATTGGGCAAGAGATCCTGTACCAGTCCTGTAAATCTGAAATTTAAAATCACTGTATCTCCTTCAAAACACTTCCTGCTACGACCTATCCATTTCAGTTGAGGCAGGGACCCCTGTCAACACTATTGTGCATGGACTAGCTGCTGGCAGGAGGTCCAAGACAGGCAAGTCCCTCGTGCTCCTAGTATACTCTTCTCCCCCCCCCCCCCTCCTCCCCCACCCCAAGGACGCGACGGGTTTCGGTGCACCAGGACCGTTCCCCATGCCCCCCTGTACCCTCGTACTTCTCAGCTGACTTAAAGGGTTGCACAGTCTGCCCTTCCTTCCTTTGGGTCAGGACTCTCTCTTACCCTCTATTTTTTCCATCTTTGTCACACCCCATAAGCCCAGCTTGTGCATTATCCGTGTGGGCGACTGTCCTTTTTCTCTGCTGTGATACACCCCCCACACCCTCTGAACATCGGGAGACCCTATCTTGTACTTCTGTAAATTGGGGGGCGACTATACTAGGTGAGCCCCTCTTCAGTTCTAACAATTGGGTCACTTTCTCTTCAATCCGAGTTATCTTAATATAGAGCGGGGCTAATTGACTGTTAAGGAACGTTTCCAACCTCGACCATAATGCTGAATCCGCCCCATCACCCGTTTCCATCCCTCTACATTTAATGCAGTGGGAATGACCCGCCACCTCCTGCGTACCTTTTGTCCCACCCTCCTTTGATGACTCCTTCTTATTCCCTTTACTATTGACCATATTGCGCCCCCCCTCGCCCGCCCCCTCGTGGGCATTTGGCTGTAACTGTTGGGACGCTTACAGGTACGCCTTCTCTACTGATCGTGTGTTTTTCTAAGAGCTGATTTTACATGGCTCTCCACTTTGAAAACTCATTTTAATATGCACATTGACTCTTCCAAATTCGTATAAATTCATAGTTTAACCTAATTCCAAATAAAACTACAGTTGCTTTTCTCATACTAGTGATTATAATTTATTTGATAGTTTTTATTTTTACAACCTCAAACTGGACAGTTCCGTTTGGCTCAGTACTCAGACTGCCATTTAATTAAATGGCGGGTGTTGAAATGTGTGTTTTTTCCAAACTTAACCAGGATAATGAGATCAATCATCAGTTCTGGTAATATAATTTAACAAGTACCGTGCCTTCCTTTTCGGTCTTTGTCCTTTCATTTTGCAACTAAATGTTTGAGTTTATTTGAATTCCATGCAGCTTTAAAGACTTACAATATATTCCTATATACATCCATTTTTATGAACTTTGTTCCCTGGTGTTGTCCCTTTCCTTCTTAGGTACTGGTTTGCAAACTGAATTTCCTCCAGTCTTCCTGGCTGATGGAGACTGGGGTGGTATTCTGGAGAAAACAAAGTCACATTTTACCTCTACAAGCGAGATGTACAAAGTCAGACGATGATCATGATGGCATACTCCAGACCTGAGTTAATGAAGTCTTAAGTCATTTTCTTATTTTTGAGCTGTATCATAATCGGCAAATCTGTCATAGGTTTTTATAGGGTTAGTATAGGTCCATCTTTCGATGTTGTGAAATTTGGTGCTGATGTGGTGAAGTCTTCCTAAGTATGCATATTGAATTGGAGCTTGCAAAGTGACTTCAATATTGGTAAGTTTACGTTCCTGGATTTACTTCCAGTTGCCAGTCTGGCTGCTGTGTTTTGTACCAACTGGAGGCTTTATTGCTCCTTTGGCATGCTAATGCAGGGTCATTTATTCTAGTTAAGACAGAAGCTTTTGACATTACTCACAGCTAGTAACTTGCTTGCCTCCTTTGTGGGAATGTGAGTGATCAAATAACAGAGAAGACAAAGGTAATGATGGATTGTGCAAAATACAGATCATATTTGGACTTTTGAGTCGTACTAACATTAATTAACATCACTGGACTGCTTCTCTGAAGCTGGGCATGAATGCTTGACTTCTGGCTTTTAATGAAGATGGCAGTATACAGCAGTGTGGAATGGGAGTTAGTAAGATCCTTTCGAAGTTTACTTGCAATATTAACTCAAAGTCCAGTTTGACTTTGAGCCTGAAAAAGAGCACACTTTTTGTTGTTGTGCTTGTGAAGTAGCTGTTGGGAGTTTAGGTACAAGATGTTATCATTCCATGATTAGTGTTAAGTATGGACATTTCTTGAGCTCATCAGATCTTAGCATCGCCCCTCAAGGGAGGGAAAAAGCTCAGTCCAGTGAGATCATGTGCAGTATAACATGACTATTACATTATTCATATCTAGGGGTATGTCTTGGAGACGAATTATCCTGCGAAGTCCCTACATTTTAGGAAATTTGGCTTGTAGTTGAGCCATATTTGTCCCACTTGTATTAAATGCGCGCCTTCACGTTCGTGGATGTAAATGTAAATGTATGAAACTTATATAGCGCAGGACTTACCCTGGGGCATCTCCGCGCTTGCTTAGGGAACCCGTCCTGGTATTCCCCTGTGAGATAGCCCTGGAAGGGTATCCACGAGGTGAAAGCCAGGCATCCCGCCGCGAAGGGCCGGTGTGGAGATTAAGCAAGCTATTGCCCAGAGTCGCAGAGTGTGAACCCGTGAGTCGAGAAGGCACCGGAGCGAGAATTATCGAGTCCGTGGGATTATTGAGCCCAAGACCCGCCGAGGCGGGGAATTGAACCCTGGTCCAGGGCCGAAACTCAAGCTCCAGGTCTGCCGCCTCTAACCCCTGAGCCACACTTCTCCACTGAGTCTCTTGCTGCAAGCATGTTATCAGTATCTCAGTTCTGCACGATCTGCATAAGATTCTTGAGCCATGAGGGTAATCTTAAATGTTCACAAAACGTAGCAGGGATTTGAGTTGCATTTTTTTTTGCAAAACTGCTGCAATTCTATAGCGAGCATTGGGCTGCCTAACTGTTTTCCCCAGATTTTCACCCCAACTTTTCGGTTGCCTGTTTCTCCAGTCAAGTGTCTGGTGTCTTTAATGCCCTATCGTTTATGTTTTACCCATTTGTTAATAAATGTATTTA
Organism: Lissotriton vulgaris; assembly: GCF_964263255.1. Classification (NCBI taxonomy): domain Eukaryota; kingdom Metazoa; phylum Chordata; class Amphibia; order Caudata; family Salamandridae; genus Lissotriton; species Lissotriton vulgaris. The sequence continues at coordinate 213,392,853 of NC_141687.1, forward strand.
TTCATTTAGGGATGGTTTTAATCTTGCGTTATGTTGCACAAGTATTTGGGATTGATTTGAATTCTTTTATTTGTATCATCCCTCTAATCAGTCCAATAGTTTGCACGAATTGGCTCGAATTTGGTCATAACTGCTGCTGTACCCTTGGTGGACAATATAGATTATTGTATGTGTTATGCTGCACATTCGGTTACCCCATAAGCATTACAGTCCGTGCTTGAATATGGCTTTTTGGATATACCTTGACCAGTCTGAACATGTTGCACTACAAATCACTCATGATATTTTATAAGGCTTTTTATAAGGTTTTTTGAAATATTTTTCCAATATGCTTCTCATAATGCTGTTTATAATGTCTTTTTAATAAGCACATGGAAGTCCTCCTATTTCTATTCTTGTTCCTAATGTTTGATTTGCTCCAGTAATCAAATAGATTTGTTTACACATAATTGGCTAGTAATGTGTATATATATAAATTAGTTTAATCATTGATGACTTCACTGTAGTTGATCCCCCCCAATACTAGACTGGGCTCAGTGTTGTTGTTGGGGTTTGGGGACGTCGGATATTTGAATCATTGATAGTGGTATCTATCTTTGATACGTTAATATATTTGCACTTTTTGCACTATGCACTTTTTTCACATAGAACATAGTCTATTGAGATGGGCCCAACTTTGTTCCTTGATACATGGTGTAGGGATTTATCCCAATATTATTTTAATGCCATATGTTTAGAGACATTCACTTGCTCTGATATTTTCTCATATGTACAGTCCTAAACACGTGTGAATACAGGCGTTATTGTAACATGATTAAGGAAATGCTTGGTATTTCACCAGTATTGATTTTAGCATTATTGTGTTAATCTGCCTTTCTTGTAATACGGAAAATTGTATAACGTTATTAGTTTTTACTGGCAGTCTGTTTACCATGTCGATTAATGGTAGCCCAATCACAGTGTAGCACTAGCACTTTAAATATGCACCTCTCAGCATAGCTCGCTTTCATGTGAGCAAGGCTCAAGGGAGCCGAAACGTCATGAGGCGACAAGCAAAATAAAATTTTGAAGAGAAACCGAATTCTGATCCGTGCTCTATTTTCTGTTCGCGGCTGCTCTGCCATTGCAGTTCGTAAGAGGAATTGAGGTTAAAGGAGATATATAACACAATTCACTCTTTGCAAAGTGACAAGGGGTTTTCTTTTAGCCCTAGCTCCGCCTGCCTGGCCATGGGTTACTGGGAGAGAGAGGTAGCGTGGAAAGCAGAAAATGACAGATTTCTGAACAAGATCATAAGTTGGAAAAGATTAATCTTTTGCTCATATGGGACGGAACTGCAGAAGACTTCAAGGAATACTTTGAAGTACTGAACAACAGTGTTGCACAACTTAAATTCACCTATGAAATAAGTAATGAACATGTGGTGTTCTTGGATACAGAAATCTACATAAGGAACAAACAATCAGATCGTTAAAACTCTACACAGAAAGAGCACTGCTACCAACGCAACTTTGGAAGCTACCAGCTTCCACCAGGGATCTCTAAATACAAGCATCCCATACGGGGAGTTCCTGCGGATATGTAGCGAGAATGAGGAAGGGATGAAACATGGGACACACACAGCGGAACGTTCCAAAAAAAGAAAATATAACAAGAAAACAGTGCTGAAAAGTTGGGAGAGAACCAACCAAAAATCAAGAGAGGAGTGCCTAACTGTGAAAGGAAAAGAAAACGCGATGGAAAAAGAACCAATTTGTCTAATAACAGATTACTAACTTGAAAGTAAACTAGTAGTGGGGATCTTGAGAAAGAATTGGAAAATACTACAACTTGACAAGACGGTAAAACAAGTAGTAGGAAAACACCCTATCGTAACGTACAGAAGATCTAAGAACTTAAAGGACCACCTAATTCACAGTCATTTCAAACCAAAGAAGAAAGAAGGAACATGGCCTAATACTAAAGGCTTTGTGAAATGTCACGTGTACAGTCTGCCAAATTGCCAAACAGACCAAGGAGATTAAAATGAATAACTACAGAGTTTGGGAAATCCGTCAGCTGATAACGTGCAAAACACGATATGCAGTATACATTGTGGAGTGTCCATGCCCATTAAAGTATGTGGGAAGTACCATTTTTGAGCTGAAAAAGCGAATTCTGGAACACGGGAGGGCCACAATACACAAGGACCGAGCCAATGCTGTGGCCAAACCCATGGAGCGCCATCACCAGGGAGACTTGAAACAACTGAGGTTCTACGGTATTGCCACGATCCCAAAAAAAGAGCGAGGTGGGGATCGAGAGAAACCGTTGTGCCAAAAAGAATCATGCTACATCCTGAAATTAAGAACACTGCACCCATTCGGTCTTAACCAATCAGAAGAACTTTACATTCATCTATAACAAAAGAGTGCCAGTATATGAATTCCGGTGAGGATTAAAGAAAAGAAAAAAAAGATGAAAAGTAATAAAACAAAATTATAGTAAACAATCACAGAAAAGCAACAACTTGGAAGAGCAACAATTGAAAGTGCGGTATAGAGAAAAAACTGAAGTGACACTCATAGGAACTCAAAGGAAAGAATGAGGAGTATGCCCACCAGTGGACATCAAATGGTGGAATATCGGAAGTGAAGAAAAATATAAATGATGATCACCCACCAGCGGGTATTAAAAAGGTGGAAACCTATAAGTAAAAATGTGGAGAAACTAAAAGACAAATGTCAGTGAAAATGAGTTCTCACTGATACCCAAAAGACCCTGAAAACCCACAAAGGGAAAAATGCGGAGATACCGATGAACAAGAAACATTGAATGAAAGATAACAACATTGTTATTAAAAAAATGATCGCTCTCCAGGACTGAGAAATGTCAAATAAAAAAAACCACACAAAACCTAAAAACCTCATTGTAATGACAGCTAATTGCAAAAGAGGGATATGTGAGATACTAATGGAACGTTATATTTATTCCAAACGGGATATCACCGGGCTAATCTGAATATAATAAAACTACATCCTCCAGAAGGCTCAGGGGTAACACGACCAGCAAACAGGTGATGTAATGATCATTTGAATTTAAATGTGTGTTCATCCTGGGGCCAGGTTGATCGTGAACAAGGGAGAGGGCTCCCGAAACGAGTTGATCTGTGTCTGCCTGCCATAATATCTATCTGAAGGTTTAAATACAATAAAAATTGCAAAATAACTGAGAACGCGAGTTCGTCCTGATTATTCACTTTGCAAAGAGTGAATTGTTTCCACTTTGAAAGCGACTTGGTTCTGCCACAAGGAACACGAACAGACGTAGAGCGCTGCATCTACCCGGCAACGAGGAACAGAGAGACAGGGATATATTAATATATATAATCCAAGCAGTTCCTCTCGGCAGCAGCCGAGAACGCCATGTCCTTGCTGCTTACGACTGAGACTCGTGGTAAAGGGGGCGAGCCTCCAAATTAGCGAGAGTGAGGCAGCGTTTGTTGGATATATGTATCATTACAAGTTTCATTTTACTATGTTTGAAAAGGTGTATTCTCATCTTATGTTGCATCTGTTTAGTCTGTGTATGGAATGTTTCCTGCTCTGACGTACATTTTATAGAGAGATAACAAGCCATTTCAGTCTCATTTCTCCATAGAAGCCTCTTGTAATATTTCAAGTCTCCTAGAACGTTCCTTAATTAAAAAGTCTGATTTTTCTGTGTTCCTAATTAAAAAATAAAAAAATAAAAAAATCTTAATGTTGCTTTCCAGCATATTAAGAGTTTTAAAATGGCTCCTTTACTGCCGCCAGCTTCCGTTTTACATGGCCCTCTAATCAAGGGTACATATGTCCCTGCTTTGTGAGCTACGAATACCATTGTGCAGGAACGGTCGTCTCTGGTATGAACACTCCTGAAATCCCCGCTTTAAAAAAAAAAAATGTTTAGGTCTTGCGTGGCATTGCAACGCATGTGCTGCTCAACTCGTGAGATTTATAATTGAGTAGTTTCAGAAAAGGGCTTTAAGCCCCGCCCCTCATTCCCATTGGCTGGCGTCACTGTTTATGCTAAACGGTGGCCTGCCATTAGAAATTAGCTATCTGGGTTGCCTCCATTTGGCTTTTTGGTCCGACCTGTCCGGACTGGATCGCCTGCTTCACGGCTGTCATGAAGACTTTTCTTATCTGCTTGTTTATTTAACAAGCAGATAAGAAAAGTCTTCACGACAGCTGTGAAGCTGGCACGGTGCTCAGAGGCGCATGGGGTCATGGGGAGGACAAGGGATTCCGGAAGACTCTGGGCTTGCACCTGATCAAAGTACTGCAGCAAACTCGCTCTTCCATCAGTGTTATTGCCTCTGCTACCATGTGCAGTTGAGGGAAAGGCTAGATAGTGTGAGAGGTGCCTTCGGATGTAACGTTATTTTCCTTCAGCACCGACGTCCACGTGTGTGTATCCTGAGAGAGGCTGAGTTGAGCCTTCTTGGGTTGTGAGATCTCTCTGTTGAAAGTTTGTCTGAAGACGTAGCCCCCGTGTCTTCCTCTGTCCCAGTTTCACGTCAGTCTCCTCTGCAGTCTGTGATCAGGCTTTAAAAAGAGGCTTCACTTGTACTGTGCACACATTATACACTCTTTAGATTAGACCTGCTTCCACCTTTCTTTCTTTGATCCTCTGCTCAACCCCATCAGGTGTCCAGACCTTTCACTCCATGTTGAATGTAGAGTGGGCTCTCTGGGAAGGAGTGGAAGAACCGAATCCACCTACCGCAGATGGAAGATGGAGCTGGACGCCAAGATGTGTTGTATCTGAAGCTCTTATGTAGAACAATACTGTGCACGATTGACCAGGCACACATCTTATTTTGGAACAATGTTTGCTTCACAAACCTTCATACAACTTCTGCTCATTCACAAAATACACAGTAGATCTTTACTAGGGTTGTAGGACTGGGAAAGGTCGCTTAAGATTTTATCTTTTTTAAGGAAATGCAGCCCCAAATTTGAAACCATTCAAATGTTAGGAGGTGCAATGGAATGTAACACGGTTCGGAACTAGGTGACACTATTGGTGCTCCCTTACTCATGACATCTCCACGCCATCATGAGTCGCGGGCGGCGTATGCTCATGACGGCGTGGAGGCGTTATGACCCCGCCCACTCACTAATTCGCCCGCCCAGGTGGGAATTAGTGCCGCGAAGGCAGAGCGTGGGTGAGGGACAGTTGTATGACGGCTCCACGCCGCCATGGACACACGCCGCCCGTGGCTCATGATGGCGTGGAACCGTCATGATCATGGAAAGGGTTAAGGTGCCATAAATTGTCATTTGAAAAAAGGACAACTGTTTGTTAAGAAAACGGGGAGCCCCCCAAACCCGCCCATAATCCCAATATTGTATTGAGCTATATCGAAGTATGGAAAAAGGGGCGGGGGCAGAAAGAGTGGCACGTCCTGAAGGGGCTGAATGTAAGTGCTAGTGAGTGTCGCACTGTCAAGAGTCTAGTTTGTGGCATTCCTACATTGGGTGTGTTTGTGCTCATCACAAAAGTGTGCCCCATTGAGCTGGGCTCTCCAAGTGCCTCATGAAGTCACTTACACCCAAGTGGCTTCAGGTATGTGAAGGTCTGATCTGCCATACACTTTGTTGTTGACCCGAAGATGTCTTTTTCAGGAGATGAAAGAACAGACTTCTGATGATGGGGGTACCTCTCTTCTATTTGCCCACCCCCCTCTCCTCCGCCATAGACTCGACCTGTCTAATGGACCTCTGTTGGAAGTTATACATGAGCAGATGTATTCCAGATGCAAAGCTTGTGGGCAGTTTCAGGGACAGAGCAACCTGGCTGATGACGGCTGATAGCCAGAAACTGGTCCTAGGATGCTTGATTCCGGACCAGGGAAGACATGGCTTGGCAGTTCGGGCTGGACTGTTCCCATGAGGCACAGGGTCAAGACTGATTTGCATATCTGAACTGGGGTGGCTTGGTGAGCAAAATAACGATGGAATAAACCCAGATCTGTGACTGGGGATGAATGTTTTGCCATTGTGCAACATTCCGTCCATTATCTTGTGTGTTTTGGCATTCTGTGTACACACATCTATTGGGAATATATTGATCCTTGTATTTTAGAGAGTGTTAGTGAATGGTTGGCTCTGTGAGGTTATAGCGAGTTTTTGACTTCGAATATGAAAATGGTAGCAAGCGTCCTCATTTTTTTTGCAAATATTAGCAGCCTTCCTTAGTGACCAAATTTCAGTTGCTTTATAAGTTGTATAGGTGTACATAATAAAGATCAAATTGGCCTCAAATATTACATCATCATTCAGTTTTCCCCCAGACGGAGCTCTGTTCTCGGAATACTGTTGATTTTTGGGAAAACAGCAAACTTTGTCAGTTATAAAATACTTTGTTATTAACAACATCCTGCTCAAATTGTTATCAAACGCATTATGTGCATCATTCATAAGGCTGATCTACATCTTTTATTAACAATACATTTAGCACCTGCAAATTATTTTTGTTTGTGCTGATTACCTAAATACCTCTATGTCCATATGCGTGCATCTTTTGTTACTACTAAGTTTATCTTTGGAGCCATAGACTGATGAACATTTTTCGACAAAGGTAATCTTTCCACTGCAGTAGTGTCCTCTTTGGGTGTGGTTTGGAAGCACAATAGCACTTCCTAGTGCTTGCTACAGTTTCTATAGGTTTTCTAATATGGTGATTTTATAACAATTGACACTAATGTCCTGTCAAAATAGATTTGTATTCCAGTGTGATATTTCAATGGAGTATTTGGGATATTCGATTTATCGAAAAAAATTGTCTTGTGTATGATTGTACGAGGCAAACTATAAAGTAGGAGGCGTACTTGCAATTGCTCAAAAGGGCAAATGAATAGCTGATAAGTAAGGTTTTAAAAAATAACGAAAAATGGCCTATGGAAAAACCTTTTGTTAGAAAAATGCAGTAGAATCTTTTTTGGGAGGTGTTCAACGTGGTCCACACATGCCAGATAATAAAAAACTGCACATGGAATAGGTCTTACATGCAACACCTGTGTTGACTACCTTGCCTACTTGCATGTGAAAATACTGCTGTTATTCTGACCGCAAGATATTGGTACATGCAAAAATATCTTCCTCTATTAGACCATCATCCTGTATGTGGAAAAGTAAATCAGATCGTTCGAGATAAGACTGTTTTATTGGAATTAAAAAAACACGGTCATTATTTTTGTGTTAACTTACACAAGTTGTTAGTTAAAGATTCTGTAGTCTGTGGCAACACCGCAGTGCAATTCCCTTGCTAGTAAACGAATGCAGACAACTATCTTTGGACCGTCCAAGAGCTATTATGCTATTTCTCTCCTATTTTTATAGTACCCAGTTTTTATAGTACCTAGCTGCCATAGGTGTTTGTCCATAGTGATATTAGATTGCCGTCTAGAATGCAGGTGTGTGTTTGGAATGTTCATGGGTGGAGGTTATCTTATGTGATATAGTGGGTGTGGTACAGATGGGACAGTGGTGTTTTTGATCATATCATGATGGTGACTTAACATCGTAGCAAGTCATGCGCTTGTCATAGACCTGTTTACTAGGTTGTTTTTTCAGTGTGGCCCAAAAAAGAGATATTCGTGAGCTGTAATTTGCAAAATAAAGGCATCTGGCCCCGGGTCTTAGAGTGACATTTATTTCCAGATGCTTTCTTTAGTTTTAGCAGGTGAGGTCATGGGAAGAACCGGGACTGAAGTATGGTTTGAGCTGATGAAGAGAGATGGTGCAGCACTGATGCACGACAGACAAAATAGGCGTAGAGTTTGGCAGGTGTAAAACTATAGGGTTATTTCGAGTTGCTCTAGATTTAACGAGACAATCTAGTAAATTCACCTGTCCTTTGCATACACTTCTTGGCGAACCTAGGGAAAATTACATACTGTATCAAAGATTGTAGATGGGTCCATCGACCAAAGCTTGACTTCCCATTTTCCATTCTCTTATCCTGTATGAGAGTGAGTGATGGGCTTGTAAACATATTTTGGAAAAAAACAAATAGCATGGTGTCATAGCCCTGTTTCTGTTACCCCTTTCAAGGCGGAAAGGAGCTGTTTTTGGGGGTAATGGGTAGGTGTGGATTAATAAGTTAATACATAGCTATTTGTAGGTAGACCTTCACTGTAGAATTTTGTGATGGACCTTTCTAGCTGTCAACATGTGCAGCTGTCTAATCAGCCCAGGCATTACAGTACCAGACGCCACTGCTCTCTTATTTGGAAGCTTTTTATTTCCTCCCATTTATATGCAGATAGATGAAGTTCCGATGTGGCATCCTCTGAGAAGTTAAAGCTTGTAGTTCAGCATAGGTTAGTGGTTCTTTGATAGCAATGGTTTGTAATCTGTAGTTCACTCTGTAGAACATCAAGTCTAGCTGTTATACCTTGCAGTGTAAGTAGTCCCTGCTACAAAGACTAGACTGAAGGGTAATGATGCTAGTATTGACCGAGGCAAAGTTAACCCTAAACCGAACTCTTAGTCCTGATGAACACATGCAAGCAAACCAAGGAAGTTAGATGGAGGAGGATGCAGACTGTGTTATAATTACCGATATTGGCGTATGCAGATGATGCTGTCCTGATCGCCAGGACAGGGGTAGCTTTAAAGTCTCTCATAACATTGTATGCCTCATTTATGGCTTCATTACATCCCAGAGTAAACGAGGCAAACACATTTATTGTTATACAGGTGCCAGAAGAGGTCGCTCCTCACGCTGCTCCCTGCTCAATAATTGGTATCGTAGCGTTTACTGCCAGACTGCTCATTGCCATTGAATTCAATTGCACACTGCTTACTGCAATTAATTGTGCCTGATTATATCGATATCGTAGCGCTTTCTGCTAGACTGCTCTTCAATTATTATTCAACTGTGCATTGCTCGCTTTGCCTGCTTTAATTATTTGTGCCTGATTGTGCCGGTGCCACTGCCCATTTAATAGCGATTATTAAGGTTGTGCCCCAATCTCGTCCTGTTTCGCTTTTGGTTTTGCTGCCATTTTGTTGTTTGTTGTTGTGCCTCCCAGCCCGGCTCTCCACCCCTCTCCCGCCTTCCAGCTGCTCCTCCCTTGGCCCCCCCCCACTCCCCCCTCCCCCCCCCCCCCCACTGTCCACTTATGTCAGAGCAACATACGCGCAGCGGGCGCGCCCTATGCGCGCCGAAGGTGCGCCAAAGGTAAGCCCGTCTACGCCCGTCCGCGCCTGGACCGAGCCCAGCTCCAAACCCCCTGGCCCCCGCAAAATCCACTCCACCCGCATAACGTACGACGCCACCACCCTCTCAGCACTAAACCCCGGCCGTCTCCCAGACTGCTACCAAGCCGCCCCAGGACACACCCATGGACCCTTCACCTGCCACTCCTGCAAGTTCCACAGCATCAGGACCCACACCAAATCCACAAACTCCAAACAGAGCTCTGTAACTAACCACCTGAAGTGTATCCTGCTCAATACAAACACCCAACTGAACTTTGGAACCTACTAGACACCACATCGCCAGACGTCGCCTTTCTTACAGAAACCTGAATGAACGCCTCATCAGCGCCCGACATCGCCATAGCCATCCCGGACGGCTGCAAGATCATCCGAAAGGACCGCATCAACCAAACAGTTGGAAGCATCGCCATCGTCCATAAGAACACCATCCGCATCACGACCAGTTCTGACGACACCCTCGCAGCTGCCGAACACCTTCACTTCCAGATTCACATCGACCCCAAGACCACACTCAGAGGCACCCTCATCTACAAACCACCTGGCCCCCGCACACAATTCAGCGAAGACATCACTGACTTCATCAGCCCACACGCCCTCCCCTCCGAGGACTACATTCTACTGGGAGACCTAAACTTCCACCTAGAAAAGAACAACGACAGCAACACCGCCACCCTTCTGGACAACCTCGCCAATCTCGGACTCAAACAACTTGTAGACACCCCCACCCACTTTGCCGGGCACACGCTTGACCCAATCTTCTCCTCTAGCAAGCACATCTCCTTCAACAACGCCACAGGACTCCATAGGACGGACCACAGCTGCGTTCACTTCAACTACAAAAAGACCACGACCCACAACCACCCACAACCAGTCCCCCGCAGAAACTGGAATAAAATTACCACCGACCAGCTCTTCACATCGCTTCACCAAAACCGTCCTACCAAAACCGTCCTACCAAATCATTGGACCCCAACCAAGCAGCCATCAACCTCGCACAATGGATCACCCACAGCGCTGACGAATTAGCACCCTTGAAAAACCATCAAATCATACAAGGTAGCAAAAAAGCCCCCTGGTTCAATGATGACCTTAAGAAATCCAAAAAGATCTGTCGCACCCTCGAGAAAGCATGGCGAAAAAACCCAACCACTGACAACTTGGCCACCTTCAAGAACGCCACCCCCAAACACCACCAACTGATCAGAACCACCAAGAAATCAGCATTCAAGGATCGACTCGACAACAACGCCCACAACAGCAAGGAACTATTCAACATCGTCAAAGAGTTTACCAACCCCACTGCCGGCACCAACGACATCACTCCCTCTCAAGACCTCTGCGACTCTCTAGCCTCGTTCTTCCACAACAAGATCGCTTACATACATAACAGCTTTGGCGACCAATCCACCCCACCTACCTCCGAACAAAAACCCCCCACTAACAACCTTTGCGCCTGGAACCCAATCACCACTGAAGACACCATCCGCTTGATGAACTCCATCCACTCAGGATCGCCAACCGACCCATGTCCCACCACATTTTCAAAAAGGCAGACTCCATTATCGCACCCCATCTCCGAGATGTCATCAACTGCTCCCTCAATTCCGCTACCTTCCCGGAAAGCTGGAAACATGCCGAACTCAGCGCCCTCCTGAAGAAACCCACAGCAGACCCCACTGAACTTAAGAACTACCACCCCATTTCGCTCCTCCCTTTCCCTGCCAAAATCATTGAGAAAACAGTCAACAGTCAGCTCGCCGCCTTCCTCGAATCCAACGGCTCCCTCGACCCATCACAGTCCGGCTTCCGAGCCAAACACAGCACCGAGACCGCCCTCATCGCAGCAACAGACGACATTCGAACTCTACTGGACAACGGAGAAACAGCTGCCCTCATCCTACTTGACCTCTCCGCAGCCTTCGACACAGTCTGTCATAGCACCCTTATACAACGCCTCAGCAACGTCTGAATACAAGGAAAAGCATTGGACTGGATCATCTCGTTCCTCGCTGGAAGAACCCAGAGAGTCCGCTTCCCCCCTTTCAAATCGGAAGCCACTGAAGTCATCTGCGGCGTTCCACAAGAATCATCACTCAGTCCCACCCTCTTCAACGTATACATGAGTCCCCTCGCATCCATCGCGCGCCAACACAACCTCAACATCATCTCCTACGCGGACGACACCCAGCTGATCCTCTCCCTCACCAAAGACCCAAACTCCGCCAAAACCAACCTACAAGACGGGATGAAAGAAGTGGCCGAGTGGATGAAGAACAGCCGTTTAAAACTGAACTCTGACAAAACGGAAGTCCTCATCTTAGGATCATCCCCCTCCGCTTGGGATGACTCATGGTGGCCACCGGCCCTGGGAAACGCACCCAAACCAACGGACCACGCACGTAACCTGGGCTTCATCCTGGACCCCACCCTCTCGATGACCAGACAAGTCAACGCCGTCTCATCATGCTTCAACATCCTACGTATGCTCCAAAAAAATCTTCCATTGGATCCCCACCGAAACAAGAAAGACTGTCACCCATGCACTAGTCACAAGCCGACTGGACTGCGGAAACACCCTTTACCCCGGAACCACAGCCAAACTACAGAAAAAACTCCAACGCATCCAGAACGTCTCAGCCAGACTCATCCTAGGCATCCCCCACCAAGCTCACATTTCCGGTCACCTGAAATACCTCTACTGGCTCCCCGTCAACAAGAGAATAAAGTTCTGTCTCCTCACCCACGCACACAAAGCCCTTTACGACCTAGGACCCGAATACCTCAACACGCGCCTGACCTTTTACACCCCCCACCCGCCAACTACGATCTTCCAATCAAGCCTTCGCCGCGATTCCACGCATCCAAAAATCCACCATGGGGGGGAAGATCCTTCTCCTATTTAGCGGCCAAAACCTGGAATTCTCTCCCGACCCACCTCCGCCTTACACAGAACCACCTCTCCTTCAGAAAACAACTAAAAACCTGGATATTCGATAAGTAACGTACCCCCCCTTCCCTCAAGCGCCTTGAGACCCTCTGGGTGAGTAGTGCACTATACAAATCTTTAACTTGAACTTGAACTCGACTTCCACCTGGCCTCAAAGAAACTCGAAGTGGTAGACTAATTTTCCTACCTGGGGGTTCTATTTGACAAGAGCCACTCCTGGAAAAACCTGGTTGTGGGAAGAGCTTCAGCTATGGAAAGGAGTCTGCTGGCTATTAGAGCTTTGCAAGAAAACTGGATGCCAGTCCTTTGGATATGATCAAAAACATCTATCATGCTAAAACAAAGGCAATGGTGACTTATGGGGGGTGGTTAATGTTGACCCTCTTCAGAGAATCGAAGACACCTTTTTTTAAAAATCGGGTATTTTTACCCCTATCACAATCAAACCATACTTTACATTTGGAATTAGGGTTACCTTACTTGCATGATTCCATTAGATTGGGCCCTATCCTGCTTTGGGTATCGATCTGGCGTAGGTCCATGGTTGTTCTAACACAACGTATAATTGCTAGTTGCATGAAGCTGGACCACCGTAGCAGGATTAGATGGTTTAGCTATGTAGAGGCTGAATTGATCGCAATTGGGCAGGGTAATTTATTTAGTGACCCCTAACTGTGCATGAAGGTTTCGAAAAGGCAAATCACTGAACTATACCTCCAAAGGGCTGACTTTCTTAGGAGAGAAAGAAATGACAAAGGGTGGTAGTTGTTAACAATCTCATCCTCGCAAGATCATACACATTAATCTTGCTCTTCACAGATGTATCTTATTATATTTCCGCTTGAATTACATCCCTCTGATGTTGCCCTTCCGGTGAGGAAGTTCAAACCCTCAGATCTGCCCCCCTGCCCTTTCGACAACCACCCCCGAACCCCCCCCCCCCCTCCCCCCCTCAATCGGACCTACACATAGTGTTTTTTGCAAGTTTTATTACATTGAAAGGGAAACTTTTATCTTCCTGATCTTAAGGAGTCACAGTTTTACCCAATGCAGGGTGAGACTGTATTTCTTAAAGCACTTTATGACCCCTTTGTGAGCTCCTCTGTAGCCTGTTTCTTGCGGGCATGCTTGAGAAGGACTCCCTCAATTATTTGCTGGAAACATTTAAAATTTGTTCGCACTGAAAGGGTGGGGGCCCTAGCCATCAGACCGGTTTTAAATAATATTAGTCGTACTGATAGAGCTCACCCGGGAAATTAATCTTTCTGAATTGATTTTGTTTTAAAGTGTGGCTTTTATGTAGATCCTTTTATAACATTGCTTCATGATTTACTTGATGAACTGATGATTTTATGATCTGTTTTGATAAGAGATCGATTAAAAACAAAGAACTGAACTGAATTTTAGGTTGACCTTCACTGTAGAATTTTGTGATGCACCTTTCTAGCTGTCAACATGTGCAGCTGTCTAATCAGCCAAGGCGTTACAGTACCACACGCCACTGCTGGCTTACTCGAAGGGTTTTTATTTCCTCTCATTTTTATGCAGATAGAAGAAAGGTTCGATGTGGCGTCCTCTTAAAAGTCAAAGCGTGTGATTCAGCATAGGTTAGTGGTTCTTTGATAGCAATGGTTTGTGCAGATGGCCTCTTTAGTTCACTCAGTAGAAAACTAAGTCTAGCTGTTATACCTTGCAGTGTAATTAGTCCCTGCTACAAAGACCAGACTGAAGAGGTAATGAGGCAAAGTAAACCCTAAACCAAAATCTTAGTCCAGATGACCACGTGCAGGCAAACCAGGGGAGTTAGATGGGGAAGGATGCAGACTGTGGTATAATTTCCCCAACTGTAACTAGCTTTTTAAAATTGGCATGATTATATTTCAAGAGGTGCATCTTCTAATTAAAATTACACATGATAAAAGCTGTGTGGTAGGATAGCCTCCTTATTCAGAAGGTTTATAGAAACATTCATGTAAAACAATGCGCTTTGAAAATGTCTTTACTAAAAACTTGTATTTGTGGAATAAGTGTTAAGTGGGGCTCTCAAATGTTCAAGGACTGAAGATGGCAACAGTAAATTGTCCTCACCAGATTCTTTTTCGGTATCGGGCCTAGCCTACACACTGCGTAAGCAGTGTGGGTGGAGCCCAGAGTCCTGTTTCAGGGGGTTTGGAAACTGGACCTTGCATTTCACTACGCTCGTGCGTGTGGATTTGCAAGGTCCAATTTCATAGGCGTTCGCGTGCGCGCTGTTTTTAAACCGAACACGCAATAGGCAGTAGGCCATAGGCGGTAGCGTAGCACCGCCTATGCCTATAGGTGTCTGTTACCCGCACGGCTGACATCTGTTTTGCATTATCGTGGCCAATAATGCAAAGCAGATGTCTCGCTGTGGCGTGCACGGGCGCACCACTTGTTTTTTACAATTCGATCGCTTTCGTGATCGGTTGAAGTGCCGCTTGTTTAATGTGCGGCGGTCCCGAGATCCCCCGAGAGGCTGCTGATTGGATTGAAGTTGGAACTGTAAAAGCAACTAGTAACAAATACTGAGCGTCATTTGTAAAGGTTGTTTTAAAGAGTTAAAACAAACGCTTCTGTTCCGGCCCCGGCTTTCTGTGGCACTAGCTTAAAAGTGCGTACCCTCCCACGGTTTACAAGCCGGGGTCGGTTTTTTCTCTTTTTTTAGTTTTATGGAAGCCCCTAGCGACCTATGACCCTGCTCGCAGGCAGGTCGCTCCCCAGGCAGCTGCACGGCTCTGTCTGCATTTTTTTTGCCTAATCTTGTATTTTTCCCCTGTGCCTAACTTGCTTTCTTGCCCAGACTTGTTTTTATTCCCCTTTGCCTGTACTTGGTTTCTTGCCCAGACTTCCAGTGCTTGTACTTGCTTTCTTGCCCAGACTGTTTTTATTCCGCTGTGCCTAACTTGCTTTCTTGCACAGACTTGTTTTTATTCCTCTGTGCCTGTACTTGTTTTCTTGCCTAAACTTGTTTTTCCTTCCTGTGCCCAGTTCTCCCGCAGCCCCCGCCCATTATTACCGCCGCTGCGTCCCTGTGGCCCCGCCCACCTGCAATCCCATTTGCCGCCCGCTCCCGCCTCCCAGCTGCTCCTCCCTCCCACATCCCCTCATATGGAAGCCGCGCAGCGGTGAAAGGAGCGACCTATGACCCTGCTCGCAGGCAGGTCGCTCCCCAAGCTGCTGCACGGCTCGGTCTGCATTGTTTTTGCCTAATCTTGTATTTTTCCCCTGTGCCTAACTTGCTTTCTTGCCCAGACTTGTTTTATTCCCCTGTGCCTGTACTTGGTTTCTTGCCCAGACTTGTTTTTATTCCCCTGTGCCTGTACTTGGTTTCTTGCCCAGACTTGTTTTTATTCCCCTGTGCCTGTACTTGGTTTCTGGCCCAGACTTGTTTTTATTCCCCTGTGCCGAACCTGCTTTCTTGCCCAGACTTATTTTCATTCCTCTGTGCCTGTACTTGTTTTCCTGTGCCCAGTTCTCCCGCGGCCCTCGCCCATCGCACCCCAACTACGGAAGATCATCAACATCTCCTTCGAAACAGCGACATTCCCGTAAAGCTGGAAGCACGCCGAAATCAACGCCCTCCTCAAAAAGCCCAAGGCGGACCCCAAGGACCTCAAGAACTTCCGGCCCATCTCCCTGCTCCCGTTCCCGGTGAAGGTCATCGAGAAAATAGTCAACATGCAACTGACCCGCCACCTCGAAGACAACAACATCCTGGACCCGTCCCAATCTGGTTTCAGACGAAACCACAGCACCGAGACAGCCCTCATCTCTGCCACAGACGACATCAGGCGCCAGTTAGACAACGGCAAAACATCTGCCCTCATCCTCCTGGACCTCTCAGCCGCCTTCGACACGGTCTGCCATCGCACTCTAAAAACACGCCTCCAAGAAGCCGGTATCCAAGAAAAGGCCCTCGACTGGACCACATCCTTCCTCTCCGACAGATCCCAGAGCGTCCGCCTCCCACCTTTCCGATCCGAAGCCACCGACATCATCTGCGGCGTCCCCCAGGGCTCCTCCGACGCTGTTCAACATCTACATGGCCCCCCTCGCACAACTGGCCCACCACCACAACCTCAACATCATCTCCTATGCCGACGACACTCAGCTCATCCTCTCACTCACCAAGGACCCACGCACCGCCAAAACCAACATCCACGACAGAATGAAGGCCATCGCCGACTGGATGAGGAGCAGCCGTCTGAAACTGAACTCTGACAAGACAGAGGTCCTCATCCTCGGACCCAACCCCTCAGCCTGGGACGATTCCTGCTGGCCAACCACTCTGGGGACAGCACTGACACCCACCGACCATGCACTCAATATTGGATTCATCCTCGACTCCTCCCTCTCCATGTCCAAACAGGTCAACGCCATCTCCTCCTCCTGCTACAACACCCTCTGCATGCTTCGCAGGATCTACAAGTGGATCCCGACCGAAACAAGAAGTACGGTGACACAGGCCCTCGTCAGCAGCAGGCTGGACTACGGCAATGCACTCTACGCCGGAATCCCAGCCAAACACCTACGACGACTGCAGCGCATCCAAAATGCCTCTGCCCGACTGATCATAAACGTCCCCCGCCGCAGCCACATCACCCCCACCTGAGAAACCTACACTGGCACACCGTCGACAAGAGGATCACCTTCAAACTCCTCACCCACGCACTCAAAGCACTCCACAACGCCAGACCAGCCTACCTGAACAGCAGAGTCAGCTTCCACACCCCGACCCGCCAGCTCCGCTCCCCCTGCCTCGCCGCCGTCCCCCGCATCCAACGAACCACCTCAGGCAGCAGATCCTCCTCCTACCTCGCCGCCAAGGCCTGGAACACCCTTCCTACCCACCTACGGCAGACCGAAGACCTACTCGCCTTCAGTAGACTCCTCAAGACCTGGCTCTTCGAACAGTAGCGAAGCTTCCCCCCCTCCCCCCAGCGCCTTGAGACCCTCACCGGTAAATAGCGCGCTCTACAAATAGATTGATTGATTGATTGATTGATTGTGAATGTTATATCTCAGAGTGTTCTTCGCGAGGTATGGGTCGGAGTCGCCTTTCACTGCCTGCCACTGACAGATCCAGTGCACATCTCTTCAGCCAGCACTTGAACTTTATGGGTTTCCTAATCCCCACCCGCTTTCAAGGTGGGAGTTTGCTTCCAGGGAGATGGATGCTCACGGTCCGCACAACAGAGGCTTGGATGAGCATCGGGCCGCTCCACGCCGCCACTTCACTTTTTCAGCAGATCTGCGCTCACCGCTGCAAGGCTGCGCGCTTCTCCTAACAAACAAAATAGGAAGGCCCACATTTAATTCGGAGTAAAAAGGGCGCGAAGCAGATAAAATATCAGGCGATTAGAAAACCGGGCATTCTGTTCTTTCAACACAACTGACATTATGCGATTTTGCAACAGCGACGTTTTCGGCATAATTATGGATTTGCACTGCAGCATTTTCCACAAAATGCATCATGTGCTGGTGCATAATTTGCAGATTTTAACAACAAATCATTTAAAATTGAAATTGATCAAAAGTTAACAAAAACACGCAACCCGTGTTGCCTCGCAGTGAAAGGCCCTTTCCAATAGTTGACTGTTTCTGTTGCTTTTTATGTAGTTGTATGTTAAACTGGTACTAGTGGGGTGAAACCTTTGCCCAGGCAGTCTTAACCTGTGTGGCAATATGACAAAATAAGGAAATAAAACTATCAATTAATGTGCTGATTTATGCTGCATAATTGTTTTTTTCTTGTCACATAATTTGGTCATCATCTGCAGCATAATTCTAATGCTCCTGGGTACATGTATTATTTGTGAGGCGTACCTTCTAATTTTGCAAATATTTTTACGTGTAAAAGGAGAAGTCAAGGCCTCGGGACAGATGGTGTTGTGCTTCGGGCTCATCACTTCCTGGCAAACCATGAAGCGGACAAGACCAAGAAGAAGAGGTCGGGCTTAGAGCCCAACTCTGTAAGAGTATACCCTCCCACAACAACAAATAGCAGAGGCAACCTAGAATCTGAAGCTGCAGTCAATATCCTGGACTGGCTTCAAAACTCCAGAATCACGTTATCAGTGTGAAGCCTCTCCACATGAACTGGGAACCCGCTTTCTATAGGGGTGATGCATGCTCTTCACTGGGAGACACTGTGTGAACAGAGCAGATATCATGTGACACCTGCAGGCACTGTGTGAGTTGGCAGGCCTGCTAATGAATACTTCTAATCACAGATTCTTCACGTTCTTGATCTCCCCATGCACCAGACTGGATCTGGAAACTCGTGCAATAGTTCCTATGTGCCAACACATGACATCATCAATCTCCATTGTGATTTATCCCGCCTCAGGATATCATGACTGATGACTTGAAGATGCATAAAGTGTTACTCCTGCGCACTGATGTCAGTTCCTCTATTTTCATGCCCAAAGACGTGGATATGGAGCTTCGCTCCTACTTATTTCAGTTCTTCAACAAATTCTCAAATCCTTATCTTTGGCAATGTTCAAGACTGCCGCACCTGAAGATGACAAGTTTCAAGCCATGTGATGGGTTTCTGAAGCAGAGGTATAGAATGCATTGGTGCAGCAGCTGCTTTGGCACAGTGGCCTATTGAACCCTGGTGATTGCTGTATTATAGAATCCAAAGAGCAGCCAGGTGCACCCATTTCCTTCTTTGTACTAGTCTTATTATTGATTTGCGTTTGGTAAATATATGTACCTCAAAGGGTCATTTACATTAAAAACCATCAGCACGCATTACCTTGCCCTCCGTTGTTTCGGTGCAGACATTTGCCCTTTCCTGCTTGGTGGCTGGTGGCAGGTTTTTTTCTTCTATTTTCAAGTGACTGCAAGGTGAGAGTGACTGCAAGGTGAGAGTGACTGCAAGGTGAGAGTGACTGCAAGGTGAGAGTGACTGCAAGGTGAGAGTGACTGCAAGGTGAGAGTGACTGCAGGAAGGTGAGAGTGACTGCAGGAAGGTGAGAGTGACTGCAGGAAGGTGAGAGTGACTGCAGGAAGGTGAGAGTGACTGCAGGAAGGTGAGAGTGACTGCAGGAAGGTGAGAGTGACTGCAGGAAGGTGAGAGTGACTGCAGGAGTGAGAGTGACTGCAGGAGTGAGAGTGACTGCAGGAGTGAGAGTGACTGCAGGAGTGAGAGTGACTGCAGGAGTGAGAGTGACAGCAGGAGTGAGAGTGACAGCAGGAGTGAGAGTGACAGCAGGAGTGAGAGTGACTGCAGGAGTGAGAGTGACTGCAGGAGTGAGAGTGACTGCAGGAGTGAGAGTGACTGCAGGAGTGAGAGTGACTGCAGGAGTGAGAGTGACTGCAGGAGTGAGAGTGACTGCAGGAGTGAGGGTGACTGCAGGAGTGAGGGTGACTGCAGGAGTGAGGGTGACTGCAGGAGTGAGGGTGACTGCAGGAGTGAGGGTGACTGCAGGAGTGAGGGTGACTGCAGGAGTGAGAGTGACTGCAGGAGTGAGAGTGACTGCAGGAGTGAGAGTGACTGCAGGAGTGAGAGTGACTGCAGTGAGCGAGTGAGAGTGACTGCAGGAGTGAGAGTGACTGCATGAGTGACTGCAGAGCGCGTATTCAGTGCGGGAAGGGGGTTAGGGCTACTTCAAATACTGCAAATTGTGTGCTGTATTTCTCAATCTCTAACGCTGTAATATGTCACTCTGTTGAATAAGTGTATTTAATTTGCCATCAATTGTTTAAACCATAGATGGTAACAACATGGAACCATTTAAATGCTTGTTTGGTAAAATCGTTTCCATGAATCTTGAATACTTTCGTTTACATATCACAGGATGTCTCGGTGTATGAAATTATTTTTGCTTTAGTTCCTTGGTCTTGGTGTAGGGTAGTTTATAATTGGAAACATTGTGCAAGACTGACTTAGCTGTACTGCCCATTGGAATCATGCTTGTTAACAGTTTCAAAGAGCTCAATATAGTTCTTGGCTGTACCTTGTGGCTATCAGTGGTATATTTCAAAGACCTATTATTGTTAGTACTTTTTAGCAACAGATGTTTCATATACCTTGAAAGTTTTACTAAACCCAATTTGTTTTATTGTCTCATCAGAAGTAATGCATTTAAATAGATGTTTGCTGCAAACTTGGGTTACTTTACGCATTACCCCTCTCCAAACCTGGTGTTCTAGATGTGAATCCTATGCATATGAATGTGGCCTTTGGCTGGCCCAGGCACATGTAGGCCTTAAACTACAATGCAGTTTGGAGCTTGAAGATACAAAATGGTGCAAAGTCAAGAAAGCTTGAACAGAAGTATACTTTCGGCTCCTCAGTTGTTTGCTGTTTGTGCTGCGGGTATAGAAGGCTGCAGGGAGTCACGAATTGCATCCCCAAACACATCCTGGGGTGCTGCTTGTACACGGACGTTTCTGTTCAACGTTTTATTTTTTTACAAGGCCATATTTATAAAACAGTTTTGCTTTTATTCTGGTAGCTGTATAATAATACGAAATCTATGTCTAGTGAGCACTGCATTACATATGACGTTTTAATTATTATGGGTATCCTAACAGCTTGTACTTATTACCTGTACCCCTTATCCTGGTCTATCAGTATCAATAAACAATAAACTTTATTTTGCTCAAATAAAACTGTGTACACTGCAAATGTGAACAATACACATTAAAATAAACAACGTACACATTAAAATAAACAATGTAAATAGAACAGTTAATATCACAAGGCACCAAAAGTAATAATTGTCCAATGCTCATGATCCTACAGCTTTTAAAAAAGATACATTATATAAATATTCTTGAGCCTATCGGCACCACCATGCAGCCTTCAATTTTGTAAATAAATTAGCCCCTCCCTATAAGATATATAATTCCTTTAAAAATGTGGTCCTAAAAAGCCCAATCTAAAAGATTTATACAAGGTATTAAAAAGCCTACAATGTTCAGTAGATTGGGCTGTAACTGCATCAGATGGGTAACAAGGGAGAGATGCGTGCCAAGTGCATTCCCTAGGAAATGCCACAAGAAAATGGACTTTGTTCAATCTCATCCTGGTAACGTAAAATTTATATCCAGAGATGGATATCTAGCTCCTGGCCTACAGATACAGAAATTTGCATATGCCTAGTAACAGGTGGCATATCTAACAGCTTCTTCAATCTGATTTCCTCTCTAAACGCCCCTCTGATTAACTCTATCGATCTGCGGTAAATGTTTTCGGGATGGTCAAAGAGTCTACTAAGACTCGGGCTACAAAAAGTTACTTTTTTGCCTAGACAAGCCATGGAATGGCAGTCATATGCTCTGTTAATTTGATCTTCAATAAAACCTAAGTCTAGCTCCATGTGCGCTATAAGGCTCGCAATAGATTTTGCGACAGCCAATAGTCTACACAAGAAACCGTTTTCAGCAACCTGTAATTTCCCTGAGGAAACACAGTCCCAGACTCCAGACCCGTAGGTGCCTACTGATAAACATTTGCTTTTGTATAACTGAAGCATCTCCCGGATCGGCTTTTGACCCAGTCTTTTAGCAAATCTAAATATAGCATCCCCTGCCGCCTACATTTTCTGTGCTCTTTGGACTATTACTTTACCTCAGCTTTCACTTATATCCAGTAATATACCTAGATCATTTAAAAAATTTATTTTCTGTATGCGCCACTCGCCCATAAAAATGTGTTGGACGTAATAATTTTGAGGCTACGTGACATTATAAAAGACTTTTGCTGGTTCACCTAGAGTCTTAAATGCTGCAACATTTTTTTTTTGAAACCCTGTTAAGTTTGAGGCAGTTTGCTGTCCACACCAGGAGGCCTGTCAATAAGCTGATAGTTGGTTGACTTCCAAATTTCTTTCTTGGATACTCCATGATGCAATGGCCACCTTGTTTAATTATGTTAAATGTCCGCTTTTTTTATCCTCATTGGCATCATGACCTAAAGCTGTACCCACAGTACCATCCATTCACCTCCGTATCTCAAGCTCAGTATTGTTTTCCATGTGATCTTCCTTCGGTTTAGTTCTAATTTGGACAACTTCAACAGCTGCATATTCCTAACAAAATGTTGTGGGCTACAGAGTACAGTTTCTCTTTTTCTGCTACAAGACAGTGAAGAGCAGTTGGTTTACTTGGAAAGATTTAGATGCTCATCATACTACTGTTGCAAAACGACACCCCAGCCACATGGATTGTAGGCATAGCAGTTGATAAATATAATGGATCAAAGGAGTTGTACGCTTATTTTTTCCTGTACTAATATTGTTGGAACATTTTGTCTTTGTCATTTCAATATGAGATCAACACAGCCTCATGACATTAAACACAGTAAGTGGTATCGTTTGCAACGTCACCTACCAGCAAATAATATATGCTTGCATGTGATTCCCTGATATTTGTGTTCCAACCAAAGGGACTAATTGCCCAGTGTACTAAATTTAATAGTAGCTTATGGTGACTGATGTTCATAAAGCAAATAAGCACATCACAACAAGCCTACAGATTAAAGAATGCATCGAGTTCTCACTTCCATTTGATGTCTCAAAGGCTCCTGTTTGGAACTTTATGTTATGTTATTTTAATTATTTCTTTTATAGCGCAGGTTCACCATCCGGTGTCTTCGCGCTTCTAGAGGAGAAAATTACAACAGATAATGCATTAGAGCCGGAAAGGACAGACTTAAATTTTGGTCAATGCCTCCAAAAACAAGATGGTTTTGAGTTTTTTCCTAAAAAGAAGGTGATTCGGTTCTTTACGCAAGTTTCCGGGAAGATTGTTCCAAAACTGTGGAATCAACGTGGAAAAAGCTATCCCACCCTTGCGGGCCGAGTTGAACCGTGGGACAACCAGCTGGCAGGCAGCAGAGGAACGGAGAGCCCAAGCAGGAGTGTAGCGTATCAGGCGATCCCTGATATATGCTGGAGCCTGTCCATAGATGGCCTTATGGACAGTGCAGAGGCCCTTAAAAGATGCTCACTGCCTGATAGGTAGCCAGTGTAGTTTGGAAAGCAGTGGGGAAGCCTGGGACCGTCTAGGGAGGTTAAAAATAAGGCGTGCCACATCTTTCTGCACAACCTGTAGTCTCCTTAATAATTTCCAGGGGAGGCCGATGTAAAGGGCATTCACATAATCCAACCTAGACAGTATTTTGGCAGAAACAATGACCTGAAGGGAAATAGTAGTGAGAAGAGGGACAAGCTTCCGCAAACTCCTCAGTATCCCTGTACAGGTACCAACCACTGCTGACACTTGGTTGTTCATAGAGAGGTCGGCATCGATTTTAATACCCAGACTTCTAACCACTGAAACTGGGATAAGAGAAACTCCCAATTCCTGCGGCCAAAACAGATCACACCAAGGGCTGTTGATACATGGAACAGCCAGGATTTCCGTCTTATCTGGACTTATTTTAAGTGAATTATCAGTCATCCAGCTTGCTGTAAAGCGCAGCACTTCTTGTACGTGATCCTGACTGGCACTAGTGTTATTAATCAGTACAAGTAGCTGGGTGTCATCTGCGTAATTGAAAACCTGGCAATCCAGCTGAGCCAAACTCTCCACTAGCGGTTGAAGATATAAATTGAAAAGCAGAGGTGACCGGGCCGAGCCCTGTGGGACACCACATGTCAGGGAACCGGCAATCGATACCTGTACCCTTTGCGTTCGGTCAGCCAGGAAGGATTCAAGCCATTGAAAAGCAGATCCCTCTATCCCTACATTAGCCAGGCGGGACAGGAGAATTTTTATGGCTGACCGTATCGAATGCCGCTGAAAGATCTAATAAAATCAGGGCACCCAATACTTTCTTGTCAGCCATTAATCTCAACTCGTCCAAGACAGATAACATCACCAACTCTGTACGGTGGGAGCTCTAAAGCCTGCTTGTCTAGGATGTAACACTCTTTGTTCCTCAAGGAAAATGGTCATTGTCTTGAAGACATGTTGTTCAAGTACTTTAGCTAAGTACGGAAGCTGGGAAATCGGCCTATAATTCTTGAGGACAGAGGTGTCTGCTCCTGACTTTTTAAGTAGGGGAATAACTCTGGCCTCTTTCAGCCCAGGAGGAAGGTGGCCTGTATCCAAGGAAGTATTCAGTAAATTAAGAATTAGACCCTCTAGACTCGGCAAAGCCATTTGAAAAATTCTTGGAGGACATGGGTCTGCTGGTGAACCTGATTTCACTCGGTTTGCCAGTGAGGATAAGGTTTGAACATCCAAGAGAAGGAAGTCGGCAAGCCTAGTTTCAGGTGGAGGGGGAGGCTGTGGGTTGGAAAGGGGAGCCACGACTCAAAGGGGAATTTTCTATCTCTAAAAGAATGCCATCAACTTTTTTCAAGAAGAAAACCTGGAAAGCATCACAGTCAATCGGAGTGTCAGATGACTTAACCTCCTTATTATGACTGAGTTCTTTCAAGATTTTAAAGGTTTCTATTTGCTTATTCATGGCAGACTGAATTCTACCCACATAGTATTCAGCCTTCCTTTCTGTGATTGCATGTTTATAGAGAGAGAAAGTTGATTTATACAAATTAAGAACTTCCGGCTTATAATCTAGCCGCCACCTCCTCTCGGCTTGGCAAAGCTTTTTCCTTAGATCTCTAAGTTCATCATTGAACCAAGGGGCGCCATGCTCTTGATGTCTGATTATTACCTTTCTCACCGGTACTATTAGGTCAAGAGCAGAGCAAATGGTAGCCGTGAGTTGGTCATACCCTTGCGCCAAGTTACCTGAATCGGGGCAGATGCCAGTAACTGCATCAAGGGCAGAGGCCAGGTGGCTAGTTTCAACCTTCTACCAATCGCGAATTAGTCTCCAGGCTGGGGGTGGCCGTAATGGCTGGCAGTCACTCGGGACCCAGCAACTCAGAAGAAAGTGATCGGACCAAGCACAAGGGGTGATTTGTATCTGGGTAGCCAAGGGCGATGGCGACCAGATAAGGTCTAAAATATGACCTTTATTGTGTGTGGGACTATCGACTAACTGGCAGAGGTCAAGTGCTTTCATTGCAGAATCAAGATAGCGTACTGCGGGATCTTTTAAAGCACTGTCCCAATGAAAGTTAAAATCACCTACTATTAAGAGTCTTTTGTAACGGGTACATAGGTCCATAACCACTTCCATAAAGAGGTCTGTGAAAGTAGGAGGGGACTGTGGGGGGCGATATATGTAGATGAGAACGGAATCCCATCCCGATTTTTTCCTCCTTGTATTCATCATCTTATTTAACGGTAGCTGTTAGCAAGTGACCACATTTATGTAGCTTGGTCTTGTCCATGTATTTTTCCCAAGTTGAGGTTATGCAACTAGTCTTCTTTGAGTGCTAAAGGTGAGCCTTTGCCGATTAGGAGAAGGTATTCAAGCAACTGGTAAAGGGGTGAAGTGTAGCAGATGGAAAAGCAGCACTGATTACTTCAGTCAAAAGGCGGTTGCTCACTGAATGTGGCTTTAACTCCGGAGTAATTTAACTCCATTTAGGATCACACTGAAAAAAATGGAAGTATGTAATGATACACAGTTTGTTAAATAAAATATAAATGACACTAAAGGAAAATATTTTACTGCAGAAGGCACTTTGTTTAGCAGATCTTACTTTGCAGACATCCTTAGTCCTCAAGTTAAAGCTCTGAAAGGCATCCAATGAAAAGCCACCCTGAAAATAGTTGACAATGTCCTTACCTTACTGGCTCTTTGTTACTCCTATTCGTGTCCTACTGGGTTTTTCTCTAGAATTTTCCATACTTATTCTTTGCAGGGGACTGAGAAAAGGGGTGTTTAATTATGTCTCCTTGCTGATAGGTCTGATACTGTTATTAAAGAAGGAGGCTTCCAAATAAAACACTTCACGGCCAATAGGATCGGTCTCGGGACCCTAATGCTTTTAAAATTGTACATGATCCTGTTGAAATAGATGTGTACCTGGCTGAGCATCGCAGTGCATCAGCATATGTGAATGACTCATAACTATAAATGAAATCAGCAGTTTTGATACCCAGCCTGTAAATAAGATAGGCCTCGCACCTTGTGAAAATCTATTCACATATGTCTTTATGATCCATCAGAAGCAAAACAACCCTTTAAACTTGCTACCCAGCACCTGCCTTAATGTCAGTCTGGATTGTTTAAGACCAATTGACTTTCAGGCACTTGTCTTCAAGCTAAACCTGGTCATCTAGAAATTCATTTCAACTGCTTGAAGTTCTCTTGGCCTTCTCTCGGTTTGTTCCAAATTGCCCTTCTTCTAATACCTTTGTACACCAGTTCTATTCCAAAGGGTTCTTATTATGTGTCTTGTAGAGCAGCTAATCATTGAAAAGCAGTTTGATGTCTGCTTGGGCTTATTCTGCTATATTTAAGGACAGCAGGACATAGTGGCTGCACCTTCTGGAATGTATGCTGCCAAGAGGAGAAGAATCTGCAGATTTACTTCTCAACACATTGTTAGCAGCGTTATAATGAATTTCGTTGACTCAAACGTTATCTTTGTATCCGATTCAGTAAATGAGGCAGGCCCATTTCTGATAAAGACTCTAATTTTAAATTAATTTGGGGTGGAAACATCAACAAACCTTAGTTTTGGGCTAACATGCGCATTGTAGAGGAACAATTAAGGTGAATAATTACTTTTTTAAAACTGTTATTGTAGATTTCAGCCAATACCACGGATACTAAGAGTTGTTTTATTCCTTCAGTCGCTTGATCACTATTTACGTGCCCCATACCGTCTCACTTCCTTTTAGAGTGGCACATATATTTTTTGAAAACGTTTCTATAAACTTTTCATACTTGCATGTACATTTTTGTCTGACTTTTTCTGTAACATGTTTTTATTGGAAATACATATATGGTTCCCAATTATGTGTCAAAAGTACATATTGAATAACTCCGTAAGAACCACCATATTCCTTACTGTATTTTTACCCAGGTACTTGGAAATACGGGTTTGCCATGGCATATAGCAGAATCCTCTCCAGGTCCAATATTGATAATTATAATGACCAGTGTGAAGTCTTATTTTGGAAATGCCAGAAGGAAATAGAATCTATACTCAATCATCCTGAATGATGTTGCGCATAACAGTTCACTTCACTAGAATGGTAATTGGTTGATATTTAGACGTGCTAATATAAACTTTTTCCATTGTGATGTTTGTGCCAAACTGCTGTATTCAACACAACAGGGAGAAGCGGTTTTATATTTTTTTAGGTATTACAGTTTAGTTACATTGTAGAAAACCACTAGTCTTTTATAAAAACTGATGCGAGACAGTCAAATAAAGACATTGTTCATATTTGTATCTCAAGTAGGGGCTCTGAGCCAACAACCTGAAGTAAAGGATATTAACAATACATTATTATTTATTAGTACACACTTTGAAAATGAAAATACTTTAAATATTTTTTTTCTAATTTTCAATGCGGTCTTCAAACATTTTAATGACACGCCCCTCTGCCCCCCAGTGGGAAAAAAAAGAAATCTGGAGCCCCTGTTCAGAGCTTTTCACATTTAGTATATTACATTTGCATTGTTTAAATATGTCTAGACTTATTTTCTCTATAGTGCGTGAATTCACTGCTCCTAAAATGAGTACTCCGTTGAATTCACATGCGGAATCCTGGGTGACCTCTCTGGCCAACTTTTTTACGAGCAAAATTAAGACCATCCAAGACTCGTTTCTGGCTGGGGGGGCAGGGGGATTCCCTGAGGTCAGCATTTTGTCTGGCCCAGTAACTAAGGGGGAGCCCATTGTATCGGAATTTCCCCCCTTGTCGGTTGCTACATCTTTAGATATTATATCTAAACTAAAGTCAGGGTCCCCGCGGGATCCGTGTCTAGCAAACATTTTGGCGAGAATGGCGGGAGTAGTGAATCCCATTATTAACCCCGTGCTGAATTTGTCGCTCAGCTCCGGAGTGGTCCCTCCTGCCTGGAAGCAGGCGTTAGTTATACCATTATTGAAGAAGCCCAATCTGGACCCGGAGGTGTATGCGAACTATAGGCCGATCTCCCTTCTACCAGCCCTTGCCAAAGTAGTTGAGAAACATGTTCAGGTTTCCCTTTCTAGTTTCCTTGAGAATAACAACCTCCTTCACAGCACGCAGACAGGCTTTCGTACCAACTTGAGCACTGAGACTACGTTGCTGGAAGTTACAGAAGCCATCAAGGAGGTACTGGATACAGGAGGCAAGGCTATGCTGGTAATGCTCGACCTATCGGCGGCATTTGACACCGTCCCCCATGAGGGGCTCCTTGTCAGACTTAATGAGATCGGTCTGCGGGGGACGGTGTACAACTGGTTCAGATCTTTTCTAGCAGGACGGTGTCAGACGGTCTGGGCCCCTCCTTTTTCCGCCGTGGTGCCACCATTCGAGGTGGGAGTCCCGCAGGGGTCTATTTTGAGTCCGACCCTTTTTAATATCTTTATGACCCCTGTGGCAGCGCTGGCGGAGTCCTCTGGGGCCCAGATCTTGTCATATGCCGACGACACACAGCTCCTTTTCACGTGTGGAAAGGGGGCTGATTTTGATGGGGAGAGTATTAGAGGCTGCCTTGGGGGCTGTGTTTAAATGGTTCCAGCAACACAGCCTCAAGTGCAATTCTGACAAATCCGAAGTGCTTTTCTTTGGCTGCCGGTCGGATCCCATCTGAGAATATGTTTCCGCCTTCGGCTGCCTCTACATCGGCCAAGAACCTGGGGATAAAGATTGATAATGATCTGTCTATGAAGCCCCAGATCCTTGGCCTCACAGGGAGATGCTTCGGCATTCTCAAGATGCTTTGTAAATTTCTCCCTCTTCTCTCGCTGGCTCACAGAAAATCTACGGTTCAGGCACTCATTGGATCGCGCCTTGATTACGTGAACATTCTGTACTTGGGTCTGCCAGAATATCTTCTTCAGCGCCTGCAGATAGTTCAGAACTCTGCGGCACGTGCCATCTTTGGATTCCATCGGCACACCAGGCTTTCTGATCTGCTGCAGACTTTGCACTGGCTGCCTGTTCAAAAACGTATCGTTTTCAATGCGCTCACTTTGGCCTTCAAAGCTCTTCATTTGTCCGGGTCCAAGTACATCCAAAAGCGGATGGTCTTTTACCAACCTACTAGATCATTGAGGTCAGAGTCGTTGGCTCTGGCCTCGGTCCTGGTCATAAGAAGAGGGAGGGTTGGCGGCTGGTATTTCAGGCGCTTAGCGCCCCAACTGTGGAATACTCTGCCGGTCAGTCTCCGAAGGAATCCTTTCCTGTAGGCTTTCAGGAAGGATCTGAAATCATGGTTCTTAGCTCAGTAGTTTTTTTCCCCTCTTGTCTCTGCCCCCTGCTCGTTTAGGGTTTAAAGCGCCGGGACACTCCTCGGAGTAGCCGAGCGCTATATAAAACACACCATAACATAACATAACAAATGTTTGAAGTTTAGGTTCTGTTCCCGTTTTAAAAATTCAATATAATACATGATTACCAAACATACTATTCTGGTCAGGCAGGCCTTACTCACTAATCTGTAGAAGTATACACCGTGTGATTATTATACATGGGGGTGAGGATTTTGAAGAATATTTGGAGTCCCTTCCGACAACTTCTCCCAGCCAGTATTTAAATGACAAAAGATGTTGGTGATGACCCCGTACAGAGCGAGCGCCATATTGCCGCTCATTTTTTCTGCTGAAAACAAACCGCTTATCATCATAATGCTTTTTTTGGCCAGAGCCTGGCACCACCCAGCGTGAAGACCCATGACTTAATAATGTGCTGTGGTGATATTATTGGCTAGAGTTGGGAATAACATAAACCTTGTTGTTCATAGAATTTCTTTAGTGCAATACAAATGTGTTGTCCTCATGGTGTTTGCGCTGACATCCCCTTATTTCCCAGAGAAAAATACCGGCCATCTTTTCACATTTTAAGATTATGCAAAGCCCCGGGCATGATTCCTAAGTAGAATTTTGTATGAAGTTGTCCTTATTCATTCTTAACATGGCCTTTCGGTCTTAGTTTACTTTAATCATCAGTCAGGGGCATTAGGGCAGCTGTAGAACACTTTTTCAAGTGTATTCTTCGAACACTTACTGTCTAAAGTGTGTTATTGATGGAGGAAAAAAGACTGGCTTTAGGTGATTTTACTAATTTTTGTATCTGAAAAACATTAAAATACCAGTCATGCCAGTATAAAACCAGGCAGGGGGCAACTCTACCCGCCAGTGTTCAGCTATGCTGCACGTTTCTCAAGGACACCAAGGTTAATTGGTATTTTAGCACCTCTGGCAAGATAAGGGCCCAACAAGTTTACCTTGCTCTCTATTTCAGTCGGTAAGCCCACCACCCCTGAGAGCTTCTGAATAACTAGCATCCCCACATGTGTGCTCATCTGTAGAGGTGGGGCATGTGAGACTACATCTAACTGAGCCCAGTATCTGCACACAGAAGTCACAGAAGGGACCCTTCAGGGTGCTGATCTGGCAGTCCGTATAATGTGAATAGGCATTGATAGTCCTAAGTATGTACATCTGTAGTATTTAAATGAAATATATAGAGTGTTTTACTCAATTATACACTATTGGCGAAATCTGCACAAAACTACAGTGTCGTCCTAGTTATGCCTAGAGACTCTGCTGATGCTCCAGTATTACTGGTAAGTATCCTGAATGCATATCTGACATTAATTGCCTCATACCTTCTCACCGTGTGGCACTTAAGAATTTATAGTTATTTTCTTACTCCACTTACATTGGGCTCAGGACTTGGAATCACGCTTCTTGGCTTCATTAATTAACCTGCTGGTCAATTGGAAGATCCGAGGCCCACACACAATGAGGCTATTGGCCTGTGATTAGGCCTACTCCTTGGCGAATAAAAGATCGGGATGGAATTTGCATATACTAATTACTTTAAACACTGAACCTGGCCTGGGAAGGCTCCGCCGTAGCAAAACAAAAGAGGGTAGCCAAACCTCTGGAGCCATTCGCTCAAGGGACTTC
The DNA here is from genome assembly GCF_964263255.1 of Lissotriton vulgaris. NCBI lineage: Eukaryota > Metazoa > Chordata > Amphibia > Caudata > Salamandridae > Lissotriton > Lissotriton vulgaris. Next base: position 213,424,034 of record NC_141687.1, read on the forward strand.
CCTTTGAAGTTTGGAGGGAAGGGACCAAGCTGATGTTGTGCCTAGCTCTTGGACCTTTCCGCCTCCACTTAAAAACCCCTGTGCAAGGCAGGTATTTTTAATAGTAGTCTGGGCCTGGGGCAAGTGATGCTAGAGAAATGAGCGACTGGAAGAGAGAAGGCACTTGAGCCCCTGCTGTAGAAAGTCTACTCCGTGACTCCTGGTTTTAGGTAGCACTCGGGGACTAGGATTTGTTTCTCGAGGGCAATGATGCTGGCCTCCCATCGCCTTCTGGGGTATAGTAAAGGGATGGACATTATGGGTAGACCCTGGAGGGCTCTCTTGAATCTTCTGTGGACTCGCCATGCACGATGGCGATCTCTTGAAGGAGGGGGTCCCTTGATCTTTGCTGCCGTAGGTGCTCTGATAATGGCCAGCAGGGCAGCCATCGGACTGAGAGGATGCAGGTAGGGAGGGCACTGTGTCTTTGGGGCTCGTGAGGTGCTTATGAGGAAGACCCTAGTCTAAGAGAAGTGCTGGCCACCTAGACAGGGTACCAGTCCTGTGCTAAGAGGGAGAGTGTTAAAAATCAAACTTTCCAGAAAGTGGGAAATTGGCCTGAAGTACATGCTTGCAGTGGTTACAACTGGTCATCAGGAGCAAAACGCACTAAGCCACCTCAGAAACGGCCCAACAGGGCCCAAGAAAACAACAGAAGAAGTAGGACCAAGTCTGGCTGGGGACACGATTAGCGTCCTCTTCCAGGATCTTCTAGATACCACTGTGGACTGCCAAGGGCCCCTGGGGTTGTTTCTAGACAAGCTCGAGGATGAGAGAAGGTGTGAGTTGGGTACCCTCCACAACTATATGTTTGTCCCCATGGGCCCCTTGTTCTCAGGGACCTACACAAAAAGAAGGAAAAAGATGCTTTGTTCCTGCCTGCACTTGTTATTAGCGAGCACAGACTGTGCCAGGCATGCAGGGAGTATGGGTGTGTGAAATTCATATAATTTACATTTGCGTAGTTATGTCAAATTTCGGCAAAATGCAAATCTGTAATTTTGTGCTATTAATTTGACGCAAAATATGTACTCTTGTTATTTTGTGGCACATGGACATATTTGAACAAAAGCACTCCGAACAACAGCTGCTTACGTTCTGTTGTTCACATGTGTTCACTGGAAATTTTTACCACGAGTGCTGCGTTTCATAGTAAAAAAAATTCATCAATGGCACATAATCGCGTGAAGTAGCATAATGGCTTGATTTCCAGAATTGTGTATAACGAGAGTAACACTGAATGAAGAAAATTACACTAGCGTCATTTTAATTTCACCTAGGCCTAGTGGGGAGCTGACCGGTGACTTGGATGTTGGGGCTTCCATGCAGCCCACATCAAGACCATCAGCGGGAGCCCAATTGGGGTCAAGCACAAATGCTCATCGGACACTCAACTCAGCTCTTCTGGCAGTGAATTATGCGGCTATTCCCTACCCTACAGTTGATTTGAGTGTCCCATAAGCCCTTGTAAGTGCTCACAGAGCTGCATATTTTCTCTTGGTTGTGTCCCAAAGAGGACAGGGCCGCCACCAATTGGTCAGCGTTGTTTTGAGGGTCTCCCACAGAAGCCCCATATTAATTTTTCCAAGTCTCACCCTAAATGTTCCAGGGGGTCAAATCAGTGATCCTAGGAGACGTTTCATCAATTCCAAGCGGTCCTGGAGCTGGGGCTTGTGGGAATCCCTGTTGGTGGGTCATAAACGTGCTTTCCAGCATGTGTTAAAAATAAAAGAAAGACTCCTGCACACATGATTTGATTATAGATATTCTTTATTGACAGTAGAGAAGTTACCAGGTAGTTATTATATGTATCAATAAAAGTCATTGAAATGCTCAATTGAGAATCAATAAGTTAATAGTGAGTCAGATTCCCAGTACGCGTTATTGTACGAGGGTACCATCCTTAATTAATTATATGGTGCTGGATTAATTTATATGACATGTTACTGCTTTGTATTAATGTTGTGATACCGTTACAAAGCAGTAGCCGTACCTTTTGGTAACTACATCTTGTGTCCATTGTTTGTCAGAGGTAATCAAGGTTCTCTAGGGATGTGAACTGTTAAGAGTGTGCCATCATAGGCATTTCCACCTACCATCATGTGTATATATTTGCAAATTAATGTAGTTTATTGAGAGGTGTTTGTTGTGTGTAATAACATACGTTTTCTTTTTATAAGCAACAGTGATTTATTGGGTGGTGGTTGAGGGATGCACGTGGACTGGGGTAATAGTTCACACCACTTTTCCTTACTAGGCTTTGGACTGCTCTGTGCCCTGACAATAAAGTGTTTCAATGTAGTACTTCGTTCCCAGTAGAGGGAATGTGCTGACTTATTGCTTGTGGCGGACTCACGTCCTTTCCAACTAATAGCCCTCTTTTACTATGTTTTTTTTGTGCCACAGTAAGTTGACCACATCTTACTTGTTTTTGTTTATCGTTCCACATCTCAATGTTTTTGTAACTTAACCCACTACAGAAAACGAGCTGCAGCTTCCAGTTTACATTGCTACTGTTTTTGTTTGTTGGAGAGACCCTGTTTTTTTTATTTTTTTATAATTCATTTTATTGTGTTTTCAAAATCAACGTGAACATCAAATATTCCACCAAAAGCCAGCATAACAAAGAGTTCCTGTTTTAAGTAAACGGCAGATCTGTGATACAATTTTAAGTCAGTAGCTTCTCATTTAATTTTTAGGTCGAGGACCGAAGGCTGCGCTTGCGCAGTCTTTGGTGGGAGATTTAATGATTTGTAGTATGGGGCTTGAACCCGCCTCTCTCTTCCATTGGCTGGCTCCCTAAACGGAGGCCAGCCATTGGATGAGAGGGGCATCACTCAGTTCAAGCCCCGTCTCTTTCGGATTCGGGGGCGTGTTTTTTTTTGCGTTCTTTCAACTGTGACGTCATCCGTCACTCAGAACACCAAAAACACGCCCTCGAATCCGACATTTTCGGATGTTTGTGGCCGACATTTTTTTTTGTTTTTTTTGTTGTTGTTTGAGCGCGAGGCGCGCGCCTTTATCGCCTCATGCGCTCCTAGTTGTAATTCAGGTCCCGCCTGGCAGGGCTCGTTGTAGGCTGTGGTGCGAAGCGAGCCTTGTCTTGGGAAAGAAAGAGGCTCGTGAGCCGGATTGACGGGAGGGGGCAGGAGCCGAGAGGCAGCGGGAAACCGGCTGAAACTCCGGACTGTGCAGCAGGGGTGCGTTTGGAAAGAGGCTATACGCACTGCTCACCCGGGAGCTGCCATTCAGCACGGCTGGCCGGTAGCCCGTTGTGGGCTCTACCGAGAGCTGTGATAGACAGAGCGCTGCTGTCCTCATCACGCGTCTGCTGCTGGCAGGATCCGTGCCCCGGAGGTCTGAGATCGGAGCGCAGGCGTTCTCTCTGCCGCTCCACGTTAGACATTGCCACGGATCTGTGTATCCCCCGATGCTCGCCGCCGTGCTGTGAGCCTCGCAGCGCAAGGCCCGTTGCCGGATCCTCCAGGATGCTGCTCCCTCTGGTCCTCGTTCTGCTCGAACCTGCCGCCTCAGCGTCCTGCCCATCGAACTCACCTGCTCCGGGGACCTGCTGGACTGCAGCCGCCTGGGTCTTACCGAGATGCCCGCCCCGCTGCCCTCCCTGGCTGTTAGCATGTAAGTACGGAGGGAGCTGTGTCTGGCACTGCCGCGCAACACCCCTTGCCCAAACCAATAGCCTCCTCAATAATTGCACATGACTCTTGCACACTGCCTCGCTGCATCCCCTGCTGCGCGGCACCTGATCCTTGCTTCCTGCCGTGCAGCACCCCGGGTATCCTGCAGCCTCTCAGCACCCCGTGGCATGCGAGACCCTGCGTACCCGTCAGCAGTGCAACACGCCCTGCACAGGGCGACGCGATGAGTGGGACGTCTCATGGAGGGCTGCTGTTGGTCCTGCGGTGAGAGGACGAGCCCATGGCGACAGAGGGAGGGCGGCTGGCTCGAGGTGACCATGACGCCCTGGCTGGCCATGCCTGCCTTAGCCTGCCTGTTTCTTACAGGTATGTTGCTACTAACACTGCAACCTGCCCGTCAGTCTATACATGGGACATTATGTTTTAGTGTCTCACTCGTGGGATTGGGAATGTCGTTTGCTGGTTAACTTTGCACCTGGGCTTGCCCAGCCCACTCAAGCTAAACCCTCAGGCTCACAGGTAGTTAAAACATTTTTAAAAAAATAATCTTAGCCCCTCTCTCTCTATATATACTACACCTCACATATTCAGCCTCACCCTTCTAGCTTTACCTCACTCTCTACCCCTCTACCCCATCTCCATTTCAACTCTCTCTAGCTCACTTATGTCTCCTCATCACTCACTATCAAAATGCCTCTTGAAACTCAGTATGTTTTACCTCACACAACTTCATTTCTGCCACTTTATGTGCCTACATCTTTACCTCTCAATCTACCCTCTCTGCTTAGCCTCTTCCTCAAACCTCTTGCTGCACCTCTCCACTCACTCGCTGCTTCGCCATCCTCGTTCTACTGCTCTTCCCTCTACTTCATCGCTTTTACTACCTTACTCCTTTCTTAGTGCATTTCTCTCTCCCTGTCTCTACCTCCACAATCTCTCTCTCTCTGCATCTCTGTTGTCTCCCAGATATGCATAGTTCTGAGGTTTAGAGGGGGCCCTGTGGGGGCTCCCTGCCCCGCTGGGCGTGCATGATGTACCTGATCACCCTCTCTTTACACCTGTATCAACGTTACCACTCTTTCTCTGCCTCATCTTGGCCTCTCAGCTTCACCTCTGGCTCCCCTCCCCCTCTTTCTGTTCATCAGCCCTCTCTCTCTCTTTCTCACTCACTACTCTTTCTAACATGTCTGTGTATGCCAAGTTCCATTTTGCCCTGCTCTCTACCTCACTGGTGTTTTTACCTTGAACCACCCTACACATCCCTCACTATTTTACCTGTCTGCCTCTAACTCACCTCTTTCTCTACACATACCTTCTAGGCCGCATCCTTTTCCCTTTCTCGTCATTACCGTTTCCCAATCTCTAGCTCTCGCTCGCTCCCATCCCTACAATACTTTCCCCGAGGCAGCTGTGAGTTCATCAGCGCCTCAGGGTACCCAAACCAGCCTGTGTGTAGTGTTACCCTCCGGCAGCATGTCTCCTGGCTGCAACTGCGGGTCCGGTCCTAGCTTTTCATTGGGTAGACAAGTTGCACCAGGTGCATTGTTTAAATTAGTCATTTGCACAGCACCAAGACTACAATTCCCAGAATCCCTTTCTTTGATGACATCTCAGATCTGGGAAATGGTCTGCCTAGGCCCTGGTGGTGTCTGCTAACTTCACTGAAGTACTTGGAGCTGTCACTGCTTTTATAGGACCAGTACACCTGCTCTGCTATTAGCCAGATGTACTTTGCAAGATGAATGCTTCCAGTGACAAAAGCGAAATTAATGGCAGCATAGGATGATGGTGGCACACAGGACAATGGTTACCAATGCATCAAAAAAGGGGGGCCCTTCGTATCCCTCACAATATTCGAACTTCGCTAACCGTGACAGAGTCCTTAAGCCCTGTTTCCATGCACTGCCAGTTTCACTTAACCCCTTCCATGCTCATGACGAGCTCAGCTCGTCATGAGGCACAGTTGAGCTGTGCTGATGACGAGCTGAGCTCGTCATGACACCAGCAAAATGGCAATTTCCAGCACAGGGGAAAAATAACCACAGCAGCGATGTGGTTAATGGTTTTTCAGCTGTGCTGTCTTGCTTGCCAGGGTACCTAATTTGGGCATGGGAAGATATGGTCACGAGGATTCCTTGGAAGGTCATTGAGCCAAAGGTACCAGGACTGAACATCTAACCACACCTGCTCACAGTGGGGCCATTTATGTGTACTGTCAATGTATAGGCTTCAGTGCTTTGCCAGGAATAGTAAGTGCTATAAATGCAAATTAATTTCAATAAACTCTCTCCTTGTCAGGGTGTTTCCTGTGTGCTCCTTCACCTGATTACTTTACGGCATCTTGAAGAATTCACACAGGATATTGGCTACAGGAGACACTGGGTATTCAGGGCATAGAAGAAATCCTGACAGAGGAATACAACTATACACTGCAACCAGTGTCTTGGGAACAGACTGCCCAGAGATTAAACATGTGGGAACTGTTCACGACAGACTATGATCCTGTGTTGGCCCTGATATAAGTAGCTGCACATCTGGTAACAGAAGGTTGAGGTCCATATCATACAAAGCCTTGAAGGTACAGAATCCATTGGCTGCTCAGTAGAATGTGGGATCAATGCTTTGGAATGCGCTGCCACTACATGACGTTTCTGAAATTATAGTTAGAAAAAAGCAAGTACTCTAGCAAATAATTCTCCCCAAAGTTCCAATGCCAGGTGCAGCTTATACCAGTGAGTGCCAGGTGTAATTGCAAAACTCAAAATCACAGGAGAAAAGGAGAGGTCTCTACAGCCAGGCAGGACACTGACTGTTGTAAGTTGTGTGAATAAATCCTGGCACCAGATCAAGACACATCATGAATTGTTTTTATGAACAAAGTCTTGCAGCAGAAGAGATCAAATATTATTAGGCAGGTCTACTACTGGTGACAGTAACATAGGAACCTAATAACAGTATCATAAACTCGGGAAGTGTGAGTCCATCAGTTGAAGAAAGCGTTAATAAGCACAGTGAGTTATCTTTGACTTATTTTTTATAGTACTAGGTCTTCATAATCTCCTCGCATGTGGAAATGGGTTGGAGCCTCTCGCATGGGCGGTTAAGAGCATCTGGGCAGTATGGAGTTCCACAGTGTGGGTTTACTGATGTAAGCATCCACTGTGTGGTGTGTTCCTCTGTGTCTGGGAATACTCTCTACTACTCTCTAATGCTCACCAATTGCCATTGTAAATGACAATACCATTTATTTATGTTTAAAAAAAAGAAAAAAAATGTCATAAGCAATGCCAATATTCAATTCAATAAAGAAGAAAAGACCTGTGCTTTGCAGTAAGTTGAAATAGTCAGTTATACTGACTGAACTAGACTGTACTAGAGGAAACCAATTTCTAAAGGTGAATAGTCACGGTGTTCTATAGTAGTGACTAGGAAATCAAGCACTGTCCGTTTGTATAACTCCACACAACATGAGAATTAATAAACATGGTATAACAGGTAAACACACAAGATAAAATATGAAAGGTATAAACACAATTTATTAAAATGCCTCCCTATGTGGGTTACAGTCTAAAAAAATTCAATAAAACGTACATCGAAATGAAGTGAGTTATTTAAAAAAAGCCAAAAGGGGGTCAAGGTACACAAGGTCAAAGTAACAAAGGTCGACGCTGCGTTTCGGTGTGCATCTAAAATTTTGACACCTTCTTCAGGACACTTTGACGATTCACAATTTATCTAGAAATTTAAAAAAACATTTTTAGATATATACTTCTGTGACACATAAACGTTCATGGTTATACAATCAATCAATCAATCAAAGACATTTATAGAGCGCACTACCTACCCGTAGGGTCTCGAGGCGCTTTGGGGGGGGGGGGGGGTGCCGCTACTGCTCGAACAGCCAGGTCTTGAGCTTCTTCCTGAAGGAGAGGTGGTCTTGGGTCAGGCGCAGGTCGGCCGGGAGGGAGTTCCAGGTCTTGGCGGCCAGGTAGGAGAAGGACCTTCCTCCTGTGGTGGCTCTGCGGATGCGTGGGACGGCGGCGAGGGAGTGGCTGGCGGATCGGAGGTGGCGTTTGGGAGCGTAGAAGTTGATTCGGTTGTTGAGGTAGCTCGGGCCTTGGTCGTGGAGAGCTTTGTGTGCGTGGGTAAGGAGGCGGAAGGTGATTCTCTTGTTGACCGGGAGCCAGTGCAGGTCTCTTAGGTGTCCGGAGATGTGGCTGTGTCGTGGGATGTCGAGGATGAGTCTGGCTGAGGCGTTCTGGATGCGCTGGAGTCTCTTCTGGATCTTGGCGGTGGTTCCGGCGTAGAGTGCGTTGCCGTAGTCCAGTCGGCTGGTGACGAGGGCCTGGGTGACGGTCTTCCTGGTCTCTGTGGGGATCCACCAGAAGATCTTCCGAAGCATGCGCAGGATGTTGAAGCACGACGAGGAGACGGCGTTGACTTGCCTGGTCATGGAGAGGGAGGAGTCCAAGATGAAACCCAGGTTGCGTGCGTGGTCCGTCGGTTTGGGTGCGGTGCCCAGGGCGGGGGGCCACCAGGAGTCGTCCCAGGCGGAGGGCGAGGAGCCCAGGATGAGGACCTCCGTCTTATCTGTGTTCAGCTTCAGGCGGCTCGTCGTCATCCACTCGGCTACCTCTCTCATCCCTTCGTGCAGGTTGGCTCTGGCGGCGGCGGGGTCGTTGGTCAGGGAGAGGATCAGCTGGGTGTCGTCGGCGTAGGAGATTATGTTGAGGTTGTGTTGGCGTGCGATGGCCGCGAGGGGGCTCATGTAGACGTTGAAGAGAGTCGGGCTCAGTGAGGATCCTTGAGGGACGCCGCAAATGACTTTGGTGGCCTCTGACTTGTACGGTGGTAGGCGGACTCTTTGTGTTCTTCCGTCGAGAAAGGAGACGATCCATTCCAGCGCCTTCTCCTGGATTCCGACGTTGCTGAGGCGCTGCACTAGGGTGCGGTGGCAGACCGTGTCGAAAGCCGCGGAGAGGTCTAGGAGGATGAGGGCCGCTGTTTCCCCGTTGTCCATCAGGGCTCGGATGTCGTCGGTGGCGGCGATGAGGGCGGTCTCGGTGCTGTGGTTGGCACGGAATCCGGACTGCGATGGGTCGAGGGATCCATTCGTCTCGAGGAAGGTGGCCAGCTGTTTGTTGACGGTCTTCTCGATGACTTTCTAGCTAAAATACACTGACAGACATTGTCTCACATTGTACCTGTTATCTAATGGAGAAGGAGAAAAAACGTGCTTATGTAGGAGCCTATTATTACTTTCCTACTGGGTCTATACTAGTGAGTTCTAGTTCTTGATGTCACTTGATAATCTAATGCAAGTCTTTTAGATGGAAAAATAGTATCAACAGTATTGAGAGAGAGTACCTGATTTTAATAGACGTTTCTCTTTTACTCATTGAGAAGGCCTCTTAGTCTACTGGATATACATGTGTCATCCGGTTTTCATACATTGTTGTTATCTGCAGATGTAGGAGCCTATTATTGCTTTCCTACTGGGTCTATACTAATGAGTTCTAGTTCTTGATGTCACTTGATAATCTAATGCAAGTCTTTTAGATGTAAAAATAGTATCAACAGTATTGAGAGAGAGTACCTGATTTTAATAGACGTTTCTCTTTTACTCATTGAGAAGGCCTCTTAGTCTACCGGATATGCATGTGTCATCCGGTTTTCATACATTGTTATTATCTGCAGATTTGTACTGCGACCTTGAATGAGGAAAATTGACAGATTGTTAAACCCACCGTGGGTAACAGTCTACTGTTTGTGAATTTATTAGTTAGATATTCTCCTAATTTCAATTCCAGGTGTGCAGTAAAGAAACCACGGAGGAGCCACGTACTTGTATTTCAATCGTAGTCTGTGTGGTACGAACTTGAGTCCCTTTCTGAATTTTTGGATACCTGTATATTGGGGTACATATTGTATATAATATCGATCTGTGTTTAGGAACATTATAGTCTCTTCCTAAGATTTTTTGGAAAAAAGGATCTCATTTACTTACCACGCTTGTCTGGTCTTTTATTCCAAACTGTGTGTATATATTTAGAAGGCAAAGGTTCATCACCTGTTTAGAAAAAGCGAGTCTGTTTGAGAGACTTTATTTATAAATACATTTGGCATTATTGTGTTATACTACAAATTTTTCTTATATAGTTAAAGCGTGGTACAGAAAGGTCTAATGTCTACATAGACTTCGTTAAGACCATATTATTTAAGGCGGGGAGAATATAATCTGCTAACTTCTGCGCAATGTTGCAAGATATTATTGATTCTTTTGAGAAAAAAAGTGGGCAATGTTGCAAGATATTATTGATTCTTTTGAGAAAAAAAAGGGGGGGGGAGTTGTATTTTGCCACTAATGCCAATACTACAGGCCCACATAGGGAGGCATTTTAATAAATTGTGTTTATACCTTTCATATTTTATCTTGTGTGTTTACCTGTTATACCATGTTTATTAATTCTCATGTTGTGTGGAGTTATACAAACGGACAGTGCTTGATTTCCTAGTCACTACTATAGAACACAGTGACTATTCACCTTTAGAAATTGGTTTCCTCTAGTACAGTCTAGTTCAGTCAGTATAACTGACTCTATTTCAACTTACTGCAAAGCACAGGTCTTTTCTTCTTTACAGCATTCCACCCCTACCTGTGTATAATTACCAGGGGACCCTTCCATATATTTTGGAATATTCAATTCAACATTTATTTATGATTTTGGAACTCACATGAGATCCACATAAAAGAATAACATAAAAGCAAAATACGGTTACATGCAAATGTGGAAGAGGAAAAAAAAGAAAGAAGCAATTTCATATCCACTAATATATATCTAGAAAGCTTTTAAAAAAAGTTAAAAATGTTGTAACAAAACATTTCGTTGGGCGGATTATGAATGGCATCCATTAAAGAGCTGGCAGACAAAATACTTCATTTTAAGCAAATTTGTCTCAACCACTTTCGTCGATATAACAGAAGGGCCGGGAATACAAAAAGAACATGAGCAATGTCCTGGATCGAATTATTGCACTGGTTGCACATTGCTGAGGAGCCGTACCATCTGGATAATAAATTGTTCAAAGGGAGAAGGTCTTGCCTCAAAAGGAACCAAAAGCGCCGTATACCATGAGGAAGGTTCCAGGAGACATAAGATTGCATGTTTCTGATTAGATAGGAATCAATGACCGGAGAGACACCTTTCTTAAAAGGAAGGGTATCCCTATCCATCTCAAGGACCTGTTATTTAGTCTGTAAGCACTATTTACTTTATTGAGTTTCTCCTACTGCAGGCCGGACATGTGCTGCTTCAGCTGAAACCACTTGTGTTTCATAAGCAGCACGGCCGCCCCCGTTACACGGGCACCTGCTTTCAGTTACTTTAACCAGGCATTATCTTGTGTCTGTTTCAACACCCCCCAAGTAAAATGGATTTAGAAATGATTAGCGAATTAAGTCATGTGAATTCCAGGTAGCACATAATCCTGTGCTAATGGGCTGAAGCTGACAACAGCACTTCTGTCATACATGCCATCTGTACTATAGCCACCTCACAGGTAGTTTTCAAAAGCCTGTTTTATTAACACCACCACCACCATCCATACCGCCACCCCAATACCATTACCACCACCAGTATCAATACCACTGCCACCAATATCACCACCTCCACCAATGCCACAACCAATACCACCACCAATACCACCACCTCTGCACCTCTCGGCCACTAGTAATAGCAGGGGCACTGTACGAGGCTGGAGCTGCAGCCGAGACCATCCCTCCGTCCCTCTCTCCATGCCTGCCTTTAAGCACAGCCCGCCCTGTGCCAAGAGCTGTAGTGTTTTTTTATTAGGCCAAAGATAGCAATGACATTACGCAATGCCACACTGCACACTCAAATCACGGGGAGGGCAGGATATAGCCCCCCCCCCCCATGCTCTTCCTGCTGAGCCGCGATAGTGTAATCACAGAGCGAAAGGTGTTGGAGCGCTTTGCTAGTGTTTATAGTTTGGATCATTTGTAACTCTCACTTCACACTTTGTGTCTGTGTAATTTGCAACACTTACAAATCTTCTTCACTGCACTATTTATCACTACTTTGAAGACGTCGCAAGCCGGCCTCTTCCTCTGATATTTACAATCTAACAAGCGGTCAAGAAGACCCTTTATTGCAATGCAATAGGTCTCCCATTTGCAAGACTTTAAGCTATAAGTATTGTAAAGGACAATGCCTTTTATTTATGTTTTATAACGCAAAAGATAAATAAAAAGTATTGTCATATACAATGCCAATAGCTCAAACTTGTGTGAATGCGAGACCTAGTGCATTGCAAATGCTTGTTTTCTCATGTACTGATGTCTGTGTACCTTTTGGAGTAGGGAAATGTTGCCAATATGTCATGAAATGTTTAACATGAAAATCATGCATGGCATACTTTTATATAAATGTCTAAATTAACGGGTCTTGTTAGCATGGTGACATTGATTGAATTAGTGTTCTAGTGGTGCCAGTTGGGGAATCTGGCTTGCCTCTTAGTTCACTAATATCATTATCTGGGCAGAAGCAGGAATATTTCCCAGTTTGTTTAAAAACTCACTTTTCATACATATCTTACTTAAGCATGATGTGGTAGTGCACTATCATTTACAGATAGCACATTTTCCTTTGAAATGGCCACAACACATTGCCACTAACATGTAGTTTTACTGATAAACCTATATAGTGCTTAAACAAAGTCCGAAAATTGGGTTTCAGCAAAAATATTTAAAATGTGCCCATCACCAAGTAAATTGTTATGATTTGTTTTGATCCTTTAAAAATCTTCTTTTTTTCAAGACCTGACCAATATAGTGACTCTTTCATATGTATATGAATTCTGTCAGTGATCGCCATATGTTCTTTGTGACCCTTCTGAAACAAAATGTAGAGGTCGTCAACAATTCAAATCTAATTATGAGCGCTGACTCCACAAAGGCTCCTAATCTGTACAATATTTAGGGCATTTAAATACTGCGACGAAATGGGGAGAATTAACTGATGTGCGTGATGAGATACAAAAGGACACATAATCCTCACAGGGCGAGGCTCAAATTTGCAAGATCTTCCAAGGAGGCCCAGGCAGCCTCCTCCCTCCCCCCCTCCTCTCTCCCCCTAAACGTTGCACCGGAACAACTGGTGTTTTTCATTTCTATTTTAAGAATGTGGTTTTAAGAAGGTCGTAGATAAAATGGCGTGTAGATACATTTTACAAAGCTATCCATTCTCTAAATTAGGCTAGCGTTGCGTGCACATGTTCTCCATTTCAACCTTATTAAAAAAACAAGCCTTGGCAAAGCCGATAGGTCTCGCCTATGCGAGATCTACTGGCTTTTATCCGTTTTTTTGCCATATTGTAGAGCAGTATTATGACGCGGTTAACACTGGCTGTATTATGCAGCTTTTTCTTTACTTAAAGCCATGTTGCAACATGGCTAAGAAACATTGGCAGAGCCAATATATCTCACATAGGCGACACCTATTGGCTTTGCAAATGCTTGTTTTATTTCAGTTGGCTCAAGTGACGTGAAAAGTGACTACAACACGACATCGTTGGCCATTCTGCCACACTGGTATTTCTCCTCTGAGCTGCATGTTGGGGCTTTGAAAACTGGAAGGGCTTCCATGACTCAAGGGTGTTCTGTCACCCCATTCTTGGAGCCACCCCTGCAGTGCGGTGCTGGCTGGAACATGTTTGCCAGGGCTGATTTTGTTTTCCATTCCACTCTGAAGTAAGGATTCTGTGAAGATCCAGGACCACTGACAACCATAGCTTTGTCTGTTTCCCTGATCACCCTCCTGCTCCAGTAGTGCTTTTCTGCGTACGTAGCTCACTGAAGCTGCCAGGGGGAGGCGGGGCTCGCAGACCTTGTTCTTCAGATAGTTGTGCAATCAGCATGTGATTGGTGTGGTGAGGCAATCTCTGGCTAGCGAATATTTTTATTATCCGAGCTCCAGCAAGATCGCCTCTCTTTCGCCTCTCCCTCTCCAGCAGCTGACAACTCCTAAAAGCCGCCATGAAACTGCAAACTGTCTTGAATGACTGGATCTGGGGCTGGAAAGGTAAGGAGAGATGGCCGTGCTGTTTACCATTGGGATTAAGAAAGGTTATGCAAGTTTACAACACTCCCTGATCCGCCCGAGACCTGAAACTATTCAAATGATGGTATTAGGAGTTTGTTTGGCTGCCTGGTAAATAGGTGGCTACTTGAAACCCTGGTCACGGGAATTAACTAAGGTACAGTTTATCTCCAGAAATCGATGACGACGGGAAGGGATCCTGCAGGTATGATGAGATGAGGTGCACAAGAAAGAGCCGCAGGGCCCAAGTGCAGAGTAGCCGCGGTTGATGCAGGTCGGAGCTGAGACCCGGTGGCAGAGGCGCCTTGTGGAGCCCCCTTCCTGGGATAGGTGCGTGCCTGTACCTGTGCGCAGTGTGTGGAGCTGCAGGCTGGACTGAAGTGTTCTTGGTTAAACTGTGGTGGGTCACTACTGGAAGAGAGTGGGATACCCAGGCCAGAAGGAGATGGATTGGGGGAGTTGGGGGCGTGGGGGTTGAAGATAGGGTCACTTTCTTGTATCAGCAGAGGCCTTCTATGTACCCAGATAGAGGTGCACTGAGTGCTTAGCGGGGCTCTCCGTCTTGGAATTGCTCGAGGTATCGTGGGCCCGGGTTCCACGTGGAGCTGTGTGTTCGACAGACCAGGCTGGTAAGTGCTGTCGTTCGCGTGGAATGCATGGAGACAAAAAGGTGGGCAGGGGAGTTCTACAGACCGGGCAGGTCCCAAACAGACCGAGGCCTGGCAGCTGCAGGAAGAGCGATCCTGGAAGGGGAACCCGGCCCCACCCGCAGGAGAGCAGAGACTTTAGCCAGGTGAGCTGCTATGTACCCAGCCCGAACATGACCCCTTAGATAACGCTTCCGTCCTTAGGAAACACGCCCCGGCCTCACCGGCCCTCTGCGCCCCAGGGCCCCAAGGTTTGTACGGGCCCTGGGGCGCCCTGTCCCCGGAAAACCAACCCGCTGGTCTGACCTACCCGTGATTGGAGGGATGCAGAGACCATGTAATATTATTAAAAATATGATATTTCTTTGAGGCAACGGTAAACGGTTTTTTCGAGAAAATTCATGTAAACCTGCCCTCCGCTCAAATTAACTCCTGTTTCCCTAAACTAATACACTGCTAATCCTATTTGTTTCTAAAGTAGCGTGCTATTTGCCTAAAAGCGCTTCGACGCCTTTTCCGAGGTAGTTAGCGCTATCATAAGTACAGTTACATTTACATTTCACGGTGCTCTTTCTCACAACTGCTCTAGTTAAGGTGTTAATAGGAATCCGTGTTGAGTAGAACCTTGTAACAGGACGTGCTGCACATACTGACACTTAACACCAAGCATATACCAAATGTTCCATTACCTTTGATTTAAGCATATGTCTTCATTGCAGACCTTTTTTGCTACGATTTTCGAATTTTTCGTACATTTCGATTCCCGACTAATTCATGTAGATGTTGACAGTTTGTGTGTTTTACATGTTCTTCATTAACCCAGGAAGTGCCGTGCTGTTTTGCTACTCAATTTCTTTTATTTTAATTTAATTGTTACTGACAATCCCTAAATTTAAAACTGAACAGGTGCCCTATAGGAAACGTGCAGATCGCCCCAAGGCCACGTACAAACCCTATGTACTGGCCTGGTTTTCTGTTTAAATGAACAGCATTGTTATAATTCAATAAAGCCCTGTGAGTCTAGGGCACGTGTGTCACCGCTGGACATGTTGAGTCAAGTGCCACCGCTGTAGCCGCCACCTTCTTCCCACTCTGCGAGTATAGGGAACCTGTACCACCCCTGAAGCTGTCGCCTTCTGTTCACTTCGTTCTGCGCGCGAGGATGTAATCATGTCTTAGGTATTCCTTGAGATGTGCAAAGGAAAGGGGTTTGTGGTCAGCTGCGCACTTCAGTATCTCCCTAGAGCGTTATTTTGCATTCGCCGAAGGGGGACGGGGTTGTGGCCCCTCCGCATCTGGCTGTGTAAGATAGATCTTTTAAAACAACAAGAGCATCCCATAAACCCGGGAGGCCAGGGTAGAACTGTTAAAGAAAAAGCAATTTATTTATTTCTTTTTAAAGTTTTGTATAGCGCAAACATGACTCAAGCCGGTATCAAGAGTGCTTTACATACATGTTGCGGAAGACATCCGGTAGAATGCATAAGATTCATATAGAATGAGAGATACATAAAGAACAACAAAAAAGCTGGTGACTGAGGCTGTGAAACATGACAGGTAGCAAATTGGTTGACTAATCCCGGAAGGGGATAAAAGGAGAACGTCATCTAGTTCAGCGCAGTCTTCATCAGTAGTGCTTTCACTTCCCTCTTGAAGGTAAATGTTGAGGGGATCAGTCTTGTTTCCACAGGGAGGGAGTTCCAGATTCTCAAGCAATACCAAGAATGTCCGCTTGTAGGTTTTCATCTTCTTGAATTTCTTCGGCTTGAGCAGCAATGTGCTGGTGCTCTTGAGGGCCGTGAGCCTCCTGAAAGTTCGAGCTTAATTAACCAGGTAAAGAGGATTGTTGAAGTGTAGTGCTCTATGGGTCATACTGGCGAGTTTTAGTTGGATCCTTGATTCAAATGGAAGCCAGTTAAGCAATTTGAGGTCCGGAGAGATGTGATTTGTTTTCTTGGAGCCTGTGATGAGCCTACTTGCGGCATTCAGAGATGCTCTGTGGTGGGCTAAGCTGAGTTTTGGAAGTTCACATAGCGTAGCACTGCCGTAGTCTAGTCTTGAGATGACTAGTGCTTGAACAGCAGATAAAGTCATCATGCGGAAGGTAGGGTTTGGGTTTTCTAAGTATGCTAAGTTGGAAGTTCGCACCTTTTTATGGAAGCTCTGATATGATCTTGCATATTTAGGTTCTTATCTAGCAAAATTCCCAATGATTTTGTGGAATCAATGTTGTGTGGTGTGTAAGTTGAGGGCAGTGAGGTTTCTTAGATATTTCTCGACAGTGGAGGTTTGCCTAGTGGGAGAGATGAGGAGGAATTCCGTTTTAAGGGCGTTTAGTTTGAGGTGGTTCGAGGTTAGCCAATTGAGGGTTTTGTGCAGAGTTTCGTTGAATGACTTGATGTCTTCAGGAGAGGCTATTTTCATGTACAGTTGGGTGTCATCTGAGTACATGTGGTATTGGATGTTTTGAGGATTACCATAAGTGGAACAATGAAGAGGTTGAAGAACGTGGGGGAGAGCGAGGACCCTTGGGGGACACCCAGAGTGCAGGGACTGGAGTAGGATAGATTTTCATTGGATTTGACTCTGTGTTCTGTTGTTGAGGAAAGAGGCAAACCATTTTAATACAGTGCCAGCTAGCCCCATCCTACCTTCCAAGAAATTAAGTAGGTTTCATGCAGATGAGCGATCAAGTAGTAATAAAAGGTAGGATTCATCCTGGTCAAGCAAAGTGAGGGCGACATCCACTATATGAGTGATGGCCGTTTCAGTGCTGTGGCCTGGACGGAAGCCCAATTGGAATTGGTCGAGAAGTTGGAAATGCTGAATGTTTGCGCAGTTGCTCATGTACACATTTCTCACATCGTTTTGCCAGTGTGGGGGTGTTTGTGATAGGTCGATAGTTATTCAGGTCTTTAGGGTCCGCTGTGGGTTCTTTGAGAATAAGGAGAACTAGGTCCACCTTAAGGCAGTCGGGGATCTCACCTTGGTGATGAGGCATTGATGATATTGGACCAGAGCGGGACTAAAGATCCTATTGTTTCTTTAAAGAATTTTGGGGGGTGAGGGGGACATTAAAGTGGTTAGAAGGTTTCAGAGTCGAGAGTATGCTAAGGATGAAAGTGTCAGTGTTGGGAGTGAATCGACTCAGCAAGGCATTGTTTTTAGGGGAGAGACCGGTAGGGGTGAAAGGGCTCGTGGGTAGGGAGGAGTCAGAAGAGGGCGAGAGCTGAGTCAGGGCAGACTTTAGATCTGATTCTAACTGGCCTTTGCAACGAAGAAATCTGCAACTGCATCACAGTTTGGTTGAGGGCAGGAGATGAGTGGAGATTGGAGCGAAGTGTTATTGGATTGTGGTTTAATGAACTCGGACAACAATTGCACCCCTGGGTCTCGTATAGTTGAATCAGTAGAAATTTAGAGGCAAAATAGCCACGTGCAACTGATGCCAATTAATAATCCATGCATCCAACCATCAAAGCACTTCAAAACATAATATACAACAATGTACGTGATTAAACCCCAATAAAAAAAGACAACCATACAAAGCAAATAAGTGCATAGTGCCCCCAGACAGGGCAGGACTGGGAACTTAAAACCTGACAAAATGATAAATTCAGTCCTCCTGTGCCGACGTGCTAATAATGCCCACTTGAACTGGAGCAACCCTTTCAAGTTGTCGAGATCACGTAACCTGCACCACCTCTCCTGTAGCCCAAACCCGTTCTCCACATGTCAGAATCGGCCTCCTGGTGGTCCAGGTGAGGCGCCCGCTAGCCCGGCTTGCCAGTCTGGCGTCCCCCAGTGCCCCAGAACCACAAGACGAGGTATAGGTAACCTAATACACGATATATTATTACTTGTGTGTTACCCATCCCGGTCATCCACTCCTTCGGGTCTACACAGTGTAACAAACAAACAATATGGAGTCACTTTGAGGCCGAGGGACGGTTTTTGTTTCTTTGTGTTATTGTCACTTGTAACACACATGTAATCATATATTCTGTAATAGGTTAGGTATATGTCTTGTGGTTCTGTTTCACTGAGGTACTATGCTCTTTATGTATTTGTTTTGTATATTGGTGTATAATCCTGTACATTGTTGTACATTATAAAAGCATATGTTTTTAAATTGCTTTGGTTGTAGGCGTGAATGTGTTAGTTGCAAGTGACTATTTACCTCCTGAATTCCTATTTATTACACTAATTGGGACTTAAGAGTGCAATTGTTTTTCTTCAAGTTATCTGAGGTATATCGGTGTTTGACAGGATGGCATTGTTTAAAAGAGTTCTTTTTTATCGGCACAGCACAAGGCTGGGTGGAAAGGTGAAGCCATTTCTGAGCTGCTGTCACTTGGACGTGTTCTTTGAGGCTGGAATATTATCTTGCCTTTCACCTAGTGCCTTCACAGCATTACGTTTTGAAGTGCGTGCGAAGGGCGGGGCGTTCAGGGCTGTCTCGGAACAGCGCGTTCACCCAAAGCAGGGAAGAGGTGGCCCGCTCTGAACTCTGCCCTCTGGCCAACAGCGGCCTGGGCGGGGCGCGCTCAGCCCTCGTTGCGTAAGCAGGGCATTTGTTCTAGTAGAAGATCAGACCTAAAGGCTCCATTTAGATTCCTACTTCTTGGCACTTCATTCGCATTCTTGTCGTTGAAGGTGAACGGACCACGACTCTGGAGGAAAGGGTCCTCCCACCTGGCGTTCACTCAATTGTCAAAAACTTCAGTGGGCAGATTCCGTAACTAGAATTGCTTTAAAAATCTCTGCACTACTGGCGAGTTGCACGCCAGAGGTGTTAATGCCTTCCTTTATGACAACTCTGCATGTTATGGTGTTTACTTATTTAAAAGGTATTTACTTTAGGAACACTCTTTGGTAAAGCATTGGGTGCAGCAAAATACGTGGGCCAAAGAATTAACCTTTACAGGAGGAAAATGGCGATCTTTTGACGGGCTGGCTATATTTCCAAGTCTGCTTTATATCACCCAAGCCAAACGGGCTGCAACTTTGCCATGCCCGTTCACGTGTTCACTTGAGCGAGATTGCCTCTGTTAATCGTCGGTGGCGTTTTGTACTGAGGGATTGACGTGCTTGAGAGCGGAGCAAAGGGAGTTCTCAAATACAAACGAGCAGGTACACTGGCAATTCCTAATTAAGGATTTGTATAGCCGAGAGTTCACCCATGTTAAACGTGTTGATTGAGTTATCCAAGGGCTCCAGGTGGGGATATTTTAGTTACCTGCATGGCCAGAGTTCCTTCCATAGAGATCGTTGTAAGGAGCTCTGCCTGTCCCTGTTGCATCTGTCTGTGCTAGTGGGAAAGTAGTCGGCCTGCCTGATCTAGTGGTTGTGTTTTTGCAAATAACATTCTAGTCTGATTTGGGCCTGAGATGTTGATGGAGGTAGGGTAAATAGCCTTCTGAAGAGAGTGCACTGCGCCGTTTCCAAATAAGTATTATGTGAGATGGGACCTTTTCCCAGCCATACTTTAGGGAAGCCATATATGGTTCACTTTTAATTGCCCGGAACAGGTTTAAAAGTGGGCTCCGGCAGGTTGTTGGCTCACTACAAGAAGACCTACATCAGCTTTCCCTATTTTACTTTAATGTGCTCTGCGTGTCTGGAGAGGGATCCTTTTCTATTGAGTCTCAGGCCCAAATGTATAGGAATCAGCAAATGCAATAGTTTAGCTGTTTATGCTCTAGCCGCCTCTCCGGCTAAGCCTTTTGCCATGTGCAAAACATTAACATCTTCCTGATTAATACTTCGGTTATAAGCCACTCAGTATAAACACCTAGCTTTAGAAGTGAGTTTTGTAAGCCAATTTCTGTTTAATTAAACATTACTGAATTGTCCGTGTACATTAGGAATTGACTAGCCTTTCCCCCCCTCCCCCCCTCCACACCTCCAGTTTAGGGGGGCACACACTTTTATTTAAGGAGGTTAAAATCCATATCAGCCCCATACGGATAAAAAAAAAGTTGGGCGAGGACACAGATGTTTCAAACTTCTCAAATATATTCTCCTGGATAGAGAGGCGTCATCTCCCATTTTGACACACAACCATGTGTCTGTGAATAGTACCTGTATGGCACTCAAAAGAATGCTATTAATACATCACCCTTCCAGTTTGCGTCCTAATTGTTGTGATTTACTGTGTTGAACGCAGTGCCATGGGTTTCCTTAAAGCCTGTTTGACTCCATGGGAGGAGCTTTGGATCCGGCGCCCGTAGTTGTAGATCATTATACAAGAGATAACTTGCTGCTTGGCCTCTGTGTCCGGGAAAGGGATCATGCTGAACTCCTCCTGGCATATATGGGAGCCTTTTATATTGGGCAGAGAATGAAGCCCTTCCAAAATGGATGTGATCTGCCACGTGAAGTAGCAGGTGTTGAATAGTGCATGCAGCCAGAGCAATATTTATTTATTCTTCTAGTTTTGCCGGCATGTCTTTTGGGCCAGGTGCTTAATCAGCTCTTACTTTCTTAATGCCAATAGCTACAGTTGGAACCACAGGGGTGACCCTTGGTGATCAAATAGCCCTACTACAGGACCAGCACGGATTTTGCTGTGCAGAATTACGCAGAAAATATTTATTCTCGTTCATGAAAGCGTGGACATTAGATGGTCCTCATGACCCCCCAACTCGTGTAATCGTTCTGAGGAGGTGTAGGGAAACCCTGATTTAGATTTTGGAAATCCATGACTCGACAAATGCTTAAAACAGCAGAATGTTAGGAATCAAATGAAACCATGGCAACATTGCATGAAACTTTTCTGTTATCTTTGTAGTTTACCCAGATTTCTCATTCAATCCGGACACTGAATTCCAACAGAGCTCCTCAGTTTGGGCTGTCATGGTAATTTAATTAGAACTAATCGCTTGTATTTTTAATATGCAACTTTTTTTTAGGTTTAACAGTACACATAATTATCCACAGATAGTTACAAGCACGTGACATCATATTTCTGGATCTGACCACTGGATACTGACCGTTTCCCATTATAATTACACATTTTAAATACGCAGTTCATATTTTCTCATGTTTTTGAGGACAATCTCAAGCTTTGTAAATTGGTTGTTCTTGGCACGCACACCAATCCACGCCCCTCCGCCACACCACCAGGGGCTCTGGTCATTTCCAGCAGCGAGCAATTTCCTGCTTGGCCACCATGTATGCCACCCCTGTAAAGGTTCTCTCTGAGCGGGATTCACCAACTCCCTCCAAGAAAACAAAGAGTGCCTTCCGCGCTCCCAAGTCAATTCGGTGGCCTAGGACCTCAGAGATTTTAATGGCTCACCCCACTCCAAAAGGATGTCAAGAGTGGGCATGAGCAAGCTACATGATGAAAGTTATTATTCTGGATGGAGCAGCGTGCACATACCACCTTGCACATCCTTTGTAGTCACTGAGGGCACAGATATTTTGCAGGAAGATAGTCATTCTGGAACCACTGCAAGCGCGACGAAATAGACAATTTCCTTGGGGCCAGATATGCCTCTCGCCAGTCCTTGTCATCCAGCTTGTCCGCCAAGCCCTCTCATTTGCAACAGAGCTGTAAGAACAGATCTGGTGTGTTGATCATTAGGGAGCGACAGAGCACAGAAATCTCACTCTTGCCCAGAAGACCAATCATGAGTTTCACCTCAAGGGGGCTATATTTAGGGATCCATGCGCCTGTTGGGAGTTGACTCTGGAGAGCATGGTGTAGATTAAGATAATGGATGAATTATCTGTCAGAGAGGCTGTGTTGGTCCTGCAGTTCCTGGAGCCCCCTTTGGCAAAGGTCACCCAGGTAAGTAATACCTTTGGGGTCCTACTGAGAGAAGCCCACAGCCACTTGGCCTAGCCAGGTACCACGCAACAGCGGTGGTGTGTCTGGGACGCAGTGAGTCCATCAAGTGAGGCACAGAGCAGGTTTGCAACAGAGTATTGTCACTTTAGTGCAGGACGGCGTCGTAGAGGGCATGGGAACACCATAGAATAGATCAAGAAGCCTAAAAGTTGTGGTTTGTGACAATAGGCGAAATCATCCTAGCCTCTGTAAACCATTCATTCACAGGGACTAAGGTGTGCTGCGAGTACCCATGGAGATCCGGAAAGCCAAAGCCTCCATCAAGCAGCGATTTGGTGGCCGACACAAAAGCCACGCCATGTCGCCCACCTGCCCAGATGAAGGATGTCAATTTCAAATTTAAGGAGCGGAATCACTTACTGGGAATGAGAGGATGGTAATTTGTTAGGACATAGAGCTATTGGGCTAAACACATTTTCAACAGAGAAATGCAGTCTATTGGGTTAAATGGCTTGCGGCTCAACTTGCACAAGTCGCTGTCCAGCATCGACGCAAGAGGGTGAAATTTAAGCGACCAAGCCAGGTCTGGGAAGCAAGAGATTTGCATTCCTAAGTACATGAAGGAGTTCTTTCAGGGCCCCAGTGTTGATCCACTGCATTACCAGCTAACGTCATCGGAACCGATGTGCTGGCGTTCACACTCAAGCCCGATGCCTAGTCGGAGCATCTCAAGGCATCTAGGACCAGATTTCTGTGGCTCACTGAGGAGTTGGGCATAACGCATACAGTCTCTGACAGTAGGTCGCAAACGCTTGAGTAATTGTAGGTAGTTCCTCACTTAAAACGCCCCAATTGATGGTACCATCCTGCTAGGAACTTCCCGAGTCAGCAGCCAGTATATTAGTTTGCCCAATTTTGTCTCCTGGGGTGTATACTCTTAGAGTAGATGCCCTCCAGCATTGCTGCGCCTCCTCTAGTGAAACCTGACACAATTTGGCTGTCACCATCTCCAATGGATGGTCAGCTGCCCCAGATCTAGAGCCACCCACCAGCTGTTCCAAATCAAAGATCTGGACCTCGAGCTTTGTTATCTGTAGCTGCAGCTGCTGCTCTTACTAATCTCTCGTATTTAAGTGACTTCATGATCTCTAGTTTGCCTCTCAATACATTGGCCTAAACTGGTCACATTTGGTTTACAGTAAAGCACTTTATCTCCGGTTGCTCAAGCAAATAACACTACCTACAATTGACATACAAATTGAATTGGCCAGATTGAGTATCCAAGGCCTAAAGATCAAAGATTGCTCCCCATTAAACCTTCTTTGGCTCATGATAAATAATTATGCAACCCAATTCGTTGTGAACATAGACCTCTCTGTTTGTAGGCAAGTGTTACTATCCCACCTATGTATTTTTTTCTTTCCGGGACCTTGTCATCAAACTGCCCAGTAATCAGGTCTTCCTCAAAGAAATGGGGTGTCTTGGAACTTCATCCTACATTCATGATCTTGGCCACTTAGTACTTCAAGAGTTCGTGAACAATCTTTTGTTTTACTCTAGTTTGTCAGTTGTTAATAAACACTAGCCACAAAAAGATAGGAGAAATGCATGTAATTAGTCTAATCACTGGCAGTCGCTCAGATAGCATTCCAACCCATTACTCTCTTGCTCCCCGTGCCGCCTCAGTTTAAACCCAGCCATATGCAAATGCAGTGTTGGCCATGCTTCAAAAGGAATAAAACAACCTGAACTGCCAGGCCTGGTCCTCCCTGAACTGGAGCACGCACAACCGAAGACAGATTTTGCCCCGATTGTGATATTCATTTGTGTGTGGCTTTGGTTCCAGTGGCACAGTGAACACCGGTTCCACATGTGGGCATATCATTGGCCACTTAGGGCATTACATGAAGCACACAAAATGTGATGGGAGTATTGGTTGCAATTTATCGAACCACTGGCAATCACTCAGAGTATCATTCCTACAATTGTTCTTTTGCCCGCAATGCCACCTCATTTCAGACCCTCATATTTGCAGATCATTCTTTATCCTGCTCCATTAGGAACAGTCCAGTGTGAACCTGGTCTTGGGTTGCTTGTGTTCCAGTTCAGAGAGGACCTAGCTTGGCAGTTGAAGCTGAACTGCTCCTATGGGAACAGAGTTAAGGCTAATTTGCTTGTGTCTCTATCTAATCCGATGTGGCATAGTGGTCAAACGAACAATGGGTTACAATACTACCCAGAGTTATTTGCAGTTGTTAGACAAATTGCAAGCATTCCTCCCATCAACTTTTGTGTGTTAAATAACTCAGCACATTTTACTAGGAAGTGGCACTGTACTAAAACTATGTTCACTGTGCAGTAGAGCTGAAACTATACCCCCACTGATGAGACCGAAGTAAATCAAAACCGGTCTGGGGTTGTTTGTGGGCCCATATGGAGAAGAGTTTGCCTGGCAGTTCATGCTGCATTGTTCCTATTGGAGCAGGGCCGAGACTGATTTGCATAAAGGGAGTATCTGTCTATAGCAGCACAGGGATGTAAAACGAAGGCCTAGAATGCAGCCCCATGCAATCGATTACCAGGGGTTAAGATTACTTCAGGCATTACCTTCATCACCTTTCAGGTCTCGCCTGCGCCAGCGCCCATGCACTGCTCTACGAGACATTTAGTAAGGGCTTTTAAATTTCAAACACACGCTCGTGCGTGTGCTTTTTTTATCACTTGCTATTGGGTGCATGTCTCGCCTTCTCTGTTCTGTGGCCTAGGGTGCTCGAGAGCGAGCATGAGCGCCGTCTGTTTCCAAATATTGCACCCGTTAATTGGAAACAGATGGCGGTCTCCTCCTGCAGCGGCGGGCACAAGTGCGCTCGCACGCGCACCACTTCCGGGTTTGTTTTTATTGGAGAAATACAGGCCTCTCGCCGCCCCACCTTTCCCCTATCAAACACACATGCAGCCTGCTGGTGGTGCTTCCTGTGCTCATTTTAAGAGGAAACTTCCCCGCCCCCTCCGCGCACTTGTCTTCGGATGCCTCCTTGGGGCAGCCGAAACCCCTGTGTGGTGGACATACTTTATTCACCGTGTCCGGGAAACCATGCTGACGTCTGCAACATGGAAAAGGGAGAACACTCTCGGAGCTCAGAGATTAACTTCAGCAACTTCGTCGGGTGCATGCACTGGCGCTGAGCACCATGGGGGATCCCCTCGCTCTACCTGGAGAGCCTGTACCACAAGCTGGCGAACGAGGTGGGTTAGAGTCACTTGTTTTAAGGTGGTAATACCAGTCACACTATCATCCACCCCTTTTCATCAGACTAAACCTCTAACACCGAATGTTTATCTCCCTTGTTCACTGTTTTTCTACCTTGCCCCCTCTACACACACTCTAGTTACTTTGATCTACTTTCAACCCCCTTTCACTCCAACATCACTTCTTCCTATATGCTCCTGCTCTGAAGTTTCCCTTTTCATTCGCCCGCCATTATCCTTCACCCCCACCTTCCTGCTCTTTCGCCAGCTTCACCTCTTTTACTCCGCCTCTCCTCCATCTGTTCTCCCCTGCCTTTATCATGCTATCACCAACATGCTGAAATCCCATCCCCTGTTACGTCCTTCTCTTTCTCATCACCACTACATCTTTCTTTGCATTCACAGCTCTCCACTTTCCCGCCCTTTCCATCTCGCTAAAAACACCTACTCCCCTCTTGCTCTCTACCTGCTGTCTCCGGCTCACTCTGGCTCAACACATCCCTTCTTCTTCCCTGCCCACTCACCCTACCAGCACCCTTCTCCATTCCACTAGCCATTCCACTAGCCACATTAATGACAGTGATGCTATAAATAGTTGTCCATGCAGTCCGCCCTCTGTAGTAATGGTTTACCTTCCGGCAGCTGGTGCACTTGTGGTCTATTCTTCACTTGACTTGTGACACTGGATGACACCGCACCAATGGATGCTTTCTGGGAGTGGGGAGGTTGATTACATGGCCAGAGAGCTCTGCAGTTTGTGGCATCTTTAGATTTTTGTGTGTACACTAATATGCACACAGGCTTTCATCCACAACTCTTGCATAACAAGAGTTTGCAGTACTGCATCTGTTGCCAGGGGTGCAATTAGACACAAACTTTAGGGGGTGAGAAATAATTTAAACTGGGGGCAAGGCTATCTTCAGAATCCCATGGAAAATTACTTTCGGTTGTCCTTTCACTCATGCTGCACACTGCGCAATAAGGGACGTTCTTTTTTGGGCACATATTTAGTCAATAATGCAACACAGCCCACTAACGTTGGTGTCAGCTACACAATCTTTACAGGGATTTAGGGTTTTCCTGAAGGAGTTGTAACAGAATGGATGAAAACCGCTTCATTTTAAACACACAGGGCTGACAGACTAGGCAACATTTGGAAATTCAAGTTCTTTTGTTAGGGACAATCAATGGTACATTTTTAAGACCTGAAAGACTCTAGCTGCGGTACAGAAATATTTTGACCTCTTTGTGAATGTAAGCGCTCAGAAGTTATTTGGATGAAACTGGCATATCACTTGCATTTGTTGCGGAGTTCAACTGCACCCTATTTTTCACAATGACCACTGGTATTGCATTTCAACATTTAATCCCATCAGTATCTCAATATAATCGCTATCCTGATTTCACAATGAACAGAGTGCCAGGCTTAGGCCAGGAGGCACAGACGACCCTGTTGACAGTCTAAATTGCCTCTGTGTTGTTTGTTATCCCCTGCATGTGTGACTCGATAGCCAGGGTTGCAATTGTGTTTGCTATATCTGGACCAGGTATTGCAGCAAGTTCACAGAGCATATGAAAGCTCTTCAAGATATGTGAGTTCAGACTACTAGTTATGCAAAAATAACACTTTAATTACTTCTCAGTGCAGTTCTATAATATGCCTATTAGTGTCAAAGCTTCCACATTAAAAGACAGTAAATGTTGTAGCACCCTGGATAATGTGCTACAGGTCTAAAAGCGTATAAGGTCCCAAAGACGAGACCTTTTGTCTATGCCAATGCTTGTTGTTTGTGCTCTTACCTCGGAAGGCACTTTGTGGGGAAGTCTGTGTGTTGCAAAAACCAAAATTGGGAGATCTGAACCTTGCTGGCCCTTCTCTTTTTTGCAGAATCTTTCCCAAATCAGCTGTCTGGCCCCCATAAGATGAATTTAAATTCACGCCCAGTTTATCCATGCTGATTTACTAAATATATGCCATTGTAATGTGATTGGAGTTTTGGATGCAATTGCGTCCCACTTAATGGAAATCTATTCCAGGGTGGTTTGAAAAGTGGGCTAGGAAGGCTCAAGTACTTAAAAAAAAAAATTAGTGTAGTAAATGCACTCATGCATTTCTATAGCATAAAGGCACTCTACATCTCCGGGTCGTTTTAATTGTGCACATCAAGCTTAGGCTTCTTTTGCATCCCACTCCCTTCTTAGAGGAAAAATGCAGTCCACATTATTTGCAATCCGTGTTGATTTATGAGATCTATAAGATTTATTTTTGCCAATGTGGCCTTTATAGAACCAGATTTGGAAATCAACTTTTCTGCTGAAGTGCATTAGGTTGGGTGCACTTTGTAGTTAAGTGCAGGATTGAGACCCACACCAGTGTCCTGTGAGGTCAAAGTGAAAAGACTGATTTTGTTTTACTTGGCACGTGCCTGTAGTTCAGGAATACAAATAGTTATTTTGCGGTTGTTAGGGTTTAAAAACTGAAGGTGGTGTTCTTTTCATCCTGCAATTACTGATTAGCAGTCGTTGTTGAGGGTGGAGTATGCATACCCTCAGGGCTTAAAGTGGAAAAAAACTGGTGGTGCTCTAAAAGGGTCTGGCAAATTTCTTAAAGGGGTGTGGCCTATCCGAGTATGGGCGTGGTCTAAATAAAGATAACTAGCCTTGTGTGCTTAAGAAAATCATAAAGTTGCATTGAGCAAAGGATAATAAAATAGGCAAAGTATATTAAGTATAAGCCATAAAATACCAAACACTTAAAAAAACATGCAAAAATCAGAGGGGCAAAGCACACAGCACAGCTCCTCTTCAAGTTAGGGGGGACACAGCACACAGCAGACAGTCCCTTGGTGCTCTTCCTCAGCAATCACAGCAACTGTAGCTCAGCTCCTAGACACTCAGCACAGAGTTTCCTAATCTATTTTTACTGGGGCTCCAGTCATACTTTTACACCCCAAAAGTCTTTTTTCTTCTTGTGTGAGGTGTCCTGGACCCAATCTAAACCAGTTCTGGGTGCACTCTGCCAGTGCACCTCTTCTTCCTTTGTGAGGGCCAGGGCCATCAGGCGCACCACAGGAAGTGGAGCCAGCATTGTGGCAGGCAGGCAGAGCCCTATTGAGACCCAGGTGCTACTCCTCCCACTACTCTACACGCAGATGGGTCTATTCAGCCTTGTACTGACTCAGCCAGCCTCCTGGAGCCACCCCCAGCCCCTGTCGCTCACAAACCAGACAGTCAATACAGAACCAGGCAGAGGCATACAAAGGTTGAACAGGAAAATAGCCACTTTCTAAATGTGCTATTTCCAAACTTAGAATTTAAGAACCATCTTTATTAAAGGATGTGTTATTACATTCTGAGTTCAGGGATACCAGATTCCATATGTCTATCTTGCCGTTATTGGAAGATATGTAGGTAAACATGTTACACAGCATTCCCCATGTTATCCTATGGGCAAGAAATCCTTTCAATAGTGAAAAACGAAATTGGCAGTATTTCACGATCAAGACATGTTACCCACACTAGTAACACCAAACAAAAACCTGGACGTCTTGTCAACCTACCTTTGACCTTTGAGGCCTGAAAATAGAGCCCCCTTGCGAGACCCCCCCCAAAAAAAACGAAGCACATTTTTTGTTATTTATGAAATATGTTGGAACCAAATACTTTAACATGATCAAATCAAATCATTACACTAGGTGATGCAATTTCCACACATTTTCATTTGTGCACTGTATAGTTTTTTTAGTAAAACTGTATGTCTGTGCAAATGTAATGGTCATTTCAATTGAATGTGTTGTTTGTAATGGCAGTGCACTACCATACCATGCATACTCTGCTCTAGACCACTGCACTTTACTCTGCACCATTCCACATTATACCACTCCACGCCAATGCACTCTGCATCACTCCACTCTGCACATCGGTACTCTATACCATTTAATGCTATGCCTCTCCCCGCTACCCTCTACCACTCTACTCTATTTCAATGTTCTCTTCACCACTCTTTGCCACTGCACCACTCCAGACCACTCAAATCTACTCTGCACAACACCACGTGTTTTCGTAAATATTTTGTGTACCAAGAATCAAAAGCTGAGATAATTGTAAGTAGTAATCCCCATTTCTGATTTATTATTCAGGTTTCTGGTGGGTATTAGTTTTTTGGAATCATGTATATCAGTACTGGCACCTCTGTCTTGTTGGTTAACTACTCCACTATATGGCACTGCATTTTTCCCACCTCACTCCACTGCACTATACTCTACTCTACTCTATTCTACTCTATGCCACTCAACTCTACTCTGTACTCTTCACCCCTGCATTGTCCTTCGACTGCCCCACTCTGCGTCGCGCAACTCCGCTCTGTGCCGCTCCACTCACTTCAGTTTATGCCACTCTATGCAACTCCACACGATGCCACTCCCTTACACAACACTCTGCCACTCCACAACACTACTCCACTCTTCGCCATTCCACTCTAGGACACTACATGACTCTCCTCTATGCCGCTAACCTTTAGCCATGCTGAACAGCAGGGTTGCTGGTGTACATCCGTGGCTAAAACACATTGGCAATGCCAATAGCTTGAGACCTATTGGCTTTGCCAATGCTTGTTTAACTCTATGCACCCATTCAATGCTCCTCAGGTACCTGTGAAGGAAGAGATAACGGGTTCAATTCAGCCCACTCCATGTAATAAAACTGCTGAGTTCTAATTGTATAATAACTGTAAATCCAGCCAGAATCAAGTTGTCAAGTCATGCTAGCAAAAGCAGAAATGTCGTTAAGGGTTTCCCGACTCATCTTTACCTTCCTGTTTTGGGTTTCGTTTCCCAGAGGCGGAGCTGTTTTCTTAAACTTAATTTCTGAAAATTATTCAAGTAAATGCATTAAGGAAATAACCTTCTTACGGTTTGCGTCTTCTCCGACAGAAAGCTTTTCTGCTTTTAATGTATATTAAAGAAGCCTTGGTGCCTCTAACAGCAAATACACATTTTAAAGGGGTGGAAGTGGAGTCTGTGGTGCAGCCTGAACTGCCAAGCCATGTCTTTCCTGGACCGGAATCAAGCATCCTAGGACCGGTTTCTGGCTATCAGCCGTCCTCAGCCAGGATAGCTTGATTTCAGTGGTGAAGTGAGCACGGGACTCACGTCTGGGCATACCCTTCCCACATAGGACGAACAGCAAACACACAAGGTGATGGACGGAATGTTGCACATTGGCAAAACATTCACCCCCAGTCACAGATCTGGGTTTAATCCATCGTTATTTTGCTCACCGTGCCGCCCCAGTTCAGACATGGCCATATGCAAATCAGTCTTGACCCTGTGCCTCATGGGAACAGTCCAGCCCGAATTGCCAAACCATGTCTTCCCTGGTCCGGAATCAAGCATCCTAGGACCGGTTTCTGGCTATCAGCCATCATCAGCCAGGATAGCTTGTATCCAGTGGCAAAGTGAGCAAGGGTCCCACGTCTGGGCATACCCTGCCACCTTAGGGCGAACATAGCAAAGCCAAAGGGATGATGGACGGAGTGTTGAACATTGCAAGCACTCACCCCAGTCAACATCTGGGTTTAATCCATCATCATTCTTTAGCTCACTCCGCCACCCCAGTTCAGACATGGCCATATGCAAATCAGTCTGACCCTGTGCCTTATGGGAAACTGGGGTGGCATAGTGAGCAAAAGAATGATGGATTTAACCCAGATCTCTTGACTGGGGGGTGAATGTTTTGATTTGTTCTGCATTCCGTCCATCAATTGTGTCTCTTTTGCATATCCTAAATACAGCTTGTCTCGAAGAGACAGCGCAAACACTGCCTAGGCGAGACCTAAAAAGTGTAGGAAGGAAATCAGTATCCTCTCCATCAGTGATACTCATTCTATGAGGTTGTTTTTTTCATGTCTGGAATGGTTAGATAATATGCATAGGTGAGTCCAGGGCAATCTGTGAACCTCTAATGTTACATAACGCCTGCAAAGTTAAAGCTAGCCTCATTGATTGGCACCAACAGTTTAAACACGGCATTCACTCTGAATTGTAGTAAGTTATTGGCCCATTTTCCAGCAAATGAGGATTTCAACTAATGATTCACTCCAAATTTAAGAAACCAGTGTAGTGAAACCTGGGTTTATAATTAGTTAGTAGTTGCTAAGCTCTGCCTATGTGAATCCATGGTACTTCCCAGGTGTTGAACTTCATGCAAGGTAGATTCCAGCTGCTGTCACTAAGACTGAAGTTCTTTCTGTGCTTTTGCTGTAGTGTGCTGTCGGCAAATGCTTCATAAAATCTTGCTAGCGAATCTAGAATTGATAGAGAAACATGCACATAGCGTCTTGCAGTCTTTCGAATAGATCTTTCAAAGCCACTACGGTTGTGCAAGCATGAGTGTTCACTAATCTTGAGCCTTGGTGCTCCTTTGCTGAAGAATGTCTGAGATACATGTCAACCCTAACCAGCTAGGCTAGGCAAAATTCCAGCAACTGCCCATCACCATTGACCCCAGATCCAGAGTTCCTGGGCTGGACCAAAAAAAGTGTGCGATACCTTGCCTCATTTAGATCCAAGTTAAAAATAACATTTAGTGGTTAGATGGACTTTTAACCACATCATCGAGGGTGACTTTCTAGTGACCTAACTAGAGTGAATAGACCACTCAACCTCTGTGCACTGTTGCTGATGGTGGACAGATCACACCAGATACATCATGATATTTTCATACATTCTAATCATTTTTCAGAATGACTGACTCATTCACATATGACTTAACCAGTCTAACTCAAGAATATGATTTTTAATCATCAATTCATTTATATAAATCTCAGAAATATATTGAAAACAAATAATAACATTTCACTGTTTCAACATAATCTTTCTTGGCTGTATACAGTTGATGTAGCCCGATGCATTTCGAGTCCTTTGTGGACTCTTCCTCAGGGGCCTGTAAATATGAACATTTCATATCAGAAGCTTAAATTTAAACATGTATGATGTCAGATTCAATTTCGAAAAACATAGGGATACGGAAAAGCAACAATAAATCCATTTACGTTTAGTCAAGGTACTTCAAATGTGATGACCTAACCGTGCACTAGTGAAAGACATATAACACCACCACCACACCTAGGAAGTGGAATGTAAACCACTAAACTTAGGTTTGTTTGCGTACAGATTGTTGGGAAGGTGAAAGACAGTCACGGAGTTTAGACTGATCTAAAATGGCGACACAGCATGATTCCGGGTAGTCCGTTTTTACTGTTGTGAGCATAGTGAATGAGCATGGTGTTTTTAAACCGGAAGATCCGGTGTTTACATCGAACATTGAATCGAGTGGAGTATACGGAGGAGTTGATGAGCAACCTCGTGGTAGGTAGTGGCGTTTTTAGGATTCGTGGTTTTGGCTTTAAAATCAGAGAGTATTGGTTAAGGATGGTTTTCATACTTCCTTCACAGGCGGTGGTCGGTATTGTTTATAAAGACGGAAACGCGGCGGTTTCCAAACTAGAGAGCTGAGGTAAGAGAAGGCTCCTTTTCCTGTTTTATATTGAAAGTCGTTACACGTTCTGCAGCAGTTGTTCACAGAAAGGCATTTTTTGTTTACAGGAAGGTCGTACCCTTGGTTCTGTTGTGAGTATATTATTTAGTGGTTTACATTCCACTTCCTAGGTGTGGTGGTGGTGTTATATGTCTTTCACTAGTGCACGGTTAGGTCATCACATTTGAAGTACCTTGACTAAACGTAAATGGATTTATTGTTGCTTTTCCGTAGCCCTATGTTTTTCGAAATTGAATCTGACATCATATATGTTTAAATTTAAGCTTCTGATATGAAATGTTCATATTTACAGGCCCCTGAGGAAGAGTCCACAAAGGACTCGAAATGCATCGGGCTACATCAACTGTATACAGCCAAGAAAGATTATGTTGAAACAGTGAAATGTTATTATTTGTTTTCAATATATTTCTGAGATTTATATAAATGAATTGATGCTTAAAAATCATATTCTTGAGTTAGACTGGTTAAGTCATATGTGAATGAGTCAGTCATTCTGAAAAATGATTAGAATGTATGAAAATATCATGATGTACCTGGTGTGATCTGTCCACCATCAGCAACAGTGCGCAGAGGTGGAGTGGTCTATTCACTCTAGTTAGGTTGTTAAGTTATAGGCACGGTGTGTGGACAAACGTGCCACCTCCGCAGCACGCATGTGTTAAAAGTAAAAAGACGAATAATTTCAAAAAAGAGGAGTGCTACCCACATTGAATTTCACATTTTGTGACTTTCTAGTGACCCCGAACTGTCTGTGTTACCAGAGTTGTAATAATATTTAAACCCCTAAAAAAGTGGTATTCAGAAGCAGTCTGCATAACGGGGTCAATCCTGGGGCCATTTTCATTAAGTACATTGGTAGACGTAGTCTTGAGGCAAGCAGTCTTTTTTTCTTAATTTTTATCCGAAGTACACTTTATGAGTTTATTTGTTGTTCAGCAAAAAACCAGGATCGAGATTTGTGGTGTTTGCAAGCATTATGCTGGATTTAACATAACGCTCACCCCACATCTCGCAAGTTTGTCCTGGTCTACTCGATCCACCTACCACTGATCAAAAAAGTTTTGGAAATGGACCTTTTTGCCTCAGACCTAGTACACACAACGTTGTATCTAAGATACCTTTAGCTGGCCTTACATCTTCAAGGATTCAGGAAAAGGCCAAATAACAATCATCCGCTTAATTGCTGCAGTTTGAGCCCTAAATCCAGGTATTATATTGTGTACGTCCTAAACAGACAGTTTAATGCCAAAATTCCCGGCACACAATCTGAAAGAGGGCTGGTCAATTATGGTCAATCCACACGCAGAGGTGTAGAACTTGGCAGTTCATAAGATCCTATAATCTGGCCAATGTTATGGATCTGGTAGCAGGGTCGACCTTGAATAACCATCCAACTTACAGGGGTAGGGGCTGTAGCTCCATAATAGATTTTATTTTCATATGTCCTTTGATAGAAAAACAGTATCAGCCGAAGTTATTCCTTCCAACTTCGGAAACCACAATCCTATTACAATATCGATGAACACAGCCCCTAGGCCAATTTTCCAGACAGAATGTGGGGCAATAAATCTAACATTGTCAACTGACAATTTAAGATTACACTGGAAGGGGGTTGATTGTTACGAAATATTTAAGAAATTGGCAAAGGACAAAATGCACCTTATTGACTCCTGTCTTTCATTGCAATCTTCTTTCCAGATTCACTTCTCACATGGCAAGCACACCCAGATGGTTTAACCGCATGCGCGCTAGCGGAATTCCGCTAGCGCGCTGGGTTTTTCAAAATCGCACTTTGCGTGACGAGCTGGGCTCGTCATCAGTGTGCGAGCGGGCTACGCCATGACGAGCCCAGCTCGTCATGAGTGTCGAAGGGGTTAATCTTGAATGCACACAAGCAAATAGGAATTTACGCAGGGCACTCTCAGCTACTCCAAGGTGTACAACAGAAGTTAAACTGGCCAGAAAGAAGTATAATGAGGCGATTGGAGACCGGAAGAAGGGTCTCTTGAGTGAACGCTGGGAAAAACTTTCCGAGGCTGTCAACCAAAAAAAGGTAATATCTTCTGGGCAGCAGTAAGGGACCTTCGATCCATGGGCCAGACATCCACCCCGATTAGCTGCAATATCTCTAGTGATGCATGGGTTAAAACATTTTCAGAAATGTATGCCACACCGTTACCAAGTGAGACAACCCATGCTCCAGGTAGCCGTGTACCTATAGAAAAAAGTATTTTAGAAGTTGTAGAAGCCATCAATCAGAGCTTAGGCAATAAAGCACCGGGGCCAGACGGGCTCCCTATTGATTTAATCAAGTTGAATCCGGATTTCTGGGCCCCTTTGCTTTTGAACGGTTTTAATAGTCTAACTGCGGCAAAATTACCCGACACTTGGGCCAGGAGTATAATAGTCCCAATTTTTAAGAAGGGAGATGGATCCCTCCCATGTAATTACAGACATTTATATGGCTTTTATGGATCTGTCCACAGCTTTTGACCTAGTGAACAGGGCAAAGCTGTGGACAATCCTTTGGCAGGAGGGTTGAACGAGCCATTAGTACATTTTTTAGCGTATCTACATAAAGACCTCCGGGCTCAAGTAAGGCTTGGCGTGGGAGGTGAGGTTTCGGGAACTATTGATGTAGGCAGTGGGGTCAGACAAGGTGGTATCTTGGCCCCCCTACTTTTTATCATATATATCAACGGGCTGAACAGCTCTTTGAAAACGGCCACTCAAGACGTCCCATATATAAATGAGAAGCCCATCCCTGTGCTCCTTTACGCAGAAGATTGCGGTCCTTATAGGCCGCACCCTAAAATCTTTGCGTCTCCTGGTCCAAAATTTTAACAATTATATGAAAGAGTTGGATTTGCGGGTACATTTTAAGAAATCTCTTTTAATGTGCAGTGGGCCAGGAAAGCGTGAGATAGGCACTATCACAATAGATAGCCAAAAATTGACCTCTGTAAGATCTTTTGTTTATTTAGGGTTGGCCTTTGCTGCGAACGGCTCCTGGAGGGAGCATTTAGCTCACTCGAGGAGCAATTCTCAAATGCCATCAATTCGATTCTGAGCCTGCCCCGTCCTAAGACTACAGGTGCTCTCCTAGCAGTTCAGAAAATTTATAAACTTCAGTGCACTCCAGTGGCTTCATATGGCGCCGAGATTTGGGGAACAGTAAACCTTTAGGTATTCAACAGAAAGAAAATAGGTTTTGTAGGAAACTGCTGAGCACCCCAATCTCAACCCCTCAATATATATGTCATAAGGAGCTCAACATCAATTTTATAACTGATTTTATTCGTGCCCGACCTGCACTTTTTTGGATATCAGTGTGGAAGAACAAAGCGGCATCCCTGACACAGCAGATTATTATTGATTGTTTACATTTTGACAAAGGATTGGAAATTCCATGGCTAAGAGGCGTGCTTCAAAGTCTGCGCAGTGTTAAAAAAAAGTGTTTCTCTTCCTAGACCCCATATCAGCAGAATCCGCTCCAAAAAAGGAACTGCGGGACGCCTTATATTCCCTTTATAACAGCGAGCGGGATGTTGTGGAGTCAGGGAAAATTGTGCGCAACTATATGGTTATCGAACAGCATTGTCATCCGCTTCATATGTATCTGACTTTAGCCATGAGCAGTTGGGAAAGGAGCCTATTGTTCAGATTAAGAGCAGGCACAATCAGATTTGCACTTTGTTTTCCAAAATGTGTGCCCCTGTGATGAGGAGTGAGCAATCTATTATGCACTTTATATTCTTCTGTAAATATTATTTTAAATACTCTAAGCAGTTTCTTCACGCATATTTTAAAAGAGAAGACCAATTACCCTGGATGTAGCATATCAGTGTATATTCGCTTTAGATGATGTTGAACTGATTTTCCGCACTAGCACGTTCCTTAAAATTGCGATCAGAGCACGTAGGTCTATGATGGATCCCTGACCACATGTGACACAACTTGTGAATTGTTTTAACCATTTTATGTAAAATTGATGGCTTGTTTTTTGAACTATGCACTTTCGATATACGAATATGAATTTTAATACTTGTACGAACTGTTATTTATTTATGGTTTTGTGCTTTTATGGGTACTATTGTATACGAATAAAGTTGAACTGAACTGGCAGTTTAATCAAAACTAGACAGTCGGCTAGTAATAATCCTTGTAACCAGTTACATTGAATTGTCAAATCACATTACATGTTGGAAATATGTTTTATATTTCCTTTGAGAAGAATGCTTTAAGGGAGTAGATGGCTAACCACCACAGCCACCTCCACTCTCACCTCACCCCCAGTGTTCACTTGGCAGGAGAGATAACTTCTAAACTAGTGTCTTTTTTTTTGTATTTGAGAGACTGCAGCTTAAAATGCTTCAACATACCTTCATAATGTCGTTCTCTGCACCCTCCATTTTTATGTTCACTACATGCTTGTGTGATATATTTAAAGCATGTAAATGTTGGTTGACATATTGATCATTTTATCTTTTTTTGTTAAACTTCATTAGGTGACACCCAGTTATGGGCTTTGTAAAAGAAAATTTGGAATTCTAGTAAAAGTTTATTGCAAATTGTTGAGTCATGGCTCTTTCCTCACAAGTCTTGAGTGAATGCGTTTCATCTATGCAATTGGAACGTGGCATGAATGGCATCCTGTACCAGTGTGCTTGGCTGCATTTGTTTGCTGTTTAACCATTAAGTATTTGGTAGTAAAATAATTTACTGTATACTGTTTAGTGCTATTCAACACCTTGTTTCGTCCTACGAGTTTCTTGTAAGTCTTGTCCATTTAATTGATCTACTTTGTTAGGTCCTGCATAACACCGTGCGCTTAGAGCTTGGCCATTGGCTTACCATTTGTTGGTTTCATTGTCACTCTTAATTGCTGCTCCCTCATTGGACGTGCATGCTGGCTTCACTTACTCTTCTTTTGTGTGGCGCATGAGCCAACTACGGATTGCTTCATCTTCAATATTGTCCTTCTGCTGCTTGCACTGTGATTAGGATACTATTTACTTCTTTCCCTGTCCTTGTCCATTCTGCTTCTTCCCCTCCCACCGTGACCTTCCAACTTCCGATTGTCCATATTTGTTCTCCCCTTCGACCCCCTCACCCTCCCTTTGTCTGTGTCGCCCCATATTCACCATAAGAAAAAATAAGAGATAATTCAGCCATCAATGGCCACTTCATGGCGCTTCTTTTTAACCATTCTATTGCCGCTTCGTCCATGCTGCCCATTACCTCCCACCTTCCCTTCCGTTGTCCATGTTTTCAATGTGTTTTCTTGATAATTATGACTCTAGTTCCTCAATGGCTTATGTAAAATAATGGACTTTGAACAAGAGGTTTGACGTGAGCACAATATCCTGTAAAACACCCGTTTTACAAAAAAAATATTTGTTTAGTTTTTGTTTTCCTGTGGAGTAATAGCATGCTTTTTAAATGTATTTTGTGTGTTGCTCACAGCCAACCATGTTTATGCTGCAAAGTTTTTTTATATTAATATTCTGTATATTCTTTACTTCACATCTCAATCTGTTAAACCTACTAAAGTGTCCCTTGTACTTCGCTCTCGCATATTGAACAAGGAGAGACAGTGAAGCTCTTTCTTCCTGAATGGAAGTGCCTTTAAACTCAAACCAAACCCCAATTCGACTCCTCCTTTCCCAGAAACCATTCGGCACAAATTACTTTCAACTTGGTGTCGGATGGGAAAAGGGACCAGGACCCTGCCATCTGCTAGTAGAAATACGGAAGAGAGACGGGGAAGGGGATTGGCAGGTTGTGTGTTTTTGTGTTTTTGTGTGTTTGCTCGCTTGCAGTTTTTAGGTTGAAACCTACCAGACGCTAATGATATCTTGTGGACATTAGGAAAGCTACCCTCAGAAGGTATTCCCCCACAGCTTTCCATTGGCTTTGTGGTTTGTAACTCACATTTGCTTGCTTTCTAGTTGCTGGCTCTATTTGTTTTAGGCTGTCCTGCTTAGATACCCCCTTCTATTGCCCAAACTGTGTTTACTGTATTCTTCCACCAGAACTGGCTGTCTGTAAACAGCCCTTTCAATCTGGTACTTCTCTTGTCACATTTTCTATGCATTCAAAGACAGAGGTCAAATGTCAGGCTCGGTCTTCCAGGCAGCTTGGTGTTGACTTTTCTTTCTCAGACTTCATAGTGTGAGGATTTATGTAACAAATATGCTGGCTACTGGGTATGTGCTTGATTAAGTCTGTATGATGTAAATTTTTTCTAGCACATAACAAAATGTACATGTCTGCAAATGAACTTAGCTGAAATGTTAGGAAAAATCAGAATTAGAATAGCACAAACGTAGCAAATGTTTTGGTAATTCTGAAATGTGGTGGAAACAAATCTTTTATCATTGAGGTGGTGACATTTCTACACATTATCTTTTGCGCGCTGTTTATTTTTATCACTAAAACGGTATGTCTGTCCAAATGTAATAGTCATTTCAATTGCAGATGTGTTGTCTGTAATGGCAGTGCGCTATCACACCATCCATACTCCGCTTTAACCCACTCAATTCTACTCTGCACCTCTCCACATTGCGTCACTGCACACTACTTTGCACCACTCCACGATACTTCATACAACAGCACTTCAGTCTATGCCTCTCTACTCTACATGACTTTACTCTATACCAATGCACTCTACCCCAAACTACTCTACTATGCACCACTGCACTCTACTTTGCGCCACTCCGCTTTGCGCCGCACCACTGCACTTTGTCACTGCACTCTGCAACACCGCACTCAACTCTGAAACAATCTACTCAAAGGCACTGCATTCTGCGGCACACTACTTTGCACCACTCCACGGCACTCCATTCGACTCTGCCCCACCACACAACGCCAATGCAGTCTACACCACTTTTCTCTAAACCAATGCACTCTATGCCACTGAACTCTAAGCTACTGCATTCTATCCTGCACATCTCCACACTGCTCTATTCCTCACTGCTGCACTCCATGCTGCTCCACTCAATTCCAATGCACTTTACACCACTTTACTCACAACCTATGCATGCTATGCTCTGCACTCTACACCAAAACACTACGCCATTGTACTCTGCACCACTCTACACCATCTTACTCTGTCACTTTACTCTGCAACTCTCTACGTCACTGCACTCTATACCAATGCACTTTACGTCATTCTACTGTACACCACTGTACTCTACAGCATTCTCTTCCGCACCTCTGCACTGCACCACTCTATGGCTAAGCACTCTAACCTACTATGCACCACTTCACTCTATGCCACTTCACTCTATGCCTCTCTACTCTGCACCACTCTACTCTGCCACTACACTCTTCGCCACTACATTTTACTCTGCACCACTCCACTCTGCACCTCTCCACGCCACTCCACAACACTGCATTCAAAGCCACTTCACTGTACACCACTACTCTATTCCACTGCACTCTACCCTGCACCACTCGACCCTACGCCACTTCACTCTACTCCGAAACAATCTACTCTATGCCACTGCACTCTATGCCGCTGCACCACTCTATACCACTCTACTCTGCACTAATCTAAGCCACTTCCCCCTATGCCACTCTACTCTAAACCACTGCAAACTGCCAGTCTACTCTAAACCACAGTACTCTATGCTACTCTACTCTGAACCACTGCACTCTAGGCTAATGCACTCAACACCACTTTCCTCGAAAGCAATGCTCTGTAAGCCACTGCACTCTACACCACTGTACTCTGCAACACACTAAGTCACTGAACTCTATGCAACTCCATTCTATGCTGCTTTGTGCGCCACTGCACTCTGAGATTGGACTCCGCAAGGCTATTTTCTCCGTTATTGAATTTCCAGCCGATCTACTCTGCGCCACTGGATGCTACGCCACTGTATACCATTGCGCTCTGACACTGCACTATTTGCCATTGTAGTCTATTCTGCGCCACTGCACTCTACGCCACTTCACCCTCCTCCACTCTACTCTACTCTGAAAGACTGCACCCTCCGCCGCTGAACTTGACTCTGCACAACTTCTCTGTACGCTACTGCATGCTACACCATTCTACACCATTGCCCCAACGTCTCTGCACTCTATTCTACACTACACTCTACTCCACTGTATGATGCTCTACTCCGTCAAACTCTAAACCGCTCTATGCCACTTCACTCTGTGACCCTCTGTGCCACTCCACGCTACTCTACTCCATTCTATTCATACCACTTTCCTACACTACTCCACTGTGTGCCACTGCACTCTTTGACAAACTACTCCGCTCTAGGCCACTCTACACTACGACACTCTACGCAACACCCTCTGTTACTTCACTCTGCTCTACACAACTCTACCACTCAACTTTGCAACAATCTACGCAGCACTGTCACTCCACTCAGCTGTACTCCACTCTACGTCCTTCCACTATATGATACTGCACTCGCCCTACACCACTCCATGATACTCCACTCTATGTTGCTCCACTCTACGTCACACCACTACATAACACTTCCCTCTACTCTACGACACTCCATGCCACTCTCTTTTAACCCACTAACTTTTAGCCATGCTTAACAGCAGCCACACTGGTGTAAAATATGGCTAAAACATATTGACAAAGCTAGAAGCTTTGCAATGTTTGTTTCTCCTCAGTCTGCAGTACATGTAAACTTGTGACCAGATGAGTGGAGAGGTAACTTTGGGCGCTGGGATAAAAATAAACAGGAGCATCTGATTTTCAGGCACCTGATTTTTGATTTTTAGTAAAATTGTACACCTACTTGGCAATGCAACAAAATTATAGGGGGTGGAAAAATAAGTGTGATTATGAATTTCCCCGAAACATTTTATCATACTGGGTATTCTCTAGAGGAGTTGGCTTTGTCGTTGTTTTATTTAACCGTGTTGTATAGCACCGCAGCTGCTGTGCAGCATGTTTGAATGTAAATTTGAAAAAGGTTTTTCCCATTTTTGCGCTGCTGTCCAACATGACTAGAAACACATTAAGAAAGTCCATAGCTCCCACGTAGGTGAGACCTATTGGCTTTGCCAATACTTGTTTTTCTGTCACTAATACTTTGCTAAATACCTTCCGTCTTAATCAGTACCTCAACCTGTCGCACAAATGGAGAAAGCCTGATGTTTTGTTTGAAGTAATCGTACCACTCTTAGCTAAATTAGTCTGGTATCGTCTTGAAAGCATACTTTGCGAATGTGTGTGTGTGGGTGCGTGTGTGTGTACTTTTACAGCAGTAAAATATCGAATTTTTTATTTATGTGGCATTGTAGACCGTATTCGGGACATGGTTCATTTTGCCTACTTGGTCCTTAACACCTTAGCTTCCACTGCCAGTGAGATTAGCTTGCTCAATCCTATACGTTTAGATATACAAACCTTCGTCCTCATTGGCATACAGACCTACCGATTTTTTAAGTACTATTATTGTCGTCCTGTAATGATAAATGTGCTCTGCTGTTATGTCACATGCCCACCAAAATGTTTTCTGTGACCATGAGTAGCCTGTTTTGGTGCTTATTACGTTTTGTTTGAAGGATGCAGTTCCACACTTTACGTGCAAACAGAATGTCATGTGCGTCACCCGGGTTGGTAACCTTGACTCCACTTTAAGATGTACCATGGGATCACGAAAGCATGAACTCCACTTTCATAGGATAGCCTTGACCAGTTATTTGGATTGGTCTATAAATAAGAACGCCAAGGATACCTGATAATGACGCAGAGTGTTTTTCAGTAAAACTGTACATGCACAACATATTTAAACCCTTTGTCTATTTGGTCTGTCCTGAATTTGAGATGGAAATTATTTTGGGAATTAATGTTTCAACATATTCTTTTCTCCAAGGCTTGTAGCCTTCAAACTGTTCTCTGGCGTACGGCAATTGGACAGCCTGTGACGACCAGGTTCCTGGGGCAACAAGAAAGTAAGGGGTTACTGGGCTCCATTTGCATCAATTGGAGCAGTTCACCGCTGTTGTCATAGTATCATTGGACTCCAAACTAGAGGACCAAGTACTCCTCTTTAACATTTGACTCACTCAGGGTAGCGAGACCGAGCAGACCAGGGCTTACTGAAGGAGCGGAGGGAGGTGGGTTAGACATTGAGAATACAGTTTACACTGTAAAACCAGCTAATAAGATCAATGTCCAGTCAGTGCTTTACTTTATAAAAGAAAAAGGTACTGCATATAAGACTAAGATACACAATGAAAATAAGAAGTGTCTACAACCCTCTGAGCCAGAATTCTTACCCCATACCTGAATATAGCGCCTAGACACTAAGCCCTAAAAAACACACAGTTAACATAGCATTGTACAAGCTGTGTTGCACCGGGCTACTCTTTAAAGCTAGAGTCATGGTACCCATAAATGTATTGCAGAACTAGGTTTTGAGCAGTTGATATGAAATAAAATGTCATGGTCCACCCACTGGCCCACCACCCAAAGCAATAGAAGTGCCCACTCTCCCTTGGCGAAGACACAGCTCTGATGGTGTCTGGGGTCTAGATAGGTGTGTCTGGTGTCTTGGCATAGTTAATTGAGTCCAACTAGTCCTATTGCCCCATGCTAGCTATAAAAGAGGACAGGAGAGGAGAAAAGGGTAGTGGCTTGCCCTGGTGCCAGTCCACTCTGATACCCTCAGATGACCCAAGAGTTGGAGGCACCTGTATCAAAGAGCCCACTGGTCAGAGTTTAGATTTTTTAATAGTATGGTAACCACTGGGACAGTGCTACTAGTGCAGCACAAGGAAGGACAAAGCTGGAGACTGCAAGTCCTGGGACAGTGACCAAGTGTTCAAATAGTTCTTCAAAAGGGCACTCTTCCGCCAGCTACGATGGTAACTGGAAGCACCCACAGGCTCTCAAAGCACAGGGGAAGTGTCATGGGCAAATTAGTCAAACCTTCAATTACAACATGGAGCTTCCCCCGTCTTCTTGAATGTTAATTTGCAGCAAGTTTCCTTATCTTGAGGACCTATATGAAGTCTCCTTCTGTTCAGAAGGACAGAATAGCCTCCACAAGCCTCAGACACCACTATCTCTGCTCCAGTGCCCAGCCCGACAATCTGCAGCCCATTTCCTTCCGTCAGACCGGCAAATTCCTTTCACTGGTAATCAGTCATAGACACCATCTCTAGTTCAAACACTTTTCTCGGGTCTGAAAGGAGATTAAGAAATACACCTTTGGAATCCACTCCAGGATCTCCGCTTCCTTGGTGTCCCCCAGGTGGGTGCCTCGTCAGAAAAGAGAACAGTATTGAATAACCAACTGGTCGGTGGAGCCAGACTTTTATGATTCCTTAAGTGGCAGCTAATCCATTCAGAGAGTCTGCTACTTTTGCATCCTATGTGCTCCTCCAAACTTGGGGCATATTTCCTGCATGTTCACTGCATGAG
Source organism: Lissotriton vulgaris (assembly GCF_964263255.1). Classification (NCBI taxonomy): domain Eukaryota; kingdom Metazoa; phylum Chordata; class Amphibia; order Caudata; family Salamandridae; genus Lissotriton; species Lissotriton vulgaris. The sequence goes on from NC_141687.1 coordinate 213,468,502, forward strand.
CAGTCTGTGATCAGTCTATGTGAGTAGGGCTGTCCCAGTCTCTTCGTACCTGGTCCAAGAGAGAAATTTTAATTAAGTCCCAGATCAGGAGGCCCTGACCCTCACCCAGCAGAAAGGGAGGGTGCCTCCCAGCAGAGAGAGTCTTAGCTAAATGGGGATGAGGGGAAGAGAGGAATTAGCGCACGTCCCAGCTGGTGGAAGCCACACAGGATACTGTTGACCCGGAAATGGGGTTCAAACCCATCTATGGCAGTTGCTTGAACCCTGCCCTTCTTGCCTCTTTAGTGCTTCTATAGTAAAAGTACCCCATTAGTAATTGGGTTTTGTAATACGGTGAAAGGCACTGCTCCAGTGCCACGGCCTACCGAGTGGCTGGTCCTTGACAGACCCAGACTATACAGGTCAAGTGGCACATGACGCCAGAGAGTGTTTCCCGCTGCTGTCTCCATGATACATCTCTCCTGCACTTAACTCTGTGTGGGCTTATATGAGGGGTGCCATTAATTAAGACTATGTTGCTTTCATGATTTGGGGCTGTAGAAAACGAGGGAGGCTGGGGTTACCTTTCTATTAAATTGTGCTGGTACAGAAAGGAGTTCCAGCACAGTTTAAACATATTATCCATGAAGAAACTAAGTACAGAGGTAGCCCAGCTGTGAAAGTAGTAGGCTTATTTGGCTATATTGAAGAGCCAGCACAATGATCAGGTATAGTCTCAACTGGTTTCAGACAAGATATCATGCAAGTGTGTCCGACTAAATAAAGCTCTTACTTACACTACAAGGTCGGGGGAAACGCCTGAGAACATTTCTGCATGCCCCAATGGATCTATGTAAAGGTAGAATGGATGCTTTATCGTGCCCCTGCTTCTTGAAGCCAAAAACATTGCTTCCAGCTTCTCAAGAGAGGACTTTAACCATGGCCTGTTGAGACAACTGCCTTGTGTGTTATAAACATGAGTTCGATTCAATACCAATGCCATAAAACATGGAACATCTTTTTCAACAGATTAAATCTAAGTCAACTCTGTCCAACAAGACCTCAAAATCTGCTTGAAGGAGATCGAGAAGCGGATCAACAGAGTAGATGTTGTGTAGCTTGGCAGTAGAGTAGATGCCCTTGAGCTAACGACCATAGATGAAAGGTCGGATGAACAATAACAAATGTGGACAAAGATACAAATATCAGAGGAACAGAACATCGGAAATCATTTCGTGGATTTTCGTTTCCTTGTATATATGTCGAGCAGAGTTGAGGTGTTTGCTGTAGCTCTGTATGGAATGGAGAAGTCGGGAGGGTCCAAATTGGCATAAAAATATCATTCTGGGGTATGCGACCCTTAACACCTGTCTTCATACATCAATCATCCAACTTTACGCCCAGAGTAAGCGAAAACTTGTGAAACCGCGATAGCTGACTGTGGGAAAGCATTTATCATGCTTTGTCAACTGTTGATTCATGGTTGTCAGATATGATTAATCATCTAAAACTGGGTTAAACTGAAGTATGGAGCTCAGTGATAATGTTATGTGTTAATTCTAAATTAATTCGTTGGTATATTGCATATGGAGAAACATGTTCTTTGTTATCAAAAGATTTTTGGAAAGACATGCTCCCTGAGGCTGTCTTTGAAAGTGTAATGTACAGATACACCAGTCAGATTTCTGGTCTCTTGGGTTGGGTTGCGCAGGGTAACTGGGAGCTAGAAATCTAATGTGTTTTAAACTAAAAACCTGTGCTACCCATATCACACTACCAAACCAGTATTTCAGTGCTTACAGGTACTTAAAACAAGCCTTACATGTTGGCTTTGCCAGTGCTTTTTATCTGGATTAGATAGATAAGTAACAAAAATGATTTTGTTGTGAATAATTATAATCGAAACTGGTTTAATTCTTAAAATATGAAACTGTTGGGTAACCATTATAAGGTCTGTGGAAGGGGTAGGTAGGTGGTCTTGGAGTGCCTCTCACTCGCATTCTTCCATTCACACCACTTTCCTCTTCAGTGTCTTAGACGTATATGCCCTTTTACTCCCTGCTTCTTTCTGAAATCCTCCATCTGCACAGTTCACGCCTCATCTCTTTCCTCTTAAGCACTCTTTTTCCCTTCTGCATATACTTCCTTGCATCTCCTACACTTTATTATTATTATTAGCGGGTTTGTAGAGCGCTGGAATCGACTCCACAAGGGAGTATCTCTGCGCTGTGGAGCTTTCATAAATGGTAGTAATGCATACGAAAGACCGAGACAAAAGGACAAAGAGAGAAAAAAAGGAATAACAGGAAAAAAAAAAGATAATCACAAAGGGTCAAAAAATGCCCAAGGAGTTAAAAGAACCAGAAAATCAGATCAGCCCTGAAACAGAAAAGTTTTCAATTTACTTCTGAAACTGGAATGGTTAACACATTGTCTGAGAGAAAGGGGAAGATCATTCCAGAGCGTACGACCAATGACAGACAGTGCTTTGCCACCCTGTCTTGCCTTTTTTATCCTAGGCACCTTCAAAAGCAGCTGATTGCTAGATCGTAGACACCTCATAGGAGCATAAGAAACACATTTTTCTGCTAAGTATGAGGGCCCTAAACCATTGATTCCTTTATGGACAATACAGCAGACCTTAAATTTATTCCTCTAACGGATAGACAGCCAGTGAAGCTTGGTCAGAAGGGGCTTTGAAGGAGTTCTGGGGCGGGGCATTAAACCAGTCTGGCGCCAGCGTTCTGAACTACTTGGAGTCTATCTAGTACTCCTTCATTGGCAGATGCTAACAGGCCATTACAGTAGTCAATACGACTTAATACCAGCGCCTGCACCAGGGTCTTCTTAGTAGAATCAGTCAAGAGAGGAAATACCTTGCGGAGAAGGCCAATCATGTGAAAGCAGGTCCCAACTATGTGGTTTCCCTGTTGTTTGAAAGTTAGTTCCTGCTCCAGCCGTACACCCAGGTTCTTGATCACAGGTTTTGGCTCGGGTAATGGGCCTAACTCAGTGGGCCACCAATCAGGGCCCCATAGTAGCTTGGCCTCGCCGAAAAGCGCCAGTTCCGTTTTTGTAACATTACACTGGAGGAAGTTTGACGACATCCAACCCGACACTGCTTTTATCCCTTCAGAGAAAGATCGTTTCACCTCTGTAGTTAGAGTAGTAAAGGGAAAAAGCAGTTGAGTGTCGTCAGCATATGAGACTAAACTGAAGCCAAAAGCTCTCATGATCTTAGCAAGGGGGGCCACATAGATGTTAAAAAGAGTGGGGCTTAGACAGGAGCCCTGTGGCACCCCACTTCACTACCCCACTTTATACACAACGTACCCTGTCACCCGTGAGCTCTGCATTTTATTTTACTCTCTCACATCAATATTTCATCCATCTGTGCACATTCTTCGCACACTTTTGCATAGAATCACAATTGCAATTGGCATACCAGACCATTGCTCAGTGACATTGGCAGAGAGGCCAATAATTAAATGTGCATGTATTCTGAACACCTTTATGTTTCACTGAGGGGCACTGTAGAAACTCGCATTGCCTTCAGCCTCAGCCGTCGGAGCTCTCAAACGTGGCTCACAGTATATGTATGTATTCATCAGCAACCTCGACTCACATAAACACTTAGAGGAGACTCTGTTCACTGTAAGCGCTATACACTGGGCTGGCTTTAGCACTAGTGGCGCCCTGTGCTAAAATGTATGTTTGCGCCCCCACCCCCAATGACCATCTCCGCCACGGATTCCTTCACAACCAGCATTTGATAGTGCCCCTCAAGTCTCCATAACCACTGTCTCTTAGATTCATTGGAGCTTATTTACATGCGCATTGCCCCACTTTTGCGTCATTTTTAACATGGGAAAAGTGACGTACGGGTGGCGCAAGGGGCTTGTAAATAAGCCCCATTTAGTTTTAAAGCGCCACTCTTACCAGTGTAGGGGTCAGAGCACTTTACATCACATTCGCATTGCATAGAGACAATCCATCATCACTGTGTGAATCAGTGTATAGAGAAAGTTACATAAGACAGGGGCCTACAGGGAGTAGGAGTCACATTTCATCCATAGCGGTAGGAAGTATAGTTTTAGAGTGGTTGGACTGGAAAAGCACAAATTTGGAATTTAAAATGTAACTCCATTATTAGGGCTTTTCCTTAATTATAAGAATTGATCTCTACCCAAATTAACCCCTTTTACAATATTAGGACATTGAAAGATTCGGCAAAAAAAATAAAGCTCTAATATTTTCCTAGCAGTTTGCATGCAGCTCCTTGATGGTAGTCGATAGCTCACTATTAGAATTTGAACGTAAAAAATGCAAACAACAAAAGGATCTTTGACTAAAGCGGTAACCCATTGACCTATTTCTATTATATACACTTTGTGATGTGAATGGGACACGTTCTTTGCAGCAGGCACATTAACCTTCTTGCTATGATGAGTCAACACTGGCACTAGACAAAACTCTGTTCTCTCCAGGAAGAACATTAATCACCGGAGTGGTCATTTTTCCTGATGCTGGAAAATTGCTGGAACAATGTACGTGGCATCAGTTGCTTTTTAAAACGACAAACATGGTGCCCACCCCAAGTCAGCACCAGGTGCGGTGGCACCAATCGCACCGCCCTAGAGCCGGCCCTGGCTATAAACGAGTAATATGCCGCACGAATGTACTACAGAAACACGTTCCTGGGAAAAGCAAACCCTTTAAGAGAATGCAAGAGTTAAGTAAAACATGTCAATAGTAAACCGGAAGGAACTACATTGCGGACGCGGGTTATCTTCGCTATTTTTACAGTTATTATTCATAAATCGATCCGAGTTTTTGCCTGTATAGTCGAGGCCATGAATATTGGGACCTGATTCAATTAGAGTTTTAATTACTGCCGGGTCTGCGATCCATACATACACTTGATGCTCTGATAATCTGCCGCAGCACAGCCTAGGCCCTACTCCAAAAGAAACTGCCCAGCACGAGTTGTTAGGCCGCGCCCCTTCTTCACAGGAACACAAGCAGCTGCAAATTTGTTTGTTTTCTGTCTCGTTTGTCTTGTGCGAGGCCATAGGTGCGCCCGAGGCATTCGCAGGTTTTGGTCTTGTCGCACGCGGCACCCCGTAGAAAGGCGCAACAAACTCTTTAAAAGCCTCGCTCTGTCCCCTGCTCTTCTTTTCCAATAGCCTTGTTTTTCCCTCCTCCTTGTCCTGCATTTCGCTCCTTCTCCTAGTTTCTCCCAGTCTTCGCGCTCTCCCCTCCACACCCGGTCTCCCTACTGTTCCCTGAACCGCCTCTTTCTTCTTCTCTCGCCTAGAAGCCAAAAATCAACATGTTGGAGCTGTACAAAAGACCCGGAGTTAACATCTAAATGAACAGGATGAGATGAGAATTCTGCAGGGCCTTCAGTTGTTCTCGCTCAAGCAGGGTTTGGGACTGAATATATGACATGCCTATAGACTAATAACAGTCTTAAACAGTAACACCAGCTGTATATTGAAACTTGAAACTACAGGCAACAATGCCTGATCTCTTTGAGATCAGCCGTTTGTTGAGAATGTTGCTCACTACACCGTAGGACAAAATGGAGACCCAGGAGCCACAGTTTTGACTAGTTTGTTTTTTAGGTCTCGCGTACTGATGCAGAGCCATCCGCTGCTCGCATAAGCAAGACTTATTGTTGCTGGGTAGCTTAGCGAAGTGGGACAGGAGAGTTGTACGAGTGTGGAAACACATTGGAGACATGTGCTGTGAACGCGCGCTTTTGGAGACATGAGCTGTGAGCGTGTACGTCGGCGTTAGCAGCGTCTGTTCTCGAGCTCCCACACTCACTTTCGCTCATGCCGATGTGCACGCTCATGGCTTGTGCTCACATGTGCACTCGTACGCATTCAGACACTCAGACACCGACATGCTCGCACCACTCGCAGGACGCTGCATTGTTTTATCCCACTTAATAGCCCTGCATTTACCTATACGAACCGACCCCGCTGATACTCCCTCTCACTCTTATTGTCTCCTTGCTTTCAGCGCTTCACGTCCCAGGCCTGACGCCCCACACAGGGCGGGATCAGTGGAAGGAAGGACCGGGCTTGAAGTCCGCGGCTCCGTCCTGTCGGCTATCCCTCCTCCCATTTAGGATTCCAGTCCAGGTTTCCGCCCAAGTGCTCCGGGGAGGAGGCGCCTGTGCTGCCATCGCTGCCTCTGGACTCAGTGAGCAGCGGCTCAGTCTAGTTCAGGATTTCACCCCTGCTCTACAGGTGAGCTGCTCGCCTCAGTTTCCCCGGTTGTTCATTCTCTCGTGTCTCCCAGTGCGGCGTGCTTCTCATGTGTTGCGGTCCCCGTGTGCTGAACGTGGAGCTGGGCTCGCGTGCTGCTGCTCCTCAGAGGTGCCCGCTTCCCCTGTTTGAGTGGCTCCGGTGACTCTCCTCCTAGAAAGGGCAAATAGAGGGGTCGATGATGATGGCGGACGGACATGCGTCCGTCCGCCACCCCGAGGTGGAGGGACCGTCCGCAGGGGCAGTGGCATTCCCTCCATTGCACATAGGATGTGACCGCCACCCTGGCGGTCACATCTCGTATATTTAACATAGCTTTAAGCAGCACCCGCCGCAAAGTTAAAAGTGCATGCTGTGCATTTGCATGCACAAAGCGGCAGGCACAGCGCAGTGCCTGCCTCATTGTGCATGCAACTGCAGCGGGGTACCATAGATACCCCCCATATGCACCCCCTTCACCCTGGGGGCCCGTAATGGGCCCCCAATGCAAGGACTGTATGCCTTTTGCCGCCACGGAAAGGCATAGCCCCCAGCACATCCTAATATGGCTGGCGGTGTCTGATAGACACTGCCACCATATTAGAGCTTTTCCGCCGCGGAAAATCTGCGGACGGTCTTCCCGTCCGTCACGGTCCCCCCCGCTGTTGTAATATGGCGGGGGGAAACAGGTGGCGGACGGGTAAGGATGGTGGACGGATCGCCACCGCCTGCATGGCGGTGGCGATCCGTCCACCATCCTAATTGACCCCTAAGTCTTTGGATTTTTAAATAGTGAGTTGTTGTAAATTATCCGTTGCCGTTGATCAGACTGGATGAGTGTTTTGGAGAGGTGCCATAGAAAAACAGTCTTTTGTTTTTTAATCACGCGCATGAGATTCGGTTCGATTCCCCAAATGAAGGTCCATAAAGAGTCTCTAGCCCCGACATTAATTTACTGTCAGCATTTCAAATTCTCACAGTGGTTAATTTGATGATGATAAAATTGTTTTTTCCTTCGCCAGCCCACTGACTTCCGTTGAAGTCTGTCAGGACAGTGGATGAGAGAAGGATGCAAAACGTAACAGTTGTTGCAGAGCGCGTTTGGTTTCGTCCTCGTAGCTGGAGAGTACCTCTCAAATTGGGCGAGTTACAATCTGTGCCTCACAGTGTTCTTTGCAGTCCCTCATGTGTTGTGCTCCATCATGAAATGCTTTTCGTTTCTATATTTCTAAGTCCCAGTCTTGTCTTGAACCCTTCCCCAACTCCAGTTTCAGCCATTTAACCCTGAACTGGGGCAGATCCTGTATGCGTGTCTGCTGTTTTCCATTCTGAAGCTTCTTGGATTAAAACTGCAATTTCAATCGGAGCTAGTTTAAGTATTATTTTGCAAAGTAGATTAACATAGCTCCACGATGTTCATCAATCACAGACACGATTTCGACAAGTTCGCCCAGATCAATATGCATACCATCAGCCATTCGAGCCCACCACACTTGACCTTTTTGGTTTCTTGAGCCACTTGGGTTTTATCCTCCTCCCAAGGAATAATGATGACACAACCTTGTTGGGTCTTGCAAAAATTCGTATATGAACAGCGTTTCTTATAGGAATACTTGTGTAAGCATACCCTATTTTGTAAACAGTACGTGTCAGGACTGTCCATTCTCCCCGTGTCAGTTCATCCTTAATGACATTCTCATTCTTGCCCAACAGATACACACAAAATTATAATACAGCCTGGCACACAATTCATCTAGCTAATAATATTGAAGTAGCCAAACCCTGTCTTTTCCAAAGCCTTCTAACTTTTCCATCGTTCTTGTGTCCCGCCACAGCAACAAGAGACATTACCTCATCGTCCCTCCCTCGCTTCCCTTCCTTACGAAATTGAGGCATCCCTGCCTCACCAGACACCCGTACCCACGTGATTTGTCACGTGGGGACTATATATAGCCCCCAGCCCCCTCAAACCTTCTGTTTTTTTCTGTCTCACCACTGTGAGACGCGCATCCTACGCGCTGGCCGTTCTGCGGAGCTGCGGTCATTTTCACTATCTTGAGGGCTTCTCCCTCACTTGCTATCGCCATCCTGGGTCTGGCGGCGCCGACCTGGTGTATGCAAGCCTTCCCCACCGCATTGGGTGTTTTTGCAGTGCACTTCTCGGCGGCTGGACGGTCGGGTTCCGGGTGACGGAGTCACCGGCCCTGAGTGGCTGGGGCTGTGGTTCCGGTTCGGATGGCCGGAATGGAGGCGGCAGCTGGCGGATATGCTGTAGCTTCTCGGCGGGCTGTTTCCGATGCTCCTATGCGGTAGGGGCCTCGTTTGAGGTCGTTTTTTATACATTTTTAGGTTTTTGGTGATTGGTTTCATTGTCTGCGAGGCTTCTTTATTGGTTGCCTCGTGTGTCCTTTGATTCTATTGGGTTTCTCCCGGCTGGGGCTGTGTTACACATTATTTAAGAGCTTGCCTCGGCTTTCTACCCTGTCAGTTTCACTATGGCTAAACGGACTTCGAAGCGCTTGAGGGTTTTGTCCTCCTCTGATGAGGATGGTGAGGTGACTGTCCCGGCTCGTAGGACCAGGTCCCAGGGTCCGGTGGATTCTTCTGCCCTCCTGTCTGCTTCTGAGGTGCAGTCCATGATTGAGGCTGCTGTGTCTCGTGCTTTGGAGGCGAGAGGTGCTAAGCCACGACGCAGGTCTTCTCGTGTTGCGGGGGGTCCGGTGGACTCTCCCTCTGAGGACTCGTCTTCTTCTTCTTCGGACTCTGCCATGCCTTCTACGTCTTCGGGGAAGTTTGTGCGTAGGGAGGAGGTGCCTGCTATTCTCCAGCACATCAGGGAGAACTTGGGGTTTTCTCCTTTTGCTGCTCCCATGGGGTCCGAGGACATTTTTCCCCAATATGTTAAGCCTCCTGAACTCTCTATGCCCTTTCATGGTCGCATCAAAGACTTGATTTCGGGGGAATGGCGGGACCTTGAGCGCTCCTCTGTTCCTCGCTTTTTGCAGAAGCTTTATTCCCTGGAGGAGGGGGAGGTCTCTCTTCCTCACTCTGTGAAGGTGGATGCCATGTTGGCCACTCTTATTGGGCGCACTTCTATTAATCCTGAGGATTGTTCACCTTCGGATGCCACGGATAAAAAGGTGGATGGTGCGCTGAAGAAGGCCTTTTCCGCTGGGAATTTGTCTTTACGTGCTGGTATCTACTCGGCGTATGCGGCGCAATCTTTGGTGTCTGACTTTGGCAAGCTGGCCATGGCTGTTCAGGAGGAGTCGGACTGCTCTGGCTTGCTTGTCCACATGGAGCAGCAGGCTAAGCTATTGGCTGACGTCTCTTCAGATGTTCTTCGCTCTGCGGCCATGACCTCTGGCTCCTTGGTTTTGGCTCGTCGGAACTTGTGGATGCGTGACTGGAAGGCTGATTCTTCGGAGAAGTCCTCACTCCTTAAGATTCCCTTTGATGTCAAGTTGCTCTTTGGTGACCAGCTGGATAGCATGGTCACTAAGGCATTCAAGGACCGTAAGCATGCTCTGCCTTACAAGGGCAAGGCGTCTTCCTCTGGTTCTCGCCGTTTTTGGAATCCTGCTCCTTCCTCTTCTGCGTCTTTTCAGTCTTCCCGCCAGTCCTCCAGGAACTTTTCTGCTCGTCAACGCCATTTCAGGCCCAGGAAATCTTCGGCCTTGCCTGGTCCCAAGCTTCCGGCGGATACCTTCAAGAGGAAGTCCTGACGTCGACTGTGTTTCGCCCTCAGGTCCTGTGGGCGGGAGGCTGATGTCTTTCCTGGACGCTTGGCAGCTGGATGTAAGGGATCGCTGGGCATTGACTATTGTCAGGAGAGGCTATATTATCGACTTTGTCGCCGTTCCGCCCGGCTGGGGCACCATCCTTACTCCTATCCCCAAGTCTCCATCCAAGAGGGAGGCTCTACTGGAAGGGGTTCGGGATCTTCTGTCAAAGAAGGCGATCGTTCCGGTCCCGCTGGCGCAGCGAGGTCTGGGATGTTATTCCATTTGGTTTCTGGTCCAGAAGGTGTCAGGGGGATTCCGGCCGGTTCTGGACCTGAAGAGGGTGAATGGTTGGGTTCGGACCGTTCACTTCAAGATGGTGACTTTGCAGTCCATCATTCCGTTGGTGGGGGTCCGGGACTTCATGACGTCTATCGATTTACAGGACGCCTACCTTCACGTTCCTGTGGCTCGGGCTCATCAGCAGTTTCTTCGCTTTGCAGTTGGCGGCTTCCACTTCCAGTTTGCGGTTTTGCCATTCGGGCTGAAGTCCGCCCCTCGGGTCTTCACCAAGCTCTTGGCCCCCTTGGTGGCCCTGGTCCACTGTCGGGGGATATTTTTACATCCTTATCTGGACGACTGGCTGGTTCATGCTCCCTCTTTCCAGTTGACTGTCGATCACACAGACTTGGTGCTGGCCGTTTTGAGGGGGCACGGCTTTCTTGTCAATCTGGGCAAGTCGTTCCTTGTTCCTTCCCAGGATCGTCTCTTCATTGGGGCCAGGTTTCGGACGGATTTGGGAGTGGTCACTCTGCCCGAGGCTCGGGTGGTCAATATTCAGTCTCACATCCTGTCTCTGCTGTCCGGTCCGGTGCAGGTGGCGGCACGTTGGCTGCAGGTTCAGGGGGATATGGCTGCCACAGTGTTTCTGGTTCCTTGGGCCAGATTTCATTTACACACACTGTTGACTCATGTTCTGGCGCATTGGTCTCCCCATTGACTTCCCCTCTCTTCTCCGATCCCGGTTTCCCCTCAGATCAGGTCTTCTCTGGGTTGGTGGCTGGTTCGGGATCATTTGCTGAAGGGTGTCTCTCTCTCTCCTCCGGCTCCGGTTGTGGTGACGACCGATGCCAGCCTCTCAGGTTGGGGGGCCTGGCTGGGGGTTCATCAGTCCAGGGGCTTCTGGTCTCCCGCTCAGAGCAGGATGTCATCGAACTGGAGGGAGTTGGAGGCTGTCCGTCTGGCTCTGTTGGCCTTCTCCCAGTTTCTGCTGGGTTCCATGGTCCTGGTCAGGACGGACAACGTCACGGCCATGGCTTACGTCAACAGGCAGGGGGGACGAGGTCCTCTTCTCTGTCCCTTGTGGCGAGGCGGTTGTTTGTTTGGGCGGAGTCTCATCTGTTGGCTCTCTCGGCGATCCATATTCGGGGGGTGTCCAATTCCCGGGCGGATGCCCTCAGCAGGGCCATTCCGTCGTCTGTGGATTTCTGCCTTCGTCGGGAGTTGTTTGTGGCTCTGACGTTGCGTTGGGGTGTTCCGGTGGTGGACCTCTTTGCGGATGTGGGAAATGCCTTGGTGTCCCGGTTTGTCTCCCGCTGTCGGGAGGGGTCGGCCTGGGCGGTGGATGCTCTCTCTTGCCCTTGGCCCCGCGGGCTTCTGTATGCGTTTCCTCCTTTCCCCCTTCTTCTCCGCTTCCTGCTGAGGGTCTGGTCCTCGGGGGGCTTCTGTGATTCTGGTGGCTCTGGCGTGGCCTCGTGCCTCCTGGTTTCCTCTCCTGGTGGAGTTGAGGTCGGAGGTGGAGTGGTTGCTGCCTCTGTCTCCTCCCCCCTTGGTCTTCCCGGCGTTTCAACAGGATGTTCTGGGCCGGATGCGCTTGGCGGCTTGGAGGTTGAACGCCTAGGTCTTCTGCGACGTGGGGTTCCGGCTGGTTTGACCTCTACTCTGCAGGCGTCTAGACGCGCTTCGACCAACAAGTCTTACCTACGGCACTGGCGTTCTTTCAGTCGGTGGTGTCTTGTCAAAGGTTTGGACCCCTCTTCCTCTTCTTTGTTTGAGGTGATGCTGTTTCTTCAGGAGGGTGCTTCCTTGGGCTTGAAGGTGTCTTCCCTTCGTTTGCAGTGGGCTGCGATTAGGGCGTTTAGGAGCTCTTGGGGCAATCTCTCGGATTCTGAGGGGTTGGTCAGTCGCCTTTTTAAGGGTTTGAGTAACGTTCTTCCTGCCCCTCGGCGGCATTTTCCGACCTGGGATCTTTCTCTGGTCTTGGACGCCTTGATGTCATCTCCCTTTGAGCCGTTGGTTTCTGTGGATCTGCGCCTGTTGTCCTTCAAGACTTTCTTTTTGGTGGCCATTTCATCTGCTCGCCGCCTGAGTGAACTGGGGGCTCTTTCTTCCAAACACCCTTTTTGTCGGGTTTTTGATGACAGGATCGTGTTGCGACCTATTCTTTCCTTTCGTCCTAAGGTGGACTCTCAATTCCACAGGGATCAGGAGTTGGTTCTTCCTTCCTTTTTTGGTTCCCCGTCCTCGGAGTCTGAGGTGCGGCTTCACTCTTTGGATGTTAGGAGGGCTCTCCTGGTCTATTTGGAGCGGGTCGCTCCTTTCCGTCTCTCAGATTCCCCTTTTGTTAATTTTGGTCCTGTGAATAGGGGTTTGCGTCCTTCTACTCCTTCCTTGAGTCGTTGGGTTCGTTCTCTGATTTCTTTGGCGTACAAAGAGGGGGGGCACCTTTCTCCTTTGGGGGTTCAGGGTTGTTCCACTCGCTCCATGGCTGCTTCCTGTGCGGAGGTCCAAGGGGCTTCCATTTCAGAGATCTGCCGGGCTGCCACCTGGGCTTCCCCGCTGACCTTTGCCTCTCATTACAGGATTGGCCAGGAGATTGACTGTACTGATGTGTTTGGACACAGGGTTCTTTCCACTATGATTCCTGAATAGTGATTTTTTCCCCTGGTCTTTTGTGTTTTTTAATAAACCTGTTTTTTGCATACCTTCTTTGGTTGTCCTGTTTGGCTTTGTACATCTCAATTTCGTAAGGAAGGGAAGCGAGGGAGGGACGATGAGGTAATGCTTCAATTACTTACCGGTAATTGCATTACTCTGAGTCCTACTCCCTCGCTTCCCTTACTTACATCCCTCCCTCCCTCCCTGATGGTCCAGGCCAACCTTTTGGTATGGTTTCGATCTGTGTGGTATTACAGGAGGTTTGAGGGGGCTGGGGCTATATATAGTCCCCACGTGACAAATCACGTGGGTACGGGTGTCTGGTGAGGCAGGGATGCCTCAATTTCGTAAGTAAGGGAAGCGAGGGAGTAGGACTCAGAGTAATGCAATTACCGGTAAGTAATTAAAGCAAACGCAGCCTTCATTCCCTTTAGATCCTCCTCCCAACTTCTTCTCAAAATGTGTGTTTGTGTACCCATATCTATCCTTACAGCAACGAGCAACTTGCAGAGCATATGTATATTAGAACAAATCTACCCCGTTCTCCTCACTTGAGGACGTTTTGAGGCTACTGAAGCTTGATGATTTTCTGAGTTGGGAAAGCAGAGAAGTGCCTTTTAAAGTGCTGTAGAAAAGAAACTGTCAATAGTCCATCCAAACTGCCCTAAATATTCTATATTGATATTTTTACTTGAACATGAATCCACCATCAAAGGAGATTGTGAAGATGTGTTTTGTTAGCCCCATATATGCGATTCTTTAGTTCCATGTATATATTCATATTTTCGATTGTGTTGCCTTCCTTTCTTACCCAGCAGTTTGCAGGGTTAGTTAGCACATTTGTTTTGTTTTTAATCATTACATTCCTAGACCAGCGTTGGGCTTTTTGCTGTGCGTGTTTCGGCTGAACTGCTAAAAGGTCACATTTCTTGAACCAGATTGGTAGAAAAATGCAGAAGTTAATTGCAGTCAAACTTCTACATGCTTGGGTGGATTTGTATTAGTGCACTTGCCTCAGGGTAGTGGATTTTTCCAAGGTTGTTCAAACGTGTAAGACTTCAATATTTCTTCTTAAACAGGTTTCTTATGTAGCGCAGCATGCGTGTACATTGCATATGTATAGCAATAGCATGTGTCTGTGAGCATAAGACACGTTGTATATTGTGTGAATGCTGTGTGATGGAATATAGCACATGAAAGTGCACTTTTTCAGGAGAAGCTTGTGTTGTTTTCAATGTAGCTCTTTAGGAATAATGACCAACACCCACCACCTCCCCCCACACCAACAGAATCCTGTTTTTTTTGTGACCTTAACCTTAGTGTAGTGCTGGTGAAAGAAAATTCAGGAGAGCAAACTGACTGCGGCCTCCTCATAATTTACTACTCATCTGACGGCAAGTGCCATTAACAAACCAATCTCCATTCATTGGGTGAGAGTAGCGTGAATGCCACTCTCACTCTATCCCCTCTCCGAGTATGGCAGCAAGGGGAGTGCCACCTCCTACATCACTCAGATCGGTATAAGAAGGGTGAGACCTTTCTCAGAGCTTCTTCTTTCACTCAGCAGCTAAGTATGGCACATTTTACTACCATACTGTACCCATTCTGCAGTGTGTGCCTCCCCCAAACCATTGTTCATGCGGCAACGGATCCAGTGCTACTTCTTCACAGCCCACCCCTCAAGATTAGATTCAGTACCTCTCACACTGCGCCCACTCAAACTGCAGGAAAGAGCCCCTTCTACACTAACCCCCTTACAGGAATGAAGGAGAGGCTCAGACGTCATTATATGAAAGTAGAATACACTGAAGGTGCTTGATACCGATGACACCCCTCCTAGTTTTTTCCTTCTTCACAGCCTTAAAGGAATTTTGAGAGTTTTTAGATGTTGTGCATCCCTCATGAATAGGGTAGCTAAGGGGATGCTGGTTTGGGATTGTAGAGGTCAGGTTTATTAAGCCATGTTTCCAGGCCAGATGACTAGCCCGATTGACCTTGCCATTTTATTGGTAGTGCACCCTCCACTATGCAAATCAGTGGGCAAGCAGTGCTATAAAGTGACTGTGGTTAAAGTGCAGATCTAGTAAGTTGCGTTACTAGGGCGTGGCAGTTGCCTCACCTCACTCTGATAGTGCTTCCCCTTGCAGGATAGAAGGTCAAATATTGCATCTATGAGGTGATGGCAGTGGAAACTGACGGTTTCCCAATGCTTCCTCCTAAGGCAAGGTCTATATCTGTGTTGAATACACAGAGGATGGATAGACACCAAGGGAGAACAAGCATTTGCAATACAATAGGTCTCACAATATAAAGGCTTGAGCTGTTGGCATTGCTAATAATAATGCAACACTAGCAGTTCAGAGATTCAGTAACGTGAGACCTATTGCTTTGCAATTTTTTTTTAACATAGTGTGCGAACTTGAGTGAAAGGTGTGTATTTATGTTGCTTTGAGTACAGTGTAATTATGTTTTGTGTTATGTGGCGCACAGATTGGTATTGTGTGGAGTGTATTTATGTTGCATTAAGTAGAGAGCAATTATGTGACGTGCAAATATGTAGTACTGAGTGGTATGTGAAGTGTATTTATGTTGTATTGAATACAGTGTAATTATGTGGTACTGAGTGGTATTATGTCGAGTGTAGTTATGCACTCTACTCAATGCAACATAAATACACCCATATACCACTCAGTACCATACACTTACAAACCACATATTTACACACTAATCAATGCAACAAAAATACTCTCCACATCTTAACACTCAATACCACATAATTACACAACACATATTTACAACACATATTTGCAATCTACTCAATACAACATAACTACACTCACCATATACCGCTCAGTGCCACATATGTTTGTTTTAAGGGTCGTGGTCCGTTCCAGATATCGTACTGCAGTTAGTTTCACGTACTTTGATCAGTTTCAGGTATTGTGGCTAATTTGAAGAACTGTGGTCTGTTTTATGTTGTGTAGTTAGTTTGAGACAGTCAGATGCGAGTGTTGCATTATTATTAGCAATGCCAACTGCTCAAACTTTTAAAATGTGAGACCTATTGCATTGCAAATGCTTGTCTTTATCTTCAAAGGAAAAATATGCCATTTTAAATCTATCTGTTCTCTGCTGCTGTGCTTTCTGTCCCAGCCAGAACATTGCGAGTTTAAAATCTAAAGAAAATACATTTTAAGCCGAATTCCCTTTAACTATTGTTTCCGCTGTAATTTATTCATCATATGTGCCGTGCTTTGTTGCCACTGTTATAGTGCTCTTCAAACTTCGTAAGGCTGAGCCTCTGCACAAGATATTTTTGTCGTGAACCCCCTTAAAAATAGGCCTGTGTGTGTGTAACTGGGGGAAGTGGTGGGGGGCAGTTGACGATGTGGTGATGAATATGTGGTGATGGATCTGTATTAAAACGCTGTTTGGGTACTTGGAATAAATGACTAAGCCCTTCCCTTCGTGTCATTGTTACTTTTTGTGTCTTGTCCCTCTTTGCCCCACTCTGACTTGGTCACGGGACCTAAGGCCACTTCTCTGGCCAGTGCAACAATTCGAGTCATAGCCTGCCTGTCCTATCACTGTTTGGATTTTAAAACGGGCCCTCTACCTGTCACTGTCCATCTCTCATGGCACTTTTAACGTCTTTCAAATGCATACACATTGCATGCCAGTGTCCACCTATTCTGCCACTGAGCACCTTTCCCATCAGTGTCCAGATCTCCTGTCACTGCCCTCTGCCTCCACTGGCACTTCTCTCCTGTCACTACCCGTCCATCAAGTCATTATCCCCCTCTCCTGTCACTCACCACCTCACAGCCCACCTGTTTTCTCCCTGCCTCCATTTCTGGAAAGTGTCCGCTTCTGCAGTTAAGTGTCACCTCTCCTGTTAGTGTTTACCTTTCCCGTCACTCCACATCTTCACCAAGACAGATTACCTACTTTATCACTGCCCTACTGTCCTGTTAATGTCCATCTCCCATCAGTGTCCACCTTTTCCGTCACTACTGACCCACTCCATCAGGGACCATCTCCTCTATTGATGCCCACGTCTCTGATGGCCTCCTGCTAGCTACTGCTGCCACGGCTCACCTCTCCTAGGCTAGCACATCGTCTCTCAATTTTCAGCCTGGTCCGCCAGCATGTCGCCTGAGCTCTCCTATCACTCACTGCACATCACTTCTACTTTTCCCCTGTCACTCACTGTCTTCCCATAACTAGTCCTCTCATACCCGTGCTGCGCTCTCATTGATACCCACCGCGCCTTTCACTCCCTCTTAACCTATGCAGCCTCCTCTCCAATCACCTACCAGCTTCTGGTACTTCTGGAAGGCTGGATCCACTGCGCTAGTGTGGCTCTCTAAGTGGTGTACAGCCCTTTTCTCTTTTGCTGCAAGGTAGAGTGCACTGTGATGCAGAATGGTTTCGCGTGTGACCTGCATGGAAAACGTTTGGTGTTGTGTGTGTGGATCAGAGGATTGCTTCAGTTCTGCCACCACAAATTGACATGTCTGTCACTGAAGATTTCCCGGTTGATTCGGTGATTGTGTCTAATGCGTGTTTGTTCTGGCAGGACGACCCTTGGGATTAAAGATATCTGCCATATATCATTGTACATTGTATTCATGTAACACTTACTACCACTGACGAGGTGAAGAAGCACTTTGCGGTGCATAGCACACTACAGTGAACCCCAAGGTTATAGAGGTAAATGGAGAGTAGAATAAAAAGTAAAATGGGCTTCCTTTGTAGTCCTTCCTAGGATTAGTTGCGTTAAGTTTGTGCTCTTGAGATCTCATGCATTGCTCTATTGTTTTGAATAGGTGTAGATTAATTGAAATCGATTAGTAAAGGGTAGATTTGATATGTTATTGGGAGTGGTGGACATGTGACCGTGCCTATTAGTTGAATGCGTAGGTAGATAGAAGTTTGGAACCATGTAGCCTGAACGGTTTGGGCTGAGGGGTCTTCATCCTTTTCTGTAATAAGAGCAACTTATGTTCAATGAAAATCCTACGGAGCTACTGCTATTATTCGTGTTGTATAGTGACCACAAAAGACCAGATTACATTAGTGGCCATCTCGTGTAAGTTTGTAAACAGTGTTCACTTCTGTCAGGCGGGGTTTCCAGTAATGCAAAAGAGGTTTATCAGTTTGGAATGCCTGTACATGAGTAATACATACCAGCCCTAGCTGCAATGCACAGACACTAAGGTTATTTTACGAGTAATAAATAAAGCCTCCTCTATGCTACCTGATTTATCACTCAAATTTCATCTATAAATATACTTTGGAAGTTCAACTGTCTTTCTCCTAACATCGGCGATTTCATCTTCAACACACCCTTTTTAGGTCTCGCCTGTCGATGCGCATGCGCATCGAGCAAGCAAGACTATGGGGGCTTATCCAATCTTTATCCACTGCAAGGAATCGTGGCGATTCCTTGCAGTGCCCGTGACTTTTAAGCTCAATGCGCATGCGCATTGAGCTTAAAAGCGCGTGCACGTCCGTCTTGTTTTACCCGCTCCGCCCCCTCCCCTTCCCGCCGTGTCGCATTTCTCCTCCCCCCTCCCCTCTCTTCCCTCCGTCTCGTTTGTTTAATTTAACCCGCTCCGCCCCCTCCCCTTCCCGCCGTGTCGCATTTCTCCTCCCCCCTCCCCTCTCTTCCCTCCGTCTCGTTTGTTTATTTTACCCGCTCCGCCCCCTCCCCTGCCCGCCGTGTCGCATTTTTTTTTATTCGAAGCCTAGTGTTTGAGCTGCTTCTCCTCCTCACCGGACTGGAGTCCAAGAGCACTTGCTGCTGGTCCGGGCTGGCCATCGGACCTCTTTAAGGGGACGGAGAGGGCAAGGATGTGTTTTATAAAACCATGGCAGCCTCTACAATGACGTGTAAGGCAACCCCCTATTTACATACCCAATACAATAACGTCCGTGGACGAACTAAATAAAATGTACGTATGTGAGAGGTAGCATACACTTCCAGAGCCCTGCATACCCTTTTATGTTTCACCCTGTGGGCGACTCTTCCTTACGGATGTCTGTTTTTAGCGCTGTGAGGGCTTTTATTTATTTAAATTCAGGCGCAGCCTTATTTTTCCATGCTCTATTTTACGAGCCCCACAGAAAAAAATATTTGTTTTTACCCTAGAAAAGTGAAGAATTTGTTTTTGTATCAATATTCATTGGCTGCAACTGCTAGAATCTGTCACACGCTTGTAAACGCACCCTAAACGTAAGTTCGATTTTAAAATATTAATTTGAAGTGCACTTTACCAAGTAGACTTATAACTCTCAAAGATATGGGTAGCAAAGAACTCGCACAGTGCAGTTCGTTCAGCTCTTTTGTAACTGAACAATTCTTGCCCCCTTTTGTTTGGAAAAAAAAAAGTTTAGAATACAGTTATCTTGCACCGTCTTTAACTGAGTTCTTGCATTACCTTACTTCTGGTGCACTTTAAAATAGAATTAATGGATGACTCCCAGGGTAGAAACTATATTCATTTTGCCTTCTGGTTTGATGAGCATTCTTTGCAGAGATGGCGTACTTACTCCTGCCTAGCGCCAATGTGACATGTCTGGGAGCACTATTTCGAATTACTGATTCGATTCCCTATGTTCCAACCCAGCCTCACCTCCTTCGGAGGGCCCAACAAGTAGGGTTGAGTTTGACATAGTAAGGGGCCTTGTAAAGCTCCAGTACGCTTTATAGAAATATAATCTTCGCAGGGCCTGATACACTTTCTCTGACTGTCGCAACTATTTACCCATTTATCTACGCCCGCTGCATACTTCCTGTAAGACAACTGGAGTTCAGTTTTCGAGTGAATGCTGGGCTCACATTGGCAGGTGATCTTCCTCACTCTCACTCATCCTCACTCACCCTCAACCACTCACCCTCACTCACCCTCACTCACCCTCACCCTCACTCACCCTCAACCCCTCACCCACTCACCCTCAACCCCTCACCCTCAACCCCTCACTCACCCTCACTTTCACTCATCCTCACTCAACCACCCTCAACCTCACTCACCCTCAACCCCTCACCCTCACTCACTCACCCTCAACCCCTCACCCTCAAACCCTCACCCTCACTCACCCACCCTCAACCCCTCACCCTCACTCACCCTCAACCCCTCACCCTCACTCACTCACCCTCTCTCACCCTCAACCCCTCCCCCTCGACCCCTCCCCCCTCACCCTCACTCACCCTCCCTCACCCTCAACCCCTCACCCTCAAACCCTCACTTTCCCTCAACCCCTCACCCTCAACCCCTCACTCACCCTCAACCCCTCACCCTCACCCTCACTCACCCTCACCCTCACTCACCCTCAACCCCTCACCCTCACTCACTCACCCTCAACCCCTCACCCTCAACCCCTCACTCACCCTCACTCAGCCTCAACTACTCCCCCTCACCCTCACTCACCCAAAACCCCTCACCCTCACTCACCCTCACTCACCCTCACTCACCCTCAACACCTCACTCACCCTCACCCTCACCCACCTTCACTCACCCTCAACACCTCACCCTCAACCCCTCACCCTCACTCACCCTCACTCACCCTCACTCACCCTCACTCACCCTCACTCACCCTCACTCACCCTCAACCCCTCACCCTCACTCACCCTCACTCACCCTCACTCACCCTCACTCACCCTCACCCTCACACAGTGCAATAGTTCTCAGACCATTTCAGTTAGAGCTTTTAGAAATGTTTATGGCTTTTTTTATTTGTAATACTTTAGCATTGGCTACAGGAAACAAAAATGCTAAACATTTACAAAAAAAAACCCATAAACAATTCTAAAAGCACTAACTCTAATGGTGCGAGACCTATTGCATTTCCAATGCTTGTTAATTTTGGTATACATATACTAATTCATTTAAGCAAAATGATCTAGCTTAGTAGGCTGGGCTGAACATGGGAGAGCTACTCACAGGTAGCTAGAGAGCTATCAGTAGCTCACGAGCTACTCGTTGGAGAAGCCTAAGGCAGAGAGTGAAGAAAAAGGATATCTTTTATTTTTTTTATTTTTATTTTTATTTGTTTTGTACATATCTATACATTTATTTATATATATATATATATATATATATATATATATATAAGAAAAAACAAATCAACATTTCATGTCTCCTTTCCCTCCACTCAGAGATACACACACACACACACACACACACACACACACACTTACACACCACACCCCTCTGCAAAAGATGGCACTCTATTACAGAAACACCCGTCTATTAGGTGCACGACCACACATTTTGGCTTAAAGCAAGCATTTGTTAAGTAAAGTGCCCAATCTACCATGAAAAGTTAAACACAAATATGAATACTCCAAACAGCTCCTAGTACGTCTTGTAAGCATAATTTCTTGTAGTATATAATGATAATTAGTCCTGAAATCTTGTTAGTTTTTGCCTATATATGGATACCAAAAAACATGCGAGTTTCAACTAAGAACGGCCTGACCAACGACCATCAGGACTTCAATTCCCATGAAGCTTCAAACTGGAGCGCGAATGACCGAGATGAAGCACACACATAGGCAGTGTGCACTCGGCCAGTTAACATGATCGGAACCAGCGCAATTTCACTTGTGCGTCTCAGTACGGTATTGTGTTGTATGTCTAACAAAAATCTGAATGCAGTATGTAACCACTTCATCAAAAACAACACGGAGTATGAGCAAGAAATGATCGGTCAAGTTATTATTAAAGAGCAATTGAGTCACCTGAACTATTATGAGGAGGTAACAAGTTTAGGCTTTTTTAAAAAAATAACTTTTGAAAAATAATGTATTCTACTGTTATTATACTTTACTATTGCACATTGTGAATTGTCATATGCATATTTATATATTTATTTGATAAGTCTTACAATGTGGCCATAGTATGTTGTCTATGTTCATTATGGCAAAAAAATGGCACTAGCACTTTAAAAATGAAGAGCACAGCATGAGCCGTGTCATGTGATCAAGGCCGAGGGACAGCCGAAAAGCGTCATGGCGGCTAGCTTTGGTGGCAAAATAAATAACTGAACTAGCACAAAATTGGGTCTGCGCTCGTTTTTTCCAGAAAGGAACCGTGCAACAAAAAAACATAAAAAGAGCCAAAACAGATTTTAATCTCAATATAAATCATTTGTTGGTGTTTTACTCATTTTAAGAATTCTGGTTAGTTGACAGGTCATTTTGCCCTATGGAAAATGCTAGTCCTATGCTGGGGTTGCATGAACCATGTTTGAGAGGAAACTGTTTATTTCGTTATTTTCTCATAGAAATTATGAAAGGTGCTCCAGAAGCTAAAATGAAAGCACATTTTCTATACGTTTTCACTATCATCCTCAGTAATTTCAGAATAAAGTGTGATATTCTGAGTGATGCAATATGTGAGGTCAGAAAAATTAAATAGTGGAGGGCAAGTTATAGTTAGTTCGATAAACTACAGGTGGTGTATTTCAGTGGTTTTCTTTTAACATTAACTTGTGCCCTATTCCTACACCAAACTATACAGACATCGTAACTGTTGCTTATTCAGTAAATAAATATATATCCACATGGGCATACATGTAATATTTACATAGTTTTAGATGCCTATAAATGTAATCATTAAATAAACATACACTGTTATATGCATTATTTTATTTTTTTAATTTTCTCTCTCTCTCTCTCTCTATATATATATATATATATATATATATATATATATATATATATATATATATATATATACATACATGCTTTTATAAGGAAGCTTGGGGTTGCATAAAGGGTGGCAGATCATGCATCGTAGATTCCATTGACTAAGATGCCTGACTCAGGTAGTCCGTAGAAGTTTTGCAGTTGTACTTGGATTTATTCCTAGTCTCACCGAGGACACCGTAGGTGTGGGCAGACGTGCCTCGGGATTCTGAGTTTGTTGAGGGCGGTTTTAGTTACTAGAGTTACTTGAGGTTTTGTTGCGAGCGGTGTATCCAAGATGGCACCAGACTTCTTGCACCTGCCCTTGTCCTGGAGACTGTTCCAAGGTTGGTTGGTAGACACTTTGTGCATGATGCAGGCCCACCAGTTGTTCACTGGTAGCTCGCACGGACCGGGTGCACAGTTGGTATTCTCAGGCAGAACTGCTCTTCTGAGTGTTCTTCCCGGTCTGAAATCTCCTGGCCTGTCTCGTTATCCGTAACAACTATTCTTGTAACCAAGGGATTGAAGAAAATTTGCACTTGCAGGGAGTGAGTAACTGTACTCCAAGAGATTGTCCATTGTTGTTTCATCGGTCAGATCTATGCATCTTTTAGCAATTTTCATAGTTCCATCCGCTAAATGACGAAAGTTACTTGTTAACAGTTTTTCTGAGCTCATTCCATAACTACTAACTGTTGAAGATATCCTAATTCACACCGGGCCACTGGTTACAACATACTAAGATCGCTCATCGTCAAAAAAACACATTCTCTTACTCTTTTCTTAGTGTTTGACTGTTCATGCATGAAACTCGGTAACAGACCAAAGGAAATAAAGTACTATTCGAAAGGAATACTCGACTTTCTTTTTCATCAGAGGAGTTGTTTCAATTAATTGGCTCCACTATTTAGGAACAATTACACTTTTGAATACGGTATTCAGTTGTCTTCTGGGAACTAGTTTAGATAACTAGTTTTTGTTCTGAGGACCCTCTGCTATATTATGTATCATCAAACGTAGCCATTGAATACCATGCAAATTAACTGCATGCCAATTTATCGGAATTAATTCTACCACTTTTGCAAGTCCACTGGCTGGAACATACAAATAGGATTGAAGTATTGTGCTGCAAAGCTCACTAGACTGAAAACCAAACCGTGGCATATTGAAGCATTTTTGAGTTTTCCACACATGGCGGCTGGAGAGCTTCGAAAGTGGTGGGGCATAAAGACTCCCCATGAATTGCACAAAGTGTACAAGCTAAGTCTACAAGGATTTCCCCCTCATCTAATGGAGAACATTTTGATAAAATGGCGCCAAAGAGGGAACTGAACAGCATCATTTTTTGCAGAATCTCTCTAAAGCATTGGGTTATGAGGGAGCTCTCCTGAAACCTTTCAGCACTTTCATGGTGTGCTCAGGAAGATTAAACCCCCACTCCACCCGTTTTTGATTTGGCTTTTCACACTCTAGGACAACAAAAGAATTGTGTCTTCTTCAGTACGAGCTCCATATTACTGACTAAAAAGGCGAGTCTCTGGTTATGCTATTTATGCAATCGTTCATATGTAAAATGTAGGTTAAATCTTGCTTCGGTTATACATTCTACTTCTCTTATGTACTCCAAATAGATTCTCTGAACTACGCAGATCTTACAGGCCACTCGGTACCTTAGGGCGGCACAGTCGAAGAATTGCAAAATGATCCTAGACCCAAAGATTCTAGTTTTATGCATCCAAACTATTTCTCAGGTGACAGAGCATTTACTGGATCAAAGGCGATGGGCAGCAGATGTCTCAGGATATTCAGCACTTACATCCTTTGTCTTTGAGAGCAGGACTGTTGGTCACTTCACACACAGATCACACTCTAGCAACAGTCCGAAGCATCGCTCAAGCTATAAAATATAAAAGTTGAGACTCAAGGTAGCAGAGCTGTCAAGTGACAGTACTCGCGCTCTGTTCACAAACAGCAACACTGTGTCTCAGACTCAGGCCGTAAACAGCAGAGAAATATGTGAAGTTACATATCCTTCTTGTCTGAGACAGGCTGGAGTGAGATTCATTAAAATTGACCCTGGCTGTTTTATAGCTGGGAAAGAATAACCTAAACCAATCTTGTAACTCTCGCAGGACCAAATAGAGATAGAAAAGAGCTGGGGACTCTCCAGGATTTACTTGTACACTCTCCAAGCCACCAGGCCCCCTTCTCTGATGGGTGCTGCGGAGGTCACTGATCATTTTGATTACTTCTTTAAGCATTGGGCATGAAATGCGTTTGTTTTGTCCTGCATTAACAAGAAGTCTTTAAATACGCTCCTGCACGGGCATCTTAGCACTAGGATACGAGATAAAGTGTCACTCATTCTTCAAAACCGTCAGTAGATTAAACGTAATAAAAGATATGCTACAATAGAATGTGATTATCAGCACTCGCTCATAAATTAGGAGTTGCTTTGTGAAATCCTATTCACTGCCACCTACAGTCATGTAGAAACAACCTTTGAAAAGTGTCATGCTTACTGGGAACTCCAATCGCCTGTTTGAAACTTCGCGCAGCATTCGAAAAATAAGTGCTACTTTGCAAAAATGTATTTAAATAGACTTTTCTCGATTTTCTGGCCAGGCTTGAAGTGCAGCATTTGCAAAGCACAAAATGCGTTTCACGGATTCTTCAGGAGGACGCTTAACAAACTGAGTTAAGATTGGCACCTTTGCCACTATGGAATTTCTCAAGTTTAGCCTCTAAGAAATGTGAGAATTAAGGGGTCACCTGGTTTGGGTTAGTGCTCTTGGTTTTAGAGATGGGCAGCGAATGCAGCTTTTGTATCCCAGCGTTGAACAATGCCAAGGTAGGCTCTTCATCAGTTGCGGCTTGTTATTGTAGGATGCCCCATCTTTACCAGGGTTTAAAGGGCGAGGATTGGGCGAGGATTGCGCGGGACAGTTCCTGAGAAGAGTGCTGCTGTAATGTAATTGTTATGTTCCTTATTTTTCTTCTTGACTCTACCTCACGTTACCCTTCCTCATTGGTAGAACCTTGTTTCATAACTCATCAAAACATTGGTGGCTGTTCTCAGGAGTGTTCTAGGACCGGACAGTTGGGGCGAGGGGTGGACCCTAAGAGGTGACGTGCTATGAACTGGTCACTTCATGTCGTGGAGCGTAGGGAACCGTCTGAACCGCACCATCTCTGATGATTGGTGCCTCATTAAGCCCTGAGCCTCAACATTACTTCAGTTGATGCCCTGATCCCTGCGTCACCAACTGAACTGATTTGTGAACTGGGACTTCTTTGTTATCCTTATCTCTCTCAGCATTATTAACGCGCAATGAAACATCTTTGCAATGCATACACCCTAGCACAGCAGCCCCATTGTATTATTTGAAGGGTAAGACTACAGTTCCATGTTTTCCCCTACACTGTGTATTGATTGATGTTACAGAGTTCCTGGAATGGTAGGGAAGTATGTAATCGGCACTAAGATGCAGTTTTTGTTTTATTCAGATATCCGTCAGAATTGAGGAACAGGCGGTCATTTATGCAATCTTCATGATTGTCCACTGAAGGCAGACACGGTGTCACTGGCTGAAAGAGTGGCTCTTTTGCATAGTTGTGATGTCCCTCTCCGATTCACCATTGCTTGTTTATAGACTTCTTCCTTTTGCTGCTTGTTGACTTGTGTTTAGTATGTGAAGAGGAACACTGACTACAGCCCTATACAATTATTATTATTATTATTATTATATTCTTATATAGCGCCAGAATCGACCCCCGAAGGGGTATCTCCATGCTTGCCTTGGGAACCCGTCCTGGCTTTTCCCTGTGAGATAGCCCCTACAGGGCATCCCCAAGGTGAAAGCCAGGCATCCCGCCGGGGGGGGGGGGGGCGTTGTGGAGATTAAGCAAGCTTAATGCCCAGAGTTGGAGTGTGAACCCATGATTAGGTCAGGCACCGAAGCGAGAATTATCGAGTCCATGGACATTTAAGCTCAAGACCCTGCCGCGTTGGGAATTGAACCCTGGTCCCGGGTCTGACCTCTGCTTCAGGGTCTGCCTGCTCTAACCAGTGAGCCACACTTCTCCAATAGATGTCTCTTCTGAGATGTCTCTTCTGATTCTGAGTGAAGTTCACGTCTCTGCACGCAGTGTACTTGTAGCGTTCTGGGTGTTGTATTTTGTAAATCCATGTTACCATATTTCACGAAATGTCAAACTTTCCTTGCTGTCTGTCATTCGTTGTGGAGTTTCACACTGAGCTTGATCCATGGTGCTGTGTCCCGTCATGATTTGCCATACCTTTGTACAGCGTTACATCTTGAATTATTTGTTGTTTCTCTTTCTTAGTGTCACAGATGAACATGGGGGACTCCGGAATAGACCCAAACATCACACCATCGGATGATGGCAGCAGCTCGCAAGAGGAGGCCTTGTTTAGCGTGGCCGACATGTTTCTCTTCTCTCTGATTGTGGGACTGCTCACCTATTGGCTCTTTTTTCGAAAGAAGAAGGAAGAGATTCCGGACTTCCCCAAAATCCAAACAACAACGTAAGTGCAGCATTTTGTCAGACACCTTATAATTGCAGGATAGAAAGTATAATTGTCTTACCATTACCTTTCTTATTTCAATCCTGCATAATTATCGTCTGTCCAGAATTTTAATAATCATTAAAAAAGTATAGTGACCCTGTGAGACACAATTTTTGTTTTACATATTTAAGTTTTTTTTAAAGGGTGTCTACTTTTGCACTTAAAGGCATGATATGGTTTACTTGAATACATTTCAAATGTTTTTTAACATAATCAGGGCAAAAAGCAACAGTAGATGACGAATGAATTGGTACAGTGCTTAAACTGAACTTTTAAATGACGGATACCCCTTACACTTTGATAAAATGGCATTAATGCTTAACTGATATTTACTGGTATGAGTTTTAATTGATGACAAGGTGTTATTGTTGTGTAACTGCTGCCAAGGTGTCTGCTAATGTTTCTGGCCTTATTACGTATACAAGAATGATTCATTCCCATATGTTTATATGGAAGAAGCTTGATGTTTACAGTTTAACACAGAATACGTTAATTTGTTGTTCAGTTTTGTGAGGTCTGTGACGCAAATTCAAATGAGTACTTAAACCCGGTACAGTACTACCTCGTCACTGGTGAGGCATTCTGGGTCTTTCCTTTGCCATGTTATTACCTTTGTGTAGTTTCTAGTCTAGAAATATTCAATAAATCCAGCGTCAAACTGAAAGAAAATCTCATACTTCAATGGTAGTATTGCTCTACCCTGACCATTGGGGCTACCTGGCGTTTCGTTCTAACCAAAATGTTCACGATTGAGATTAATACCATTTGAGGATATACTACAAATTAATACACATATTTCAAAATGGAAGGCTGCAGGAATCGTCAAGACATGAGATTACCTACACGTCTATACATGGCAACAGAATAGTTATTTTGACAAGAAGTGTATTTTTTTGCATTACTTTTACATCGTCGTTCCTTCTCTTGATGAAGCTGCAAGGTTTGATTGGTTTATTCTACCTAATATCTATTGATATTCCCTATTACATATAAACTAGCTCTTCATAGTTGCAGTCAGTAGATTATTGGGGCGAGGCCTCCCAGTTACCTGCACCTGGCTATTATCAAAACTCCTCCTTCAAGCCTAGATTCTAAGTAGCAATACATATCCAATATTTCCATGAACTACCTACCTGTTCAGAAAACCCATAGCAAAGTGGGGAGATGACGTGGGGGAGAGTAAGAGAATGCGCAAACATGATGGTAAATCACCCAGCCAGTTGCACACAGTTTGAGAATCTCTGAAGGCTTGCTGGTATACTGAGGAGAGAACCAGCCACTACTCTGTGAAATGATCAATTTAATGCCTGCGATGAACCCAGGTTTGGCAGATTTCAGGCTGAATGGAAGCACCTGGCAATGAAATCGGCAACAAATCTCAACTTCAGCCACTGAATGGGGACCTGAAAAGATGAGATATAAAAAACATTTATGGTAGCTACCGTTTGAAGGAATGTCTAGTTGAATTCCATTTGAGCAAAATAGGCATTAATAGCGGAACATTTGAAAATGTGTATGTCTGATTTCACCTGATGTTTAAAGCAAAAAAATATAATGGAATATAATTCCCCTCTCTGGTCTAATGTGGGACTATAAATGCCTTCTGTATTAGGACCTGAACCGGAGTATGTGTCTTCAGATATTGTAGAAATAATGTTAATTTGGAAAATTCTCATCTATTTCTTTGTGTGTTGTTTGTGGTTCAAATAATCGAAAATGCTTATGCCGAGTCGTGTCTTTTAGTACGGACTCAATGGGAGCCCCTGAGTGCCAGCAGTGATTAAGTATGGATCTATGGAAGTCAAAGGCTTAAGAACCACTGCACTAGCTGATTGATTGTATTTCCAAATTTCATATATTTCAGGAGAAACAGTTGTTAAGCTGAGAAGATATGATTTTGGATTTGGTTGCAACGATAGATGATGTTGTTTCAAACATTTGATGGTGTGTGTGGTTAAAAAAAAAAAAAGTGGATTTCATCTTTCATCCCCCGCCACTCACCTTGTCTGACCTTCAGAGTTTCAGCTCCAGCGTTTTGTGTCTGTTCTGCTGTGGTGGTCATGGTCACTGCGACCCTCTCCACTAGTAACCAGATGACCTGAACGAGGTCTTCAAGAAGTGTGGAGGGGAAAGTTCCAGGAGAGGGCAGAGCCATGTACAGATCTTTAAATGCCCTTGCCGCGTCCAACCTGCTCCATTTCGTCAAGGAGTGATTCTCTGGACAACAGGGAGCTATGGTAGAATGAGATGTAAGAGTGAGGGGAAAATATAATTCATGGCTTCCTTGTATACTCCGGAAAAAAGGTTAATCCATACTTTAGGATAATAGCCCGAATGCAGCATTTGAGATATTGGTCATATATGCCTCACCGACTCTTTTGTGGCATGCCTCATTTTTGGCCATTCTGACCCCCTGTGTTAGGATGATGCCAGCAAGGTGGTATCATCCTCATTGTAGCAGAAAATTCTCGTTCTGGCTAATAATTGGGTCAGTTATTCTTAAAATGACCTGGGTGTACACCTAAAGGTTTCCTTTACTACACTTGGCTGGATTCAAATGTGAATATCTATGCTCATGAGATAATATGTCTCGGTCGTCCCATCACAAATCTACTTGCAAACTTGTTTTGGCCACACAGTGGATCCCTCAAAGGAGGGTCTTTGGCCTTCGTCAGGGCAGTCCAAGTACCCCAAACATCAGTCACTTATGCACCTCAAAAAGTGCATGCGTGGGAAGAATTAGTCTTACCTGTAAGGTTACCGTCGTCATCCTACACTCTTAGGGTGTTATGCCAAAGGGCGACTAGCGAAGGAGCACAGGCGGCATAATGTACACCCAAAGCTAGAAATGAGTGACTATAGGAGACCTTCCTTCCCCTTTATGACCCAGTTACTCAAATGAGAGCTGGCAGTATGTTGCATGGTTGGTATTTTTGCCCTTGTAAATCACGTCTACAAAAATAATTAAAATGTATTGCAATAAAAAAAGTTTATTTAGCAATGCTAATATTCACGTTAAAAAATGTAAGTCTGTAGCCAAATGTGGTAAAAAATATAAGTCTGTTACAGATGAGGCTGAACCATCGATCGGATTAAGAACAGTTGCAGCCATTGTGTCAATAATCAATTTAGTTCTTGTAGGCGCATTACATAATCGGATTCGTCTCTACCTACCATGCTCATTCTGAATTGTTCTCTACATAGCATGCTCATTCTGTGTATCATCATAGTGTTACCAGGCCCGAGCCTTGACTTTCGGTGCAAATGGGCTTTGATGTACAATTCAGCAAAGTTGGAAAAGGTGTGCCTGATGAATTTGTGCCAATCTGATCCATAGCTCACCTTCCTATAAAGATCTATAGTTACGGAGAGGTTTGAGAGGTCTGTTTTTCATTGAGTATATATATGTATTTAATGTTTAGAATGTAGTTGTGTATACCTTAAAGGAAATTTTATTTTCAGAAGCAATGACTTGATATATTCAGTATTGCTTATTTTTTGCTGAGTTCTGAGTTTGTAACTTACACCACCTCGCTGGGTAGCTTTGCCTGCTCTGCCTCACTTCGCTATAGGTCTAGACTAGTTGCTAGTAAATGCTGCCAAGCTTGAACAGAGGGCGAGTGTCCAAGGGGGTGGGCTTCACTAGTGTAACTGATGCTCATTTGGATCCTTCAGCAAGACGGCCGATTGAGGGCGTAAAAGACCTAAATTGTCACAATCTGAGCCAAGTAAACTCTCTGATTCAGGGTCCAGATTACTACATAAACTACCTTGGTGGCACATTGTTATTTCTCACTTCCTAGAAGAAACTAGCCCTGCTCCTGTTAATCTCTGTGAACACCCCTGCTGTAGCACATGCAGGGGTGCTGCTGCTGCTACCATGTGTACCAGCAGCAGCAGAATTGGTACAGTGTGCCATGATGATCTGTGTATTCCGTCCTCCTAAGATGGCTACTATGGCAAACCTATTGATGTGGTGATGTATGTAGTATGCTGCTGGGTGGTGTGTGTGTGGTTGTGCGTGCTTCAGTAGCGGTTGTGTGCTCCCTGCTTAGGCACCAGGGGTGATCACCTTATGTACAGCCTTGATCACTGCCTGCCTGCCGCCCCTCCGCTAGTCTGTTTAGTGCGGGAGTATGGCACTCTTGTGCCCATATGGAACTATGTGCTGTACAGTTCAAGTGTAGTATTGTGCGCCTGCTGGTTGTGAACCAGCTGCTCCCATCAACCTTGTAAAGGAAACGCAACTCAGTGATTGGTGCAGTGGGGCTGGTGTGCCTGGGCAGTCTGCCAGCAGTTCAGGGCAAGGGTTCTTGAAAAATAATTATAGAGCCTGGGTCATGAATGCCCACTCCCGCCAGGCTTTGAGGAGCCTCGTTAGTAGGAGATCATCACAAGCCCAGGATGAGGGCTCTGCTTAAGAGTGATTGCGGCTGTGTTGTTTCATAAGAAAGACGTGTCCATCATTAAGTAAGTACAGTGTGCCTTCAGCTATGGCCTCATCGGAAACATAAGGGAAGCTCTAGAAAAGCAGAACAGCTTAAATGCCAACTGCGCTTCCCCCTCCTCGCACAATGGCAGTCATACTCTATCGGAAGCATTCTTGCATCCATATGTTAGCAGTTTGGCTGCAGTCCAAGGCTTTTCAGTTTCTAGCTTCCACAATGATCTCATTCTCTTCATGGACTAGATTTCTAGCCAGACTCAAAAGAGCTTCCTGGGAATGTCTGCACGCAGGCCTGACAGCTCTTCTTACCCCCAGACACTCATGCATTGCGTTGCTCCCTCTTTGCATACATAGTTACAAGCCGGATCTATTCGCTTTACTTGGAGTCTGAGCCTCCTCTGTGACCAGTATGGAAAATGTCGCTTATTTTATCAAGACCCGCTCGCTCGCTCGCACGCACCTCGGACATGCTCTAACTCTCACTGTTGTCTTCAGCCCCGTAAGTAGTGTTGATTCGGCTTACTGAGGACCGTAGATGGTAGAGGCCGCAGTTAACGCCTAAACCGTCTTGCAGTCATTCCATATGTTAACCTTTCAGAAAAGGGCAAAGTAATAGAAATGGGCTCAGACAGGTAAGGGGCAACTGGAGGCCCCTCTGGGCTGCCTGCTTCGGCTCAAAACCTTTAGATTGACTTAGGTCGAGATCTTTCAGTCATGAGTTACTCTTTTTAAGACTCCTACTGAAGCCTTAGAGAGTATTGGTAATCAGGAGACAAAGTGAAATAATACTAAGACGCCTATGGGTCTGTCTTTCTCTTTGACAAGCATATACACGTGCAGTAAAGGTGAAACATTCTGTCTCCGTATCCGAGCCCCCTGTATGTATGCATGTGAGCGTATTTGTATATAGTGTATCTAGTTGGAACACAGCACGGCATAGAACGAGGACATTGCAGCTGAGTTTACAGAGCAGCAGGGAGCGGGTGCTGTTCTGTGGGGTTCCTGGCGAAGAAATGAGGCTTCCGCTTCTTCCTGAATTGGAGATTTGTGCATTTTTTTTGTTAGTAAGGATGCTGTTGGTATCCTAGGCCTGCCTTTTGTATGTTCCTTTCTTGCACATTTTGGTCGGCGGCCTGGTAGTGTCTTGGCTCCTGGTAAGATTGGGTGGAAGGTCTTTGGCCTGGTGTTCCAGAGTTTGATTTCTCGTGGCTGTTCTTGAAGGTAATGCAGGGCCTCAGGGGGAGCCATGATTTCCAAGCATCTCTGGGGCCCCTTTTACTGACTGCGGGATCTTTGTTTACTGGTTTCTGCTTGCTGTTAGAGCGTTCCTGAGAGCTGCATCTGAAGGCTTCATTCAGTAGGTGTGCTGTGACCGGGCTGCTGCGCATAATAACTTGGGGGATCAACATGAAAAAGCGCTTCCAGGAGCGCTGCAGAGTGGGCTTTGGGCTGCCAAATCACCTCCACCTCTTGCTGCGAGGGTTGGCGGTCCAGAGTTCATAATGAGCGCATTTAAGTCTTATGGAAATGAACTGCTTTGCCCAGACTCAGAGGATGTTGAGCCGAGGCCGGGTGATATTCGAACCCGGTACCCCAGTGTGAGCTCTTGCTGGCAGGCTATGCGACCGCCGCAGGCTCGTTACCGCCTTATGTGCACTATAAACGCCAGCATCTTCACAGATTAAAATCAAACCGGTGAGCATCTATTTTGCAGATTCACAAACATTTACATTACATAAAGCTGAAGATCATAGTAATATCGTCCAGTGGCTATTAACACTGCTCAGACCCATGCCCCGGTCAACGAAATATGTCCTTGTTCCTATGGCAAGAGCGACCTCCAGTGGTAAACAAACCCAGGGAAAATGAGCAGATTCAGCTGGGTGGCACAGGCCTTTCAGCTGGGCTGTGCCACTGCAAAGCAGTGGTGGTACCCCGCTTGCCAGGCATTTCCTTGCACCTATTCCTTTTGCCTCTTGTTACCAGAAGCCTCGATTGGGCGTTTCTCAGCACAGGTATTAAATTAAGTATTAAATGATCGGAATTGTGAACAGTTTTTCATAAATTTAAAATCGAATGGTCTCCTCCAATCCCGCCCACTTCGCCCTCCCTGTGTAGCGCAAGTTATAAAGGGGAATTATTGCTTTTAGTTGTGTCCAGCAGAATGAGCGTTCTGGTTCCATTTTTCCTGGTCACGACGAGCTATTTATGCTATGCAGCGTTACAAGTTCTAGGCCTGATTTCCTGAAACCGTGTGAACTATGTCGCACTGTGCAGCACTTCCGAGAAACACAAGCCTGGGGCCACAGGGCAGTGCTTAAGGTGCTGGACTTTTGTTCATGACAGCGGTGCTCGCACCCGTGCTTGGGGTTATTGAATATAAAAAGATGCACTCCTTGGGTTTGGGTGCTTTGATTCTGGCTGATAAGAGACAGTGTGTTTTTCTAGTTTCAGCCCGGTGTCGCACTGTCGCATGGACCTTGGCTTCAGGGCTGGGTTTGCTGGCCGTGAATCGGGCACTCGGTAGACACTAGTGAGTGTATCCCAACAGAACATGCAGGATGGGTTTACACTACAGCAGAAGAGGGAAGTCTCCTTCACCAGCCCCAGCCGCCTCGTTACAGCCTCAGATACAACAAATTGAAATATTCAGAAGGAGGTGCAAACAAAATGGCATCCGCTCATGAGGGCGTATCATGATGGGCTGTTCTGGTTCACTGCAGAGCCGAGAGCATTCTTTACGTGCACGCAGGGCGGAAAGTGAGTTCATTTAACCAGATCATTTTCAGTTAGTGGTATCGGGCCAGTTACATTTTTTATTTTTATTGAATTTCAAACAAAACATACATGCACCGTGTACAGCAAATGCAGTACATAATGGTCACATTGCTACATTTCCACTGGTACAATCAATATTCACTGTTGCAGTCTCCATTTAGTGCAACTATAGGGAGACAGAGAAAACAGAAGGTAACGGCATGGGGCCACACAGCTAGTGGAGTAGTGAGACAGCTACAGCGCTGTAGATGAACAGATCTGGCCGTTCAGCGGTCAACAGTTCCCCCGGATCATACAGAAACCCTCGTAGGGCCTACACTTCTGCAGCAGTGGGCTCAAGCAGCGCTGCCTCGTCCTCCACATTCTAAACCTCTCCCAGTGCCGACTGGGCATTAAGATATGTCTCCAAAGGGGACCAGATATCTTTGGGACGGGCACGCACAAACATAAACTCCCAATGGGCATTCCGTTGCTCTTGGCAATACGCGGCATCTTTGAGCCAATCGCGGCCCGAGCTCATTACCAGCTGGCGCTTAACAAGCAGGAGAAGCAGCACTGTGAACTGCGCCCCTCCAGTGGTCCATTGTATTGTATTGTATGGCACATTTACAGAGCGCAACTGTCACCCCACGGGTATCCTGGCGCTGTGATCCTCAATGGCCTGAGCATGATATTATAGTGGCAGCTATAATTACAATGTCCTTGGGAAAAGATGAGTTTTTAGTCCCTTTTTAAAAGAGGATAAGTCACCCATGCTTCTAAGAGACAATGGCAGCGCGTTCCACAGCCTTGATGCCGTATAGCTGAAAGAACGACATCCCATTCGCATCCTCAGGATCTTAGGAACTACCACCAGGTAGGCTGAGGCAGAACAAAGGGTTCTAGTAGGGGTGTACCAGGAGAACAGCTCCTGCAGGGAGATCGGCCCCTGACTGTGAAGGGCCCGAAAGACCAATCAAAGGGCTTTAAAGTCGACTCATTGGGAGACTGGCAGCCAATGAAGATCCGTAAGTGCTGTCGAGGAAGAATCAGAGCGCCGACGAGAGAGTGCCAGCTTGGCGGCCGAATTCTGCACCCGCTGCAGTTTGCCCAACCAGGTTATGGGTGCCCCATAAGTAGTGCGTTGCAGTAGTCAAGTCTGCTTAAGATGATACTACGCACTACTTCTGGTCTGGCATGGGCCGGGAGCAGGGGAAGAACAACATACAGGTGGACACAGTTTTATTCACAAAGCCATCCAGTTCGAGATTGGGTTTGAGCATTACCCCTAGATTCCGGAGTCTGCCACCGCTACCATACCCTGAAAAGAGGGGGGCCAATAATCCTGTGGTAAAGGTCAGGAGATACGGTCCATCGAACAGTGCAACACCTCGGTCTTAGAGCTGTTGAACTGTAAGGAGTTGTTGATCAACCATTCCGCCGTGGTGGTCATACAATGGTGGAAGGTCTCCTGTGACACGCATTCTTACCGTCAAAGGAGAAGATAAGCTGGGTGTCGTCGGCGTAGTTGGTGATCGTAATGCCGAAAGATTTAATTAACTTGACCACGGGGCGGAGGTAAAGATTGAATAGGATGGGAGTCATGTCTGAGTGAGTGTTTGCTGCCATTGAGCTTAGTATTTTACCATTGCTGACCCCTTTCTTAACACGCTCTGATTAATATTTTAAATAGCTGTATCTCAGCGCTTTTAAAGTGTACTTTGTGTCTGTATTTTTAAAATCTATTTTCGCCCTTAGCCTGTGCCCAAATCTATTTGCTTGCCTCATTTGCACTTATTGCTCTTTGCACATTTAGCGTTTTTGCACATTCCCCCTTCCTAGTCCGACTGTGACGGTGTCAGCGCTCGACCCCAGCGGTACCCGGAAGTTAGGCGGGACCGCATTGCATTCGGGGTTGGCGCTCTAGTGTTTTCTCGGCCGACCCTTCATAATCAAGGGAGGAGGCGAGCGTGATCCTGTGTGAGTGTTTGCTGCCATTGAGCTTCGTATTTTACCAGTGCGGACCCCTTTCTTAACACGCTCTGATTAATATTTTAAATAGCTGTATCTCAGCGCTTTTAAAGTGTACTTTGTGTCTGTATTTTTAAAATCTATTTTCGCCTTAGCCTGTGCCCAAATCTATTTGCTTGCCTCATTTGCACTTATTGCTCTTTGCACATTTAGCGTTTTTGCACATTCCCCCTTCCTAGTCCGACTGTGACGGTGTCAGCGCTCGACCCCAGCGGTACCCGGAAGTTAGGTGGGACCGCAATGCACTCTGGGTGGGCGCTCTAGTGTTTTCTCGACCGACCCTTCATAATCGAGGGAGGAGGCGAGCGCGATCCTGAGTGAGTGTTTGCTGCCATTGAGCTTCGTATTTTACCATTGCTGACCCCTTTCTTAATACGCTCTGATTAATATTTTAAATAGCTGTATCTCAGCGCTTTTAAAGTGTACTTTGTGTCTGTATTTTTAAAATCTATTTTCGCCCTTAGCCTGTGCCCAAATCTATTTGCTTGCCTCATTTGCACTTATTGCTCTTTGCACATTTAGCGTTTTTGCACATTCCCCCTTCCTAGTCCGACTGTGGCGGTGTCAGCGCTCGACCCCAGCGGTACCCGGAAGTTAGGCGGGACCGCATTGCACTCGAGGTTGGCGCTCTAGTGTTTTCTCGGCCGACCCTTCATAATTGAGGGAGGAGGCGAGCGCGATCCTGTGTGAGTGTTTGCTGCCATTGAGCTTCGTATTTTACCATTGCTGACCCCTTTCTTAACACGCTCTGATTAATATTTTAAATAGCTGTATCTCAGCGCTTTTAAAGTGTACTTTGTGTCTGTATTTTTAAAATCTATTTTCGCCTTTAGCCTGTGCCCAAATCTATTTGCTTGCCTCATTTGCACTTATTGCTCTTTGCACATTTAGCATTTTTGCACATTCCCCCTTCCTAGTCCGACTGTGACGGTGTCAGCGCTCGACCCCAGCGGTACCCGGAAGTTAAGCGGGACCGCATTGCACTCGGGGTTGGCGCTCTAGTGTTTTCTCGGCCGACTAGTCCGTGGGATGTGTCAGATAGCCTGTCGCGCATTTGCTCCTCATGGGAGTTCTGCTTTGTGACCTCGCCGTGTCCTTTGGATCAGGCGAAGATTAACCAGACGGCTATTAAAGCGGGGCTCATTAATGCCAGGTCTCCGGTGAAACGCGCTGCTGACATGTTTGATATTTTAGATGAGAATCAGCTTGATCTCTTCTTTATCACAGAAACATGGCTTACGGATTCCTGCGCTCCGGTGGTGGAGCTTGCAATACCCTGTGGTTTTAGGATCACCAGGGCTGACCGCTTGATAGGCAGAGGGGGTGGCCTTGCTGTCATTTATAGGGACCAATGGGCTTTTGCGATCAAACCTCAAGACCCCTTGGGGGAGGCGGAGCTGATCCATTTTTCTGTGGTGCTTACCCCTCACTTCACCTCCTATACCGCCCTCCGGGCCATGTAGGTAGTTTTGTTGGGGGGCTGGAGGAGGTCATTGTCCCGGGCGCCCTGAAATTCACAAGGTATCTCCTTTTGGGTGATTTTAATATACACGTTGACTTGTGCGACTCTATTGAGGTTATTCGCTTAGGTGAAGCTCTATCTATGGCTCACCTTACTCAGTGGGTTGATGCCCCAACTCATGAGGCTGGTCATCTTCTAGATCTGGTGTGTTCTAATTTTGAGATCACCATGACACCCCCGGAAAGGGTTACCTGGTCAGACCACGCTCTGATTCAGTTCGCTTGGTCCCTGAATAGAGATGAGGGCAGGGGGAATCCCCTCCTTCAGGCTCATTCTCAGCGGATCAATTTGGCTACTTTCTCAGATTCACGTTCAACAAATAATTAGAGAGGGTCTAAGGGCAAGTTTACCGACCAACCAGATATAAGCCCCAAACTCAATATACAACAACAAATAATATCTGGGGGTCAAAAGAAGAGTAAGTAAGTCTAGCAGGAAGGACCACTATACCAAATACATGCAAGACAGTATCAGTGAGAAATGATATTTAGTGAACGGTCAAGTCAAGACTCAAGAGTACATGGAGAAAAATGTATTGTTCCCATCAGAAGCCACACTGTACCGCCCTTGTTGTCATCATTTGGGATCTCCTTACCCAGGAGACAAGACGGCCGGTAAATGATTACCGTGACCGAGATGTGATGTGAGGGCAGAACAGAAGGGTATGATAGTGGCTAATGAAAAAAGCAGTGTATTGTGATTGGAGTGGAAAAGTGAAGGGTAATTATAAAATTAGGTGAATGGGTGGAAAAAGAAATTTTATTAATATCCCCCAAACCCTAAGATTAAAAGGCAGGTGTGGGTGCAGGTTTTAAATAATAACCGCACATAATGGTGGTCGACATGTTTCTGCATTTCACAAGAAGAGATTTTCTAATGCATTCCTCAGGACCTAAAAAGATACACTACTGCTTTGTAAATAAGATAAATAATAATAAGATATCACCTGAACATCCAGGCGTACTCAACCGTATACTGTCAGTGCATAATGGTAAGGGATCCAACATGTAAAACAAACATACAAACACACGGAGAAACAAATAGGACACTTAATGTTATACACATTGTTTCTGTTTGTAATCATAATGGCATTGCAATATGTTCATTCATACTTGGACATCATCTCAAGTATACACTCACCCTTGTGTGTAGGTTGAGAGGCTTCACCCCACCTGGCTGCAGCGCAGGTAAAAGGAGCACCGCTCTGAGGATAATCATATAATATTTACAGGGCGGTTAGTTGTGTGACACTAGACAAAACAAAGTGAAAAATAGAGTGTACTTCGAGACGGGAGGTAGTCAAGACCTCTTATAAAATCATGTGGTGACCAAGCTAGGCGAGAACGCCATAGTCTTTCACTGTCAATAGAGATGACCACACAGCGTTGATATTTTGGGGCTATCGCATTATTAATGGGAGCGTGATAATGTTCTCACTGAGCGCTCAAAACGGGAGTATAGATGAGTCGTTCTAATAATCCGCCCAACATTCGTATAATCGTGCGTTAATTTACACGGAGAACTGTTATGCATGGAAACCGCTCCGCGTCAACACTGTTTCAGAACGCACAAGTAAGTAGAAGTCAGTGCGAGACCTGCGACGCATCGTATTTGTAAAAGCGGAGTGGCCTCTAGCGGCGTGTGTTCCTCCGTATCTACACAGGGAAAGTAAAAGACAAACGCCACGCGCATTGGAAAGACAGGTCGCGCAGCGATCACTCACCTCTCCGTCGGTGTCTCCGGGCAGTCTTCAGTACTGCTCGGGGGGGCGCCGATCGCGGAGTGAGGTAATGTTTTGTATGGTTGTGACTTATCAAACAACACGTGACAAAGGCAGTCACGTGACGCTTGGAAGTCTGGGAGTTGTAGTTCGCTACCAATTTCAGCCTCTAATTGGTAGAAAAAGATGATCTAAGGGTGCACAGCAGTGTGTAAATATGTACATTGCTTCAAACTCACTCAATGGTGTTTAAGATCACAACTACTATAGATTGAATCACATATTGTATGTATACTAAAGCGTGGTTGATAGATCGCTTTCTGATAGGTAATAGTATACGATGTGTAGTGACATTATACAGAGCACCACTCAGAGGGACCTTATGCAGTGTACCATTCAGAGGGACATCCAGGGTATGGGCTCATTTAGGCCCTCCTTGTCGCTGTTGAGACGGTATACCCATTTTTGTTCAATCTTGAACAAAAAACGGCTGACATCCGCACATGAGTCAGGGATGTGCGGTTGCTCAAGGACTGTCCAATAGAACTCATCAGGACCATGACCCTTCTCCAGAAAATGTGCGGTGAGTCTGGTAGCTTGTTTTCGGCACCGCACTGTGCTTTTATGTTCTTGGATACGTGTCCGTACCTTTCTGGTGGTCATTCCGACGTACTGTAATTGGCATGGACATTTGATCAAGTAAATCAAGTTACTACTGTTGCAATTCGTAAACTTGTTTTGTGTCCATGGGCGGTTAGTGCCGATGTCAATCTCAGTGGACTTTTTTGTCTGGGGACAGACGGTACAACTCCCGCACGGATGGTGTCCCACCACGGGTGGAAGGTCCCATAGGGTACCCACTTGCCTCACCTCCTTACTGCGTGGGCGTGTGTGGACCAGTTGGTCTTTCAGGTTCGGTCCTCTTTTATATGCAAACATGGGTTGTGGAATGTCGTCACCTTCGGTTTTGAGGATAGACCAGTGTTTCCTTATGATTTTTTGCAACTGGTTTGATCGGCTATTGAAGGTATTGACGAAAGCAATACGATCCGTCTTCTCTTTTGGAGGATGGACTTCAAGAAGGGCCTCCCTGTTGTTATTGGAGGCCCTCTTTTTTGACCGGCGGATGATTTTCTTTGGGTATTGTTTCTCCTTCAGTTGAGCCTCCAGGTTTCTGGAGTGCACCTCAAAAGATTCCTTTTTGGAGCAGTTCCTCTGTAACCTGAGAAACTGACCAAAAGGTAGGTTGTCCCTCAGGGCTCGCGGATGGCAGCTGTCGTATCGCAATAGTGCGTTCTTGGCCATAGGTTTGCGATACAACTCCGATTCTATGCCGGTGGAAGTTGCGTGCAATTTCAGGTCAAGGAAAGCCAGAGATGTTCTGCTGTGCTCAATGGTGAACTTCAGATATGCATTCTTGCTGTTCAACCAACCGTGAAATGACATGAGATTTTCTTCTGTGCCACGCCACACCACCAGGATGTCATCAATATAGCGTTTCCATATATATATTGATGATAGATATGGATTGGTGGTTGCCAGGACATTTTGTTGTTCAAAATGGTGCACATACAGGTTCGCCAGGCTCGGCGCGAAAACACTGCCCATGCTGGTCCCGGACGTTTGTAAGTAGAATGTATCCTCAAAGCGGAAATAATTTTCCTTCATAGCAATTTCTGCTAAATGCATGATGAAGGGTATTGGAGTGATGGATTGATGGTGGTTCTGCTCCAGAAGTGTACCCACTACTTCTAAGGTCTCAGTTTGGGGGATCGATGTGTAAAGAGACTCTACATCGAACGATACTAAGATATCAGTTTCAATGTTATATTGTATCGTAGGAAGGAGTCTTAGGACATCTTTAGTGTCTTGGAGAAAGGTAGGCATAGCTTTAACCATTGGGTTTAGAAAGTGGTCGACAAAGGTGGAGAGAGGTTCTAATACCGACCCAATGCCTGATATAATAGGCCTGCCTGGTGGTGGCCTTAGTGGCTTGTGCACTTTAGGGAGACAGTAGAAGTATGGAATCGTAGGGTGTTTAGTTACCAGATACTGTCCTTCCTGTGATGTTATCCATCCCTCACTCGTGGCTTCCTCTACCAAGGCGCTTATTCTGGTTTGTAGCCCTTCTGTCGGGTCCGATCTCAACGGTTGGTAGGATTTGCGGTCACTTAGTTGCCGGAGGCACTCATTTCTATACACCTCAGTATCTAGGATAACGGTGGCACCGCCTTTATCGGCCTGCTTGATGGTAATGTTATCGTTGGAGGTTAGTGAGCGCAAAGCTTGCTGTTCATCTTTGGAAAGATTCATGAAGGGCTTGACCTCTCTTCTGTATAGGTTTGTGACGTCGTTCTCCACGGCTGCTTCAAAGGTCAGAACTTTGGGAGGTAAAGTGGCACTTGGTGGATTGAACGAAGAGGGTCTCTTCAGACCAGTGTTGTTGTCTTTGGTGATGGTTTCCAAAGTGGTTGATTTCGCGAAAAAATAGTGCAACCTTATTTTCCTAAACAGCTGGGATAGTTCAATTTGGGCTAGAAAAGGATCACCTTTTTGAGTAGCCACAAATCCCAAGCCTTTGTTTAAGAGGCGTTCTTCATTGGTAGAAAGTGTATGTGAGCTGAGGTTGATCACGATGCCGTCTGGTTGCTTGTTCCCGCAGCGTCTTGGGGGACTTTCTTCCCGCTGCGTAGGTCCATCCTCGATTGTTGAGGGGTATTCGTATCCGTGTTCCAATGAACTTGTTGTGGTACTGCTTCTTGTCTCCTCCTGCCTCGGCCTCGTCTCTGGCCAAAACCTAAAAAAGGAAACGACCCCGGGCCTTGTTGCATCTGTGGCGGGCAGAAGGGCGGGCCCATTTGCGGAGGGCAGTTTGGTCCCATCATCCAAGGGTTGATAGGCCACCATGGTTGGAAATTGCCAAAGGTCTGCGGTTGGTTTCTCCAATTTCTCCTGTTGCCACGACCCCTAGGGGTTTGGTTAGACGATCCGGGTTGAGATGTGTCTGAGTCACTGGAGGTCCCATCTGAACTGGAGGTGCCATATGTAGAGCCACCCTTTTTGCCACTGCGACTGAATGTAGGTGCTGTGTAGGTATCGCTACTATATGGGTATACTTTTTCCATTGAAAATCTAGCTAAGTCCTTTTTGAACTTCTCTAATTTTGTAGATAAGATAGATTCCTTGAAATCTTTATTACTCTTATCCGTATCATCCTGTCCCTTTTTAAATTGGCCACTTTTTAAAGAGGTTTTTATCTGGCCCTCAAGGACTTGAATCTCAATCAGGATAGTATCCGCAATTCTTTTCGCGGTTTTGATGATCAGGACCAGCCAGTCCCTCGTACATCTCCAAGCTATCATGGCCCAATCCTTGAGAAATTCCTTATCGTCAAGGAAAAGGCGTGGTCCTTCCTGCTAGACTTACTTACTCTTCTTTTGACCCCCAGATATTATTTGTTGTTGTACTTTCTCAGATTCCCTTGCCCGAAACCGTCCAGCTCTGCCGTTGGAGATCGATTCCGCGGTCAGTGTCTTCAACTCTTGGGTGGAACAAGGGTCGGCTATGCCTCCTAACAGGGGTCGGATCAGGAGGATTCGGTCCACCCCCTCTAAACCCTGGTTCACTCACTCCTTGCGGGAACTTAAATCTGGCTGTAAAAAACTGGAGAGGGTATGGCGACAAGCCTACCTACCTGAGACTAAGAGCAGGTTGCGTACAGCACAGAAGGAATACTATGCGGCGATTAGGGCCGCCAAGAGCAGTTACTTCGCTGGGAGGATTGCGAAAGCGGATAATAATAGCAAACCATACCTGAAGTGAAGGGGGGAGGCGAGCAGGCACCCACGGCAGCCGCCACCGCCAGGAGTCAGTTGATTGTTACCCACAGCGCCGCCGCCCCGGGACTACAGCTCCCGGCAGCCTCAGCGGCGGCGCTGCATCGTGACCACAAGGGAGCGCCAGGAGGCGCCTGAAAGCTGCGCTCCGCTCCGCGGGACGCGGGCGGGACGCCGGGCAAAGCCAGGGCAAAGGGCGGGCCCTCTGTGGCCCTCAGAGGACCTGAGGAGGACGGGACGGGCCACTCCGCTTGGCCCCATCAAAGGAAGAGGAACAGAGACACTTTACCCTTTTCTATTGTGTTTGAATTGCCTAGCGACGTTTTGGGTCCCTTGTAGTTTAATCACTATGTCTATCTGGGAAGAACTGAATGCCTTGTGTGGCACAAACTATGCCCCTGATATTTCCACTCCCCCTACAGTGGACAGAGATACGGACCTCATAAACTGCACTCCCCAGGCCCCTGAAATAATCCTGCTTCAAGCTGATACACCGCCCCGGGAATCAACCAGCAAAAGGAACAACGAGGTGATTCCCTCAAATGCCGCCCGATTGTGCTGTAGCTGCTCTTATTCCCCCGCCAACCCAAGCGTATCAACACCATATAAGGCGGGGACCACATCAAATGACTCTGTTCCACCCCCCCCCCCCCCCCACCCCCCCAATCGACCCCACTGGCTCACATTGAGCGA
The DNA here is from genome assembly GCF_964263255.1 of Lissotriton vulgaris. Classification (NCBI taxonomy): domain Eukaryota; kingdom Metazoa; phylum Chordata; class Amphibia; order Caudata; family Salamandridae; genus Lissotriton; species Lissotriton vulgaris. The sequence goes on from NC_141687.1 coordinate 213,512,691, forward strand.
TTGTTGAACGCGGCTCTATCACCCCTGCTCACAAAAATTAAGGATCTGGGAGATAGGTTGTCCGGTGTTGAAAAATTAGTACAAAGGATACTACCATCAACTGTAAATACTGCTATTCCCTCATGTTCCACGCTCCCTACCAACCTTGTGAAGCCTAAGTCCATCGAACACAGGAAAGAACGAACAATTGATTCCTCTCTCAGTCCACCGACTCCAAGTGGTCGTAATGTTACTTCCAAGCCCATTCGTGTCCCTTTCAAAGCTCCTAGGTGCCCTCAAGAAAGAAGACATCGAATTAATTTACCCCCTGAAGCCGCCCCCTACGTGACTGTTCTCTCCGGGGTCCCTGAACTTAGTCAGGGCAAACTCGAAACAAGCCAGGATCTGCTGAATAAAGCCATCTTTTGGCTCAATAACAATAGACCGCTGCCACCTGACCTAGATGGCGGAATCCTGACCGTCAGGAGGGTGGGATGGCTAGGTATGTTGCCTAAAGACATTCCGGGAGACCTGATATTAATCAAATTTAAACACAGGAACATTGTCCCCTTTTTAAGATTTTCCCAGCCCAAAATTGGAGATGGCCCTATTTCTACTTGGGACTTGTTTGACTTTCACGCCGGCCCCAGAGTATCGAACTATAACACTTGGTGAAAGGGGACTCTGTCTACTATGCGTTTTTATTTTCGTTTTTTTTAATGAACTGTTGAATCCTATATACATGTATGTATTTTTTTTTTTTGCTGCTTTTATGGTTTTAAACTTAAAGACCGAACAAAGCTTATTTGATTTGAATAGCAAAGAAATCTTTGCCATAGTTCAGAGCTTTCTATCTCCATGTGCTGCGCTTCCCGTGCTACCATTTTCTGATCTCAGGTGTGAAGAACTCTTGTTTTTTTTTTTTTGACGATAAAATTGCTCAAATCCAAGCTGACTTACAGAGGTTCTGTGGCAACCTTCAGTCTCTACCGGTCCCTCCATCTCCAAAGTTGTTTCAAACCAGTGCCCAATTTACAAACTTCAATCCAGCCACGCAATCGGATGTGCTGGCAGTCCTTGAATCTCTGAAATCGGGATCGCCTTCGGACCCCTGCCCGGCGAGGGTTCTAGGGGGGTGGCGAACATTGTTTGCCAGGAGGCAACTCAGATTGCGAACCTCTCCCTCTCCTCTGTCACTGTCCCTTCTTGCTGGAAGCAAGCCAAACTTCTTCCACTTTTGAAGAAGGCAGGGCTGGATCCATCGGCCACCTCTAGCTATCGTCCTATCTCGCTGCTTCCTGCGCTCGCGAAAGTCTGCGAGAAGATTGTATTCAGACAACTGGATAATTTCATCGAATTCTCTCAGGCCCTTCACCCAGCTCAATCTGGGTTTAGGGCAGCTTTTAGCACAAACGGCGCTGGTGGAGGTGTCTGAGGCCATCCGGGAGTGTCTTGATGGGGGCGGCAGAGCGGTCCTGATTTTGCTGGACCTCTCTGCCGCCTTCGGCACAGTGCCCCATGCTCTGCTCTTGGCCAGGTTGGCGGAGGTGGGCATCTCTGGACGTGTCCTCTCCTGGCTTACTTCTTTCCTGACCAATAGGACGCAACAAGTGTGGATGCCGCCTTATGCCTTGCGGCCTAAGAATTTTACTACAGGTGTGCCCCAGGGGTCCACATTGAGCCCCCTGCTGTTCAACATATACATGACCCCCCTTAATTAATCTGGCAGAGCAGCTGTGGGCTAAAATAATGGCCTACGCCGACGACACCCAGTTGTTGTTCACCTGGCCGAAGGACAATCTGGATGCCTTGGTGGTGCGCTCGTGTCTTGCCTCTGTATTCCGCTGGCTTGCCCTGGCACAGCTTAAGTGTAATGAGGAAAAGTCAGAGGTTCTTCTTTATGGTACATTTCCGGACAGTGTCAGAGACCTCATTTGGCCAGTCGATCTGCCCTGCCCTAAATCAATAGGAGGCCCGGCGAAAAATCTAGGGGTCTGGTTCGGGCAGGATCTTAAGTTTGAAGACCATCTAAAAAAACTGACTGGTATCTATTTTGCCACTCTTAAAGCGTTAAAAAGGTTTTTCCCACTCCTCCCGAGAGAGGCTAAAGAAACGGTTTTGCGTGCCCTCATTCTGTCTAGGCTCGATTATGCCAACGCACTGTTCAGTGGCCTACCTGCCTATCTTATCCAGAGGCTCCAGGTCATCCAAAATGCTGCTGTGCGGCTTTTATTCCAACTTCCCAGGAGAGCCAGTGTGAGATCTCACCTTCGCAGTCTTCACTGGTTCCCAGTCGCCCATCGAATCCTGTTTAAATCTTTGGTTCTCGCGTTTCGGGCCACCCACCAATTAGGTCCGTTGTATCTTTAAAAAAGGTTTGTCATGTATGTTCCCCGTCACGCTCTTCGCTCTACAAATTTGTACCAAATGACCATGCCCAAATTTAAGTATTCAAGACTGGGCGGTCAATCCATTTCTGTTCAGACTGCCAGGGCCTGGAACGCGCTCCCGCTGCATCTAAGAGCGTCTCCGACAATCTCTATGTTCAAGAAGAGGCTCAAAACACATTTGTTTAACATTACCATATACTCATTTTTCCTATGCGCGTTTTTTCTGGATAACCTCACTCTTCGCGCCAGGATACTTTGTAGTAGCAGAGCGCGATATAAAAACATTTATAACATAACAGAACTTATAACATAACTGATGGCCGATCCCTGAGGCACGCCCTGTTCTGCCCTTTTGATGTTGGATTTAAAGGGTGGCAATGGCGACCACCTGGTGTCTGTCACCAAGGTAGGAGATCAGCCAGTCCAGGGCCAAGCCCGACACCCCAGCCTCCTGACCAAGATGGCATGGCTGACCGCGCCGAACGCTGTCGACATGTCGAGCAGCACTAAAAAGGCTGCTCGACCTTGGTCGGCACGCGAACGAAGGTCGTCCAAAACGGTCACCAGTGCCGACTCTGTCCCATGGGCTGGTCTGAAGCCAAACTGCGCCACGTCCAGGCAAGCATTGGTCTCTAGGAAGTTGGACAGATGTTTTGTGGCCTGTTTCTCCAAGATTTTAATCGGGAACGGGAGCAATGAGAGGGGCCTGTAATTTGCTGGACACATAGGGTCCAGTGTTTCCTTCTTCAGGAGCGGGGAAACCACCGCAAGCTTCCAGCTATCCGGGACCCGGACGGAGGCCAGGGACTGGCAACAAATCGCATGGAGAGGAGGAAAGAGCTCGTCACGGAACAATTTCCAAAATTTGTGCGGGAGTGGATCAAGGGGAGAGCCTGAGGATTCTACGTCCGCTAAAACACAGAAATCCACCAAGGAAGGAAGGGGGAAACTATCAAGCCGGGCTTTCCCGGCCTCCACCTCCAAAGAAAAAGGCGGTGCAACAAGAGGTGGCAGCTGGAGATTGGAATCTGACGGAGTACTCAGCTTGCACAAGATGGTAGCGATCTTGTTTTCGAAGGCCTTTGCCAACGAGTCACACAGCGATTGAGAAGCTGGGATAGCAGTTGCGGCGCAGGCCGGGCGTGACAAATCTTTAACGATTTTAAACAAGGCCTGAGATTTATTTGAGACAGATAGTAATGTCTCATCCAAGAACCTAGCTTTGGCACATTTGATCTGCGCTTTATAGGCCGCGAGTTCTTGTTTGTAGAGAAATTTATCAGAATCAAGGTATTGCTTCCTCCAGACACGCTCAGCCCGCTTGCACTGAAGTTTGAGCTGAAGAAGATCCCTTGAGAACCAAGGCATGGCGAGTTTAGTTCTGTCCCGCGTTTTCCGCAGCGGAGCCAGAGTGTCCAAGGAGGCGATAATTTGCTGGCTAAGGAAATTATAGCTGTCGTCCACACTGCCTCCCAACGTAAGGGCTCCAGAGAGCAAGTTTGGCAGGCTTGCCTGCTTCGGGAGCCTGGACCATTGTCTGCCAAAGTTTGTGGCTCCCAAACTACGGCTCTTAGTGTAGCCTGCTGGGAGCGATATGGAAAATTGGACAAGAGCATGGTCCGTCCAGCATTACGGTAGGATATTCCCTGCGATTACCTGGCTTGTGTCTGCAAAGATCAAGTCCAGGGCGTGGCCCTTTAGATGGGTCTGGGAAAGAACTAGCTGCTCCAGATGGATGTTACAGCACGCTTGAGCCAGATATTTGAAAGCTGAGTCTGTCGGTCCGCCCGGCCACAGATTGAAATCACCTAACACCATAAATCTGGCGTGGGTGTTCGAAAGATCTTAAATCAAGTCCGTGAGCTCGGTTATGGTAGACAGAGCACTGGCTGGGGGTCTATAGCACAACAATCCAGTGTATAAAACCCCACCTTGTCCCTTCCAGGAGAATCCCATCAGCTCACATCCCGGGATTTCCTTAATTTCCAACTGGGAAAAGTCCAGTGACTCCCTGTATATCAGTCCTACTCCTCCTCCTCTAGCCCCAATGCGAGGATTGTGTCTAATTTTGTATCCTGGAGTGCAGGCTTGCCCCAACTCCACTGCGCTGTCTACCCTGGTCCAGGTCTCTGTCATGAAGGGTGCATCTAGCTCATGATGTTCAATGAGTAGAGCTATCTCCGCATGATGCCTACTCAATGATCTCACATTAAGCAGGCCACAGGACAAGAGTTCCAGGCGCTTACTGATTGTGGGAGGCTGATGGTCGGAAGTAACACAGGGTTTCAGACTGAGGAGTTCATCGCTAGTGTAACTGATGCGGGAGGGGGACATAGGAGCAGCGAATCCGGCTGCCCGCTCGCCCTGTGCGTGAACGGGCGCAAACGGGCTTACCTCTGGCGCGCCATCGCCGCGCCCGCTGCGCGCCCATGGTGCGCGCTGGGCCCACCATCCCTATTCAACACCGTGAAGCGCGGGAGTCCGCCGATGCGAGCCTCTAGACCGCCAACCAAGATGGCGCCTAGTAAACGGTCCGTTCAAGATAACACCTACCCAAGATGGCGGCTAACGCCGCGATGCAAGCCTAAGAAACAGCCAAGCAGTCTAAATTCCGCAAAGTGCGGGTGCGTCCACTATTATGGTGCGGGTATGTCCTACGGCTGTTTGTATCCCCTGAATTATTTTATGTCAAAGGTGCCCGTGTGACAGCGCGATCGTGCGCAGTGCAAAAGGTTTTTTAAAAAGATAAAAACTGGCAGCTACAATATATATACGCGCGTGCAGGTAATAAAGATCTTCTCAAAGATTCTTCACATGTCCCAGGAGCATAACTCCCGCACAGGGCCCACTCCCGGATGACCTGCAGAAATCCGTGCGGATGTATTACCAAAAACACAGCCAACACGAGTTGTAGTTTGTTGTGGTCGTTGTTGGTTGTTGGCCGCAGTTTTATTACCATTATATACCAACTCATTTCTCTGACCCCTGGGCATAACTTTTCGTGCCCAGGGCCATAAATCATTATCATGGCTTATCATAAATCATGTGTCCTACTTCATCCTTATGTCATAAATCATTTGTGTCATGATAAATTGGACGTCATAAATGATTAGCGTCGTTTGTCATAAATCATTTTGTCGGTCATTGTTAGAACTGGCTATTTCTGGTAGGCTAAGGCTGACGTCAAAGCCAGGCAGAAACCACCATTCTAGTCAGGGCAAGGAAGTCACACACCAAGATAACCCCTGCTAACCCCCTTGGTAGCTTGGCACAAGCAGTAAGGCTAAACTCGGAGGCAAAGTGTAAAGCATTTGCGCCAGCGCACAACAGCAACAACATACTAGGCACACCACAAAAGAGACTCCACACAAGATTATTATAAAAATAACTTTTGTATTGTCAAAACACATATCAGATAAAAATCACACATGTACATTGTGCCAACTGGCACGGCAACATTCATAAGGGATTATTTACAAGACAGGGCCACATGGGCCACTGTCAGATTCAGATATAGCACTTCTAGAATAAGAAATAATAAACATAAAATGGTAATCACAAGGATCACAACCAGTATCCGCTGGTAACAGGAACCAGGACCTTACTAGGACCACCTGTACTAAAAAGGACAACCACCTAAGAATAAACACATTTAGGGGTATAAACCAGAACACCTTACCCATGATGCATAAAACACATTCAGAGGAGTAATAAAGAGAAACACATGATGCCATAAAATACATTCAGAGGTGTTAAGAATAAAGCACATGATGCAATAAAATACATTCAGGGGTGCAGCGCAAGAAGACACATGATGACTAAACATTCAGAGGTGCAGCGCATGGAAAGAAAGACACATGATGCCTAAAAACATTCAGAGGTGCCAGAACAACACAATAGCGCAAAAACACACAGTAGGCAATCACTATTAAAAACATAGGAATCACATTGCGCATAACTTACATATGCCACCACCTGTGACAGTCCCTAGGCCAACTGGCCTTGATGGGGCAAGGATGCCCTGTGTCCAATGTCAGGGCGCGCTGCCATGCAGCGCCAGTCCAAAAGTACCAAAAGCCTAAACGTGGCAGCTGCCCACAAAGTGCTGGGCAGCTGGGATCAAAAAGCTGTGGCAGGGCTCTCAGTAGCCCCTAGAACAAATCTGCCCCACCTGAGCCACACAGGCTCTGAAACAAATATCTCTATGGAGCCCTCTGGCTCCTCAGCAAAGATGTCCCTCCTGAGCCTAACAGGCTCTATTCGGCGTTGGGGCTCCCACTGCCATCCCGGGCCGCCCCGACTCGTGCCTTTCAACAAAAGGGCCCTCGAGCCTCGCTGGGCTCGTACATCACAAGAAATGGCCCCCCTAGAGCCTCTCTGGGCTCTCCCACGTTGGGGCGACCCACTGCCAACTGGGGCCGCCCTTGAAGCCCTCACGGCTTCGCACTGGCACTAGGCGCAAGCTCGCGCCACTGGGGGAGGGGCGGACACCGACAATGTGTCCCGGCGCCCCTCCTTTCTCCTCTGCCTCACTCTGCCCGGCCCCAGCCCAGACTCACCGGGACTCAGGGGCGGGCTCCTCCGGGCGGCGGCTCTTCTTCGCTCGCGGTGGGGGCAGGCACCGACAATGTGCCTCGCCCCCCCTCCGTAAGTCTCCGCCTGCCGCTCCTCTCCTCACTCGGGGCTCCCTCTGAACACGGGAGCCCCAGAAGCCGGCCACTCTCCTCCTCTCGGGCAGCTTCACTGGCGGTGGGGGCGGGCACTGACAATGTGCCCCGCGCCCCCTCCGCTCTCTCCTCACGCTTCACCCGGTCCCCCATCTCGGGACCGGGACGTCCATCATGGCCGCCGCGCGCCTCTCCACCGACACTTCCTTCTCTCTGCCTCACAGGCTGCGGGGCGGGACTTTCGGCCAGCTGGCCAAGCACTTCCGGGTCGCTGCGGGCAGCGCAGCGGCCCTTCTCCTTAGGCAGGCAGGCGGGCAGGCAAAGTTTCCCGAGGAGTGGGCTCCCTCGTGGAAAGTAAAATTGCGGCAAGGTCCCTGGCAGGGTAGGCACCTGCCAGAGGGCACATAAATCAAATATAAGCGAGATGGGCACTCGCATGCAAATATAAAAACTACGAACAACATCGCAGGGTAGGCACCTGCCAATTCTCATGCATCGGGCGTGAGGCGCCAAAAATGCTCGTAATATCGCAAAGAGCGCTCTCAAGGCGCTAGGGGCATAGACAAGCCCACAGGAACGACCCCTGCATCAAGAAGGGTCCCAGGGACACAGCAAGTCCAACAATAAAGTCCCCCCTGGAACAAAGGGGGCAGAGTCCAGTCAGCCCCCAGCAAGGACAGCACACAGCAGGTCCCAGCAATAAGTCCTTCAGGAGTCCAGTAAGCAGGGGGACAGTCGGGAAGAGTCCCCCATCAGTCCATCAGGTGTCCAGGAGCTGGGCAGGGCCCAGGGATGCCCTGGGCCCCAGCAGCAGCATGCCCCTGGCAGATTCAAGTTAGAAACAAGAACATTTTGGAAGGGGACACAGCCCCTTCTTATACACAGGAAAGTCTTTAAAGTCCTTTGAAGTCCTTTGAAGCAGGCAGTGTGAGAACCAGCCAGAACTGGTTACAGGGAAGTCCCTTCAGTATCAGGGACAGAGGTGACAGTCTCTCAGCGGGAGGTGGAGCCAGCTTTGTAGTTAGGCAGGCACAGCCCTTCACTATCAGGTGCCATCTCCTCCCACTTCCCTGGCAGCAGATGCTGCCTTTCATCCATGGGCTGACTTCAGACAACCTCCTGGGCTCCCTAGCCCCTGTCATCCTCAAACCAGACAGTCAATCCACAAGCAGGCCCAGGCACTCTGGGCCAGGCTCACCAGCCAATCACACGCCAGCACCAACTTACACAAATATGCCAACTTCCAAAAGTAGTACTTCTAGACTAGACACAGTCATGCCGCATATATCATTTTGCAGCATTCATTCTCACGAGTTCATACATACCAAACTCGCCCCTGCACTCCCCACGCATCAGGAACTACCATGGGCATACATATTCCTCATTCATTCCTATGGGAGGGCAGGTCACTCACCACTCATTCACAGAGAGCTCAAGCACTTTACACTGTACCACAGTGAAAAAGTGCGCAGAGGCCTAAAATCACCAACACCAGGTTCCATAAACAGGCTAGGAAAAAGCAAAAAGTCTAGGGGTGAACCTGCCCAACGGGCTGGGTCCAACAGTCATAAATAATTTGTCTGTCATCACTTATTTGCATATCGGAGGATCATACAGCATGTGTCATAACTCATTTGTGTACCATAAATCAATTGTGTCATGGCTTGGACATCATAAATCATTTGCGTTATATTGTCATAAATCCTTTGTCATCACGCATCTTGGTCATAAATCATTTGCTTGCATTCCTCCTTTGCATATCATAAAATTGTGAATCACCCTGACAGTTCGTTATTCCGCCCTCTTCTAGGTGTATCTCCTTTCCTGGCACTTTTGGGGTCCAACTTGTTTTGTTAGTTTCCACACCCCTTTGCATGTGTGGGGTAGCCTCTCCCCAGAATTAGGCCCCAACTCGCTACCTTGCTAGTCTCTTTTTGTGCCCTGCTGTCCGGCTGGGTCTGGGCTGCGAGCCCCGTCTGTTTGCTACCCCCTTTTGTCAGGCCTACTCACCCTGCCGTTCGGCATCCCAGAGTGAGTGGCCCTCCTTCTACACACTGCCCCGTCGGTGTGCCTCCATAACCATCCGCTGTACCTCTTATCCGCCACTCCGTGAGGGAAGCTTAAGTCTTCCTGCGGCTCCCCCCTTCTCTGTGATGCTCGTAATTTCCTTCTGCTGCCCTTCATATGCAGCCTGCTGTCAATGGTGTTCCCTGCTCCCTCTTTGCCATTGTATAGCGGGACTCTTGCTCACCATCCAGCTTCATCGGCATCGTCTCAGCTCGCCGCCAAACATGAAAGCAAAATTTGGGAGACGGTCAAACACAGCTTATGGAGGCCTGATACAGCAGCTAGCGCCAAGTAACCTCACCCACTTCATCACTGCCCCTTGCGGGCTCCCAGCACTGACTCACCGGCTAACACCTGGCAGCTGGACGTTGGCCCGCTGCCCTCACCTTGCCATAAATGCCACTTACTCCTACATGTTTATTCAATGCGCATGTGCTGTGTAATTGATGACAAAAGTAAAACAGTTTGGACTTCAGCAAGAGACTTGTGGGTTCCGGTATCTCTCCAGCTGCTCGTCCCTGTGTGCTTCCCCACACTCGCGAGCCATAACCTGTACCTTGAATGCCAGTGTGTAAGCCTACCGTTTTATAGAAAATGGCTGCCGCCAAGCTCCCCCTTTTAGTTCAAAACAGCATGTCGGCAAGTAATCCGATTCCGCTGTTCTGGAGCATTAGAAATCCTGCTTTAAAGGCAGCACCATTGTTGGAGCCCCTGTGAGTCATCTGAATTGATTTCTACCTGAGTTTACCTTAACCTACAGCGTTAGGGTACGAAGACTGGGGAAACCGTGCATTCTGCACTATACCTTGCCGTAAACCTTGCTGGTACGACCTCCAAGTCCTTGTGATACAGAGGGCCTTACTTTAGCACTCCATCAATCTCCCGCCTCTTGAATCAGGAGCGTGGCATGTGACCATGCCGAGGCTATGGCTCAATAAAATTTGCCTTTGGAACACTGCTCTGAGCTTGAATCGCCGCTTCTAATACAGGCTGCCTGGGTCCATCTGTCAGTTTTGATGAAAAGGTCTCAGCTCCATACGAGCCCCCCCTCTCACACTGCAAATGTATTGTCTGCAGCGACCAGGATCTCCTTGCATGGCACCGGTGTTTGGCATGGAACGGCTTTTTGTTTCCGCTGCTTCAAGGGACACCATTCCTCCTACACGAAAGTTTGATTGTCAACTCGCAATTACCCCTGTCCCTCCTGCACATTTGAGCATGGGTCATATTGTGGTCTTTGGTTTCATAGGACATCTTACATCCCCATACCCCCCCCCCTGCTCGTCAGGGCTTATTCCGTACCTGGTAATTTGGCATCACGAGTAGGCCACCCTGGGTTACGTATTTGTAAAGTGCACGTTCACCCCAGGATATCTCCGCACTATGTAACAGGTGTTTTATTGTTATGAATACAACTTTGCAATCACGGGTAAACTAGAGTTAAACCTGAGTGTCCGTGACTGACGTTCAGCAGCCTCATTTGTTAAACCGGCCCGCACTGCCTGTCTTCCCATGTCAGTAGGGAAGCGATTCTTTTTTTAAAGAAAATTGCGGGCACGACATTCCCCTCCGATCCTGCCTGCTTGAGCTTTACTTTGTAACCCGTCCTTACAACCCCCAGCAATGTTGTCTCCGGCACTCGTAACTTAATGGGCTGGCCATGTGTGCAGGCGCGTGCGCCTTTGTGGCTGGTCAGAGCTCACCCTGTTCACGCACCAGCCTGCCCTGTTCTAGGAAGTACCCTGACATTCACTGCCCTCGCCAAGCATGCTACTCACTTTCTTGCGAGGAGGCTCTACTTACTTATCCATTAGCACAGCAGACCTATTTGTGTAGTTATGTGCGCCGGGTGCTTGTTTTGTTTGTTACCTAAACCAATATTACCATATCATTACCCGAACCTCGGTGCTACATACCACCTCACCTGCTCTTTGCAAGAGAAGTCCTTGTGAAAATAAGTCTGTGGTAACCGCAAACTCCTGTGATACAGAGGGAAAGGCCCGTCTACAGCCCTCCTAGGCAGCCAGCTGCTTCAGGTTACTCAATCGTATGCAGTGTGATTTCCCCCCCCCCCTTTTTTTTAAACACGTTCTGCAACGCGCTGCATTTGGTCCCACCAGGGGGCATATTGCCACATTAAGGCATTTTAGTCTGCAGCCGCTCATCTGAATGCAGGGCTTTCTTTTGGGGCACCTTTACAGCGGGGTGAGGTTGAGGATGTAATTCCCCCCTATCCCTTGAGTCATCAATTAACCCTAATCAAAATGTATCTAGCAGGTCGCTCCTGGGGATTTGCAAGGAAGGACAATTTCGTTCAAATTACCTCAACGAGCGCAAGGTGACCCGGTCCACGGTTACATTTTGTAGTAAATTGAAAGACCTGGTTTGGATCTCAGATACCTGAAGCCACCTGGTAACACTACTAGATCCGCCTATTTCCTGTCCAACCTAACTGAAGTTATCTTTTACCTTTTTCTCAACTCCGGCTCGCTCCTCCTTGTTGCCCTTACACACAACAAGGTTATCAGCAACCGTACTTCAACTCCCTTTAGTATGAATTATTCCTCTACTGACATTTGCCTATCGCTCTAAGCCCGGGATCCCTTGACCCCCAATCGTACTCACCATGTGCCATAAAAACGCTTACTTTCTTTACCGCCTGTAAATAGTTTTTGAGGCCCATTCGAGGCCTGGCACAAGCGCTCTAGAATGGTGCAGTAAAATGTATTCAATGCTTAAACCATGCTCCTAATCATTTTTGCAACATTGCAGAGAGAACGAAGAGCCCTTGCCTCTGTGGACACTCCATCCCTTCTTTTAGGAATTGTTTCCGGAAATTACACAGCTATAACTGACTGTAGGGCCAATGTGAGGCCCGCCCGGATCTCTCTGTTCGCAATCGATCGCGCGCTGTCCCTGTTAAGGCCCAGGTTCTGCCAGCGCCAGTATCTATGCATTGCAAACAATTTACCCCGGGCTGGAAGGCCCAAACTCAATATGGAGCATCATAACACTAGCGCCCAACGCTCCCACATTACCTTCCGTGCCGGATCCAGGCCAGTGCTCCCCTCGCCTTTATCTCCGCCCGCCTTTCGAAAGTTTCCATCGTGGGCAGCTGAGCTCAGCTTCCTTTTCGGATCGCTTGAATTCGGCGGTACCAAAATCACTTGCTCCTCGTGTCTAGCCTTGAAGAGTTACATCACTGCCACCGCTGTTGTCTTCCGCCATCCAGCTTCCCGCTGCCCCTGGGTGGCGAGGGGAGTCATGTTCTTTGCCTCAGGCCTTAAACCGCCGTCGCTCCGCTGCCTTAGTAAGTCCTCCAAGTCTGGGGGGGGGTGATATTTTCGTGATCATGCACTATCTTTTCTCACAGGTTGAAGCCGTACGTGTCCTCGGTTCTCTTGCCTCGCCTGCTGGGCGCTCCCACTCACCTCGGATGCATCTGAGGCTGGAGGCGGCAGTGGACTTGAGGTGGCGTGCTTCCCCTCCCCGACCTGGGAGCTACGCCAGTACCGATGGCTTGTCCGGGCGCTCAACCGGTTCAGCGTGCTTTGCCGACTCCGCAGCCCCCCGCTGGGCCTCGCTGCAGCACTCCTCGCCAGCTTTATCTCATCGTGGAGCTTGGGGGGCATCAAAGTAACAGAAGTAACATATACAAAACAAATACAAAACATCGATAGACGTGATCAGTGTAAAAGCACATCGGTTGAAGTGAAAAACAATTCATTTCAGCAACTTATTCTCTGAGATAAGTAAAGCATACATCCTCTTCTAGACTCTGTGAAATGCTTATAAGTATAGGTTTTAGCACTTTCCAGAGACCCAGCAAGTGTATGCATCGATATACCAATGCCCTCCTCAAAGCATCTCTGATATATTTATATTTTCCGCATAGAGATGTGAAATACTTCACAACACAGATCTAAAGAGGGAAAAGTCAATGCCAATAGATATAGCTTTAAAGTCCTAACTCACACAAATGCAAGAGTGTACATATGCTGTTTGTATGTATTATCACTTTCAAGCCAGACCTGTTGGCTTTTGATTGCTTGTTAGGTCTCGACCTCTGCCAATGCGCTTGCGCATTGCAGATGTCGAGACATATAGAGGTTGTTGGAATTAGGTAGCCTGGCCTAGGGCAAGACTAGCATAACAGAGGCACAGTGTAGAGGTTGCAGACCACCCAAAAGTAATTCCACGCAATAGCACTCAAAAAGAAAACACTACACCAAAATTATGTGAAAATACGTTCTGCTTTGGCTCTTGATTGCTTGTTAGGTCTCGACCTCTGCCAATGCGCTTGCGCATTGCAGATGTCGAGACATATAGAGGTTGTTGGAATTAGGTAGCCTGGCCTAGGGCAAGACTAGCATAACAGAGGCACAGTGTAGAGGTTGCAGACCACCCAAAAGTAATTCCACGCAATAGCACTCAAAAAGAAAACACTACACCAAAATTATGTGAAAATACGTTCTGCTTTATATAAAAATAATATTCTCTTTGTTGTCAGATATAAATAGCTCAGAACATTTCAGGCCACTTTTAGACTCAGCAGTTAAACTTTTAAAATTACTAGCAGATTATCACTTTGTTCAATAATACAATACACTTGTCAATGAATCATTAAAGGCACTTTCAAAAGTATCAAATCATCACATTTACAGAATTAGCAGAACGTCTCATTAAGCTCTATGCTTAGCTAAACTTTGCTGTTACAGCTTCCTTCTAAGAGGTGAAAGTTCAATTCAATATAGTTAAGCAGTTGATACAGATCTGGCAGGAAGGCTAACTAAAATTATCAGCTTCACAACTCTAGTACCTTTACCTCAGATCCTCATATTTAATTAAGTGTAGAAACACTGTAGTGCTCTAACCCTCCTCCCACTGTAGGTAATTTTCTCCACAACAAGTGGGCAGCCTTAAAGGGGGGGGGGTTTAGGATCTCAGACCTGTGTGACAGCACCCACACTTCCTATGGGGATCTAATGGCTCCTTCAGGTGAACAGAACCAGCAATATTGGACTCAACCTTGTACTCTCCCACTGATCCCCACTTCCTGTTTACAGCTGAAGGGAGAGGAGCAAGTAAACAGTTAATGTCTGGCCGGATTCACTCTTCCCCTTTCCACACAAGGACCCCTTCTCCTTACTTGTAGGTGTAATGGCCGGAATCGTCTGGCACCAGGCTTAGTGAAGGCAGCAGACAAAGGGGGTCGGGGAACCAAGGCAGGCGAGGCCCTCACGCCTCAGAAGGCTTTTCTCTATTCCTTTCCCCTCCCTCGAGCCAGCTCCTCAACGTGGCGCTCGAGGAGAAGAAAACCAGGGCTGATGTTATTTCACTCCCCCAGCCCCAACCGGGCCTTGTTTCTCTCCCTCCCTGCCCAGGCCAGCTCCTCAGTGTGGCGCTGGGGCAGGAAGGACACGCCGATTGCTCAACAGCCTGGGGAAGCCTGGGAAACCCGCCGGCGCCTCTCCTCAGCGCTGGGCGGCAAGATGCTACTCTCGTGAGCATGCGCAGTGACGCGCGTGCTGGTGATTCCTCTCGCTGCTCCCCTTCCGCCTCCTCGGATCCGGCTCCGCCTCACGGGGCCCGGCGGCTCCACGGGGCATGCGCGGAGAGCTAGTATCTCCTCGGCGATCGCGCAGTGCAGGGGACGCCTCTTCCTTTCTCCGCCTACCCGGAAACAGTCCGGGGATTCCTCCGCTCCGCTCCTCACCTTCAGGCTTTAGTCTGTTACGGCGCCACTTGCCTCGCGCCGGTAATGGACAGAACGGCCTGTCAGTTTGCCGCCTCCGCTCCTCAGCTTCCACACGCCGGCTCCTTCGCAGAGCGACTCCTTGCTCCGCTCCTCAGGTACCAAGAGGGCCACAGTGGGGGGGTTCCCAGGAGTCGGTCAGCTACCGATGAACAGCTGAGCAAGAGGGGAGGGGGGGGGGGGGGGGCACCAGGATTAGCCCCACTCCAACTGGGACTCGTGCTAACAGTCTCTTTAGGATCCTCTTGCTGGACCAATCTCTTTAGGATCCTTTGCTGGGCAGAGGACCGCACTCCGCAGGCTGCGGTCTCCTTCTCCTTAATTCTTCCCCTCCCTGACTTAGAAAAGGGGCAAGCTAGGCGCCCAGGGTCTCCAGGAACTTCCCACAGCGGGGCCAAGACAAATAACTAAAAGGGGAGTTGTGGGCTGGACCAAATAGACAGCTTCCAAGTCCAGGAGGTCAATCCAAAGTCCAACCTTTTCCCACCCTTAGCTACCACCTGTCCTCCAGCTGACTTCCACAGGTAGACAAAATGGCTGCCCCGCATTCCGCCTTATATAGGCTGCCCTTCAGTGGTCCAGAATGGACCAGAAGGTTCTGGAATGCCCTATGTTAGGCTATGGCCAAGTTCTGTTGGTGACAGTTGGGGCAGTTGGTGGCCACCATTTTAGGTGGTGCCAACTTTCCTGTCAGAACAGGCCTCTGGGCCTGAGGTAAAAGATTATGAGGGGGAGAAAGAACACCTATCCCCCTGGCCAACATCTACAAAAAGTCAGTAGACAAAAAAATTATTAAGGGTATGAGGGGCAAAAAGGGGACAAAATAAATAAAAATTAGGAGGGACTTCGCCAAAAAGCCAGACAGGTCTAACACGCGTCCCCCCCAGCTGAAAGTGGGGAGAACTACCCAACCCCTTGGGAGTCCTCATCACTAAGGCGGAAATACCTGGAGAGACCGTCTGCATTGGCGTGGTCCACTCCAGGCCGATGTTCCACCCGAAAGTCCATTCCCTGTAGGGAGATGGACCACCTCAACAACTTGGGATTTTCCCCCTTCATTTGCATCAGCCAACGAAGGGGTCGATGGTCAGTCTGAACCAGGAAGTGCGAGCCAAAGAGGTATGGCCGCAGCTTCTTCAGAGCCCACACCACCGCAAAAGCTTCCCTCTCAATGGCACTCCACTTCTGTTCCCGGGGAAGCAGTCTCCTGGATAAGAAGACTACAGGTTGATCCAGGCCCTCTTCATTGAGTTGCGATAACACTGCCCCAATGCCATGTTCTGACGCATCTGTTTGGACAATGAACTCCTTGGAGAAGTCTGGGGCCCTCAGGACCGGTGCCGCACACATTGCCTGTTTCAATTTTTCAAAGGCTTGCTGACAAGCCTTTGTCCAAACTACCCGTCGAGGTTGTTTCTTGGAGGTGAGCTCTGTGAGGGGCGCTACAATAGTGCCATACCCCTTCACAAAGCGATGGTAGTATCCTGTGAGGCCCAGGAAAGCTCGGACCTCAGTCTGTGTCTTGGGGGGTTCCCAGGCCATGATTGCCTCAATCTTCGCATGCAGGGGCTGCACAGTCCCCCTACCCACCAAGTGTCCAAGGTACACAACCGACCCCTGCCCAATCTGGCATTTGCTGGCTTTGATGGTCAATCCAGCTTGTCTCAGGGCCTGGAGAACGGCCTGCAAATGCTGCAGATGGTCCTCCCAGCTGCTACTGAAGACAGCAATGTCATCCAAGTAGGCAGCAGAGAAACTCTCCAATCCAGAGAGGACCTGGTTCACCAGCCGCTGAAATGTGGCGGGGGCGTTCTTGAGCCCAAAGGGCATCACACAGAACTGGTAGTGTCCCTCAGGTGTGGAGAAGGCTGACCTTTCCCTTGCTCCATCTGTCAAGGAGATCTGCCAGTACCCTGAAGTGAGGTCGAAGGTACTCAGATATTGGGCAGCTCCTAGCCGGTCAATCAATTCATCCGCCCTAGGGATCGGATGAGCATCAGTCCTTGTCACTGAATTCAGTCCTCGGTAATCCACACAGAACCTCAGTTCAGGTGTGGTGCCTGGTGGTGCGGCTTTTGGCACGAGCACCACCGGACTGGACCAAGGGCTGTTGGAAGGTTCAATTACTCCCAGCGCTAGCATCTTGGCAACTTCTCCATGGATGCTAGCCTTCACCTTGTCAGACAGCCGGTAGGTCTTGGACTTCACTGGTGGGCTGTCTCCTGTGTCCACATCATGGGTACACAGGTGGGTCCTTCCCGGGACAAGGGAGAACAACGAAGAGTACTGCTCCAGTATCTGGCGGCAGTCCTCCCGTTGCTCAGGAGTTAGAGTAGGAGAGAGAATCACTCCCTCCACTGACCCATCCTTCTCTTGGGACGAAAAGAGATCTGGGAGAGGTTCGCTTTCCGCTTCCTCTTCCCCGTCAGTCACCATCATCAGCATGACCTCGGGCCTCTCATGGTGGGGCTTGAGTCGGTTGGCATGCAGCACCCGTAGGGGCTGTCGAGGGGTCTTAAGGTCCACCAGGTAGGTGGCCTTACCCTTCTTTTCCAACACCTCAAAGGGGCCTGTCCAGCGATCCTGGAGGGCGCTAAGCTCTCCAGGCTCCATCACCCACACTTTCTGTCCAGGCTCCAGTTCCACCTGGTGAGCATTGTGGTCGTACCACTCCTTCATGACTGCCTGGCTGGCCTCCAAGTTGTCAGAAGCTTGCTTCCACAACTTCGCCATTTGGCTCCTGAAGGCCAGCATGTAGCTCACCACATCCTGGGGGGGTTTCCTGGGAGATTTCTCCCAACCATCCTTCACCAGGCTGAGAGGACCGCGTACAGGGTGCCCATACAGAAGCTCAAAGGGGCTGAAGCCCACTCCCTTCTGGGGCACTTCCCTGTAGGAAAAGAGTAAACAGGGTAGGAGGTCATCCCATTTCCTCCGCAGGCTCTCGGGCAGACTTCTGATCATGCCCTTCAAGGTCTTATTAAACCTCTCAACCAGTCCATTCGACTGGGGGTGATAAGGAGTGGTGAACCGGTAGGTCACTCCACACTCCTTCCACATGGCCCGCATGTAAGCTGACAGGAAGTTGGTCCCCCTGTCGGACACAACTTCCTTGGGAAATCCCACTCGGGTAAAGATTCCCATTAGGGCTCTTGCCACTACAGGTGCAGTGACTGTCCTCAGAGGTATTGCCTCTGGGTACCGTGTGGCATGATCCACCAGTACCAGGATAAACCTGTGACCAGCTGCTGTTGGTGGATCCAAAGGCCCTACAATGTCGATGCCCACCCTCTCAAAGGGGGTGCTAACGACTGGAAGTGGTTCCAGGGGAGCTTTTAGCTTCACCCCTGTTTTCCCACTGGCCTGGCAGGTTACACATGTCCTACAGTATGTGTTGGACGCCACTTTCATCTGAGCCCAGTAAAAGTGGAGGACAAGCCGTGCAAAGGTCTTATCCTGGCCTAAGTGTCCTGCCAGGGGTATGGCATGAGCCAATTCCAAAAGAAAGGCTCGGTACTGTTGCGGGACTACCAAGGCCCTCGATGAACCAGGCGAGGGTACCTTGGGTTCACTGTAGAGGAGTCCATCCTCCCAGTAAATATGGTAATGTCCCGTAACATCACCTGCTGCTTGGGCTTCAGCCTGTCGCCTCAGTCCCTCAAGGGTGGGGCACTCCCTCTGCCCCTTACAGAATTCCTCTCTGGTAGGACCTCCCTCCACATGCCACTCCGCAGGGATGGGTAAATCCTCCAGAGAGTCTACTTCCCCCTCCACGGACTCCTGGTCCACCACCGCAGGTGGCCGATCTGTCTCATGGGGTGTGGAAGCCGGAGCAGGCTTTCTCTGTCTCCGGGTCTGTCCCTTCTTAGCAGCGGGTTGGGCCATTGTTCCAGGCTCCAACCCAGGCAAACTCCCTCTCCGGGCAGTCGCAGACCGTGTGCTGACACAGGCCCAGTCAGGTGTACCCAGCATCGCAGAATGCGTCCGGTATTCCACCTCTCTCCAAGTGTTGTGTTCCATGTCATTCCCCAACAGACAATCGACTGGCACGGCAGGGCTTACGGCAACTCGAAGTGAACCTGCAACCCCCTCCCACTCAAAGGGAACCTCAGCCACTGGATAGTGGCCCATTCTGCCGTCAGCCATCGCGGCGGGGTGGAGTACATTAGGAACAATCTGCTCTGGGGACACCAGCTGACTTCTCACCATAGTCATACTGGCTCCTGTATCCCTCAGAGCTTCCCCTCTCTGGCCATTGATGGTAACCCATTGCCCATACTTTGTAGTATTTGGGGGCACCTGGATCTTTGGCACCATCTCCCGCTCTCCCAGGGACACTAAGGTGACACCCGCCCACTCACCCCCCTTATCTAAGGGCAACTCCTCCCCGAGCGCTACACTAGCTACTCCCGGTGACTTTCCTCCGGTGGGAGGGGGTGGTCTCTTTGGGCATCTGACATCTCCCTTATAATGTCCAACGCCACCGCATTCAAAACAGTGGAGAACCCTGGGCTGCTGGCTTTGGCCAGGATGAGGGTTCCGGGGCGGGTTTGCCCTAGGGGTGAAACCTGCTCCCTTCCCTTGGAAGTTATTTTGGGGACCTTTAGAGAACTCTTTCTTTTTCTCCCCCCCCCTCCTTCTTCTGGGGGGCGCCCTGTCCGGCTTTTTGAGATTCCCCTCCAGTCCCCTTGGAGGACACCCGGGTACTTGTCCAGATGTCCGCCTCCTCTGCAAGCTTCCGGGGATTGGTCAGCTTGCTGTCTACCAGGTGTTGGCGCAGCTCGGGAAAACATTTCTCGAGGAGGTGTTCTCTCAAAAACAGATTGTACAGCCCCTCATAATCCTTTACCTCACTGCCCTTGACCCAACCCTCTAAGGCCTTTCTGGCGTAATCAAGGAAGTCCACCCAGTTCTGAGTGCTCATCTTGTGGCTCCCCCTGAACTTCTGTCGGTACCTTTCTGGGGTGAGCCCGAACTTCCTCAACAACGCCAGCTTCATGGTGGGGTAGTTTGTCTGTTCCTCTGGATCCAGGGCCAGCAAGGTGTCCCGACCAGCAGGAGGCATGTACTTGTACAAACTACCCCCCCAGTGCTTCTCCTGCACTCCATGAACCTTCAGAGAAACCTCATAAGCGGCCAGCCACTTAGCTACATCGTCCCCCTGACTGAAGCTCGCTATCAGGTCCTTTGGGATATAGGGTTTGGTCTCCCTGGCTGCCTCCTTTGGTTCGCTGCCACCATTCCTAACAGGAGAGGACCCCCGTCGCAGACTTTGGAGCTCCAGTTCCTTCAGTCTAAACTCGTGGACCATCCTCCTCTCCTCTTTCTCCTGCTCCATCTTAGCCAACTCCCACTTTAACTGTCTTTTCTCCCTCCTATCGGTGAGCTCGGCTTCCGTTAGGCTTCTCCCAGAGATGCTACTGCCCTTTCTGGAGTAGGACACTGGTCCAGTGAGTAAGTTTTCCCCCTCATGGCGGAATAACTCTTCTACCTCCCCCACCGTGTCCTGGTCGACCTCTTCATCCTCCTCCTTCGTCCCTTGGTGTGCCTCCACCCAGGCCCTAAGGCTAGTCTGGAGCTCCCCCTTCCTGGCACCATGTTTGAAAAACACCCCCATTTGTTGGCAGAACATTTTCAACTGTGTCACGGAATAGACCTCTAGGTTTTCCACAGCGAACTCTATTGTGAGTCTGGCAAACCTAGGTACACACCAGAAATTTCAGAGTGGCAAAGGCAACCTAAAGCCAACTCCACCCACCACCAGGAATAAATTTAGAAAAAACAAAAAGACTAATTGGGAGGGCCGCAAGGAGAAAACTCCTGGTGTAGGTTGGGTGTATTACATCAAATTACTAGTAAGTAGCTGCAACCAAGTCCGCAATCCCACCGCTAGGCACCAATATGTTGGAATTAGGTAGCCTGGCCTAGGGCAAGACTAGCATAACAGAGGCACAGTGTAGAGGTTGCAGACCACCCAAAAGTAATTCCACGCAATAGCACTCAAAAAGAAAACACTACACCAAAATTATGTGAAAATACGTTCTGCTTTATATAAAAATAATATTCTCTTTGTTGTCAGATATAAATAGCTCAGAACATTTCAGGCCACTTTTAGACTCAGCAGTTAAACTTTTAAAATTACTAGCAGATTATCACTTTGTTCAATAATACAATACACTTGTCAATGAATCATTAAAGGCACTTTCAAAAGTATCAAATCATCACATTTACAGAATTAGCAGAACGTCTCATTAAGCTCTATGCTCAGCGAAACTTTGCTGTTACAGCTTCCTTCTAAGAGGTGAAAGTTCAATTCAATATAGTTAAGCAGTTGATACAGATCTGGCAGGAAGGCTAACTAAAATTATCAGCTTCACAACTCTAGTACCTTTACCTCAGATCCTCATATTTAATTAAGTGTAGAAACACTGTAGTGCTCTAACCCTCCTCCCACTGTAGGTAATTTTCTCCACAACAAGTGGGCAGCCTTAAAGGGGGGGGGGTTTAGGATCTCAGACCTGTGTGACAGCACCCACACTTCCTATGGGGATCTAATGGCTCCTTCAGGTGAACAGGTACCAGCAATATTGGACTCAACCTTGTACTCTCCCACTGATCCCCACTTCCTGTTTACAGCTGAAGGGAGAGGAGCAAGTAAACAGTTAATGTCTGGCCGGATTCACTCTTCCCCTTTCCACACAAGGACCCCTTCTCCTTACTTGTAGGTGTAATGGCCGGAATCGTCTGGCACCAGGCTTAGTGAAGGCAGCAGACAAAGGGGGTCGGGGAACCAAGGCAGGCGAGGCCCTCACGCCTCAGAAGGCTTTTCTCTATTCCTTTCCCCTCCCTCGAGCCAGCTCCTCAACGTGGCGCTCGAGGAGAAGAAAACCAGGGCTGATGTTATTTCACTCCCCCAGCCCCAACCGGGCCTTGTTTCTCTCCCTCCCTGCCCAGGCCAGCTCTTCAGTGTGGCGCTGGGACAGGAAGGACACGCCGATTGCTCAACAGCCTGGGAAAGCCGCCGGCGCCTCTCCTCAGCGCTGGGCGGCAAGATGCTACTCTCGTGAGCATGCGCAGTCACGCGCGTGCTGGTGATTCCTCTCGCTGCTCCCCTTCCGCCTCCTCGGATCCGGCTCCGCCTCACGGGGCCCGGCGGCTCCACGGGGCATGCGCGGAGAGCTAGTATCTCCTCGGCGATCGCGCAGTGCAGGGGACGCCTCTTCCTTTCTCCGCCTACCCGGAAACAGTCCGGGGATTCCTCCGCTCCGCTCCTCACCTTCAGGCTTTAGTCTGTTACGGCGCCACTTGCCTCGCGCCGGTAATGGACAGAACGGCCTGTCAGTTTGCCGCCTCCGCTCCTCAGCTTCCACACGCCGGCTCCTTCGCAGAGCGACTCCTTGCTCCGCTCCTCAGGTACCAAGAGGGCCACAGTGGGGGGTTCCCAGGAGTCGGTCAGCTACCGATGAACAGCTGAGCAAGAGGGGAGGGGGGGGCACCAGGATTAGCCCCACTCCAACTGGGACTCGTGCTAACAGTCTCTTTAGGATCCTCTTGCTGGACCAATCTCTTTAGGATCCTTTGCTGGGCACTCCGCAGGCTGCGGTCTCCTTCTCCTTAATTCTTCCCCTCCCTGACTTAGAAATGGGGCAAGCTAGGCGCCCAGGGTCTCCAGGAACTTCCCACAGCGGGGCCAAGACAAATAACTAAAAGGGGAGTTGTGGGCTGGACCAAATAGACAGCTTCCAAGTCCAGGAGGTCAATCCAAAGTCCAACCTTTTCCCACCCTTAGCTACCACCTGTCCTCCAGCTGACTTCCACAGGTAGACAAAATGGCTGCCCCGCATTCCGCCTTATATAGGCTGCCCTTCAGTGGTCCAGAATGGACCAGAAGGTTCTGGAATGCCCTATGTTAGGCTATGGCCAAGTTCTGTTGGTGACAGTTGGGGCAGTTGGTGGCCACCATTTTAGGTGGTGCCAACTTTCCTGTCAGAACAGGCCTCAGGGCCTGAGGTAAAAGATTATGAGGGGGAGAAAGAACACCTATCCCCCTGGCCAACATCTACAAAAAGTCAGTAGACAAAAAAATTATTAAGGGTATGAGGGGCAAAAAGGGGACGAAATAAATAAAAATTAGGAGGGACTTCGCCAAAAAGCCAGACAGGTCTAACAGAGGTGGAAACAGGAAAGCAGAACCAGGCGGATTACGCCGAGTGCATGCACCCGTGCACGCGCTTGCCGTTTGCTCCCCAAGCCGCCTCCATTATCGCATCAGACCCGCCACAGCAATGACGATAGCTTCACACTTCAAAGGAATGCTCTCCCCGCCCCCATTCCTCTTCTCTCACCCTTTCGCTATCTCCCCCGCCCTCCCACCATCAGCCTCTTCCTCTGCAGCGCACTCTCTCCCCCCTCACTCCTCCTCACCCCAACATTTATCTCTCACACCACAGGCTGCTGTTCCCCCGCCCACCCAGCAATGCTGAGAGCTATTCCCTCCCACTTACTGTCTCCCCTGCTCCTCCACCTGACTTGAAAGAAACCCTCCCACACCACGACCAGGAAAACAAACACACACATTCACAGCAAGATTTTTCTGTGTTTTAAACGCTCGCCCCTGACCTCTTCAGTTATGTAATAAAGGTCTTCAGTTTACATCCTGGCAGGACCAACTCACACACGTGCTATTTAGTGCTAATTCTTTCACACACACACACACAGCAAGATTTTTCTGTGTTTTAAACGCTTGCTGCTGACATCTTCAGTTATGTAATAAAGGTCTTCAGTTCACATCCTGGCAGGACCAACTCACACACGTGCTATTTATTGCTAATTCTTTCATACACATGCACGCACACACACACACACACACACACACACACACACACACATTCACACATTCACAGCAAGATTTTTCTGTGTTTTTAAATGCTCGCTGATGACATCTTCAGTTATGTAATAAAGGTAATCAGTTCACATCCTGGCAGGACCAATTCACACACGTGCTATTTAGTGCTAATTCTTTCACAAACATGCACGCACACACGCACACGCGCACACACACACACATTCACAGCAAGATTTTTCTGTTTTAAACGCTCGCTGCTGACATCTTCAGTTATGTAATAAAGGTCTTCAGTTCACATCCTGGCAGGACCAACTCACACATGTGCTATTTAGTGCTAATTCTTTCACACACATGCACGCACGCGCACACACATTCACAGCAAGATTTATTACCTCACTCTGTCTATCCATCGCACTCACTCTATCGCCAACACTCTATCTGTCTATCACCCTCCCTCTATCTATCTATCGCACTCACTCTATCTCATCCCCACAGCATCACTCTGCACCACCACAGCATCACTCAGCACCACCACAGCATCACTCAGGGGGCACCACATCACTACTATGCGCTACCACAGCATCACTGAAAGCCACAGCATCACTCGTCGCAACCACAACATCACTCAGCACTACCACAGCATCAATCTGTGCAACCATTCAACAACAACTGGTTCAAATATGTTCTCTCAATGTTTCAAGCTTTATTACAAATGTCACAAAAAGTTGTTAATATTTCACTTCTCTTCTTGGATTTTAGTCACAATAAAATACATTGAACATAATCTTCACAAAAGTTATTTACCAAAGTTTAAGATATTGCCCTTATAAATTACAATAACTTTTATTTAAGTATTAATTATTAAAAATAAATTAAAGCAATTGTTATTTGTAATATCAATACATCTAAGTTGCGTTAATACAATACATATTGCATTACAAATGCTATAGGTGTCACATTTGAGAAAGTTAAAACTATTGGCATCGTGAATGACAAATCTATTAATTTCTCGATTTTCAAAACCAACACATAACAAATTTGTCATTTACAATACCAATAGCTCAAACTTTCCTAATG
This sequence comes from Lissotriton vulgaris, assembly GCF_964263255.1. Taxonomy (NCBI): domain Eukaryota; kingdom Metazoa; phylum Chordata; class Amphibia; order Caudata; family Salamandridae; genus Lissotriton; species Lissotriton vulgaris. Next base: position 213,537,471 of record NC_141687.1, read on the forward strand.
CGAGACCTATTGCATTGCAAATGCTTGTTTTTCTTATTGAGACGGTCTAACAGTAATGGACTGCTACGAAGACATAAAGATTTGTTACCCATTTGATCCACCCTACTCTCTATATCCCTTTCCAAAGCTAAATAGTACTCAACATATTTTATCCAAGTAGTACTTCAAGTTTACTTAGTGAAGAACTCCCTTCCTGGTCTTAGCAAACATCATTGCAAGTCAAGTTCTAATGAGGTATCAAGAGCTGATGTTTTATAAATGACAATTATCGTACCATGTTTGTTTGCAATGTCTCCTCGGCACTGAAGTTTAAATAACAGTGGTGGCATTCTCCTGAGCATTTCTTCCCTTTCGAGAATTACTTCTCAGCGCTGGGCCAAGTGTGCAGTGGGCTTCTTGGAGGAGGAGACCTGGCAAGGTCTTCGCTCCAAAGTGTTGCCAGATGGCCTCCTGGGTGTACCCTGTGTCAATTCTGTGCATGTGCTAATTAGCTAAGTAATCTACCTAATGACTGATTGTCTTTGAGGATTCATTCTGTCCTGCTCTTCAAAGGATGGCATAAGCATGAGCCCCTCCTCTGTCTGCTGCTTAAATGGGTGGCTCTTGAGATGGATTCAAGGGCTCTTCACTTTGTGCCGGCATAGCCCGGCTGCACAAAGGACAGAATGTGCTTTGCGATAGCAGATAAGAGGCACCACAACATCAAAAATTCCATCCTGGAGAGAAAGAGATCTATATCTATCTAATATAGCTATCTAATATATCTATCTAATATGTCTTTCTAATGTGTGTGTGTGTGTGTGTGTATATATATATATATATATATATATATACACACACACACAACTTATCACCTCGTACTTTCTATGGTTAAATGTCTTCTTCACCTCTTCTGGTAGCGTTTGACACATCTGAAGCAGTCTTTCACTTCTCCTGCCACATACTGTGTTAATTCATAGTGGGCAATTTAGAGTAACTTGTTGTCACATATGTGATCTACTATCCTTCTGCGGAATATTGGAGATCCCCTAGTAAGAGTTTATTCCAAAGAGATAGCTATTAAAAAGCAATAGCTTAATTGGCAATCTGAGGGAACAATGCAGCTATACTGATGTAGTATGAATCTACTGCCTAGGTCTTGGAAGAGTGCCCAGTCTGCTTTTCTACATTGGCCACTTGTTACAGTTGTACAACATTGGCACCTGTATAGTCTTGTGCTTTTGCGAATGTAAAACATAAAAAAGTGCAGTAGGTCTTCAGTCTCCTAGTTTAAAACACTAAGTATTTATTGAGCACTTTGAATTCCATTTGCTTGCTATCTTAGGTGGTCAGAAGACTCTTTCCTCCACATCGTACCCATTATTGTATGCCTTGCTGGGCTGAAGATCGCTGGTACTCCTTCTGTGAATGAAAACCTGATCTAGGTACAGCTCCAATGCCAACATTGCATTCTTAAGTGGTGTAGTGGACGCAAGAGGTTCACTGGCTGTGGTCATTCGTGCCCCCTTTTCCTTGACTCTTTAAGTAATAGCGAAATTAAGAACCAGTTACTGATTCTATTAACTCTTGCCTGGAATATTCACGTTCCAAACGAAGTTGCCAGGCAAGTCGAAGTGTCCTTTGCATTCCTCTTGTGACTCCCCCTTGCTGCACCAGAAAGCTTGAAATCTTTAGGGGTAGTTTTCTTTGCATTCTAATTTGGAAAGTCTGAATATGGTTAGGAAGTTATGAGCAAAATCGTATTGCAACAACACAGGATTTTCGGTTCTGTTAGTTGTCTACAGACAACTTCAATTGATAATTACCTTGATCCAGGCCTACCTATATCATAATATCCAAGAGATAACCTAAGGACCGAGATTGTATTCAGTTACTTGAGCTACATCCGAATCTACAGAGCAGAGTAAGAGCACTAGCTCTAAACCACCTCTTCTCAGATACAGACGAATTCCTCTTCTTAATAAGAAGCGTCTGTTTCTCAACTAGCTTACTGATCCAGATAACTAGGATGGCTTCAAACTTCAATGACACTCCTCACCAGAGTCAACTATAAGCTTTCAACTCACTAACTACGCATAACTTACCCTGAATGCGCTACAAAATATAGAATCTGTGATCTTCTTTTCTAGACCTAAGCACACAGTAGCATACGTCCATGCATTATCCGCCTAGCACCCTTGGAGCCTCACCAAAGAGATCATGCCCTCCATCTAGTCTGACCTTTATCCACACACTCCTCCAACTAGTCTAGCAAGCTTTGACTTTTACTGTTTGGACAAGGCATGCATACTTTGATGAGGGCTGCAGTTTTTCCTCTGCCACGGATCATCTGGATGTCATCAGTTGCTGCGTTCAGGGCTGTCCACTATTGTGGTTTAGTCTGAATTCTGAGATCGGACGCTAGTTTGTGGACTTGGCTGGGTCTGCTGTGTGCTTCTTCAGGAGGGCGTCGACTTGCATGCTTCCCGAATTCCAGAGGTGTTGAGGATGCAAGCTTTGCTGATTGGGGTGGAGCCCATGGTGGGGCATGGATCTGACAGGGCTCTGGAATGTATGGTCTTTAGGAGTGTACAGTTTCCTCTGTTCTGATAGTTTTTCATATGGTCCGGTTGTTTCCTTAGTTCGAAATTAGTAGACTTTGTTGCAAGGTTGCTAGGGTCCGGTTGTGATAGCCATGTATGTATGGGTCAAAGGTGTCATATATGGCTATGATTTAGCTGAAGAATAATCTGAGTGTCCATTAGACAGTTCTTTAGTTGGGGTGATTTTGCTGGCAGTTGCTGCGGGGTTGGTTAAGTACTTGATGTATAGAATATTTTAGGGGCTGCTGTTGGAGCTGACATCGATGTGTTTGTCTGCGGCCTGTCTCTTAGTTTTCTAGATTTTCTGATGATAGTGCCTCAAGGTGAATTTGAACTGGTCCTTTTCCGTTTCTTCCTGGCTCACTTTCTACCTCCGTTCTAATGGCTTGCAGTGCTGTTTGGTCAACCTGAGTTCTTGAGTGCATCAGTTGACTAGTTTTTGTGTTCTTGCCAATTGGCCTTGTTTGCGGTAGCTAGAGTAACGGTGCAGGTTGTGAGCCAGCCATTAAAGATGCAAATATCGCTTGATAGGTGGCCTGTGTGCTCTAGTTGGTTCTTGTGGAGGGTAGAAGCTCAATCCACCCCAGTTATGTTGTCCCATCATTGGTGGGCTGGGCCTCTAGTGGTGGTTTCTTTGCGATGAGGGGGTTTTGACTGTGAAACTAACAATAGTATGGTTGGCCCAGGTGAAGGTATGGGTGTGTTAATTTTGACTGAAGATGGGATTCTGGATGTGTCGGGCACGGGCGGTGTGAGTGTAGGCTTGAGATAAGTTGGGTAAATTTGAGGTGTCTGAGACTTTCAAGGAGTGCAACGAAGTTGTGGTCGATGAGGGCTTCTAGGTGAAAGTTGAGGTCTCCTAGCAGGATGTTGGCATTGGAATCGATGACGGCGCTACAACGTTCGTGATGTTGTTGGGGAAGTTTGTGCAGAGTCCTGGAGGTCAGTAGGCCAGGATTCTGCCCAGGGTGAAGTTGACTGTGATTTGGAGTTTGATGTTGATATTCTGTGCAGTTGGTTCAGATGGATGTATGACGATACATTGCGCACCTTTTCAACGCGTGCGTTTACCACGCGTCTTTTCCCCCGCCTGGTACATTACCTCGTCATCTGTTACACCGAGAGCTGTAGCAGCGCCAATGCATTGCTTTCTATTGGGCAGAACATCACATCGCAGACCCTGAAATCGCACGCTGTAACAATGCGTTTCTCTCTTCACTGCCTCCACCCGTCCTGCTCTAATCTCTCCATCTCCCGCGCGCACCAGTCCCCATCCTGCATTTTCTGGTCACATTTTGTTTTTCTGCAGGGCCTGTCAGAAGGAAAATCATACCAGCCACGTTCTTCACTATTAACCCTCCCTGCGCATTATCTTGTTATCTGTAGCAAACCCTTTGGATATGGCAGGCGGAAATGTTGAAATGGTTAAGTGAAATATGGCTGTTGGCCAGTCTTGCACGCACGCAAGTGCGTTGTGTGCAGACATAGGTAAACATGTGTCACAATGCAAGTGCATATGTGCGTCGTGACGCCTTTGAAACCATTTTGGCTACTTCTACTTTAACGTGCCAGGGCCAAGTTGCTCGATTGCCATCCTGCAATGGCGCATTTTAAAAAAACAAAACAAAGGCGAACAAGATTTGGCAAAGCCAATAGGCAGTCACTCACTTTTACAGGAATTTCTACTTTTTATAAAACACAGCTCTGACGGGTATAAAAAATATATTTTCGATAGTAGAGAGACAATGCTTATAAACTCTGACACGTGTTAGGATGTGAAAATATAAGACCTCTCCCTGTCACAAAAATAATACCCAAAAAGTCATTATAATTTAAAATTATTAGCATCAAATGCAAAGCTCTCCATGGGCCACCTATATTTGGAAATATGGACTGCTCGCAACTCAGTGGTACAGTGAGTATCTGCTCTTGTCTGCAGGTATCTTAATTCTGTGAGTACATGCACTCCCCATTTCTCAGATGCTGAACAGATGACGTCATAGTGATAATGCTATCAGTACAGTGGTACAGTGCGACCCATTGCCCCTTCCCTCACTGAACAAATATGAAATTAAAGTTCAGTGGGAAGGACGGGCAAACACATTTACAAACACAGGCATGCAAATGTTCATTGGCACACTTTGATAAAATACTGCAGGCTTTCAAAGGTATTATGTGAGCATACACAGACACGGCTACAGAGACACACACAACTTCAGTAAAAATGTTATGGTTTCTTTTACAGGATGCGTGGACTTAGTCACTGCATCCTGAAAAAAATATTAAAGAATGCATAATTGAGTAGGGAGACCATATGCAGATGTCTTTGGCTCAGGTCGGGGGTCCAGGGGAACTCATCTGTGTAAATTAAAAAAACACTTATTTTGCTGTTGGATTCACGGTCCTGCCAGTAGTGGTCTCGCCGCTACCGCACTCCACCTCGCGGCTTGAGAATACAGCTCCCAGGGAGCTTTGCGGCCACTTCCCACTTCCGGCCACAGCGCGCACGGAGGCGCTATTTGAACAGTACGCTCCCTCGGTGGAGCGGGGGCAAAATGGCCAGAGACCAGTCGGGGGGGCTTCCTGCCTGCGAGGCGGACGCTTGCACAGTTGCTCCTGGGTCCCTAGCGCTGTGGTCTTGCCGCTACCGCACTCCACCTCGCGGCTTGAGACTACAGCTCCCGGGGAGCTTTGCGGCCACTTCCCACTTCCGACCACAGCGCGCCCAGAGGTGCTATTTGAACAGGACACTCCCTACGCGTCGCGGGACGCTCCCGGGCGGGCGCCGGGCTAAGCCCGGGCAAAGGGCTGGCCGTCTGCGGCCGTCCGAGGCCGAAGGAGGCTGGGCTGGGCCGGGCCACCCCCCTTGGCTTTCCATTTCTATTTTCCCTGGAACTTACGTCGGGTCAGTGACAAAGTACTTTATATTGTCTATATAATAGCTTCTGAACTATGGGGAAAAAGACACCGGCAGTAACCAGGCCAAAAGACTCTCTTAAATTGGCCCACCCACCAACTACTACCACCCCGCGGCCAACACTGACCGCCATTGACAAAATGCTTCAGAAAACTATTGATGTTGTTGCGACTGCCATTCAGAATACAGAAAGGCGTTTCTCACTCCCATCCAGCCTGCCCCCCCCTTCTGCTGAATCATGATAATTCAACGGACTCTTTACTTGCTGCTTCCTATGCAGGATTACCAGGCACAGATCCAAATGAGAACTGTATAATTGTGGACACGGCCTCAGCGCCACAATTTACCCCAGGCAGTAGGTTATCATCAACTCCCACCCTGCTCAGGCCTGACACGAACATCAGTCAAGATTCCTGTGCATTACTGGCAAACGACCACCCATGTTTAAATGGTAATGACTCACAAGTGGATTCTGATATATCAATCACTGAGGGAGACAAAAAGTGACAGCTTCCCCGTGCGAACCAGGGGTCAAAAGCCAAACGAAAAATGAAGCACCTCAATACTTAGTCTCCATTAAAAACATATAGAACTAAAAGAGGGCGCAAACGCAATCGGAGGGCTCCTGCCCCCGTAGATCAGGAAAGGATTAAGGTAAAAGATGAAATCATGGCTGCCAAAACCCTAACCACAGAAGTCACCGCAGCATCAGGGAATGAGGCATTTTGGGGGAGGATGGAGACATTATTGTCCACACTCCTAGGTCCAATTAACCAACAAATTTGGATAAAAGGTTGTAAGTGTTGGACGATCGTGTATCAAAACTGGGTACAGGGCAGACTCTTACTAATAAATCTGATAACGGGACACTAGGCCCTACTAAGACCAAAAATAGTGGTCCCAATATTAACACCAATTTAAAAACAGTGGGCCATAATAAATCAACTTTAATTGTGCCCACACCTAGCACTAGTAAAAGTCAACCCCTACCAAAACAGGCCCCCAATTTGAACACAACCAAAACAGCCAGTGCGCCAAGGATGGACCCTAACACTGATAAAAGTAAAAGGGCCCCAACCCATCAACCTAAGAACAACCCCCAAAATTACCCCACAGGCCAACCTGAATCTAACACACCAAATTATAGGAAGAAGATGCCTACCCGCATCAATCTCCCCCCTGAATGCGGGGAATATGTGTTGATTTTGGTGAATGTGCCTAAACTAAAGAATGACCAAGAGGAAAACCACATAACCCTTAATAATAGGATTCTCCATTGGCTATCCACTAACTGTAACTTCCCAATGGAAGGAGCAAGGGAGATCATCCAAACACAAAGAGTCGGGTGGGTGGGCCCACTGAGAAAAAAGTTCGAGGGAGACTGCGTAGTCATAAACTTTAGGTCCCCACAATGGGCCCAAAAAACTCTCGCTAACGCACCACTACCCTCACCCTGGGAATTTAACACGACATTGCTTCCCCTGGGTTACTTTTATAGACACCTAGCCCCAGCTCCCAACCCCCAACCCCATGTTTAATCCGACCGCACAATTCCAGGAGCGAAATCTTGGACTCAGGGATTTATATCCATCCCTCCAGTTGAACCAAGATTTCAATCCTTCAAACGGCCAAGCCCAGTGCTATCAGGCTAAACCCATGGGACACCCGACGTCATATCCACACTTCCCCATTATGCCTCGGCATAACTACAGCGAGAGGCCACACTTCAGTCCCAATGTAAACCCCAATTCAGGGTATAATGAGTTGAGGCCCATATATAGCATTCCAACTTACAACCGATTTGAATACGCCTTCTCAAACTTAGAAGAACAGGACTGACTGGGGATAAAGGGAAGTAGTGATGAATGTCGAGATGTAAGTGCCGATATTGAGGAACCCTCACCCCTGGTGTCAGTTACTACGACTCCGGAAATATTGGCACAAAGTCAGTCATATTATTACATCTGCAACTATAGAAGAAACTGTATTTTTGACTTCAACTATCCCTATGCAGAGTACAGCAAAGAATGTTAGAAGCAAACTAATTAGACATACTAAACACTGTGATCGATCCATTCTTAGCTGGAATGTTGCAGGCCTAGAGTCGAGATTGACAAACCCAGAATGGGCCAAGATACTGGATGGCAAAGACATTATTATGTTCCAGTAGACCTGGGCCTTGGAGAATCTATATATTGAAAGGTATCAATGTTTCAGCGTGACAGCACCCAAACCAGACTTTGGACGTGCAGTGGGAGGCTTGTTTATTGGCATTAAGACACTAGCCGGTGGTACAATCACGGATCTCTCAAGAGGACACCCGAACATTCAGATTTTAGAGTTCAAGCGAAAGACCCGGATTTATTTAATCAATTTTTAGAACAATGATTTTTGTTCTGTTCCAAACAAAAACTTTGAAGCACTCTCTACGACTTTACGGAACCTTGAAACTAGTTTTGCAACTGGGGAGGAAACAGGGATCCTCATTGGGGGGGATTTTAATGCAAACATTGTCAGTAACTGTAGCACTGAGGAGAGGAATCACTCAGACCAGGCCGAACGCAGGGGTATTGAACTAGCTAACATACTGAGTATAATTTATGCAATGTTATGGACATATGCCACACTCCTAGCGAATTTAATGCCCCTACTTTCAGAGGGCGGGACTGTTCTTCTACTATTGATTTTATTTTCATGACACCCCAATTACAAGACTGTGTGATACAATCTACAGTGATAGAAACCTCGTTCGGTGATCACAATCCCCTCAATGTGATGCTAAAACTAGGTTGTAACAAGGTTTATGAAAAAATAAATGGGGCAAGAGACATTACACCCACAGGCGATGGTCTGCGCCTTAAATGGAGGGGAGTTAAAAGCGGGGCCGTATTAGAAAGTGTAACCAGGGTACACCCTAACTTAATTACTTCTTGCCTAACTATGGACGGGAACTGTCACAAGATAATCGATGATTTCATTAAACTGTGTTCAGCAATAAAAACTTCTCTGTCAGTCCCATTACCAAAGGAGCGGAAAGAACCAATATGGTTTGACTGTTTGTTCAAAAGCAAATAGGGAGCTGCGTAGGGCACTAACCACTAAACCAAGGTGCCTAGCAGAGGTCCAGGCAGCCAGGAAATGTTATAAATTAAAGGTAGCCGAAAGAAAGGCCGCATCATTAACAGAACAATGGAAGTCGTTGGTTCGGAACGCTAATTTGAAAAACAGCTGAGTTTTTTGGTTAGCTGTCAAAAAAACGTGTGAAATGGGCAAACAACTAACCCCAATTAGTTGCAATATAACTAGCAACTCTTGGGAGGCCCATTTCTACAAAATATAGGCTGCCCCATTTGATGACATACCCGGCTCCCCTTGTGGCCAGCCGTACGGCCTAAAAATAGATCTCCATGAGGTGGTGATAGCCATTAAAGAGAGCCTTGGAAACAAGGCGCCAGGTCCCGATGGCTTACCCATAGATGTAATTAAGCATAGTCCAGACCTATGGGCACCAATCCTCCTTAATGTTTTTAACAGCCTCCCCACAGCCCCCATGCCCAATACCTGGGCCACTAGCATCATAGTCCCAATCTTTAAGAAAGGGGAGAGATCGGACCCAGTGAACTATCGTCCGATTTCTCTTCTAGACAACACTTTAAAAATCTTGGGACGAGTAATCTACAACAGGGTGGTAGAGTGGACTGAAGACACGGGCCTATTGGACCCGTGCCAGATGGGATTCAGAAGCTGGGTGGGGACTGTCGAGCAATGCTTGAACCTGAAACTGATCATAGATAAGTATAGCATCGTCCCCTATCTACCTTGCATTCATGGATCTCTCATCCGCTTTTGACCTAGTGAATAGATCCAAACTATGGGCAATTCTTCCGAATTACGGACTGGACGAGGCCCTTGTTATCTTCCAGGCATACCTCCACACTGACCCCAAAGCACAAGTCAGGATCGGGCCGGGCGGAGAAGTATCTGGACCCATCAAAATAGGCAGAGGGGTAAGACAGGGGTGCGTTTTAGCACCCCTGCTGTTTATCATCTATATTAACGGCCTGGCCAAAAGCCCTAAAACAAGTGACTAGTGATGTACCAACTATCCAGGGGCTCCCATTGCCAGTTTTATTATACGCTGACGACGCGGTCTTGATGGGACGAACACCCAACGCCCTTCGTTTACTTGTTAAAGGCTTTGTCCAGTACATGGAGGGCTTAGACCTGCGCGTCAATTTAAAAAAATCTTTTATTATGCCATGTGGCCCCGGGAAACGCAAACTCAACACTATACATATAGGGACAGATAAATTAGAATCTGTAACTTCATTCCCTTATCTTGGTTTGGTTTTCGCTGCGAACGGCTCATGGAGTGGGCATAAGGCCCACGCCATGAGCAAGTTCTCGAAAGCCAACAATTCTATTTTGAGTTTGTCCTGACCCAAGAAAATGGGCGCCACCGGAGCTATTTAAAAATTTTTTAAGTTGCAGTGCCTACCAGTAGCCACATACGGGGCTGAAGTTATTATTATTATTATTTGGAATCTTATATTGCGCACGGTTACCCTCGGGCATCCCAGCGCTCGTTCATGACTCAGAGGAATAGAGCTAAGAAGACAGCATTAAGCGGGGAACAGGTGGGTCTTAAGTAGCTTTCGGAACCGAATAGTACCAGTCTCTATCCGTAAATTCAAAGGCAGCGCATTCCATAACTTGGCTGCATTCACCGAGAATCTTCTACCGCCCGTCCGGGCTCTTTTTACTCTGGCCACTTGTACCAAAGATTTGTGGTCCGAGCGTAGGGCTCTAGTAGCCTTGTAAGGGAGCACCATATTATCCAAGATGGGAGGACCCTTCCCCCTCAGGATTTTATGAGCCATAAAGAGAGATTTAAATGTTATCCTCTCCCGTACTGGAAGCCAAAGCAGTGCTCTTAATGCTGGTTTTGCTGACTGTCTCCTTGGAATATTCATCAGCAGCTTTGCTGCTGCATTCTGCACTTGTTGGAGTTTATTGAGCGTTGCTTCCGGAGCGCCCAAGAAAAACTCATTGCTGTAATCCAACCTCGAGACAATCAGCCCCTGGATAAGAAGTTTCCTGGAGGTCGGAGGGAGAAGGGGTAAAATCTTACGGGCTGATCGAAGCAGAGCAAAGCAGACTCTGGCAGTTTTTTTTGCATGGGTCTAGAAAGACAGGCCTTGTTCAAGCCACACACCCAGACTTTTGATCTCCTTTTTTGGGCTTGGAGGTTTGGGGATTGGGTAAAAGCCCCGGCATCCAGCGTGAAGAAGCTCGATTTTGCAGGAAAATCCTGGGTGCCCCAATCTCCTCCTCTGAATTTATTTGCCATGAGGAACTTGACCTCCCCTACATTTGTGACTTTATCAGATCTAGACCAGCTCTCTTTTGGTTAAGGATCTGGAGAAATGACTCAGCAACCCTAACTCAAAATATAATAAAAGACTGTCTTAAATGTGATCATGGCATGTCAATCCCCTGGCTCGCAGATGTCTTAAAAACACTGAGCGATGTGAACAGGGAAGATCTATTCTCCGATCCCAGTAAGATTGAACCTAAAGATAAAATCGAGGTCAAACAAGCACTGTATGCACTTTATAGCTCAGATCGAATGGAAAGAGAAACACTCAAATCAACTGTTGCGATTTATCAGAAAAATGATTTAAGCAGGAGTAATCTTCCACAATACCTCACTTTACCTATGACGAACTGGGAGAGTTCACTGCTGTTCCGGCTAAGGGCAGGTTCTATAAAATTCCTGCTGGGATTTCCCCTGGGCTATCAGCACACATAAGATTATAATCCATGCCCATGTGATGGTATCAGTAAATAGAATGATTTGCACTTTCTATTCTTCTGTAAATTTTACTTAAAATATATTAATTGGTTTTTAACTCCGTATTTTAGGAAACACAGACCCCTTTCGCTAGGGGAATCTTATTTAGTGCTATTGTCCCTGGATACAGATGAATTAATTTTCCGCACTAACACTTTTCTGAGATTTATAACATGTGTACGTAAAACAATGGAAAGCCCCTGAAAATTGTCTTATGAGAAATGCATCAGTTTTTAATAATTTATGAATTTTTTATACTTGTCTTTGCTGTGTAAATGTATGTTTTTATTGTGGTACTTTTATGAATTTTACGAAATTCGAATAAAGGTCTTTTGAACTTGAACTTACTCTTCCCCACGCCAACCACCTCTGTTCAGTACCGCCTTATGATGAGTCTACCCTTCGAACTGTGCCTCTGCAACTTGTCAACACAGCCGTGTTTCCTTCCTTATCCGCCGCCTTCACCCTCCAGAAACTCCTTGCAAAGGAGAGCTGAGCCGGCCTCTGGGTGAACAGCGTGACTGACGTGCGCTCTGACCAACCTTTGTCTGTCCCCCCACTCCCGCCCCATTCCAGCCAGCCTTAATCTTTCCCTTTGTGGGGGGGTGCCCGATGCACGTGACGCCTAAACACTTGAATACATGAGTTTGTAGTAGGGTGACCAGGCGTCCCGGATTAGCCCGGACAGTCCCAGGTTTTCACCAGCTGTCCCGGATGATTAGAGGAAATTGAGCTCATGTCCCGAATTTTAGTGTCAACTGAAAACAGCAGGAGGTGCTTTTTATGCTTTGCAAAGCAGGGATAGTTAGCAGCTACTATAAGAAAGCAATTTTATTCACAGGCATGCTACTACCTTTAAAAAAATGCATGTTATGTATGTTCTTACTGCCTCTTATGTAATTCTCTCCTAAGAAGCTCTGTCATTCTGTGCGCTGGGTTGCAGTAAAATTGTAGTCCTTCTATTTCTGGTAAATGTCCCAGTTTTTGGCTTTAAAGTTCTGGTTACCCTAGTTTGTAGGGCTCCAGCCCAACTCCATTATCCTCGGCTAATTCCTCTGGGAAACCTTCATGATAAAATCCTATTCCAACTCTCCTGGTTGTATCCAGCTGGACATAGCTAAGCTGTAATAATAATTTACAAAAGACAAATCACGTGTCCCTTTTTGGCAATAACAAAGGGACACCGAATGCCAAAGCCACATTTTTGCCGAGGCCGCTATGCTGGCTCCATTGCTGGTACATAGGTCCTTAAAACCCGCCAGGATTCCTTACCTAGGGTGACCAGAATGTTATAGCCGAAAACCGGGACATTTCACGAAAATAGGAGAACTACCGTTTTGTTTCAAGCGAGCGCACAGAATGAGCGCTCCTCTGCAGAGAATTAATGAATCGGCAGCTAGAACATACATAAAATGCATTTTTGAAACCCAGAAGCTTGCCTGTTAATTAAATTGCTTTCTTGAAACAACTGCTAACTATCACTGCTTTGTAAAATATAAAAATAACCTCCCAAAGTTTTCAGTCTCCCCACACCAGGACGGGAGCTAAATTTCCTGAAATCACTTGGGACAGCAGTTGAAAAACGGGGACCGTCCGGACAACTCAGGGACGCCTGGTCACCCTATCCTTACCCCTAAATAAGGTTTGTAATGGTAAATGTATAGGAGCGTCCATTCTTCTGCCACGGGACGGATCTCAGAATGGACGTTGCTGCCCAGTCTTCATGTGCCTCGAAGGCATCTCACCCACCACAGTACAGAGCAAGTGTTGGCAAGTTTTCTCTTGCAAGTTACTTGAGCTGTACCGTCAGTTACAATTCCCACCTCTTGCAGGGTGTTACAATGATAGAACGGTCCAGAAGTGGTAGGTTTCAGATACGTATTTATTGAGATACAAGGTTACAGAGGTATGATGTTGAAGCCAGGATGTAAAGTAGGCCAGTAAGTATCCTTGTAAATACGCCCCACCAGGAGCTGTCCTCCTGGCAGCTCAGCCTTCAGTCACTAACTGAATCTGTTCACCCGTCCAACATTCTATGACATGTACAACATGTACAACATTCCACACATTCAGACTAGAGAGCAGGGGAAGACAGAGGATAGAGAAATAACCATACAACACAGGGCTCTTCTAGTAGAGAGACACGGCCACATGTCAGCCCTTCCAATCCTGCTGCTCGGCCACATCCCTGACAGGCTCTCGGGCGTCAACCGGAAAGGCACGACATGGCGAGCATCGGGAAACTCCTGGGCTGCACGTCAGACGTGAACCCTGGGAAAGGACTGCAGAGGGTTCGCTTTACAGTGAACTATTGTGGGTTACCCTGAAAGCTGGGCTTGTAACCTAAACAGCGCGACATTGTATCAAAAACTCCTGGGCATATATGAACCGTGTACAGGGACAGCAGGGGGGGTCGTCTTCCAGTAAACTATTGGGGGCATACCCCGAAAGCTGCAGTCCCTCACATTGTTTACGGCAGTTATCTTTAGATAATCAGTTGAACTTAAGCTCCACGGAGTACTGGGTGGTTTCACCCCCTCCTCCCAAGAAGCACCACTAACTCCAAGCAAGTGTTGAGACTGCTTTGAGTCCAGCCCTCCTCGCATCCAGATTCTGAAAGACCGCAGACCCTAAGACAGCCAAGTGGCTGAGCCACGACCTTTGACACTCTTCGGGTGCAAGACCCAGAGAGTCCAGCTGACTCAGGATTTTTGAGGACTGACAAAAAATAAACCGGACCCCAGTCCGCGCCAGGCCCGCAGAGGATGTGTCCAAGCTTCTGGCTGCACTTGAGCTGGGAGTGCGGGCCGGGATTGTCTGCCGAATCCGGGGTACACAGGCAGGGTTGGATTGGGATTGAAAATCGGCCCGGGCATGCAGAAAAAAAAATCGGCCCTCATTTGCATAATGCCTTTCCAAGTCAAGTTTCAAGTTTCAATACTTTATTCGACAGCATTGTCATAAAAGCATGTTTCCCTATGCTAAACAGAATAAATACTATGCTAAAATTAAGATCGACATCAAATACACATTAAATACCATCAAATTACAAAATGCTGGCGAATTCTTTCCATAAAAAATTCATGCAATTTATAAAAATCAGAGTCACAGTGCCTAGTTCATGATAATTGAGATTAATCTTATAGTTACATTTTCCATCTTGCATAGTTAGTTGCAGTTTAAAGTGCGCGTGCGTATTATCCAGGCCCATCCCAAGTATTTGGCTACAGCGATAGCAAGATTGGGGGCACAATTTGATCTTCATATTCGTAGTGCCTCTAGATATTTCCTTATCCCCAGATTCCTGCAAACCGGTTTTAGCCATCTACTTCTTGGGGCAGTATATAATGGGCAGGCAAACAAGAAATGTGGGATGTCCTCAACGTGTACCTTGCAATGATAACATGTATTTACATTACCAGGAGACCATTTAACAGTAAAAGCATTTAAGGGTAGGGAGCCAATTCTAAACTGGAAATATAACTTTCTATCTAGAGGTTTAGTAATCAAGTCCCAGTACTGTTCACATTTGGGGGTTATTTTAGACTCCAAGTACTGGGATGCCAACATAGAAGGTTGATTGGAAATCAAAACAGTATTATATATCATGTCCCAATACATTTTTTTCAATGAAGCCTTAGATGGAAAGGCAGTGGGGTCTACGGTAGTTCATAGGTGGTCTAGGTGCAGTTTCTGGAGCAAGTTCCTAATTTCTTTGAGCCAGGCTATCCTATGAAACCGATCAGAGCTAATAATGTCCATGAGAGCAGATGCGTAATGGCCCAATTCAGGAGTAGTCTTTATGCGCCTCCAATTTAAAAATGGGCGCAATCTAGCCATGTCCTCGATCTTTTTCCTCCCAAGATCATATAGGAGCGGGATCGATGGAGTGCTCTGCGGGACACCAACCAACCGGCGAAGAAATTTGTTTTCTGCAGGAACCAGGGCGCTCAAGTTGGTGAAGCCCCATAGCTCTGATCCATAAAGGCAAGCGCCCAGCACCTTCATACTGTAAATCTCCATTATTGGCTGAATAGGTTTTGTAAATGAGGATTTATGTTTTTGTGCTATGGCCCCGGCTAGCTGATGGAACTTTAAGACCACAGAGTCCATATGAGATTTCCAGTTCATGTTGGCCTGTAAAGAAATACCTAGGTAAGTGAAAGCGTTCACTTCTTCCAGAAAAGACCCATTAAAGTGCATTTTTCCCTTGAATTGCTTAGCAGGATTCAAATTCATAAACTTAGTTTTTGTCGTATTTAGTTCCAGACCCCAAATCCGACAGAAATCTCCAAATGCATCGATTGTCTTTTGTAATCCACTAGGGGTCCGTGAGACCAGTAAAGTGTCATCAGCAAACATTAATACTGGAACCCGCTCCCCATCTAGCGTCGGGGCATCTGTCGGAGATTTCTTTAGAAAATCTACTACGCCGTTAATATAAAGAGAGAATAAGGTGGGAGCCAGGACGCATCCCTGTCTTACCCCACGGTCCACGGGGAAAGAATCAGTGACGTCCCCCTGTGCTCCCCACCTAATCCTGGCGTAGTTATTTTCGTGCACACGCACGAGCAAAGTCAGTAATTTGGGGCTTATTCCAAGATCGCGCAAAACAATCCAAAGTTTTTGTCCGGGTACTAGATCAAACGCTGACTTCAGGTCAACGAAAACAGCGTATAATGGGCCATTTGTCAGGGTTACGTTTTTCCCGAACAGGGTTAAAAAATGGAATACCTGGTCAACAGAGCTAGTTAGTGGGCGGAAGCCAGCTTGATACGGGGAGAGGATATCCTTATCGTCTATCCAGGCTTGAATTTTATTTTGTATCATCCTGCCCATCAGTTTTTGTGCCGAATCGATAAGGCTGATGGGCCTATAATTACTTGGTAATGCCTTATCCCCCTTTTTGAAGACTGGTATAATCTCCGCACCCTTCCATGATGCTGGTATCATTGCTCCTTGTGCGATAGAGTTCGCAAGCCATACAAAATATTTGCACCAGTTAGCCCTGTCAGATAAAAATACATCCGCAGGTATTCCATCAATTCCTGGCGCCCTACCTCTAGTTACCCCATCCATTGCATCGTTTACATCTTTCAGTGAGAATATTCCGTGGCTATAGAATACCCTTTTGGGGGACAAATGGGATGGTGGGGTCAGATTGTCAGCGTATTGTGGTTTAAAAAAATCCACCCATGCTTCCTTTGCTACATGATTTTTTGGACACTCTGCAGTTCCCCCCCCCCTGCCCCATTTTAGGATGGCCCAGAACTCTTTCCGCTGTTTGGCTACACAAGCCTTTTTAAGGTCTAACCATTGATTTTCATCCCACAGTCTTTTTGCCCTGGCTTGGGCTTTCCTGTAATCATCCCTGGCCTTCAATACTCCTTCTTTAGTCCTCAGCGCTCGGCTGAGGTTCTGTCGCGCTTTTCTTCAGGAGTGGTCATACCACCCTCCTTTTCTCTGGGGTCCAGCACCCTTCCCCTGCTGCGTTTTTTTTAAGAAAAACCTCTGTAGGTTAGCAAAAAACATAGGATGTGACTCTTCGATTAATTTGTTAAAATTTAATTCATTACAGTGGGCCTGCAATCTGCAGACCTCTTTGCCAACAACCTCCATTAAGTCCTGCATGTCCCCAGGCTTGTCCACCAGGGTTGCCCATTTAATGTGGCGGAGGTTGTTAGTTGGGAGAACGTCTAGCGTCATAACACCCCTTTCCTGGTTAGATGAGCTTTCACCTTGATCCAGATTAAAGAGCAAGCACAGTGGATTGTGGTCACTCTCCAATCTCGATGTCACTTTCATATCTATTACTTTGTGCCAGTCTCTAACGTCTACAAGGATGTAGTCTATCCGACTACTTGACCTCATATTATCAAAGGTATGCATGCCCTGTGAGTCTGAGGGGGTGCGGCCATTTACTGCCCTCAACCCCCTAGCCAAGCACAAACTCTTCACCTGTATTGCCACCTCTGTCCAGATCCAGTTGAGGAACTCCCCATTTAGTATCTTCCTCTAGGGACAGTTCATTATCCTCAAGGCCTAGTGGTTCGAATGTAGTATTCATGTCTCCCCCCACTAGGATAGTAAAATGTATAGGAAGATTCTCTAAATCATTATCTGATGCAACTACCACGTCAGAGGCTTTGCCCCCTTGGGTTCCCCTGGCATAGATGTTATATAAGACCATATTTTGGCCATCAGCCCAAGTTATCACAATTGGGAGTAAGTCACAGTTGTTAACAAGCCTCTGTTTAATGGTGCATTGTAAGGATTGACGTACCCATGTAGTTAAACCCCCTGAGGGCCGCCCTTTGGGGTTCTTTTTCGCGGGGGCAAAAAAATTTAGGAAGCCCTGCCGAAAAACAGGGGTCACTGCCCAGGTTTCCTGCAGCATAATAACATCATGGCTGTCCATGAATTCACACCATTCGGGGGTCTCTAATTTATGGTGAATTCCCGCCCGATTCCAAGAAATAAGTTTAAGGCATGCTTTCGTCTGGGTAGTCCTCTCTTATAGAGGTGCTGCCTGCAAAGAGTGGGTCAAAGGGAATGAGGGGCTACTTTCCCCATTACATACAATGGAGCGGGGAGTCGGTGTCAAATGCTCTACAATACTAGGCGATTCTTCACTAAAACTGGATGTCTTACCATTACTAAAATTTATTTCGATAAGCTTCACAGCGACATCTGTTCCCCTCTCTTGAATCTCTGCAGTGATATCCTTTTCTATGCTCATCCGCCCTTTCAGTCAATCACACTCGTTAAGACCAGAAAGGGCCGAAAACCTATTTTCCATCGGGATGCCCCAATTATTCCCTATATCAAAGGTTTTGGCTTTTTTTAGTACAGGGTTCCATTTAGTTTTGAGCACTGTTGGGTTTAGAGTATTCCCCCCTTTTTTGTGTAGAAGAAATCCAGTGTTAACAGTACTATTTCAGTGGATCTACGCTGGGGGGGATATATATTTGCTAGAATGTTTGGCAGCACTTCAGGATCAGAAAGGTGTAACACCACACAATCCCCCTTAAATTTTTTAGTGCCACCCCCGATCCATTCTACTCTTCTAGCTTTCACTACTTCTTGCGCCAGCAGGTCCCTACCTCCCGGGGTAAAAGCCATGTTCCTTGATAACCAATGGAGTGATTTATTTAACAGGGATGTTCTCTACTTGCCCTGGTTCCAAGTGGGGAACATTTGCCAAGACCAATATCAAGGGAGATGCCTCTACGATTAATTCTACAGGCCCATTCTCTGAATTAGAATCTACCATTCTGTCCCTTTGGCTCAGCCCTTCAGAATCACCAGTGTTGATGTCTAAACCCCTAGGGCCCCCCTCCCTAGATCAGTAGTCGCCATGGGAATCAGGGGAGTGTTTTCCAGTAATTCTAACCTGGGGGCAGTCTGGGTATTTTTGGATTCAAGTGTTTTCTGCATTAGAGTGTTAGCTTTTTCTTCTATTGATTTTTGCAGAAGACCCCCCAGCCTATTCACCTCTTCCGTGAGCGGGTCTATTTTACTTAGGAGAGGCTTAGTTATAGTTTTAATCTTGCTATCTAGGGCATTTAACAATGTCTTAAATTGGTCTTCATCCAAGTGTACCTTCCCTACAGAAATTCCCTTTGTATCTTCACCAATATTTTCCAGGGGGGATGCATCTGGACGTTTTTTACTTGAACGAAGTCTGCCCCGTTTTGATATGCTCTTCTCCCCACCCTTTACTGCTCTTGGTGCTGGGACCGGTATTGGGGGCTCGTCTTCTAGCAGTATTATTTCTTCATCAATTGTGCTCTCAGGAACTGAGTCAGCAATAGCTACTAGAAGCTGAGTTAGTGGGTTATTCTCCGGTGTCTGGAACACCTTGTTACTAATGTCAAAAGCAGGAGTAGGTAAAGGTGTATTGTCGAATGGCAGTTCAGGTGAAAGACTCAACCCCAGTGATGATCTCCTGTCGTTGTTAATTTTTGCGCCCTTCTGAACCATATAATTGTCTATGGTGTTAAGAGGGACAGTCGATTTTACTTTAGACATGTTGAAGGGCAACTTTTTCGAATAGCGCCTAGATAATTCCGTGTTATACAGAACACGGGTAGGTGTATCGGCCACTGCAGCTCTATTATGGGAGACTTAATTGGAAATTTTGGTCAGAGTTCATGGCCCTGTCCCTGTCTCTTCCTGCCGATGAGGGCCGTAGAGGGCCCGCCCTTTGCCCGGGCTTAGCCCCGGGCGTCCCGCTCCCGTCCCGCAGCGCTGCTTTTGTGCGCCTCCTGGCGCTGTTGCGGTGTCACAGAGCGCGCCGCCGCGTAGGCTGCCGGGAATTGTAGTCCCGGAGCGGCGGCGCGAGTTGTCAGCGTTAGGATGACTCCTGGCGGTGGCGGCGTGCTCACGAGTGACTGGCTGCCCCTGTGTGACTCCTGGCGGTGGCGGCGTCTCTCCGGTAAGTGGCGGCTTTCCTTTGCTCGTTTCCCCCACTCCGCCGGGTGCAGCGCTGCTTTTGTGCGCCTCCTGGCGCTGTCGTGGTGTCACAGAGCGCGCCGCCGCGTAGGCTGCCGGGAATTGTAGTCCCGGAGCGGCGGCACGAGTTGTCAGCGTTAGGATGACTCCTGGCGGTGGCGGCGTGCTCACGAGTGACTGGCTGCCCCTGTGTGACTCCTGGCAGTGGCGGCGTCTCTCTGGTAAGTGGCGGCTTTCCTTTGCTCGTTTCCCCCACTCCGCCGGGTGCAGCGCTGCTTTTGTGCGCCTCCTGGCGCTGTCGCGGTGTCAGAGCGCGCCGCCGCGTAGGCTGCCGGGAATTGTAGTCCCGGAGCGGCGGGGCGAGTTGTCAGCGTTAGGATGACTCCTGGCGGTGGCGGCGTGCTCACGAGTGACTGGCTGCCCCTGTGTGACTCCTGGCGGTGGCGGCGTCTCTCCGGTAAGTGGCGGCTTTCCTTTGCTCGTTTACCCCACTCCGCCGGGTGCAGCGCTGCTTTTGTGCTCCTCCTGGCGCTGTCGCGGTGTCACAGAGCGCGCCACCGCGTAGGCTGCCGGGAATTGTAGTCCCGGAGCGGCGGCGCGAGTTGTCAGCGTTAGGATGACTCCTGGCGGTGGCGGCGTGCTCACGAGTGACTGGCTGCCCCTGTGTGACTCCTGGCAGTGGCGGCGTCTCTCCGGTAAGTGGCGGCTTTCCTTTGCTCGTTTCCCCCACTCCGCCGGGTGCAGCGCTGCTTTTGTGCGCCTCCTGGCGCTGTCGCGGTGTCACAGCGCGCCGCCGCGTAGGCTGCCGGGAATTGTAGTCCCGGAGCGGCGGCGCGAGTTGTCAGCGTTAGGATGACTCCTGGCGGTGGCGGCTTCTCTCCGGTAAGTGGCGGCTTTCCTTTGCTCGTTTCCCCAATGCCTTTCCTCAAATGACTGCTTCGGCGTAATCTTAATATAAAAAAAAACGGGGCCGTTGTAAAAAACAAATTATACGTTAATTGACACTGCAGAAATACACCTGGAAACAAGTGAGGCGCCTTCTCCTCAGGCCCCCTGCCCCCGCTCAGTATCTGCACACGCTAATGAGCCGGCCAGCGAGACAAAGGGAGTGACCCCTCTGCCTGTTGCTAAACAGGAGGTAACGAGCAACCATCCGCCTATAGAAGGGCCACCCAGACACCCACTGGGCAGCTGGCTGTTCGAACAATAGAGACAGTGCAAAAATGCCCCCCAGACTGCTCAAAAAAGCAGCCCACAGCAGCACTTGGACACCGGCCCCTCGGGCATTGCCCGAATGTCTGCGTTACCAATCCGACGCTGTACACAGGCCGCCGTCGCGGCTGCTGGGGGTTTCTCAGCTGGCATCCCTGTCTTTGCCCGTGTCCCCATATTTGAGTGTATTGGCGAGTGATATAGACTACAAGGAAATGCAACTTTAGATGATGCTGGGCGGGGCCTCTGGTTCTTGTGCCCATTCATTCCCAGGCCCCCTGAGTGCGCTCACAAGCCCCCCGGTAAGCCAGGGAACTTGGTACCGAGAGTGGAAGGGCTCTGCCTCCACAGTTAGTTACCGAAGAAACTGCCCGTGACCGGTTATGACCACTCTGGGCACGTGCCCTTGATGTTTAATGCTGTTCCTTTACCTTATTTTTCTCGTTGACACTTTGATGTCTGTTTCACGCAATGACTCCCCCACCCCCCATGTCCAAGTCCACAGAGTAGCGCCGTTTATTTAGTCCTCATTGACTACTAAGTCTTCAAGGCCCTGACCTTGGCCCATAAAGCTCTACATGCTTCAGGAGCAAAGTATCTTCAAAAAAGGCTAGCTTTTTACCATCCTGCAAGGTCCCTGAGGTCGGGGTCTTTGTTTCTTGCCGTGGTCCCCCGCATAAAAAGGGCACGTATAGGAGGTCGTTTTTTCAGACTGTCGGCTCCGCAACTTTGGAATACTCTGCCAGTGACACTGCGTAGTACCTCCAATCTACTGGCGTTCAGGAAGGGCCTTAAAACCGGCTTTTTACTTTGTAGATATCAGTTTTCACTGTTAGTTAGGGATCTCCCCACGTTTCTGTTTTTTTTGTTCCGTTATGTTGTGACACAGGTTTGCAATAAAGCGCTGGGACACTCTTTGAGTAGCCGTGCGCTATACAAGACTGAAATAACATAACATAACTAAGCTTCATGTTTGGTCTTGGTCATGTTTGCATGTCCCTGTTGCGCATTAACGTGTCAGTGGCGTAGTAAAGTGCAGTGGCGTAGTAAAGTCCAGTGGCGTAGTAAAGTCCAGTGGCGTAGTAAAGTGAATGGATAGTTCAGCTTTGCTATTTCAGCTTGTGGGTTTCTCCATCGTGACATTCATATCCCTGTTGGAGACAACCAGACAGAGTTGTATCCGGCAGAGAAAGTAGATTTGGTGACGTTTCTTTGTGACATCTCTTGTCGTGCTTTTCTTTTTGCAAAGATCCATTTGCCGTTCCTGAGTCCAGACGGTAGCCACAATAATTTCAGCGCGGTAAGATTTTCTCAGTGTAACACACGCACACGCACCACGTGCTTTGTGGAAGGAACATACAAATTCACTACGTGCCTCCAGTGCCCCTACCTCCCTTAACCCCGCCCCTTCTTTATTTATAGCAGCAGTGGTGGTGGTAGTGGCTGCAGCACGGGGACCACTGGGTCTGGTAAGATGCTGACTGAAGGCATGGCCGGCTTCAGTCTTTGAAAGACTCTGAGGGATATGGCTGCCATGGCAACCTGATAGCGACTGCCCTGCCTCCGACCGGCGCGGAATCCTTCAACCTATATGAATTTTTATTTTGAGGTCCAGCTTTCGAAAACACGAGGCCTGTGATCTCAATGGTTGCCAAGGGAACCGAGTATGGTTGAGGGAGCGCTCCCGCCTTATTCCTTACAGATGGGAAGAGGGAGGTAGGGCCGAGTGTGCACAGAATCCTGGGAACTTTCATTCTTGCCTGTTCATTCTTTTCTTGCACTGTTGCCAGATGTTGTCGCTTCGCAGACTGTGCACGTTTTAAGAGCTGGGTGGGGTGGGAGGGAGGGAGCCCCGCAGGACCGAGCCGCCGTCCCCACTGCCACTGCAGCTGCTGTTATGACTCGGTCCAGGGTCTTGGCTCGCAGACGCCTCTTCCCCTCACAAAAGGAAGGAAGCTAATGAGTTGTGCGCCGAGCATTGAGCGCCGAAGAATGGAGAGGCCTGGGGGCACGTTTCCGTACAGCTAAAGTTACAGCGAGCTGTTCTGCGGAGCAGCGAGTCCAGGCCCGGGACACTCATACTCGGGTCTGTACTTGCAAGCCATGGGTTGTCTCTACTCCGTGCCTCCAGAGGAGCCGGCTGCGGGCAGGTCAGTCGAAAGTTTACACTTGGACTGCAGGCGCGCTTTGGGAGTTCTCGGCTGCTCCGCACTCTAGTTCTCAGCGGCGTGGGTGGGAGGGGGTGAAACTTCTCGTCTCATTTACTTGCCAGCCATGGACCGTCTTAGCCTTAGCCTTGGCTCTTATCCGCAGTTCCTAACTCCAGGCCCAGAGGGAGGGTGACTGGACTGCATTCTTTTGGTTTTTAATGTTCCTTCTCCAAGTCTTGAGTGTTGCAGTGTGTTCTTTCTATCCAACTTCTTGGTGCAAGGGGCGGCTTGCTTTTTCCTCTACACGTGTGTCCGATCTGACTGCCAGAGTGCTGTTGGGGTTATTAAAGGTTAAATCGCTGTTTTAAAATGTGCGGCAGAGGAAGTAACCCTTTGTTGCTCTGCACTTTCCCTGGATCCTGTTCTTCCAGTAGCAGCATCTCTGGAGGAGTCCGTATGCCAAGTACTCTTTTCTCAGTCTTTTCCCCCATGCCAGTGTGCACACAGCTCATTGGAGCTTTTATCTGTTCTCACTCCTCAGGAGACAGACATGTGGGCTTGAATCCGTGCAGGAGTGCTACCACTATGTGTAACTGCAGACAGCAGCTGTAGCGAGGCTCCTCCCGTGTGCCCTTTTGTGTAAGATAGCAGCATTTTTGGTCCCTCACAAAACCGCTTTCGTATAGCCTTTGAACGAGGGTGACACGGTGTGTCTTCTGTCAGTGGGACTAGGCAGAGATGCGCTCTGTCAGGCTTGTAATTAAAGCTGAATGCAAGAAACCTGGATGCGAAATATCCCTGTACCTGCCCCCAGCTTTAGTTCTTTATTGAAAAGGACCACTTTTAAAGTAGCATTGTCTGAAGTTCTGTTTCTTGTGAACGGCATTATGATTTGTGTACTGGTGTTATTTTGGGTGGAGCCTTGCTGCCTTAGCTTGAATGTTTTACCAAAACATGGATTGCTTCATAAGGTTGTTTTAATGGCGGTTCACCAGATCTCGGGCAAACCAGTTCACCTTCTTGTATGGTGGACACTACTCCTTTGCCCCTCTGCTAGTTACAATAAAGACTACTACTAGCGAACAACGTTGCACTTGGTGTTGAATCCTCTCCTGTTTGGCTGCTACTGTTACTTAAAATATCAAGGTTGTCAACTCCAGAATGATTAACTTTTAGGATCGCGTGACACCAACAGAAGAAATTATCCCTCCGAATTCATGACTTTATAAATGTCAAATTAAGAGTTACAGAATAGACTTTGGGAAAATAACTTAAGAATACGTGCCATTACAAAAGGGATCGTCATTCACGTTCAGGAGAGCCACAAGGCCGACGGGGGCTACTGGGTCACAACCGTGGGGATTGTGGCCTTTTACCATTACTCATCCGGGGCCAGCCCTACTGTTGGCTGTGCAAATTTGACCAAGTACAACCCTTTCCACACTTGACTCCCAGTAGCAGTGTAGGCTAGAAGCACAAGCCTTTCAGGGAGTTTAGTGTGGGGGTTACTCAGGCTCAAGATTTATTAAGAAACCCTAGCAGCACAATAAGATCCATGTCCAGCCCTCTGCTGCATTTTGTAGAAAAGACAAAGATTATTACACAAAAAAATAGAATTACACTACACACTCAATGTAAGAATACTAGTGTCTGTATTAAGAAGCCTTTGTTGACTAGGCCATCACCTGTCCCTAGTGAGTACCCCCATCGCACTAGTTCCCCCATGTCTCAGGTTCAGGGTCTAAAGAGTGCAGTTTGTGCCACCCTCTCTCGATTGATTTTAACACTGTCTCCTCGGCCCAGGCCCCTTCAGTATCTCACCAAGTCCGTAGCACCACGTTCATCTCTCCTACGTCAGCAGGATCTCACTGGCAACATACAGGAGCCTCAAGGTGGCCCACATCAGTCCTCTCAGGACTGGTTGGCTGTTAGCAGTGCATCATACCACTTGCAGGGTCACAGCAGAGGCTTCTGTCAGAGGGCCTATTCCAGGCGGCGGCTGCAGATCAAGCTTGCACTCGTTCTCCTGTGGAAGCGTGGTGATTCTTCTTTAGCACACCGGCCACATGTCTGCAGATGAAGATTTCTCTGTGCAATGGATGCTGGGTGCTATGTTTGGCATTCAGTGCCTTAAGGCAATGATCTTGATTCTTCCCAGGTAACCTCTCGGATCACTTAGACTTCAGGAGTGGCCCAACCCAATGGCACACTTGACAGTCACACAGTCTACTTACAGGATACACTCCCACCAGCAGGTGCTTATCCCAGCTTCAGTCTGCCCTACCACAGGGCACACCAGTCCATGAACCTGGCAGCTACAATGGGAATATGTGATGGTCACATTGCCCAATCTATCAGTAAGGCAATTGCTGTGGCACACTTGTTAAGAGTCTGTCGGGCAGACCTCATACCAGGTTCAATCACAGCAGTGCCTTCCGCAATCTACTTCTCCTGCAGGGTTGACATATCCTTCATTTGCTCTCAGGCAGACTATCTTGGCACCCAGGCAGGACAGTCCAGTAATTCCTCCTTCATATTGGACTCCAAGTGATATTTCCTCGCCTCTGGGGAGTTGGCTGTCGGTGCATATACCAACGCTTTACTTCTTTGTAGACCCCGAGTACTTTGCAGAGTACCCCCTTTTCTGTAGAGGCAACGACAGCAATAAACAATGAGTCTTGAGCTCCCATCTTTATACTGGTTTTGCAGATGGGGAGGTTTATTCTAGGTCTGCTTCCTTGGAACTAGTTTGGATCTTTTCTCCTTTCATGTGTCACCTTCGAGGCCTGGCCTTCGTCTGCAATGCTGTTCTGCTCACCAGGACAGTCGCCAAGTGGAGTGTCCACAGCAGAAGTACAAAGAGATGAGCTCAGGCTGCACCCATTTATTTATGACCCCTCCTCACAGAGATCAGGAAGAGACCAGAATCTGTGCCCCCTTTAAATGACTTTTTTCTATAACAATAGATCTACTGTTCCCTGCCATCTACCCGATAGCTGCTGCAGTCAGAACCATTTACTGCCCAACGTATCAGGAAGGGCTCTGGCATGTCTAATGGAAGCCTGTCTCATCATAGTCTCTCATCTAGGAGATGCCAACAGTACATATTCTGTCAGGAGAAAGCAACCTTTCCATCATCTTGTACACTGGTCCAGGCTGTCTGCTTCCAAAAAGGAACCCACAGGTCTGTATCACTTGTGTATTGCACACTATCCTGACAGACACCCCCACCCACCTACCCAAATATTTTCATATGATCAAAATAAATCAGTACACTTACACTTGGTGATGCCATTTCCTTACATTCTCATTTGTGCGATGTATAGTTTTCAGAAAAACTGTATGTCTGTGCAAATGTAATGACCATTTCAATAGAAAATGTGTTGTCTATAATGGCAAAGTGCTATCATACCATGTATACTAACTCCACTCTACAGCATAACACTGCATGATGCACTACCCCACTCTACTCCCCTCTCTATTACAACACTCCATGCCAGTCTATGTCACTCAACTCTGTTGCTCTACTCTACTCTACTCCACTTTTATGATACTCTATTCCACTCGGTGCCACCCTCTATAATCCTTCACTCTACGGCCTTCCACTCTATGGCCTTCCACTCTACAGCCATCCACTCTATTCCACTGTGACAGTCTGGACCGCGTTACTCTGGGCCTCGTCACTCTACAACATTCTATGATACTCCCACGCTCCTCCACGCTCCTCCACTCCACGACCCCCTGTCACCTCCACGACCCCCTGTCACCTCCACGACCCCCTGTCACCTCCACGACCCCCCTGTCACCTCCACGACCCCCCTGTCACCTCCACGACCCCCCTGTCACCTCCACGACCCCCTGTCACCTCCACGACCCCCTGTCACCTCCACGACCCCCTGTCACCTCCACGACCCCCTGTCACCTCCACGACCCCCTGTCACCTCCACGACCCCCTGTCACCTCCACGACCCCCTGTCACCTCCACGACCCCCTGTCACCTCCACGACCCCCTGTCACCTCCACGACCCCCTGTCACCTCCACGACCCCCTGTCACCTCCACAATCCCCTGACACTTCCACAATCCCCTGACACTTCCACAATCCCCTGACACCTCATCTGCCTCTAACACCTCCAGGCCTCTGACATTCCACACCACTCTGTGCCACTTTACGCCAATCTTCACCACTCTACTTTACTCCAGTTTTTGTCACTCCACTCCATGTCTCTACACTCCACTCCATGTCGCTACACTATGCTCAGCGACTCTGCAGCTTTCCACTCCACTCTGATACTTCACTCCACTCTGCGATATTTCACCACGCTCTACGCTCCTCCATTCAACGCCACTTTATACCACTTCACTCAATGCCAATGTGTAAAACTGTGTGTTTGTTGGTCAACATAAACGTCAGGATTGTGCACGACTGATTCTGAGAACACCCTCAGGATATGTTAGTTTATAGTCCTGCTGGCTCAGTGCACCATCAGTCCCCTAAACCTGACCAGGCTGCCAATGGATTGTGCAACCGTGGAAAATAACAATCCTGACCCACCAAGGAATTGTGGTAACAGATCTAGAACCTTTTCGTTTGGTTACTTATGCATACCCAAATAAATACATAAGAAATACACAGTCTGCAGTTTCAGTATTTATTGAAGCATTGTGATTCTTGAGTGAAATATTTGTGCTGCAATAATCAATAGAAGGAAACTGAATAATGAGATCAGCATTATGAGAATGGTGAAAAAGATGAACAGTTCAACCATTTTTTTGTAACAGTGAATATATGTATGCCTAGCGCTGCCTAACCTAGTATGTCCAGGGTGGGCGATCTGCCAAATCCAGGTAGGATGATACAACTCCCCACTACCGGCAGGTAAGTGTCATCAGGGTGCATGTCTTGGTGTAGAGCGGAGCTGCAGCCCTTGTAAGAGGTTACCAGGCATACACTGGACTTGAATTCCAGCGTTCAGTGACCTCGCAGTGGCAGCAAAATGCTTCTCTAACTAAACAAGGAAGTAATGCTGCTTATATAATAAACATCGCCCATGCTGCCATGCCGAAACCCCAGTCAGGCTGCTATTGTTTATTCCATTGTGATTACTCTGTTGCAGAGCAGACAAAAATAAGAGGCAATATTTTGTTTAGTGTACCTGGCATCTGTACAGAATGTTCAAGGTGGTGTGATACTATGCCTACAAAGTGGAAATGTAAGCAAAGCCATTTCAGAGAATATTATCCTCTACAGGCAGTCAATTTATGTGTGTCAAATGTCAATTTACAGTGTTCAGGAAAATGTCAAGTTACGGTGAACTTGTTTAATGTGTTAACCCCACTGTACATCAGTCTATGCCCCCTCACTCTATGACCTTCCACTCTACGACCCTTCTCTCTACACGGCACTCTACTCCACTGTGTGCCACAACAATGTATGACCCTCCAATCCACTCTGCGACGCTCCACTCTGCGACGCTCCACTCTGCGACGCTCCACTCTGCGACGCTCCACTCTGCGACGCTCCACTCTGCTGTACACCACAAACATTTAGCCATGCTGAACAGCAGCCACGCTGGTGTACAACATGGCTAAAACACATTGGCAAAGTCAGTAGGTCTTGCATAGAAAGGAACTATTGGCTTTGCCAATGCGTGTTTGATTTGAGTAAAATTGCAAATCTAATGTACTTGCCTGTAGGGGCTTTAAGATAGCCCTCTGCATCCATTGATCCAGAATTGTGTCATTCACATTTTTCATCTCCCCACTACAGCACAGGATGAGGCAGTAGGTCAGTCTTTTTCATCCATTGGCTAACTTCATTTTGAATTACAAAATTCTATTCTTTCCCAATGAGCACATCCATAAACTAGGTGGGTCCCTTCAGTGTAATTAACTACTGTGGCAATGTGTGTGTTTTTAGACTAAAAAACCTTTTGTTTTTAGCCAGTTTTTGTTTTTAGCCAGTTTTTGTTTTTATTCGCAAGGACCCTAAAGCTCCTCAAACAATAAAGTTTGACTAATCAAGCAGCAGATTTCTCTGTTGCTTACCTCGCTCAAATTCTTTTTTTTTTAACTTACTAGGTTCCTCCGTTGCTCCCCTTCTTGCTTCTGCACTCCGCATTATTTAAATTTCCCCCTTTTTTTGAGGGCCTCACAATTACATTTTGCTGCTGTACTGTTTCTTTTTAGGTCTCGCCTACGCAGCACATGCCCTGTCTTTTCCAGACATGCTATGTCTACTCTATAAGCTTTAACCACGTCCATCCCTTTTCATTGGTTCCTTGTTGTGGCTTTCTAAATTCCTTTCTTTTTTTGGTGAAACATTGCTATTTGTCCCGCCTTTGGATGTGTTTTTCACTTTAATGGCTGCTGCCCCTGTTACATGTCCCCTTATTCTTTTGTTTACGTATTTTTCAGCTGCACTCTCTTTTTTTTTCTTTCTTTCGGCCTGTTTAGGCTAGACGTGTTTGGAATGTTGGCTTCAGCAACGATTGCATAGTGCTTTTATCTCTAGTGGAGGGTAGTGCAGACAGTGTTCACACATGAATCAAGCTGTTTGTGATCTTAGTGTTATGTCGGTGAAGATGGATTGAAAACGCATGGGGTGAAAATGTTTATAATATAACACAATGTTTCCGACTGTTCAAACATTTAATTCAATTTAAGAAGAAATTGCTTGTCTTTCACTTTTGTGTGGTTGCTGCATTTAGGAGTATGTGATTCAACTGGGTTGAATGAAGGTGCTGTATTTACTATCTGCTGTGGTGTATTTCATTACTGTACTCACTGAATTATATTATTTTGGTGAGCTTTCATTTCCGTCTGTATCATCTCAAAACTCATCCGCTATAATTATTTTCTATTTATTATTCATTGTGCCGAAAATAATTAATTTTATCACTGAGCATGCTTCTTAAAGCTCCATACTGTTTCCCTAACTGTGTCATCACAAACAAATTCCATCTTTAAATGTTTTCCTCCCCTTACAAAGTGCAGAGGAACTCCCAAATTTACACAATCCCCTGTAAAAGTATGCATGCAATCCTTTGATGCTGTACCCATATCCCAGGGCATCAGCCATGCATTTCATTTAAGCTACACTTTGCCAAAAAACTAAACGCATAAAATGAAGATGGGAATATACCATAATTTTAGTAGTTCACATAATCAAACTTTAGCAAGAACCTTTTCTAAGACTCTCGTAACTTTTTATTTATTTGTGGCAGGCTACGGACATCTTTTAATTTGCGTCTTGTTAACACATGCTTTTCCACACATTCTTTTCCTTTATGTCCCTCTCCAAGATGCCTGTCGACCATCTTAAATAAATGGAGAAAAAAATGGCAGTAAAATCTTGCTGCAGGCACCTGCATAAGTGGTGGTGGTGGTGGTGGTGGCGCGCGCGCGCGTGTGTGTGTGTGTGTGTGTGTATGTGTATGTGTGTGTGTGTGTGTGTGTGTGTGTATATTCAGGCTATTCTTTTTGGTATGTTTTTTGCTGATGCTGGCAAGTGTTTGTTTCTCCTTTTTAACTGATGGGGAAGATCATTGGCAAAAAAGAGTTGGCAGAACAAGTGGGGCAGCAGCGTTGGCGAACTCAAAAGGTGAGACCTGTTGACTTTGCAATGCTTATTCTAATTGTGATCCCAGATATTTTGATAAGTATAGGGAGAATATAGATTTCCTTTCACAAAGTGAAGCTGAAAATGTTTTGGTTTGTCTCGAACTTACTTGTGCAGGTATAAATGTAGAGGGCTTACAAAGCCATCTAAACTATGATGAGTGATCATCACTCCGTTGTTTGTTCTGGTGATTGAAAGGGCATCCTGGAAATTGAATCTGAGTTTATCTTAGGGAACTTACCATATTATAGTTGGTTACGGATGCCATTGTTCAAATATTTGTTTTTGCTGAATGTGCTAGAGCATCATTGGCAAAGAAGGCATGTTTCGGTTTAATTTTGATTCTTTGGACAAAGGAATATAGCGGGGTCGGCGCAGGAACCATAGAAAACCTTCAGTAGGCAAACGTTATTGAGTGCTCTTGTTGTATTAAGCTCTTTTTTTAGTGTTTTTCTTTTCCCCTACCTTTGCTCCCGTTTTATAATTATTTCTTTCCTATTTTTATTTATCCATAGTGTGAGATGGACAAATCACTGCATTTAAACAGCATGTAGTCGTGGATTTCCCATGAAAGAGAGACTGACTGAGATGTAGCTGTGTTTGTTTTTTCTTGGGTCAGATATGATGAGTGCGAAATAACTTGTCTTCCTGATGTGTAATTACGCCACCATTGGTATGTATGGTGAACATTTTGAAATCTATGCATACCCCAAGAAACTTCCATTCAGCCTCTTTCAGCTATCTGTATTAATACGAAGATGAAGGTTCCTGAGCGATAGCACAGTCGGTCTCATCTCGAATGAGCCCGCAGGAGCATTTTAGTCTCACCTCGAGTAGATTTCACGAGGGTTTATTGTCCATCAGAAAAGTACACTCATCACTTTTATTGTATTTGTAAGCACTTGAGTGTGAGTGTAACGTTTATTGTTTTCTCTCTAAGACATCTACTCAGGGAAGCATGTGATGTTGAGTGGCATGGGGTGTTAATGTAGAGGTGCAAATTACGTTTTTAGAAAAGTTTTTATTTTAAATAACTATAATGATTAAGCTGCCTTGTTGACACATTTAGCGAGTTGTTGGATAATCATCAGTACTCAGCACCAGAATTAAATTTAAAGATAAATATGACTTCGAATATTAATCTCTTCCAGATGAAAGATTTGGTTTCAGAAACCAGTTCTTCCAGGAGAATTTTATTTAATCAATTTTCTATTTTAGTTAGAGCTCACATCTTCCTGATCCAGCGACAAACCAGTCTGCAGTGTTTCTGGACTTGAGCTGTTAATGTTGGGAAAGGTGGTTTTAGTGTTTTTCTGAAGGCTTCCATGTAGCCCATTGGATATCCAACCACACTCGGCTTGTGCTTATGTTTGTGATAGTTTCCTCTTGGCGACTTTAGATTGCCCTGTAAATCCATGAGGCTTAAGGGCCAGTTTACCACTGGAGGACGTTCCATTGGCTGTTAGTGACCCCTAACTGGGAGATCCTCCACTGCAGGGTTGTTCAACATAGGTAAAGGAGGGCAAGATCAATGTCCTATTTTCTGGATTCTATTGCATTTAGATTTATTACATCTATATGTGCGTTATGTGGTTCTTCGGAAAATCTAGCATTGCTCAAGCCCCCTGGATCACATTAGAGAACCTTTTGGATCACAATACACACCCTCCGGGATCACATTAGACCCCCTTCAGGATCACATTAGACAGACCTCTGCAGATTCCTGGCCATATGCGAACGTTTTATCCTTTACACAATGTTGTCTTATAAGGGCCTTGCTTTTTGTGCAACATCTGTTGAAAAACTTTGTGGGTAGTGCTTATGATGCGCTTTTCATTTTTAAATGTATGGTGTTGTGGACATTACGAGACGCCTGGTGGTTGGAGCCGTCAGAGATTGCCTGCCAGCAGGTTGACTGTTTGGCCTTTAATACTCCAACAGCGTTCAATTGAGGAGAGGTGCGTTAATGGCAGTCATTGACATTTACACAAACCTGGAGGATCTCGAACATTTAATTGTGATCCGAATGTCTACTTTCTACCCCTGCATTTAGAATTTCCAACCATTTCCTCGGCAGCCTCTGTAATCTTTTCTACTCCAGCCCGTATTGCACTCTCAAAGGAGTTCCCGTTGCCTTTCCTAGTACTTCCTGTCTTGCATTGCTACTTCCTGTTTTACATGGACTCCTTTATCACTTATTTTCGTAGTTGACCCGCCCATCCCAGCAGTTCCTGTTTCTCATGAGTGTTCCCATAGGCTGGGCTCGTGTTTCGTTTCTCGATAAGGTCTCTTCTGTTGCCTTTCTTAGTTATAATGTGGCAGCTGAACAGAAAGGTGCGCTTAAAAGTATGTTTTAATTTGGATCGGACTGGGACAGCAGTTAGGTCCGGGCACCAAAGTGAAAGTGGCCCCATTTCTAGTGAATTAGAAAGCTAAATATGCGGCCCAGGTTTGTAAATTGGGGAAGTTTAGAACTTTTAAAAGCACTTTATATAAGTGTTTTCAAGGTATAGGAGACTGCGTAGATTTGAGTTTTCTGCGGGTAATGTTTGTGTTATTATCAGGGAAATCGGCAGTTAAAACCTACCCAGCAGACCAAAAAACCAGCCCACACACTGACCTGAGAGATCAGCCCTTCAGGCACTGCTTGATTTCCCTATAGACACAGCGTCTGGAATTGTGCGGCTGCAGCAATTTTCGCATAATTATAGATCTACTACATTTGCCACATGATCCCTCATCTGCTGCATAATCTACAGATTTTAGCAAAACAAATGTTTTGTTTCTAACCCTAACGTTTCACAAGATATTAAAAATGCAGTGACACGTTGCAGCGTAGTGAAAGGCTCTGTGCAATGCTGGACTGCTCACCTTTCTGTTGCCTATTGCTATATTTAGGTGTTAAATTGATACGAATGAGGTGCAACAAATGCCCTGACAGTATTACCAAGTAAAAAAAAAATGAAATAAAGAAGTAATTGTATTACAAAATGTGCCGCATTATGTCACATAATTTGGCTTTTCTTGACTCATAATTTACTCAACCCTGCCACATAATTTTGCCCTCTCGTGCCTCATAATTGCAGTGGCCCTGCCTATAGGCCAGTCCAACTCTGGCTTTAAAACGTGCCGCGCCGCAACAAGAGCTGCCATGGAGTGGAAGTAACAAGTCAGCAGTAGACTGAGGAGGCCCTCTATTAGAGGACTCTCACACTAGGACAACAAGGAACAGATCCCCCAGAGGCCTGTTTATCTCACCTTCTTGTGCCATTTCAAGGAATCCAAAAGATGTCGCTGCATTGTCGCAGCATTGATCTCCAGCCTCAATGCTTCGATGCTTACAAGGAAGAGCATGCTCGGGCTGTTCTGTTCTGTCATGCAGTGTCACATGTCATGCAGTGTAACCAAGTCCAGTTACACTCAACAACTTATTAATGTTTTGTCTGAGGGTAAAATGAATGAAAAATATCCTGTCTTTACCGTTGCATCTCACATTATGTCCCTGCTTTCATTCTTTTGCCATTTATTACTGGAGGATTCCTTTTCCATAATGCTCTGGATTGCTTTTATATTGCCACCCTCTAATTGAATGTGAATGAAGGTGCTCCAGTGTCTAAGGTAACCATCTAAGCAGTATTCATTTGCATGTTAAAACTACCTGTTAATATAGAAGCACGTTTCTTGTTCTACTGTAACAAACAACAAAGTGACACAAGGAATGCTTGAATAAATCTGCGCCACTGGCAATCGCTTGGGCCGCATTCCAGTTATTTGCCCTCTGTGCCACTCTAAATAGAGACCAGTCATATACAAATTGGCCCTGGTACTGCTCATCTCCTTGTTTGCTGCACTAGACGACCAAAGTGTGACGTGTACGCCAGGCCAGGGTCTCTTGCCCACTCTGCCACAAGACTCGAACTTAAGGCCGGAGTAGTCCTATATGGGAAAAGGACATGCGAGTCGGGGATGGGCTTGGGGAGGTGTGGACGAGCTGTAGCGGGGGGAGGGTAGGGAAGGGAGCGGGAAGCAAACACTGGAATGCTAAAAGAAAAATGTAGTTCCCTAATGAGACCCATGGAGGGGTATATGCCATCTGGTCAAAAGGATGTTAAAGAAACTATGCTCTAGGGAGGGACAAAGAAAAAGATGGAAATTCAGCAAAAAAGAAGCAAGAAAGTGAGATTGACAAGAATGCTAACCAGGACGAGCATTGGACTTGCTAGTAACCAATTGTAAATGTTGTTAATATACACTATAGATTTTCGGCACTGTAGGCCTGACCCATAAATCTGATTAGGAGACAAATCCAGGCACACTAGCGCTTCTAATATCAAATGTCTCTAATAAACAGCCTACAGCTTAATAAGTGATATTTAGGAAACCAAATCTTGACTTCCTTAGTGGTAGTTCGTACCCCTTGAATCTCCTAACTCAAGGTACTGCAGCACTGGTAACTGGTTATCGCTGTTTTAAAACAGGCTTTGCGAAGCAGCACTGTTCTGTGCACCACATAATCGATGGAGTATGGCAAGATGCCGGATTAGTAATTTCTATATAGCTTTGCTCCAAAAGATCATGTATAGCCCAGGGTGCACTGTGATCCTAGGAAGCACCGACTTCATCTCACTAGTCTGTTTTTTTTATCAGCTCCATCTGATTCAGGGGGACCGCATCCACCTCTTTGAGAGCAGAGGGCTCCTGTATATTATGGAGGAAATGACAGTGGGTGTGGTATCCCTCCCATCATAGTGCGGCTTGAGCATTTGGTTCCTAAAGAACTGTCCTTTCAGCATCTAGGTGTTTACAAAATGTTGAGGTCCTAGAAGCTGCTAGGAAATCCCCTACCAGAACTCTATTCAGAAGTAAATGGTTGACAGTCTGGCACGGAAACTAGAAAAGAACATCTACCTGCTCACTTTCGCTGTGAATGATGTAATTTCTTTTGTGCTGCACCAGGCTTAAATGGTGGGGTGTGGAGGAATAACTGCAACACTTTGTTTGCTGTTATTGGGATCTACTTCAACAAGCTGAGAATTTCTCCACAGGTATTGTGGAATTTTAGGACCATCATTTGGCTGTGGTCAGGTTGATGCAAAACCTTTCATGCGTTCGGCCTTCGTGACCTAAACATTTTTTCATGGAAGACTTCCTTTGTGATGGCCATATCAGCAGACAAAGGTATATGAAAAGGGCGAGCAATTTGTACCTAAGAATCTTTCGCAGAATTGTACAAGGATATGATGGCTCTTTGTTCTTCCCCCTTCATTCCAGAAGTGTTTTGTGAGTTCCATCTAAAACATTGATTATCCTCTCAGCTTCTTTTCCATGTTCTCGTGCTGCTTTGTCTCGGGTGTCTTTGCAGAATCTGGACGTCCATGCACTTTGCGTTTCTATCTGAAAAGGATCAAGGATCTGCATTCATCAGATCAACTTTTTCTAAACTTTGAGGTAATGATGCCCACTGGGGTAATTGATAAGGCCACCATGGCCGAATGACAATGTCCTGCATCAACAAGGATCCCAACCACCGCCTGGTATCTAAAGACACTCTGCAAGGGTCATGGTGGTTTTGATGTCTTTCACTAGACTTGTGCCTGTGAGACTTTTGCAATAGATGGGCTTCCCAAAGGCTTTCGCAGACACCTTCCTCTCAAAGCCTCTTCCTGGAGCACTGCATCATTTGGCAAAGGTGTTCTTTGACATTGTTTAGGACCAAACTGCTCAATTTTGCTGTTGGAAAACTGTGAGGCCTGCACAAATAACATGACTACATTTGTCCTTCACTGGTAACCAAACACCCAAATGTAGCGCCTGACTCTCAGAGGGTAGAGTTGCGGAGCAGTCTGAGGCTTACTCAAGGGAGGTGGTGTGGGCTAGTAATCGCCATTTGCAGGTGCGCAAAAATAACACACAAAAATTGATTGTCCAGTCTGTACCTTGCTTTATAAAAGTAAGAGTACATTTATTAAACACACACACTACTCAATACTATGCACCAATTTACAAATATACATAAGCTGTTGGAATTACTTTGTGACATTGCGTAACATCTCCACCCCTCCCGCAGGAAGGTGGGGTCTGGTACCATCAATCCCATGTATGCACATCAGCTTGCCCCTAATGCAGTTAGTTGATCATAACCTGGGGCGTGGGCCCTGCGCACTAGCACCTTCCCAGTGGCGACCTATCCCATTACCTCAAAAAGGATTAAAAATGGGTACACCTGCCTCGGAGATTCATAACCCTGACTGAGCATCTCCTACTGACCATAAAGTATGCACCTCTACAACTTAGGGCTAACAGTCTGGGTTGTTCCTTACCTAACAGCAGCAGCAAGAATACATGTTATGTTATTTTGGCTCTTTTATAGCGCACAGCTATTCCATGGAGTGTCCCGGCGCTTTGACAAAGACCCGAAGGAGAGACAATCCAGGGCAAATGCAGAGCAGCAGAAAAAATTACTGGGTAAAAAGCCATGTCTTCAGTTCCTTCCTGAAAACCAGTAGATTGCTGATTTTCCTAAGGGAGACGGGCAAGGAGTTCCAGCATCGTGGTGCCAAGTATCGAAAAGAGCGGCCTCCAATTCTAGCCCGTCTGATGGGAGGAACAGAAGCCATGGCCAATGAAGCCGATCTCAGAGTTCTGGAGGGCCGATAAAAGGCTAGACGCCTTCTGATGTATCTAGCCCCTGCAAGATGAAGTGCCTTAAAGGCGAGAGTCAGCGCCTTAAAAGTAATCCATCTCGCGACAGGGAGCCAGTGAAGCCTTTTAAGCAGCTCCGATGCACTCGCTCTTCGATAATGTCCGAAAATGGCCCTTGGAGTGGAGTTCTGCACTAGCTGAAGGCGCGAAGAAGAAATTTTGGCAATCCCAGATAGAGCACATTCGCATAATCTAGGCAGGAGCCTATCAGAGCCTGTACTGTGGTCTTTCTGTGCTCCAGGGACAAGATCGAAAGGAATTTCCTTAGCATTTTTAAAATGCCAAAGCATTTCCCTGTGAGGTCGCAAATCTGAGGCCCAAAGGAAAGGCCATCATCAATCTGGAAGCCAAGATTCTTCGCCTTGGAAGAGGCATCTGCCGGAGGGTACATGTCAGGAGGCCACCAGGCCTTCCATCTCGGATCAGGAGAGCAGCCAAAGAAAAGCAATTCCGATTTATCGGAATTACATTTCAGAATGTGCTGTTTAAACCAGTCAAAGACCGCTCCCAGACAGTCCCTGATCCGCATACCATCAAAGTCAGAGCCCTTAGTGCAGGTGATAATGAGCTGGGTGTCATCAGCGTAGGATACGATCTCGGCACCGAACGACTCCGCCACTGCCGCCAGAGGGGCCATGTAGATCTTAAAAAGGGTGGGGCTCAAGATAGAGCCCTGAGGCACCCCCACCTCCAATGGCGGCATGTTGGCGAAGAAAGGTGGCACCCAGACCGTTTGCCGGCGGCCGGCCAAGAATGACTCGAACCACTTCAACACCACTCCACACAATCCGATCTCCCAGAGTCTTAAAAGGAGACCGTCATGGGGAACGGTGTCGAAGGCCTCAGACAAATCATCAGTAACTTCAAGGAGAGCGGTCTCCGTACTCATGTTGGTGCGAAAACCCGATTGAGTATCGTGAAGGATGTCGTTACTCTCAATGTAGTCAGAGAGGGAGATGTGAACATGCTTCTCAACCACCTTTGCCAGAGCCAGGAGAAGGGAGATCGGCCTATAGTTAGCATCACTTTAGAATGACAGTACTCATCACATTTGTGTATTATTAGAATACATTGCAATTACAGCCCCTAAAGGCATCATAGATGGAATCACAAGATTAAGCCTATACAGCCAGACACCCTAGCAGGAATGTCTGGCAACATAACGCAGCTTTGCTTATTATATCACCTTACATGTACTTCACATTAAACACATGAAATTCAGCCCCTCTAAAAGAAATAATCATTAGCAAATGCATTTCAGTGCAATTACACCTTTTTACCTCCAGGAGATGCCCTTCTCCAGACATCCCCAACTCACCCCTTCACTCCATGATGCACTTCTCCATGCACCCCCAGCTGTAGAACAAAAGTTCCAGCCTAGGAGGTGATGCAATCTTGGCTGAGCCCTTGAGGGGTTGTTTCTTTTAAGTCCCCAGGACACCTAGGGTGGGACTCTTCTCTTCTGCTGGGGGGAAGACTGTGCTTCTCCAGCAGCTCCCCCCAGCACCTTTTCTCAATTGAGGGTGGCCCCTCCTCTGGGGGGGCACCAGGCACAAAAACAATAACTTCCCCATGCCTTGCAAGGCATAATGGGGCGCTTCAGGCTCCTCCTTATGAATATTTTATTAGCGGCTCTTCCATTGTGCCGGGGAGAGCTGCTATGTGGGCCTCCAGCTGCTTCTTGGGCCTCGGTGGGGGGCCCGGTCCCACCCGGACCTCCAGGTGAGCGTAGGCGCCTCGGGGAGCCCACCCCCGGCCGCTCCTCTTTTCCAGAGCCCAGACCCACCCGGGCCCGTCGCACTGCTTGTGGTCTTCCTCGGGGGGGGGGGGGGGGGGTGCCCCGGTCCCACACGGGACCCCGCATGGCCATTGGTTAGAGGGCAGCCCGGAGAGCCCACCTCCGGCTCCCCGCCCTGCCAGCACCCACGTGTGCTGCCGCGGGTGCCGGCAGCTCTGTTCTGGTCCGCCCGCAGGCAGACGGGCCAGTCTACGCTGGACTTCGGGGGAGTGCGTTGGCACTCCCCCTCCACACGCAAGCCATCACCGCTTGGCCCGGAGATGGGGTCCCGGGCCCTGGAGTCTTCTTCCCGGGGGATGCGACAGCGCTCCCTGATGCCTGTTCGCCACATGGGGCCTGGAGATGGGGTCCCGGGCCCCTCCCCCTGATTCACAGGGAGCGCGACGGCGCTCCCCGACTTCGGCATTGACCGGGGCCAGGGTGGGCTCCTGGAACCCCCACGGGGCACCTCGACAGGGAGCGCAACGGCGCTCTCCGGCATCCCTTCTTCTGGGGGGCAGCCCCCGGGACTTGATCCACCCCGGGTGCATGATTGTGACCGGTGGCGGAGCCTCACGCGCTTCGTCGCTGGTCCCAGGTGGGGTCAAAGGTTGCCCACCTTCTGGGGGACATGTCTCGGCCCCTTGGAGTCCGATTTGCATCCTTTTTGTGTCCTCTCGCTCCTCTTGGCCAGCCCCAGCAACTGGGAACACTCTCCTTCACCCTCTGGGTCTCCGAGAGAGGGGATTCAGCAAGGAGCAGTCTTCACTGGCTCCCTGTACCAACCTTTTGCCTGGCTCTCCTCCTGGACCTCTCTTCTCCCTGCGCAGAGGCCCCTGCTTCTGCGCAACGGTCCTGGGCTCTTCTTGTGGCGCAGTTTGGGCCCTCGGGCAGTCAGGGGGTTCCTCCTTCCAACTGCATATTGCGCCGGGCTCCAGCACATTCCGCCTCAGCAGACCACATCCCAGAGAGAGCTTCTCTTCCTGTGCAAGTTGTTTTAAGAATTTGGGGAGGGGGCTGGCAGCAGGTCTCTGTTTGCCCTATCACACAGCGACACATCACTTCCCCGCTCCCTCCCTCTTGTCCAGCCTCTGGGTTTGTTCAAAATGGCGTCGTCCAGTGTATCTGGCCAGCTGCTGATGAATTAGCCTGTAGCTCCACCTATCTTCTCTCCTTGGAGGGGAGATCTTCGCTTTGGGAAGAAAGGTCATTAATCTAAACTGCCAGGGCCAGACCCCAGCCAGTGACTCAGAGAAATATGACATTTCTGGATGACCCAAAAGTAGTACAAATATGACTTTGGCCTCTGCAGAATACTTCTTTTCACACCCGCTACAGTGGACTTTAGTGCGTGTCTGGAATCTGTAGGACCTGTGAAAGTTACTCTAGCACCTGGGCCCCTCTTCCCCTTAGGGGAATAATGAAGTGAAAACACAGACTTTCCCTGGCATGTTCCTTCACAATGTATTACCCCTATTTCACGTCACTACCCAATTCTGCATAAGTCCTGCCATATCATTCACTCTGTAGCTGCTCCTGGACTGTGCACGCTAGGAATCTCCCCTGCGCAGCCCCTACACGTGTGCACACATGTCTGCATGTAAACAGCCCGGTGTCCCTTACTCCAGGTGCTGCGCAGTGGCCTGGATAAGCCAGGGAGACACCAGTTAAATCCCCATGCAGTCTCTTACATCCTGAGTACACTGTGGGTGAGTCCTAACTTTTGAGGCTCCCCCACAGTAAAAGCTCAACAATTAGGTCCTCAAAAAATGTTGGCAGCCCATAGTGTCAGAACCACCTTCTAACAGTGGTTTTTATCTTTTACATCTTTTTTTCAGTAGGTGTGAAAGTAATAGGCTAGAAATGGGAAATATCCAGGTCATTAGAGTACCTTATGATGACTTCATTACTCTTAGTCTATGGACCTTTTCCATTATCACAGGACTCGGGTGGAACCCTGAGCCGTTAAAAAGAAACGTAACTGGAAATGGCATGCATATGTGTTGGGATAAGTGCACTAAGGTGCCAGTCCACTGCAATAGGTTGATTGAAAGCATGTCTTCAACGCCACTCTAGTACAGCCGCCCCCTAAAAAAAATGCCGGAGAGCAGAGTTTTGTTGGGTGAACCAGCTAGGTGGTATCAGATGTGGGGGATTTTGGAGTTGATATAGTAAACGGGGCAGGGAGATCATCTTGAAAATGGCAGACCCTACCGAAAAGAGAGAGTGGTAGATGTGACTAGGAGCAAGTCTGCTCCTTTATTTGCACCTACAGAGGGGCTAGGTTTATTTCCCCTGACAGGGGCTGCGAGGCAGCCAGAAGACTCCCAGATACTTAAAGCCATCTTGCACCATCGTTACCTCCCCGGACCATAGGCCGGGAGGGCGTGCATTGTCCATGGGCCATAGGTAGGATTTACAGGGGTTCATATGTAGCCCAGCTGTGTCGCCAAATATCTGCATGATTCTGAGGAGTCTGGGTCCTGATCGGTCAGGTTGCGTAAGGAAAAATATTATGTTGTCCGCGTATAGAGCTATGCAATCAGATGTTGCCCTCTGCTACTTAAACCCCCAGAACTGTGCTTGTAGCCGCACCCAAGCCGCAAGAGGTTCCATAGCCAGCGCAAAATGATATGGAGGGAGGGGGCACCCCTGGCGGGTGCCACGCCAGATAGGTAAGGTTTGTGAGATGGTATCCGCCACTCGAACGGAGGCAGTGATATCCGTATATAGAAGTTGGATATATTTCAGAAGACCAGGACCAAAATTAAGACGACTGAGGAGCCCAAAGAGATATGTCCAGCTCAAGGAGTCAAAGGCCCTACCTATGTCTCCCAGTAGTAGAGCAGCTGGTTCACCCAGGCGGTCCACTGAGGCATTGGCAGTGTGAGCGTGTCGGATGTTATGGCACGTGGCGCGGACCGGCATGAAGCCTGCCTGGTCCAAATGGACCAGATCAGAGATGTGTGGGACTATACGATTGGCTATGATCTTGGCAAGTAGCTTTGCCTTGACGTTGAGGAGTGATATCGGGCGATATGAATAGTGAAGCCCGGCTTTAGAAATACCACTATCTCTGCGTGATGCTAATCCGTTGGAAGAGATCGGTTGTCAAGAGCGGCATGAAGTGCGGCAAGGTAGGGAGCAGTAAGTATGGATTGATACTTATGGAAATCGCATGGAAAGCCATTCGGGCCGGGAGCCTTGCCCGGGTGCATCCCATACAGCGCCTCCTGAATCTCCTCTGTTGTTG
Organism: Lissotriton vulgaris; assembly: GCF_964263255.1. NCBI lineage: Eukaryota > Metazoa > Chordata > Amphibia > Caudata > Salamandridae > Lissotriton > Lissotriton vulgaris. The sequence continues at coordinate 213,579,992 of NC_141687.1, forward strand.
GGGCATAGAGGTCATCCCGTACCGGATCTGTGAGGGCACGTGGAGGCAAGTGATTAATAATCTTCTGAACTACCCTTGATGATATAGTCTCCCGGGGGGCGAATAGCTCCGCATAATAATCCGCGAAGGTTGCGGCTATTTGTAGGGGGTCCTTGAGAACCCTCCCGTCAGAATCGCGCAGGATAGAGACGGGGCAGAGTGCTCTTTGGCACAAATGATGTAGTAAAGCACTTGATTTTTTGCCCCACTGGTATATTCTGCTACGGGTAGCCCACAAGGCCATATGAGCCTTATCCAGCAGCTCACTTGTTGTAAACTTGTTGAAGTATGGAGTAATTGTGTACGCTAATCAAGCCTGTTTGCATCACGACCCACACGCTCCGCAGCATGCAGCAGGGCCCCCAGTTGCACCAGTTTTTCCCGACGTAGATTGCGCTGCGCCGTATGCAATATCTACCACCCTCAGTATAGGCTTCATGCCTCCCACACAACAGCAGGTGATCAAATCGACCCAGTATTATGCGAAAAGTATTCTGTAAGGACGTTGTACATATGTGACCTATATTTATCGTCTAGTAGGAGCCACGTTGATGAGTCAATGAAAAGGGGGGCATTTGGTATCCAGTCGCAAGTCTAGCTGCAGTGGGTAGTGGTCTGAAAGGACCCGGGGCAGTATTTCGGCCGCCACAAGTCTATGTAGGTGCGCTGCTGACAAGAAAATGTAATCTATACGGGAGAAGGACCCAAGTGTGCTAGAGAAATAAGTGTAACCCTGTTCAGTGGGATGAAATAGTCTCAAAGTCTCCACCCGGTCCAGTCCCTGTATCATGGACCCCAGTTTTGACTCACGAGGTTCGGCTGTATTCCCTGCACTACGCCACCTGTCTATAGAAGGGCTTATTGTGTCATTCCAATCACCCCCGACTAGGGACATCCACCCATAGTCGCATCAAGCGCTCCATCAGGTTCGATGTGAGGGGCGGTGGGCTTATATAGATCCCAGGACAAACGATTGGCCATACATCGAGTCCTTGACTATGACATATCTCCCCTGGGGATCAGTCCATGTTTTCTCATGTACAAATAGGATTCTACGGTTGGTTAGTATCGCTAAACCGCTGAGTGCGGCCTTCGATACCGTCAACCACCAACTTCTCATCAAGCGGCTCAAGAGTCGGTGTGGAAGGCTCCGCCCTTTCCTGGCTTTCATCCTTTCTGGCCCAGCGCACCTTTCAGATCTGGGAGAACAACACCTGCTCCTCCGAAACTCCCCTCCAATGTGGCGTGCCTCAGGGCTCCTCCCTGAGCCCCACATTATTTAATATCTACATGTCCCCATTGGAGGAGGTTATCACCCCGTTTGGAGTGAGCGTCGTCAGCTATGCTGACGACACACAATTAGTTGTGTCATTATCCCATCCCAGCCAACAACCAGCAGACTTATTTAACTGCCTTACGCAGGTTCAACGCTGGATGAACAGTTCGGCCTTAAAACTGAACGGAGCAAAGACTGACGTTCTCCTCCTAGGTCAGAAAGGACTCACACTCTCCCCGAACATCTGGCCGGTATGTTTGGGTCCCCCCCTGACCCAAAACAAGAAGTAAAAAGCTTGGGCGTGTTGATCGATACAGACCTTTCGTTCACTGCGCAAGCAAAAAAAGTAGCCGGGACGTGCTTCGGGCTCTTGAAATCATTGAGGAAGATCCTGCCCCTCTTGCCCCCCCAACTCGCAAAAACTGCTAATTCAAGGCCTGATACTCTCTAGGCTTGATTATAGCAATGTGATTTACCTGGGCGCCCCCGAGGCAACGATGAACAAGCTTCAGAGAATTCAGAACGTTGCTGCCCGGATTCTCACTAACACCCCTGCCAGAGCCTCGGCCAAACCAGCACTAAAACTCCTTCACTGGCTTCCAATAAGGGAGCGGGTCAAATTTAAGGCCCTGTGCCTAGCCCACAAACTGCTACAAAATCAAGGCCCCCCTATTCTCAGAAAATTTATCAAACCCTATAAATCCTCAAGATCCCTCCGTTCGGACAAGGAGAATCTCATCATCATTCCCAGATTTAAGAAGGCACGTTCAGGTGGAAGACGTTTTGCAGTTCACACCGCACGCCTCTGGAATTCACTCCCCGGCGACCTGAGAATCGAACCACATTATCTACGCTTCAGGAAGCGGCTGAAAACCCACCTTTTTCCCTAAAAAAAAAAAAAAAACTTGCTCGTCCGGAACTCCGAACTCCTGTTCCCCCCCTCCCCTCCCACTCCCCCTCCACTTTCCCTCCTTGGCCCACTGACCTGTAGAGGTAGGGATCTTAGCGCTGGGATACCTCCGGGTGACTACGCGCTCTATAAAAATTTATATAATAATAATAAACCTCGTTAGCCTCTAGTGAATCCGGAATGGAAGGCTTGTACAAAACCAAATCGCGTTACATGGAAGTCATTCCCAAGCAGGTGTGTTTCTTGCAATATTAGAATATCTATGCCCTAGCGTTTAGCTTGGTGCAAGATGACCCCTTGCTTAACCTTTTCCAATAAACCTCAGACATTCTAACTTACCACCCGAAGGCGCCTTTCTGTTAACCTAGGCATGCTTAGTGATGGGGCGGACATCAATGTATATATATATGTGGTGATCATAAGCTTAAGCATTGCTGCGGGATGGGCATGTATATGACACTGAAAAGCAAAAAACAGTAACTTTTCCCGATATCCCCCCTCCCACCCCAATTCCTCAAAAACATAGAAGCATCTGTCACGGCATGGGAGTTCCCCAAGCCCCAACGGAGGTCCGTAGCAGCTCAAGGGTGCAGCCCATATTAATATGCTGTCAACAATGGAGTTCAGATCACTCATTACGATGACTGACAGAGTGAAGTGTCTCTCATGCAGTAGTTTCTGTGGGTTAAGCGTGTGATTTGTTATGAGATTTGGAGTGTTTCTTGAATAATGACCGTCGGCGTTGCTGGCCAGGGACCTAGGGCGGCCCACGGCCCGTCCTCCCAGATGAAGAATCCGAATCCAGTCTGTGCAGTGTATGCGGCCAGAGCCTTATTTTCGTCTGTCCACGCAAACTCCTCTAAAGGGGAATCAAAGAAGTGTGTACGCTCTTTGTAGGAAACTCTGAGCCTGGTTGGGAACGACCAGTATTATATAATCTTAAGATGGCACAGTTGGGCTTTCGTTTCCGTGAAGGACTGCCGGCACTGCTAGACCAGACTTGTGTAGTCCGGAAATATCATGATCTTTTGCGAGGAGAACAGGAGGGGACCCTTAAGTCTAGCCTGTTGCAGGATGATATCCCTGTCTTTGAAGTTTAGGAATCGTGCAATCGGGGGTCTTGCGCCTGGCGTCGACTTCTGTAGCAGGGCTCAATGAGCGCCTTCAAAGACTAAGCAGGGGGACTTGAGACTGGGGAGAAGCCAGTCCGCCAGCAATTTTGCCAGGAAGTCCGCCTTCTCACAGCCCTCTGGGAAACCCCACAAAACGGAGGTCGTTTCGACGGGTGCGCCCCTCCACGTCCTCCTCCTCGCATCGCTAAGCCTTGTGCGACGGATTCCAAGGGCAGAGTCCGTTTTCTGAAGTGTTGTGACTGTCTTCTACCGTCGATATCCTAGACTCGTCCTCAGTTATGCGCTGCACAGCATAGCGCAGATCTTGCCTGAGGAGCATAACATCGGACCGGACGGCCCCAATCTTGGTCTCCAGAATGCCCCTGGATTGTGTTATGGCAGCTAGTATGCTGGCGTTGTCTGGCATAGCCGAATATGGACTTCCCGTAGTTGGGGCCTGCACCGCTGTGCCAGTATATTTATCAGTGGTAGTCTATCGGGCCGTCGCGCTGGGGTTCGCGCTGGGGTTCTTGTCTTTAGACATGATACAAGAGTATGGCTTTCGTGGTAGACGCCCCTGAGTGAGAAATCAATGGAAAGGTATGGAACCCGTGGAGACAACAGAAGAAAGCAGGGGAGGGGACCAACTGGACCGAAGACACTGAGCACCTGCAATGTAGGGGGATTATGTCGGCAGGGGTTATGGCACCAGAAAAGGCACCCCTGCTCAGTCTGTTTCCCTCCTCATCCCCCCATAGAAATGGGAGGTATGCACGCTCTGGTAGACATTTGAAAGAAACACCACTCAAGCATGGCCCTGGTCACTCAGATGGCCCAGTCAATGGTGCACAGACCCATGTAGCAGGACTCCTCTTATGTGCGGAATCTGAACAGTCTATGAGCACCCCAGGGTCCCAGGCCTAGCAGTGTAGATATAGAAGTTAGGTATAGTGTCTCCAGCTCACCTCAGAACCGGCCTATCAGTATGGAATGCATCAGTGAACCCAGTGCGGGGCTCCAATATCGTTAAAGGCCATCCCGTGTTCTCTTGGTGGGTGTCTGTGGGCCTACAATGTTGAGTGCTGTTGAAGGCAGAGGAGCAGTCAGCCACGGCGCCCCACCGCCCGGAGCAGGTGCAGGCACGCCACGGCCCGGTATGGCCAAACGCAGCTGCCCGCCCTACACCTCTAGCGGCAAAGGAAAGGCACAGCGACACCCGCGGCCCTCCACGGACACGCTGCCACCACTCGGGCTCACGCTCATGTAGGGTAGGGATCCCCAGGCCCCCGCTCCTGCGTGCACCAGGCCGCACTCACAAGTATGCGACACCGGCAATCTGATAGCCGAGCGCGCCGCCGATGTCGCAGTCACCCACCTCTGCACAGGACCATTAGGGTGACCAACTGTCCGTAAATTTCACGGACAGTCCGTAATTTCGGCCGTCTGTCCGTTGTCCGTGTAGGATCCTTTAACGGACGCCATTTGTCCGTAATTTTAACCGGGCACAGCTTCCACCCACCTCCCTTATTAACTCCGAGGCTGTTCCAAAGCTCAGATACCCAGCAGCATCCTCACACCTCCAGCCCTTGATGAGCTGTTAAGAGGTGCTCGAAGGTGACTGAGAGGGAGGGGCTGCGGCTTCAGGAGCAGGGGCATCTATTCAGATGCAAACAGCCCTGGATGCGTCTCTGCAATTGAGGGGCCACCGCCTCACACATTCCCTTTCTGCCAGGGCCCCAAACATCCTAGAACCGGCCCTGATTACACCGAGGCAGCACTGGTTCTCTTCACAGAGCGAGCGGTTCTTCAAACATGCAGTCTATAATGTAATAAAGTAAAGAAATGGCACAATCGCTCCCACACTGATTAACAAAGTATGGAGGACAATCAGCTAAATAAGTTCTCTTGAAGTATCTCCTTTATGTGCTGTACATCATGGGGGATGGCAAAACGAACATTTTGGAAAGAGAGCCTGTCTTCTCGTTGTCTTGTCCAGGAGGGGGTGAGGAGCCCTACCCCACCCTCAAACAGACCAGGATGATACTAGAATACTGCATGCCCACCCCTGTGCCCACCCTGGTGGATCCCGTTCCCCCTCCAGTGATGGCTCTTGTCCCCCCATGTGGTGGCTCCCATCCCCCCTACCCTCGCCTGTGATGGCTCCTGTCCCCCCCTGTGGTGGATCCTGTCTCTGCCCTGGGTGGCTTCTGTCCCAGTCCTGGAATGGCTCCTGCAGCGGGGGTGAAGTTCTTGATGGGCCTCTTCTGAGAAAGGCTTAGCTCAAAATTAATATGAAAAGGTGGGTGAGTGAGTAAGTGAAGGGATGGGTGGATAGCTGGATGAATTAGTGAAAGGGTTAGTGGATGAATGAAAGATTGAATAGATGGATAATGAGAGAGGATGGCCGGATTGATGAGTGAGTGGAAGGATGAGAGAGAGAAAAGGTAAATAGCTGGATGTATGGGTGGAAGGGTAGCTGGATGGGTAAAAGGGTGGATGGATCAGTAAAATGATGGCTGGATGAGTGAAAGCGTGGATGGTGAGTGAGTGGATGGATGAGTGAAATGATAGATGATTGATGAACTGGTAAGTGCAAGGGTGAATGGATGGACAGATGAGCGAAAGGGTGGATGTAAGGACGGATGAGTAAGTGAAAGGGAGGGTAGATGGACAAAAGGATGAATAGATGAGTGTAGTGAAAGGATAAATGGATGAGAGAAAGGATGGATGTGTGATAGGGTCAATGGATGGATTCATGAGTGGATGAGTAGATGGGTGGGTGGGTGGATGGAAGGGAGGATTGCTAAGTGAAAGGGTCGATGGAGAGAGAAAGGGAGGATGGATGACTTAAAGGGTGGATGGTTGGAAGGATGAGTGACTGGGTGGATGGATAGTAAGTGAAAGGATCGCTGGATGGGTGAAAGGGTAAATGGCTGGATGGATGGATGAGTGAATGAATGAATGAATGGATGGATGGGTAGAAGAGAGAATGGATGAGTGTACAGATGAATAGGGTGAAAGGGTGGATGGATGGATGATGGATGCGTGAAAGGATGAATGAAGGGATGGATGAGTAAAATGATAGATGGAAGGATACATGATGGATAGGTTTACAAATGGTTGAATATGTTTGGATATGGCTAGGTTAACTTATATACTTATGCGCGACCTCTGATGTGTCTATAAAACTTATCCAATTGTCCTGACGTTTTGTCCTGAATTTTGACCTATTGTCCTGAATTTGTGTCCTGAATTTTGACCCTTTGTCCTGAATTTTTACACTCACCGTCCTGAATTTGCACCAATGCCAGTTGGTCACCCTAACAGGATCAAGCCCACTGGAGTGGGGGCGACGGAACGCCGCGGCTCGATGTAGCCACCGAGGCCCACCGGTCCACAGGTAGCACGGCCTCACAGGGTGGGAGGGGGGCATACCGCGGCCCAACGTGACTGCCCATCTCCTTTGGTGGGCTCGACCGCTGGGGGGATGTGGTACTCCACTGCTTGGCACAGCTGCCGGGCTCTTACCCAGGTGTTGCTCCCCCCGTAGACGTACCACCACCGATAGGTGACAAGGCAGTGCAGCGCTCACCGTGTGCTCCGCAGCAACACCCTTCACGCAAGGGTGGGGGTCGGCAGGCCGTAGTTTTTCCTTGGCTCCCGGGCCTCTCCGGGCAGGGTAAGGGTGGGGATCGGCAGGCCGTAGTTTTTCCTTGGCTCATGGGCCTCTCCGGGCAGGGTAGATGGGTCGGACACGGCCTACCGGGTGCCACCAGGCTTCAAGAGCGTTCCCCTAAAATATGGATCCGCATGAAAGCCAGAGACAGCAAGATATTTTATGGATTATTGTGGGTCTGCGGGAACTCGCCTTACGCGCACCCACCATGTTGAACCGCTAGGCCACGCCCCCTAGACCTCCCTTTCTGACTCAATCTGTATTCTTGGTCAGCTCCCGCCCGACTCTCGGGTGGTCACTATTTTCCGTAAGTGAGCAAATTCCCAGGCTAGCTGAGATGCCCCCACCAGAAGCGGAAAGTAAATGGATAGATATGGCAGGCAAAAGCGTGCCACGGACTACACCGTCGGGAGATGGTTGGTTGGCAGGGTGTTGTGTTTGCTGAAAGTTTGTGGGAAGTAATTTGGTGTGGTGCATGAATGACCAGAGACGTTCTGGTCTACGGGTGCATCGCTACCAGTATGGCGAGGATGAAGTATGACAAACGGACATGTTCAGGCTACCACTGTACGTTAGCTCTCCATTAACACGTTAAATTCTGCAGGTTTTATTTGCCATGATTACAGTAAGCCTTTCTTTATTCTATTTTACCCAATCAACATGAGTTGTACGGAAGTGTCTCTGTTGGGCTACCTGCTCTGTAAGTCTAGTCTGCTTTGGAAACATTGGAGATGGGTTAAAAAGGGATAAAGAGGGGAATAGTTGATGTGAGTACAAGTACACGCTTTGCATTTGTTATAACACAGGGTGTGCGACAATGTCGTATGTGGCTTTTGAGTAAAAGTGATAAGTTTGAGGCCCAAATTTGTGGTATCTGCCCTCTATAAAGAGATCCTTTGCTCCGTTAGTCAGCAGTTCTGGTTGTCTAAGAGTGAGAAGCAGAGGTACAGCGTGCTGTGGCTCCCATAATAGGACTCTGGTCCCCAGTTGACTGCTCTCGGAGGAGACTTTGTACTGGAAGGCTTGACCATTAGAAAAACTCACTTGTTCTCCCATTCATTGTGTGCATACTCAGTTCTGCCCTGGAACAGTTGAGAGGCTCTGGTTCCTGGCATGTTTTTGCCACGGTTCAACTAGACCGTGTCATTGGTCAATGCTTGGAATGCGATGCCTGTGCTTCTGTTCTGAGAGGGAGATGCTGCATTTATTTCTATTTCACTGCTCTTTGAAAGGATGATGTCCTACGAGGGCATTAGGCCTGATAATGAAATTGTTCTGGGTGATGTATCCTGCTTGCTTGTCTGACTTCTTCTCAAGTGTATTGTCTGCTTTCCTGCACACACGACTGCTGTGTGACCTTCTAGGCTGCTCCGCAAGGATCATTTAGTTTAGTGGTTCTTAACTCTTAGACTTCTTTGAACCACCTCTTAATCCTTAATGAAATCCAGGGATCTCCTCTGAATCTTTATTGGAATCCGGGGGCCACCACGGAGTCTTTATTGGAATCTGGGGATCCCATGCCTTAGCAATTTTGAGTATTTGAACCGCAAAACAATGTATAAAGTTATGGAAATAAGTATTCATCAAACAAATACACAAATTCTGAAATATTTTATTCATTTCACAAGCAACCATAAAAAATCAGCATTCTAAATGCAATGGGAAGGTAGGAGCAGTTGTGGCCACCTATCATCCATGCTATATTCTGTTTGCACATTTAGTTCTCCCACAAACCAAACAAGAGGATACCAACTTAATTTTTAGTTCTCAATTTCAAATTCCTTCACATTTACAGAATGTTCTAAATGTTTACATTTTACGCTTTGCAACTTTATTGCTATTCACTTTAGTAATATGTTAATATAATTTATTTTCTAAGCAGTTGTGAACCTCCTGATTAGCCGTCTGGCACTCTGAGGGGTTCCCGGGCCACAGGTTAAGAACCACTGCTCTATTTAAGGCTGGGGGTGTGTTTGTGTGTTCTCTTTAAAGAGATGCTCTCCCTGTCTATGCTGTTTGACAGTATGTTTTGCTTCTATTTATGCATGGCTGCTATGATAGCATGCTGTACTCCCCGCGTGTGTGTGTTCCTCTGTGAAAGGATGCTCTCTGTGTGTGTGCCTGCTGTTTAACAGGATATTGTGCTTCTGTTTCTGCATGACTGCGATGATAGGATGCTGTACTCCACGTGTGTGTGTTCCTCTGTAAAATGATGCTCTCCATGTGTATGTCTGCTGTTTGACAAGATGTTGTGCTTCTGTTTTTGCATGGCTGCTGTGATAGGATGATGTATTCTATCAATCAATCAATCAGGGGATTTATAAAGCGTGCTACTCATCCGTGAGGGTCTCAAGGTGCTGGGGGGTAGAGGTAGCGACTCCGGATCAGTCGAAGAGCCAGGTCTTAAGGTCCTTCCTAAACGTGTGCAGGGTCGGGGAGCGTCTGATGTTTACAGGGAGCTTGTTCCAGGTCTTGGCTGCGATGTAGGAGAAAGCTCTCCCGCCGGTTCTGCGGATGCCGGGGATCTCTGCCAGGGCGAGGTCGGCTGCGCGGAGGTTCCTCGTGCGTACGTGGAAGGATATTCTCTCGTTGAGGTATTTGAGCCCGATGTTGAAGGATTTGTAGGTGTGGGTGAGGAGTTTAAAGGTGACCCTCTTCTCGACGGTGAGCCAATGGAGGCCCTTAGGTGTTGGGTCATGTATTCGTGGCGCGGTGTCCCGAGGACGAGTCTGGCTGCGGTGTTCTGGATGGTTTGGAGTTTGTGTAGAAGAGTTCTATTGATTCCGGCGTAGAGTGCGTTGCCGTATCCATTCTGCTGGTTATGAGTGTGTGGGTGACAGTCCTTCTGCAGTCGGGGGATCCATTTGAAGGTCTTACAGAGGATGCGAAAGCAGTTGAAACTAGTGGAAGCGACAGCGTTGATCTGGTGGTTCATGGAGAGGGAGGAGTCAAGGATGATCCCCAGGTTCTGCGCGTGGTCTGTGGGGGTGGGCGTGCTCCCGAGGGCGGAGGGCCACCAGGTGTTGTTCCAGGCGGAGGTGCAGGGTCTGAGGATTAGGACCTCGGTCTTCTCTGAGTTGAGCTTCAAGCAGCTGTCTTTCATCCAGGCTGCCACGTTTTTCATTCCTTCCTGAAAGCAGAGTCTGGTGTCTTCGGGATTCTTCGTGAGTGAGAGGATGAGCTGGGTGTCATCAGCATAGGATACTGTAGTGAAGGCAGGGCCTTACTTGCATACATTGCTGTTAGCATGGGCTTATTAGAAGTTTAAACGCCATTTTACCTTTTTGCTGCTTTTGCACACAACACTATATGTAACTGTTGTTTTAAGTTAGGCTGCGTGAATTGCTTCACATGAGAATGGCTTGTTTTCAACATCCATAGATTTACAGCTAGACCTTAGTCTGCATAGTGAGTGCTGAAGCCTCCAAGATTATCATAACAATGTTAGGTGTTGTTCCGGCTGATCAGCTCATGCTCTAGACATAACATGTACACAGCTGCAGCTAGCTGAAATTCTGGCGCCTTAATTATCACACTGCATGCATGATTGAGACCCTCTGAAGAAAATCAGTTTCCAGAGAGCTATTGCAGATCCTGGTGTGATTCACTTCTGCTGATCTTGGAGGTATGTCGTTCCCCATTCAAGCCTAAGAGACCTTCTAATATTATATAAAACATAGATTCCAGCTAGGGAGGGTGGCATACAAGGCACTATAGTATCTGTTTCCACCATCATTATAATATGATTTCCCCTTTTGTGTTTTATGGAATTGTAACAATGCTGATCGCATTATTTCTAATCATATGCCTGCTTATGCTCGCAAAAATACTGCATCTTAGAGCGCGTCTTTAAAATAAATATTTTAAACTTTATTGTGTTTCTTTTTGTACCCATGTTGTGGACTGGTATGAGAATATAATGAAAGAGGGTTCTTGATTCCTACAATTCCTGAGAGTAACCTAAGTCGCATGTTCTGGGTTGTCTAATCATTGGTACCTTTGCTATAGGACGAAGAGCTAATGTGACACTGATGCTAGTCGGTTAGGGGTTCTAGGTACTGAGATGAGTTTTTTGGTCCACAACAATTCACTGATTTCCTGGGTCTCTGTGCACAGTTCTGTGTATGAGCAGACTCCCTGCAACAATACAATGCTGAGCCCATGCTGTCTGACTATGGCGGCGAGGGGAGCCATGTAGATGTTTAAGAGCATGGGGCTGAGTGATGATCTCTGGGGTACTCCGCAGTTGATTTCCGTGGGTTCGGAGAGGAAGGAAGGGAGGGAGTCGAATCCTCTGGGTTCTGCCGGAGAGAAAGGATTGGATCCAGTCGAGGGCGGCTTCTTGTATCCCCGCGTCGTGAAGTCTGGCTGCGAGTGTGCGATGTGACACGGTGTTGAAGGCTGCGGAGAGGTCTAGAAGGATGAGGAACGCAGTGTGTCCCTGGTCAAGTAGCATGCAGATGTAGTCAGGGGTGGTGAGAAGGGCGGTCTCAGTGCTGTGGTTGCTGCGGAATCCAGACTGGGAGGCGTCTACGATGGAGTTCTCTTCGATGAAGGCGGTCAGCTGGGCGTTTACGAGTCTCTCAGTGACTTTGGCCGCAAAGGGTAGGAAAGAGTTTTTTAGGTCCGTAGGGTCGGTCTTTGGTTTCTTGAGGGGTTTCACCTCCGCCTATTTCCTGTTTTCTGGGCGGATGCCGGATCTGAGGGAGGTGTTGATGGTGCATCCTAGTTCGGGTGCAATGATGGCGGCGGCCCTGTGGAATATGTGCGGTGGTGGGGGTCCGTTCGTGCTCCTGAGTGAGTTTTCTTCATGGTCTCGGTGACGAGTACGACGTTAGTGGGATCCCAGGACGTGATGGTCAGCTTATCGCCGGTGGTCCGTAGGGGGGTGGTGTCCGGCGCTGGTTCGCTGAAGTTGTCGTAGAGGACCTTGATCTTCAGATGGAAGTAGGAGCTGAGCTTGTTGCAGAGTTCCTGGAAAGGTGTGACTGTCAGTAGCTTTGCAGGTGGGTTTTGCAAACTGCTGGATGACGTTAAACAGTTCCTTGGCGTTGGTCACGTTGGTCTGGACTTAGTCTCTTATGAAGGTCCGTTTGGTATCCATTATGCGCAGGTGATATTCCTTCAGGGCGCTCTTATGGTTGTTCCTTGCTTCCGTGGTCTTCTCGTTTCACCAGGTTTTCTCTAGGCGTCTGCATGAGCTTCTGGATTCTAGAAGGTCTGTGGTGAACCAGGCGGCCTTCGGAGGGCGTTATTTGTTCGGGAGGCGGAGGGGTGCAAGCTTGTCGGCGCAGCAGGAGTCCCAGCTGTGAAATTCCCTGTCTGTGGAGTTGGTGTCAGTCGTGTCGCTGGGGGGGGGGTTAGACGGAGGGTGGACTTGAGGTGTTCCTCCGTGACCTTGCTCCAGTTCCATCGTGGCGGGCGCGGCCTGATTGGGTGTAGTAGTGGTGTTGAAAGTGATATGGAAGCAGTGTTTGCCCGTCCACAGGGGCTGGGTGGTGTGACTGAAGCGGATGTTTGTTACTCCCGTTAAGATGAGGTCGAGGGTGTGGCCCGCTCTGTGGGTGGGCGTGTTGACTAGTTGCTTCAGGCCTAGGTTGTCGAGGTTGTCGTGGAGAGTGGTGGAGTCGGGGTCGTTGCCGTTGTTGAGGCGGAAGTTCAGGTCACCGAGTAGGATGTAGTCCGTGGAGGTGATGGCGAAGGAACCGGCGAGCTCGGTGATGGTATATGCAGGCTGGGTGCGAGGTCCTGGCGGTCGGTAGATGAGGGTGCCGCCTAGTGTGGCCTTGGGGCTGGTATGGATTCGGAAGTGGAGGTGTTCTGTGTTGGAGTGAGGGTCACTCGTGCAGGATGTGGAGAGTCGGAAGGGGGTTTTGTGTGCGATGGCGAGTCCTCCTCCTGGGCTGTGCGGGCGGTCCTTTCTCTGGATCTTGTAGCTGTCTGGGTTGGCGGTGGCGATGTCGGGGTCAGGGGTGACGCTTGTCCAGGTTTCTGTGAAGAAGGCGACGACAGGCGAGAGGGCATCGATCAGGTCCCAGATTTCTACGCGTATCGGTGCAGGGAGCGTACAGTGAGAAAAATGCAAGTCAGGGTTTCGGTGGAGCGTGCGTCAGGCGGGCCTTCGGCAGTCTTGGGAGCTTTGTCAATGGTGAAGGATCTGGGGCAGGGTCTGCACGAGAACTGCCCATGGGTGGTGTTCGGCGAGGATCTTGCGCAGTTGGCAAATCTTTCGGGATTTAGTGTGTGGAGGGTGGTTGAGTCGTAGCAGTGGGGTCCTGGAGAACCAAGGTTCCTGGCGCTGGTCGAGTCGCGGACGGGCTTTCCTTAGGCATGCCAGCGGCGATCGCACAGTGGTCGCCATATGTAGGGGAGGGTGGCGGGAGCAGCGGTAGGGAGGCCGGAGCGGGGATTAACGGGGCGGGGCAGCAGCGGCAGGAATATTATGCCCAGTAATGCGGGGAAGAGGAACAACGTAATACAGTACAGAGGGCAAAAGTGAGAAACACCACAGTAAAATGCAGTAACAAGGAAAAAATGAGGAAGTAGATTAAGGAAAGCACAAGTGGAAAATATCACAAAAACGGAATGGACTGCAGGCAGAGGAGAACCTGCGGCGCAGGGATGGGTTGCCGTCTCAAACCCTGCTTGGAGAAGGGCTCTGTGCTGGAGCGGTCCGGCTGAAGGCAAAGCTGCTGGAGAGAGTTCTGGCCTTGGACCAGAGGTCAAGTTTTCACGCGCGCTCCCCCGCAGCGGTCGCCATAAGTAGGAGAGGGGGTGGGAGCAGCGGTAAGGAGGCGGGACCGATGATGAATGGGGGCGGGGCCTCAGGGGCAGCAGCGGCAGGAAGATTATGCCCAGTAACGCGGGTAAGAGAAATAGCAACTTACTACAGTACACAGGGCAAAAGTGAGAAACAGCACAGTAAAATACTCCCCCCTGTGTGTGTGTGCTGTGCTGTCCTGTCCTCTGTGAAAGGATGCTTTACTTGTGTTGTGTGTGCCTGCTGTTTGACAGGATGTTGTGCTTCTGTTTCTGCATGGATGCTGTGATAGGATGCTGTACTGTGTGTGTGTGTGTGTGTGTGTGTGTGTGTGTGTGTATGTGTGTGCTGTCCTCTGTGAAAATATGCTCTCCTTTTGTGTGCCTGCTGTTTGACAGGATGTTGTGCTTCTGTTTCTGCATGGCTGCAATAGGATGCTGTACTCCCCGTGAGTGTGTTTGTTGTTCTTTGTGCAGGGTGATCTCCTTGTGGGTGTCTGTTCTTTGTACGTATGTTGTTCTTCCCTGCGCGCATAGCTGCTCTGAGAGGATTTTGTGCTGTTCTCTGTGAAATTATGCTCTCATTGTGTGTGCATTCTCTTTGAAGGATGTTGTACTTACCTGTGTGCATACAGTCCTCTATGACAGGATATTCCTTTTGAGTGTACCTCCTGTGAGACCCGGTCTTCTACTTTACGGTGTGTTTGACTGCTTGGCGATGGTGCTCTAGTTATTTTTTAGCGAACAAAGGGGTACAAAAGGGGGTGGTGATGGACGGAGCATCTGAACCAATCAAACACTCACACCCAGTCAACAGATCTTGGTTTAATCCATCACCGTTCTTTAGCCCACTCTGCCACCCAGTTCAGACATGGCCATATGCAAATCAGTCTGACCCTGTGCCTCATGGGAACAGTCCAGCCCGAATTGCCAAGCCATGCCTTCCCTGGACCGGAAACAAGCTTCCGAGGACCGGTTTCTGGCATTGCAGCCATCTTCAGCCCGGCTTGCTTTAATCCAGTGGCACAGTGAGCAAGGGACTGTCCATCATTTCCTTTGGTTTTTCTCTAGTTATTTTTTAGTCGCTGCCCCTGAGAGGCTGCTAGACATTTCATGTGTGTGCTGATCAGTAGTGTGTGCCTTTCTGTACTTCCATGGGGGTAAACATCCTTAACCCCGCATGCTTTACTCCGCATGCCATTACCCCACATTTTTTTACACCGCAAAATCTTTTACAACACCGGCTTTACACTGCAAACTATTACAAGGCATTCCCTAAAGTAATTCCACAGTGGAGTTAAAATAGTGAATCGAGTTGTAATGGGAATGCGTTGTAATGGATTGCGTTGTAAAGCCTTGCGTTGTAAAAGATTTTGTGGTCTAAAAACTCCAGGGTAATGGCACGCTGAGTAAAAGCGTGTGGGATAAAGTGTCCTATTCTTCCATGGGAGCACTGCTGCTCCCTGAGGATGCTATACAACCATCTGGGCTTGCTGCTTTATGACATGATGCTTGGGGCCTTGATTGGTGTGGAAGTGTAGAGAGGGAGGACAGAGCGAACGATGAACAAACCACATGCACAAGTGGTGGATGAGTATCGATGGAGGAAGTAGAGATGTGTCTCATCAAAGAACAGCCGCTCACATGCGTGTGTTCTCTGTAAGATACATTGGTTTCTCATGTTTGCTGATGGTCGGAGATGATTCCTTGGTCCTTTACATGTGTTACTGCTTGCAGGCCAGGTCACCCCCTACTTCCGAACAGCACCACCTGTGTGTGCTCGTCCCGCTGCTGCCGCTCCGTGCATGTGTTCGAGTGGTGTACAGTGTGGAGTGGTGTGGCTCACTGGTTATAGGCGGCAGACCCCTAAGCAGAGAACGGCCCGGGACCAGGGTTCAATTCCTGACGCGGCAGGGTCGAGGACCTGGGTCAAACGGACTCGATAATTCTCGCCTCGGTGCCTACTCTAAGCAGGGAACACACTCGGCAACTCTGGGCATTAAGCTTGCCTCATCT
Source organism: Lissotriton vulgaris (assembly GCF_964263255.1). Lineage (NCBI taxonomy): Eukaryota > Metazoa > Chordata > Amphibia > Caudata > Salamandridae > Lissotriton > Lissotriton vulgaris. The sequence continues at coordinate 213,595,780 of NC_141687.1, forward strand.
CTACAACGGACCCCCACAGAGGCCCGGGATGCCTGGTTTCACCTTGGAGATACCCAGAAAGGGACCATCTCACAGGGAAAACCAGGACGGGTTCCCCAGCGGTCTTCAGCGCCAGGACACTCCTTTATTTATTTATTGTTTATTTTCTTTAGAGTTTTATATAGCGCGTAGTTACCCTGGAGCATCCCAGCGCTTGTTCCAGAAACAGAAAGGTGGCAGTCACATGTACTCAAAGTCAACAGTTAACAAAAAGATGTGTTTTTTACGGAGTTTGCGGAAACTGAGAAGACGGGCCTCAGAACGCAGACTCAGGGGGGAGTGAGTTCCAGAGAACAGCAATATTCACTGAGAATCTTCTTCCCCCTGTACGTGCCTTTTTAACTTTGGGGGTCTTGAGCAAGTGTTTCTGGTCTGAGCAAAGGGTTCTATTGGCCTTATAGGGTATAACTAGATTCTTCAGGACCGGAGGACCTTTATCCTGCAGAATTTTGTGCGCAAGACAGAGGGACTTAAATTTGACCCTTTCACGCACCGGCAACCAATGCAGTGCCCTCAATGCAGGTTTAGCCGACCGTGACATTGGAATGTTTTTAAGTAGCTGTGCAGCAGCATTTTGAATATGCTGTAGTTTGTTGAATGTTGCTACAGGGGCACCAAGATAGATAGCATTGCTATAATCCAATCGTGATACAATCAGCCCCTGAATATAGCAACTTCCTAGATAACGGTGGGAGGAGAGGCAGAACTTTACGCACGGACCGGAGAAGACCGAAACAGACTCCTGCAGTTTTTTTTACCTGAGTCCTGAAGGAGAGATCTTGCTCCAGCCATACCCCGAGACTCTTAATCTCCTCCTTAGGGTTCGGGAGAGCGCCCAGACAACTGAGCCAAATAGTCGAGGGGAGTGTGAAACCTTTATGCCCTAAAAGCATTATATCGGTCTTTCAACCGTTCAGCTTTAGTGCTGACTCGCACATCCAGGTGTAGACTTTGGACATGCAAGAATGCAGCATGTCTGGGCTTTCGGCAGACTGGGATAGAGCGACCACCAACTGGGTATTATCAGCGTAGAGTCACAGTACGCTTTACAAGTACACCCACATTTACATTTACATTCGAGTCTTTGGTGCCCCTGTTCACCACTGTACACTGGTTTGCCCTAATTTGCCTTTTAAACTTGTCTTTTGTATTGAGTTGGCTTTATCTTGTATTTTCTGCCTGTTACTCTGTGTCCACTTGCTCCGTTTTTCCCGCTGTTGCCCAGTTCGCTCCCCCCCTTTTGCCTTCTGTTTCCCGCCGCTGCCCCCTGCGTCCACGCCCCCTCGCCGCCCGCTACCGCCTTAAATGGCGGCCGCTGCCTGACAGTGGGAGTGACCCCTGACCCTGCTAGCAGGCCAGGCCACCCCCTACTGCCGAACAGCACCACCTGTGTGTGCTCGCCCTGCTGCTGCCGCTCCGTGCGTGTGTTCGAGTCTTCGGTGCCCCTGTTCACCACTGTACACTGGTTTGCCCTAATTTGCCTTTTAAACTTGTCTTTTGTATTGAGTTTGCCTTATCTTGTATTTTCTGCCTGTTATTCTGTGTCCACTTGCTCCATTTTTCCCACTGTTGCCCAGTTCGCTCCCCCTCCCACCCCCCCTTTTTGCCTTCTGTTTCCCGCTTTTCCCGCCGCTGCGGCCACGCCCCCTCGCCACCCCGCTACTGCCTCCCAGCTGCTCCTCCCTCCCTCCCCGCCTTAAATAGCGGCCGCTGTCTGGCTGCGCCGTTTGTGCACCAAAGGCAAGCTCGTCTGTGCCTGTCCGCACCAGGACCGAGCCCAGCGCCAGACCCCCTAAACCTTGCGCATGCCACAACGTCAGACTCCGGTACGACGCCGACACCCTCCACACTCTCAACACCAACCGAGACCACTGCTGCTTCCAGGCCGCCCCAAAACGAACCAAAGGGCCCTTTTCCTGCCACACCTGTCACTTCACCTGCGACAGAACCACCAAACCTCCCAGGACCGGACCCAACAATAACCTTCGCTGCATACTCCTCAACACCCATTCCGCACGCAAACACGCCGTCGAGCTCTGGGACCTGCTCGACACCTCCGCCCCAGACATTGCCCTCCTGACCGAGACCTGGTGGAACTACTCCGCGGCACCAGACATCGCCATAACCATCCCGGACAGCTACAAGAACTCCTGCAGAGACAGCACCAACGGAATTGCTGAAGAGGGCCCGGGGTCCGGTGGGTCTGTAGACAAGTGTTCCTCTGAGGGTGGTGTTGGGGTCGGTGTGAATGCTGAAGTGAAGGTGTTCGGCGGAGTTGAGAGAGTAGTCTGCGAGGGTGTGGACCTGGAGGGTGGACTTGTGGAGGATGGCTATTCCTCCTCCGACCTCGCCAGCACCTATGCACTCGCCTCCACGGACTACATCCTCCTTGGGGACTTGAACTTCCACCTCGAGAACAACTACGACGCCAACTCCGTCACCCTGATCGACAACCTCGCCAACCTCTGCCTTCGACAACTTGTCACCGAACCAACCCACGCCTCCGGCCACACACTCGACCCCGTCTTCTCCACAAGCACCCACATCGCCTTCAACCACACCACCGAACTCCACTGGACCGACCAATGCTGCATCCACTTCACCTTCAAGAAACCAACCACGCACCACTGCACCCAACAGCTGCCCTGCCGCTGCTGGAGCAAAGTCATCGAAGACCAGCTCACCCCTACCGACACCGATTCCGCCGCCCGAAACTTCAGACAGTGGATCGACGACTGCGCCAACACACTCGCCCTGCTCAAGAAACCCTCCATCAACCACCCCAGCAAGAAAGCCACCTGGTTCACTGAAGCGCTCCAGACCTCCAAACGTACATGCCGGAAGCTGGAGAAGAAGTGGCTCCATGACCGCACACCAAACAGCCACGCAGCCCACAAGGACGCCACCCGCAGACATCACCACCTCATCAGATCAGCCAAGAGATCGTCCCTCAAAACCTGACTGGACAACAACGCACACGATAGCAAAGAGCTTTTCAACATAGTGAAGGAATTCTCCAACCCCAACACCAACGACATCCCGCCCTCGCATGATCTGTGCGACTCACTGGCCACCTTCTTCCATGACAAGATCATCGACATCCACGACCGCTTCAACACATCACCCGCTCCTACCGCAACAGACCCCACCCCGACCCCCACCGGCACCAACCAGCTGACCTCTTGTCCCCACGTCAACGACTACGAGACACGCAAGGTCATGAACTCATCCACTCAGGATCTCCGTCAGACCCCTGCAAAGCTTTGCACCCAAACTACGGAAGATTATCAACATCTCCTTCGACACAGCGACATTCACGGAAAGCTGGAAGCACGCCGAAATCAACGCCGTCCTCAAGAAGCCCAAGGTGGACCCCAAAGACCTCAAGAACTCCCGGCCCATCTCCCTGCTCCCCTTCCCGGCGAAGGTCATCGAGAAAATCGCCAACATACAGCTGACCCGCCACCTCGAGGACAACAACATACTAGACCCTTCCCAGTCCGGATTCAGACTAAACCACAGCACCGAGACAGCCCTCATCGCCGCCACAGACGACGACAGGTGCCAATTCGACAATGGCGAAACTTCAGCCTTCATCCTCCTGGACCTGTCACCTGCCTTCGACACGGTCTGCCACCGCACACTAAGAGCACGCCTCCAAGAAGCCGGAATCCAGAAGCAGGCGCTGGACTGGACCACGTCCTTCCTCTCCGACAGAACCCAACAAGTCCGCCTCCCACCCTTCCGATCTAAAGCCACTGACCTCTGCGGAGTACCTTAGGGCTCATCCCTCAGCCCGACCCTGTTTAACGTCTACATGGCCCCCCTCGCACAAGTGGCCCGCCAGCATGACCTGAACATTATCCCCTACGCCGACGACACCCAGCTCATCCTATCCCTCACCAAAGACCCACACACCGCCAAAACCAGCCTCCACTAGGGAATGAAGGCAGTCGCCGACTGGATGAGGAAAAACCGCCTGAAGTCCAACTCAGACAAGACGGAAGTCCTCCTCTTTGGCCCCACCCGCTCTGCGTGGGATGACTCCTGGTGGCCGACCGCACTGGGAACAGCTCCAACACCCACGGACCACGCACGCAACCTAGGATTCATCCTAGACTCCTCCCTCTCCATATCAAAGCAGGTCAACGCTGTCTCCTCCTCCTGCTACAACACCCTCGGCATGCTTCGCAGGATCTACAAGTGGATCTCGACCGAAACCAGAAGAACGGTTACCCAAGCCCTCGTCAGTAGCAGGCTGGACTACGGTAACTCACTCTACGGAGGGATCCCGGCCAAACACTCGCGATGACAACAACGCATCCAAATCGCCTCCGCCCGACTGATCCTCAACAGCCACAGCCACAGCCACATCACCTCCCACCTGAGAGACCTGAACTGGCTCCCTATCACCAAGAGGATCACCTTCAAGCTCCTCACCCACGCACACAAAGCACTCCACAACACCGGACAAGCCTACCTGAACAACAGACTCAACTTCTACACCCCGCCCGCCAGCTCCGCTCCACCAGCCTCCCCCTTGACGCCGTCCCGCGCATCCGACGAACCACCGGCGGCAGATCCTTCTCCTTCCTCGCCGCCAAGACCTGGAACACCCTCCCCACCCATCTGCGGCAGACCCAAGACCTACTCACCTTTAGACGGCTCCTCAAGACCTGTCTCTTGGAGCAGTAGCCCCCCCTTCTCGCTGGTAAGTAGTGCACTTTACAAGTTCACTGATTGATTGATTACTGCAGTAGAACGCACTGATATCTCCTTTGTCTAGGGGTCTCCCCTCCATCATCTCTGTAGTGTCCATGTTAGTCTTTCTCTCTCACTTCTACACTTAGGGTTATCCACTCTTGGCATTGGTCTTTCAGCTGTAAATCACGGGTCCCTCATCTATTCACCCCACGGGACACGTCATTAAAGTGATGATGAAATGACTGCGATGTAGCAATAGGATATGAGAGATGAGCACTTATTTTTTCAGTAGACTTCATCATAAAGTTTATGTAATTAGAAACGTTGAGGAAAGACTAAATTGCGTGTTTGCTCTTTCTCTACAGAACTGCATCTGTTCGCGATAACAGCTTTGTAGAAAAGATGAAAAAAACGGTGAGTGACATTTCCTTCTGTTTGCTGCAGTTCCCCTTCTCTTTGCTGTTTGAAATGTCCCATTTACAGGTGTTCCTCTCCTACTGCTCAATAGGTTGTGACATGGATGAAGCATTTGACCTCTGATCCCTGGCCGCCTGTGTGCACAGCACATGGGCCACGCCCTTCCCTACCAGCATCCTCCATGTCTACGATGCGCAAGCCTAGTGGGCGGTACCATAAACCATGTTAAAGCTATTGCCACTGCATGACAAGGGCAAGTAGTTCAGCTATTCAGACCAGGCTTTGTGATCCGTGCCAGAGTCCACTTTCGGGAAGGAGATTTGGTCTACTGGCTAAGAAACTGAAATTGTAGACCAGAGACCGGGCTTCCAATTGAAAAAGTATGTGATTCCAGGTGAAATCACTTTATCTCTCCGAGTTTTATATGTTTAAGTATTTAATGCTGAAAAGATCTGGTCTCACCATAGTGCTGCCCAAGGTTGACTTTCCCCTTTTCTACCGATCACTTGACCTTATTTTGAAGATGTTGTAATAAAATAAAGGCATTGCACTCCTTCCTGGAGCGCCCTAAATACTACAAATATTTTCTTTAAAAGTGCTCTACTTTCTTCAAAATTCTACTTGTCTTAAATCTCGACCTTCACAATCTTTGCTCCTCAAAACGTCTCGTACCAGAGGAGTCCTGATTTGAGTGCATGGTGTGCAAGGACCAGATTTGTCAGCTGCCAGGCCTGCCTCTTGAGCCAGCCCTAACTGCCAAGTCAGGTCCTCCCATCACATTTTGAGTGTTCCATTTACCTCTCAAGATGGCATGGGTATGCCCAGATGCTGGTCCTGTGCTCACTATTGTGGAACTTAGCCTTTTTAGGGGCCCACTGGTGCAGGGGTTCACCCTTATCTGTCCACTGGTCCTTGAATCAACAAAATAGAGATTGGCACGGAAGCTGGAATATCAAGAAAACAAGTTTATTAACACATGAGTGGGACTACATCAATACAACACCCATGGGCACTGTATGAGGTAGTACAATTAATACAGAAACCATGGTGCTTATATATCCAGTTTGTTGCTGAGTAAGCATGGGGACTCAAAGAGGAGGTACAGGCATGTACAGGAATAGTTATTGACTAACATGGGCAGACAGAAATCACTTGGTCAGCAAAGTGGGAGGGGTGACAAAACTGCTTACTTCAGTTGGTATAGCTTGAGATTTACATTCTAAAACAGGTGCATTCTAGCAGCTAAACGCTTTTCTGAGCTCATGCATTGCTCTGGCTTAGACTAGAAGGAGTTAACTAAAGCTGATGACTCAAGTAGAATAGAAAGGCAGGCAACAGTGAAGACGGCAGAATCACATGGCTAATGCAAATGGATGCCACAAACAAAATGGCTTCCGCTTATGCTAATGGTAATTTCTGTGATTTCCACACTATGGCACTGGAGCTAAGCTACATCTGAGTGAGGAGCCCCAATCAGAGTGAAACCGTTCTTGGGCTGCTTGCGTCCGGTTCTGGAAGGACCTGGCCTGGCTGTTCGAGTTGGCTGTTTCTACTGGAGCAGGGTCAAGACTGATATGCATATGGCTGGGTCCAAACTGAGGTGGCATGGTGGACAGAAGAGCAATAGGTTGGAATGCTACTCGAATAATTGCCAGTGGTAAGAGAAATTCCAAGCATTCCTCCCCTCACCTTTTGTATGCATGACCATTTTCCCAAGGCGGAGACTTAAAAAAAATAGCTTTTTGCTAGGTTTTAACATAACATCTACAATTTGTGCATACTATACATATGCATCAACATTGTTGTTCAGATTGACGATGCAGTGGTCATGTAAGAATATGTCTTATCTAGGGCTTTGATATGGCATAAGAATCCCATTGCAACTAATCTCTTGCAATTCCAGTGTTGCTTTTATTCACCATGTGGTCCTGCAGATATATACTCATGGATTGCAGCTGGTGCGGTGGGATATGGTCTTGTCTCACTTCAATGAAGGTTCATGTGTGATGCTGATCAGTGGGAGGTGGGGGGACTATCCATGTAGCAAATATTACATCAATGTATACAACACCCTGCTAGCTCAAAGTGATTTTGCTATTGCAAGGAAACAGAAAAATAAACATAGTCGAAATATGTCACATTCTACTTTTGTCAGGCACGTAGAGAAAGGAAGAGGGGAAGGAGGGGAAGATGGTGAGGGAGCCTGTTTGTGGGCTTTCCATGCGTTCACATTTAAGTGCTTCTATTCTGAGGATAATTGGCTTTACCTCCGCCAAGTGTGTCAGTAGTGGTAAAGAGCAAAAGAAATCAAGAGCAGTGTGTGAAGATGAGCGTCATTATTATACAATGTGAATGGATATGCCTCTAATTGTGATTCAAACCCTGATCGAGAGACATGCAAACAGACAGCACAAAACAATTGTTGAAATACATTTAGAGGAGCAACAGTATATGTTTGGTGTCAAAAGTGTTTTCACAAAAAGATTCAAACACATTTTAATATAGATAATGAATGTGCTTGTTGCATAGGATGGTTGAGGCACATTGTATAGGAGACCAAAAGAGCAACACTCGCTTGGGGGTTGCTGTGTTTTTTTCATGGAGCACTATTCAGAAATTCTCAGGAAATCCGTACCAAAGGACTATTGAAATAACACACGAAAGCTGAGAAATATGATATGTTGGTAACAACACCACACACGTTCCAGTGGATGGCAATCAGTCCTATGATATTCACAAGCCTGTCTTCATGGAGAAATGCACATTTTGAAGACCGGTTTTTCCGCCATTATGTGAAACGATGTGACCTCTCGTTCACTTCAGTGCAATATTACTCATGTGGAGAAAGGCATGTAAGTGTTTGTCTCAAGTTCTGAAATGGCGCTTAATAGATATTCAAGTTTTTAATTCATCACAAATGGTCACGTGGTTAGGCATGCTTTGCTCTCATGATTGTGAAATAGGTTTCAAGGTTTAGATGCCAGAACAATGAAGTCTCACCTGAGCTAGGCCTGTGGAAGCAGATTGAATTGTGGTGACCTAAGGCTCTGCTGAAGTGTTAAGAATTGCAAATCTGAGTGGTGGGTTTGATTTAATGCACGCACTATGGACTATACAGCTATATTTCAATTCAATTGTGACCACTGACAGCCAAAGAATGTGGAAGGAAATGCTCTGGGATGTGGTGCTTTTTTAACACAGAACAAAATGTAATACTCAAACTGTATGCCATGGTTACTCACAAACATTTTCCCCGGGGGGTAAAAAGTTTGGCCTATGCCTGGTGTGACCGAGGCCCGCACTGATGCCAACTGGGGGTTTAGAGTGGGTGTAGGGGAAGCAAAGCTGTGTTTAAAAATGAAGGTGTTTCTAAAGTTAAGGGCCTAGCTTCTTCCTTTCCTTAAATGCAATTAACCTTTAAATAAGTGATTGCTGTATATTAAAAAATGTTTCCCATGTTCGTGCTGAGTCTAGTAAACCACAGCCGTGCCCATGGGGCATCATGTAAAGGTCAGAAGGGCCGCATGCGGCCCCGGGCCCTACTTTGAGTATCAATGTTGTATGCATTTAGCAGTTAGGAAAGCAAAAAAAGAGCACATTGGTTTTTTACTTTTGATGTGTGCTGGAAGCAGAGATTTTAATAGGATAAAAAAAATCAAGACACTTTACTTGGTGATGCACAAATGATAAAAATACACATAAACTTGATCTCCACACATCATTTGTGTGCTATATATTTCTATCACTAAAACTGTAGGTCTGTGCAAATTTGCTGGCTATTTGAATAGAAAATGTGTGGTCGGTGAATGACAGTGCTTTAGTTACATTCAAAAATTGCCCGTCCTCATGTCCATTAAAGGTAGGTGGGTCGCAAAGGTTTATCTTTCTAAAAAGTGGGTCATGGTTCTTAAAAGTTCGGTATCCACTGTCTTACTATATTATCTAGGCAATGTGTTATTTCATTGTGTTAATCTCAGTTTACTCAGGTACTGGTAATAGGGTCTTCGTGCTTTTAAAAGTGAACTAAAATCCCATCAAAGTCTATTGTTCAAGTCAAGCCTGTGATTATTTCCAATGCTGAAATTATGTTGAGGTATTTTTAACAACTCCTTTTGGTTACTTGCAGTTTAAAACGCTTTCTTTTAAATTGTGCTGTATATCTCAATCTCCTGGATCTCCTACTTTCATCTTTGGCACCAAACACCTTAAGTTTCTGTTTAACCTTTGTGTGTGTCAGTGAAAATGTACATCTGTACTTTGGAAAGAATGCCTCTTCTACCCTAAGTTAATTACTTCTCTGCAATATGTAGATAATTCTGGAAGAAGAATAAAGTATGAGTAGAAATGCCCCAAGATTTACTCACATTGGCAGGTCTACATGAGTAAGTTTACTAGCCGTAAATTAATTTTATCTTACACTTTTGAGTAAGTTTATTACTGAGGGCTATTCACAGAATGCAAATGTAAGTTACTTTAAAGTGTAAACCCCCATGAAAAAGGGGTCGGAGCCAAATTTGAGTTCAAATTAGCTACTGTCAAAAAGGAGCACTCTTAAGTCCAGCACCACACATGGCCAACCACTGATACTGGAACACCTTCCCAGAGAAAATAATAGAGGTGGAGACTTTAAATAGACCCTATCAGGAAATAATGTTAAATTACATTACTTAAAATATTTAAAGATATAAATACATATAATTTAATGTTAAAGTATTGAAAAGAAAATCAATTTTAATATTTTAATCGCCTTTTTAAATTTAAAAATGAATGCAGAATTGATATATATTAAAATGTTCTTTAAATAGTTTTACTTCGATACATCAGACTTAATAATTGATACATAAAATAATTTTTACTTATGTGGGATTTTTTTGTTTAGGATAATGACAAAAAATAATTTTATTTAATATATTTAAATTTAATATTTAATTCAAAATTAAGTTAATAGTTCTGTAACAATATTATATTTTTGTTCTCCTTTTCTATAATCCCCTATCCACATACTCTCCATAGGCAGCCTTGATGACCGCCAGTAAATTGCAATTCTTCACTTAATCAGTGCTAAATCCAGGGTGACAAAGTTATGAGACCTCCTAACCTGCTTGGGTGTGAGATTAATACCTAACGCACAATGTTATAATAAAACATAAGTGTTAATGTTAGTCACTCTTCAATATCACCACCACCACACCTTCCCAGTAGTTTAATGCGTACCTATATTGGTACTTTATATGCAAGAATGTGGCCTCGTTCTAATTGCACCTGAGGTAAGCAGTGGCTCTATTGTTAAATATCTTATGGAGCTGCGCTGGGGCAAATTAAGTAGGGCGCTGAAAGTGGAAATTAGATCACTTAAATTGGGAATTACTGGCTATCCGCTGAGTCTATGCACATGATGTATCCCATTATTTGTCCTAGAGGGATTCCTGAAGATGCAATTTAACTTTCAGTGGATCGGTTTTTTTGGGGGGGGGGGGGGGGGGGGGGAGAAGGGTGAGGGAGGGAGGGGTGGGGGAGGGAAGAGTGCAGAGAGTGAGTCATCCGGTCTGTCGTAATTGCTTTCTAAGCGTGTGATATCCATTTTTCAACCTCAGCCCTTCTCCTACAACACCTCAAACGCAGCAGACACAGATGGAATTGCTGGGAAGTCGATCCATATTCTCTTGGGTTAGTTTTGCAAATTGAAGGAACTTCCCACAACCAACCTCAAATGTGTTACATGCTTCCCGGAAATGTAATGACTTACTCAGCTGGCTACAGGTCTTTCATCTCAACACATCCTCCGTCCTTCCATTGTGAGATATACATGTTTACTGTGATTTCACTCACCATATCTGCAATGGAGGAAAGGGGACATTTTTGGATACATTTTACAGCCAGTTTGCATGCAAATGCCACCATTCACACCACATGTGGAGAATTCAATGGAGAATTGAATGGTTGATTCCTCTCTTGCATCAAGCGCAAATTGGCCAATTCTAGACCCACAGGGACAATAAGTGGCTGAAGCTGGCGAAAGTGGGTCGATGACAACGGGTCAGCTGGAGAGCCAGACTTAATTTTAACACATAAAGCCTCAAATTCCTGGGGCAACAGCAAAGGGAAGACTGACAACAAACAGTTGTCCTCCATAATGTCCATCCCTACAGGCACATCATTCTCAATAGGGGAAGTCCCTTTGGAGAGGCCCCGATAGATCAACTCCACTTTATTCACAAAGTGGAGTGCTAAAGCCTCGCATTGATGGTACGAGGCTACGGGGGAGGCACTAGTCATGCCCGCATTCTTCATATTTTTAAGCAAATAAAAAATGGTCTTGGCTGGATTAGAGCTACCCAAGATTTTATTGGCTACAAACTCTGCCAGCGTTTTGCGGATGAGCTTATGATAATCCTTGACTGCCGCACGATATACTAATTTGGCAGGAGCCTCATAAGATCGGTGCCAGGCACGCTCCAGCTGCTTGCACCCCTTCTTTGCCTGAGTTAGTGAATCAGTGAACCATGGATTAGATGGCCCACGTCCCTTACCTCCCCGCTTGGCCGGGATGCAGCTATCCAGACCGGCCACCAGCCAATCGTGAAAGCACAAATGCGCCCCCTCGAAATCTGGAGGAAGCTGGGTTCTGTGCTCCGCTAACAAAGTAGCGAGCATCTCCTGGTCTAGCTTGTGCCAAGGTCGTTTTTCCACAAAGACTGGACGGGCCACATCAACTCTACCCTGCCTCTGTAGAGAGAGTGATATTAATGAATGATCCGTCCACTTCTGAGGGACCGGGGAGAAGGTTTTTAAACAACTAAGGTTGGAAAAGATGGGATCAAGCAAATGTCCAGCCGCGTGTGTACCCTCAAGGACTAGTTGCGGCAGCTGGATGGTGTCTTTCAATCATGGACAGGGGTCTGTGAGACCCCAAATGCTTTGGGTCTCTTTCTGGCTTTTTATTCTTCTTTTAAAATAAATATATAACAATATTTTAAATAAATACTTAAACATTTTTTTAAAATAATTTTTTTCCAAGTTTAAATTTAATTTATATGTCCTATACTTTACTATCGGAAAATGTCTGTCACCAGGAGGGAAGTCTTTAAAAAAGATGTATTTTCTTTATTATGTGTTAGTAAGTAGGTCTCGCCTGGCGATGCAGCGCGAAAGCGCTGTCCCCAGCGATATCTATTGTTATTGACTTGCTTCCCAAGTGGTACAGACCGGTACATGAGCAGATTGTGGTCTGTGGACGCGCTTGTAACAAGTGCTTGCGTTTTGAACGCGCGCGCACACGCACCAGCCGCCCCCAGCCACTGCATACGTACTCAATTGCGTGCTTGTGAAGACGCGTTTGCAATCTGAACACACGCACACACGCCCCCAGCCGTGCACACACGCCCCAGCCACAGCACGCGTACTCGATCGCTTCGCTCAAGAACAAACACACGCACCAGCCCCCACGGTACAACCAAGACCCACTCACAGCACTTGCATCGACAGCCTCAGCCGCCACTTTCTGCCGCCACCGCGGGGCTCTCCCTCAGGCAGGGGAGCCCCGCGTCACCACTTTCCAATCGGCCAGCCACTCCGTGGGCACGGGCTTCCCCCGGATGTCCCGCCCCACAACAGGCATGACGCTTTTGGAATTCGTGCCAAATCGGGCCGGCGGCTTGTTGTTTATTGACACAGGTTTGAACTTCTTATGTTCAGCTGAGCGAACACCGACGGAGGGCATGTGCAGTGCTGAGAAGCCTAGTTATGTACAGAAAACATGCCGTATACCCACCATCGACCTTGTAAACAACCTTTTAAAATCTTGAGGGTTCCTGTGCAATTTGTTGTGTAAAGGTGCGCAGCAGTGCCGAGCTCTTGATGCAGTCATGTCCTAAGTAGGAAAGGTGAACTGGTGCCGTGGACGCTGCAGAGTAGGGCTCAGTACCCTGAAGCGGACTGCTGTGTGCCGTCTGTCCATGTGCACGCTCTTTTCTTCATAGTAATGGTGCTGCTGTGCTGTTTGCCACGGTATGCCTGCACCCCTGTCCATTCTCTGCATAGCCCCTCCATCCTCGCGCCTAACTCCGGCTCTGTCCCGTGAAGTGTGCTTGGCACCGAGCACACGAGCGGAGGCTGCTGACCGTCCGTGGGCCATTGGGGCAGGTCCATCAGCTTCTCACCCAGGTGGCCTCTGGTCACCCCCACTGGCGCCTGATGGGTCGGCTTGTGTCCAAATAGAACCGGGGGTCTCAGCCCAGCTCCCGCCGCAGAGGTCCGCTTCTCTCTAAATGCCCTTGTTATAAGCAGCCTGCTTGGCCTTTCTGCCGACGCAGCCCTGGTGTCGGTGGCCTTTCTGAGGAATAATCCGTTAGTCACCGGTGCACGGAGCTCTGTCCCATCCACTGCTGTGAGCTCTCGGTTTAGGCTGCCAGCGTGTCCGGGTCTGCAAAGTCCCGTTTAATGTACTCAAAATGCTATATGCCATAATACGTTAACTTCAGCGCCTCGCTAGGGGTAGTAAGCAGGCATGGGCGAATTTTGCGAATCTCGCGTTCGCGAATTTTGCGGATTTGCGAACTCGCAATCCGCAAAATCCGCGAATTCTCGCGAATTTGCGGATTTTTTTTTTTTTGTGTTTGCGCGGGTTTCTGCCAGTTCGCGAGGGTTTTTTACAATGTCGCAAATTGCGAACTTACCTGTCGGGTCGCAAGTTTCGCGAACTTGTTGTTTCTACGTGTCCAGCCTGTTTGGGACACTCTTCTTCATCACTGCCACTCTCTGTCACCACTGCCACTCTCTGACTACTCATGCCACCCTCTGGCCCACCCATGCCACCCTCTGTTTCATCACAGCACCCTCTGGTTGTCCAGTCAGTGTACATTATTGTGGCAACGCAAGCACACCTTCCCTGCCTCAAGTGACCTGAATTAATTTGGGGCTGATTAATGTGTCACAGAATATTTTTTTAGCTGGCACCTGCTTCCTTAGTGCTTCCTGATTAGTGATCTTTTGCACTTGCTAAGTGCTTTCATTGTTGCAAAATTAGTTACAACACCTGCCCTGCCCCAACTGACAATAATGCATTAGGGTCTGATTAATGGATTTGAACTTCCAGCCTGGCTCCTGCTTGTCTCCCTTAGCTGTAATTCAGGACCTTTGTGGCATATGTGTAACTATTCTGAGGTTCAGAGCAGGGTCACATAATAGTTTCAACTGGCAACTGAATTCTGGAGGGGCCCCTCAGGAAGCACTACAGGAAATGGCTACTAATGATGAGCCTGAACTTTTGAACCTGGTAAGTAGTTACTTTCAGTTTTGCTAAGATCGTATTTCTGCAATTTTGCACTTATTCGCGGGGCGCGAACTCACGCGAACAGTGCGAACAGTGCGAGCAAAATCTGCTGCTCGTGGATTTGCGGATTTTGCGGGAGATTCGCGAATCTCGCGGATTGCGAATTTACCGAAAATCCGCAAAATCCGCGAGCGAAACGGATTTTCCGCCCATGCTTAGTAGTAAGCGCTATATAAATGCAATTAAAATGTAAACCGATATATTGGATCTCTTGAACTCTAACCACGTTAAAAGAAAGTCCCAGCCACCCAAATCCAGTCGCAATCGAAAGAAAATACATACTCGTCCACACAGCAGTTCAGTTGTGAAAGACGATCGCCAGGTACTTCGTGCAGAGCATTTAGGTGCTTCATATTAATGTAAATTGCACAGAAGACGCATGTAAATTGCAATACGGGTCAACACGTGCCCATCAGTTGATATGCAGGTAATAAACTCATGCACATACAAATGCTCAGGCAGAATGTTATATCAGAATTAGGAAGGTCAAATGTTGCAACGGAGTCGAACTCCCGCCCCTGCGGCAGGTATTATCTATGCTTTATCTTAGAAGAGTCCACCCTCCAAGTATTAGAGGGCGCATGCATATGATTTGGTAAAACAATAAGTGCTGGGGCCCAAAATATTGTTCAGAAGCCAGTTGGTGGGAGAGGGGGTGTAACATCCCGGCCACTTTAATTCACTCTTGCAGGTATTTTTTAATCCTTACTCTTTTCTCTTGGCCCTTCTTTCCTCTTTTGTATTTTGCCTCTCTCCCTTGCTGTGTCCGATACCAGTGCAGAATAAAATGCCTAGATAACGCATCTACCATTTTCTGCCACTGCAGATCACCCGGTGCATAATGCTTTCCTCCGTGTGCACTTCAAGATGCGAGTCTATTGTCAGGCTGACTATAAGGCTTTCTGACAGCCGAGATGTCACTCCAGTTATACAAGGTACAAGTAGCAGCATGAAGCAGCGCTATCTCTCACGTTACAGAGCTCGTACAGCTCAGTCCTCAGACAGCAGCGTTGTTTTTCAGGTTACAGATCACAGAGGCGTCCTACGGCAGATCTAGCTCGCAGGTTAGCATTGCCTTCTAGCCACAGCCCATAGAGAGATCCTGCAGCTCACATGGAATTACCAGGCTTAGTCCTCAAACAGTAGAGCTATAACTCAGAAAATGCATTCCTCTTTATCCCCTAGCAACCACAGCTTTGTCTGAAGGTACACAGGTTCAGGCCCTATAAAGCAGAACTATCCTTCAGGGAACGCGTCTTCAAACAGCAGGGCTGTCCTTCCAGGCACAATCATCTCTTGCCTCCAACTGCAGCGTTCTCTCTCAACTCAATCAGAAAGTACAGGCTCGTAACATATACAGTAGTGTATACATCAGGTGACATTGGTGCTACAGGCTCAAAGCTTATTGGCATTACATGTATATAGTGCATTGAACAAGCAACAGAACCATCTAATTCAGCAGATCTTAGTGGTTCAGGCCTCAGGTTGGCGGCCTATCCAACAGTTTATTCAGATCAGAGGTGCTATCCCTCAGGTTACCTACATTTTTCAGACACGCGACCAGATAGCAGAGCTTTTAGTATTACTGTCACACACACAACCACAACCACACACACCACCACAACCACACACACAACCACACATACAACCACACACACACACACAACCACACACATACACACACACAAACACACACACAAACACACACATACACACACACACAACCACACACATACACACACACAACAACCACACACACAGCCACACACAACCACACACACGACCACACCCAACCACACATACACAACACATACAACCGCACACACACACAACCACACATACACCCACCCACACACAACCACACCCACACAACCACACACATACACACAACCACAACTACATACACACAGGCACACACACACAACAACCACACACACACACCCACACACACACACACAACCACACACACACACAACCACATACAACCACACACACAACCACAAACAACCACAAAAACACACACAACCCCACATACAACCACACACACAACTACATACACAATCACAGGCACAACCACAGGCACAACCACACGCACACACAAAACCACAACCACACACACAAAACCACAACCACACACACAAAACCACAACCACACACACAAAACCACAACCACACACACCCAACCACACACACACACAAACACCCACACACACAACCACACACACCACACACACAACCACATACACAACACACGCAACACACACAACCCCCCACACACACAAGCGCGCACACACACACCAGCGCACACACACACCAGCGCACACACACACCAGCGCACACACACACCAGCGCACACACACCAGCACACACACACCAGCACACACACACCAGCACACACACACCAGCACTCGCACACAACCACACACACAACCACACACACAACACACACAACCACACACACACAACACACGCAACCACACACACAACACACGCAACCACACACACAACACACGCAACCACACACACAACACACGCAACCACACACACAACACACGCAACCACACACACAACACACACAAGCACACACAAGCACACACACACAAGCACACAAGCACACGCACAAACACACACACACACAAACAACCACACACACACAACCACACACACACACAACCACACGCAACCACACACACACGCAACCACACACGCGCAACCACACACACACGCGCAACCACACACACGCAACCACACACACGCAACCACACACACAACCACACACACACACAATCGCACACACACAACCACACACACACAACCACACACACAACCACACACACACACAACCACACACACACAACCACACACACACAACCACACACACACAACCACACACACAACCACACAACCACACACACAACCACACAACCACACACCCACACACACAACCACACAACCACACACACACAACCACACACACAACCACACACACACAACCACACACACACAACCACACACACACAACCACACACACACAACCACACACACACAACCACACACAACCACACACAACCACACACACAACCACACACACAACCACACAACCACACACCCACACACACAACCACACAACCACACACACACAACCACACACACAACCACACACACACAACCACACACACACAACCACACACACACAACCACACACACACAACCACACACACACACAACCACACAACCACACACAACCACACAACCACACACACA